>NW_025408674.1:2400000-3000000 GCF_020360975.1 Hirsutella rhossiliensis | reverse complement strand
TATAATTAAGTTTATTTACCGTAATAGCTTAGATTCTATATATTAGCCTATCGATATAGCCTTTTATACTTATCCTCTTATCTAGCTTAAAGAAATACTAGTCTTAGTATAAGATTTTATTTATTTATAGGGCTTCTTATATTACCTTATACCTTTACTTTAGAATTACTTTAACCTTTAAGTATCGCTACTTAATTATCTTAAGGTATAGCCTAACTATACTTTTAACCTAGTATTAGATTATTATTAAGCCTAAGTAGCTATATTCCTACCCTTCCTACTAAGCGGTATAAGGGACTAGCGTATAAGTAAAGTTATAAGGATCTTAGAGGATATAAAGAAACTACCGCTATACTTATAAGGACGTATAAAGTCTAGTATACTATTTCTTTTTCTAAGTATTAAAAACAACTAAGTTTCCTTCCTTATAGTTTTAAAAGAACGCTTCTTAGTAAAGTCCCCTTTTATTTAGTCCTATTAAAAAGTTAATAACTCCGGTTATATACTTTTATTTATATATAAAGTAACTAAGGTTAAAGGTAAGAGCGGTAAACTTAATTAAATACTCCTTATTATTTAGGTATTTATAGTACTTTATATATCTATCTTTTATATCTTTAATAGGTTCCCCTTAGTAGTTAGTATAAACTAATAGTAGGTAAGGTAAGGGGTATACCGCGTTCTTAATACCTCTTATTAAGATCTTAATTATCGCGCTAAGGCTAAAGCTTATAGCCTATCGTTTATCGATAGCTCTATAAAGAAAGTTATATACGTTAAGGATATACTTTTCTTAGCGGGCCTTATTCCTAGTAAATCTATTTATCTTTTTAACGCCCTTATATATTATCTAAGCGTCTTTAAGAGTAATATCCCGCCGTTTACTAGGGCCTATTAATATTAAATACTAACGATCTTTATAAATATACTAAGGAGGTTACTTTTACTTATAAACGTCTTATTAGTCTTAGTTTATAAACCTTTCCTTATCTTTAGCGTAGAAGCGCCCTTCGCCGCCTTTTACTTTAACTTCGCTATAGTAAGTAAGTAAAATAAAGCTCTTACTCCTAAATAGTAATACGCTAAAGAAGATAGCGGTATTCTTAGGAAGTTCTATAGCTAGGCCTAGGATACTATTTAGGTTCGCCGCTATATCTTAGGAAAGGGTAGAGTAAGCGAAAGAGAAAGAGAAGATAAGATTAAATAGTTAGGGTAAGTAGTTTTAAGTTATAACGCTAAGAGGCTAAGAAGGTATTATATATATATATAAGAGTTATATTAATAGAGGGGATCGTTATAAGTAGGAAAGTATATAGAGTATATATATATATATATATAGAAGGAAGAAGAAGGAAGGAAAAAGAAGGGTATAGTAAGAGAAATAAATAGTTATTAAAGCGCGCGGTTATTAGTTACTTTAGCTAGCCTTTATAATAGTAAGGTCTTAGGCGTATTTAAGGGTTACGCTTAAATAGCTTCTTTTACTAGTTATTAATTAAGGAGCTATTTAATCTCTACTTTTTTCTCCTCCTCTTTACTCTTTTTATTTCTCTTCTTCTTCTTCTCTCCTCTATCTTTTTAATTTCTCTAGACCGCTACCTTTTATCTTCTCCTTTTATAACTACCTCTTCTTCCTTATTATATCTTAAAAGACCGCTAAACTTAAAACTAAAGAGCTACTAGATATCGTTAACCTCTCTTTAACTACTTTTTTATAACCTTCCCTTATTACTACTGCTCTTCTTACTTAGAATTATTATACTAAGGTCTTTCCTCTTTATATAAAGTACTTTTAAATAATAACTATCTAACTTATTTAATCTTATTTAGCTCGTTCTAACTATCTTCTTTTATAAATCTATAGTTACTTTAAAACCTAGGTCTATAATAAAAATAATATCGGTTACTAAGGGTTTTTAATTTATATAGAAATTGCCTTTTAGTTATAGGTTCTATTAAAAGCTCCTAATATTATTAGGATTAAAGTACGCGGTCGCTCTTCTCTCTCTTACTTTCTTAAGAGCACGCTAAGTTAGTATAATTAAATCGTATTCTATGCCCTTTATTATAGACGTCGGCTAGTAACCTATATCCTTATAAAAATCGCTTATTTATATAGATATTTCTTTTCTTAGCTTAGTTTAAGGCAGTAAGAATACTCTTAAGTAATCTTAATTACTTTATATAGAACTTATAATCCTTGCCTTTATTAAAGGTATATTTAAACTTATTAGATAACTATAACTTCTGCCTATAAGTATATTATATTTCCTTTTTATAAGTATATCTCTCTTTTAGGTACTACTAGCGGCTCTTATGCTAACTATATCTAAGATTCGACTAAAGCGCCTATTTATAAATAGCGGTACTTCCTTAAATACTATAAGGCTACTTACGACCTTAATAGATTCGCTAACTATATATATAGTTATAATTTCTATACTAACCTTAAGACTAATAAATTTTACGATAAGTATATTAGTAATAAGACCGCTCTTTATCTTATTTATAATATCCTTAATCCCTTTAGTCTTACTAAGGATTTAAAGGAAGAGAAGGAAATTAACCTTATACCCGTTTTACTTAAAAAGAGATTATATAGGTTTAACGAGCTCTCTCTTAAGTAATAATTAAATAGTCTTTAAGTTCGCTTTATAGTAGTCTATAGTAGGTTTACTAAAAGTAAGTAGCCTTATTTAGTCGCTATCTTTAGCGGTAAAAGTTTTTCTCTTAAGGTTATACGCGTTTAATTTAATAAGTTAAAAATTTATTAAAATTTATTTTATAAGCGTGTTTATTTTCGCTACTATAGGTCTCCCCCTTTATAATAAAGAATAAACGTCCCTATCTATAAAGTAAAAAATCCTATTCTTAAAAAAGGTAGGTAGTAAGAATATTTATTTTCTTACTTTATTATTTAATTATATCTTTATTTATCTTCTTTAAGGTAGTAATAGGTAGGTTATTATTAAAAAAGGGTAGGAAATATTATCTTTATCTACTTAAGGAGCTTTAGGTAGAAAATTTAAAACGATAAGGTAGTAGGTAGGGCGCTTATAAATATCTTAGCTATTATAGTCGTCCTTTAATTAAATAGTTAGACGGTGCCTTAATTACTAGTTAGGTTTTAGCGTACTTCTTATAATAGTTATAGATTTTTATCTTTACTACCTTTTCCTCCTTAGCTCCTTTTTACCTCTTCCTTTTCTTATTAAATTAGCGTCTTTAAGGCTCCTATATAAAGATCCTTTTTTACTTTACTAAGTTACGGTAGCTAAACCTCGATTATATACCTTAAGCCTTTCTTAGGTATTTATATTCGATCTTTATCCTCTTCCTAGCTTTAATCCTTCTAAGGTTTATTAAGGAGTTATTATAACTATAGTACTATTTAATCTAAGGCTTCTTTACTTAATAGGAGTAGTAAACTATCTACTTTATTTATTATTTCTTTTATTCTCCTTTTATTAAGAGTAATCTTATCCTAGAGTAACTAGTCGTCCTTAGTAAAGCACTACTAACCTTTCTTATCCTTTTTAAACTTCTTTAAATACTTTCCTAGGATTATCTTATTAAGTACGATTCTATTTAAAGTCTTAATCCTATACGCCCTAGACTACTCTAAGCGCGATACTACTTAAAAGGGACCGTTCTACCTTATTTAATACTTAGCTTACCTCCCTAGATTATTTAATTATCTTACGTTAAATAGTAAGATAAGGTCTTTAAGTTATAGGCTTTCTTTCTTTATTATATACTTATTAGCTTTATTTATCCTCTTTATTAATCGATTTTAATATTTTATTACTCTTTTCTTAGCTTTATTTATATCTTTTTCTTTCCTTTCTAAAACTTATACTTATACTTTAAATAATTCTTCTTTTATCTTTATTTTATCTTAGTCGATTAGTCGCTAAGTTAGGTATTCTACCTTAAGAGGTAGTACTAGTTCTTATCTATATAGTAAGTAGAAAGCTAATATTCTATAAGACTCTTTAACTATTATTCGGTCTATAAGGATTACTTAGTTAAGGTATCTAATCTACTTACTATTTTTCTCTACTATTTTTATAAGTACTATTATTAACCTTTAGTACCCTTATTCTACTACTACGTTCGCCTTTAAATTATATACTAAAGTTTAAATAACTTTAATACCTATATCCTCTAAGATATACTTAAAGTCTTTCTTTATTTCGGGCCCTCTATCGATTATAGCGTATAGTATTACGCTATACCTATAAATAATAAAGAGTATAAACTTAGTTATAGCTCCTATAGTAATTTCTTTAACTAAGGTTACTTCTACCTATTTAGTAAGGCTATCTTATACTTTTATAAGGTATAAATACCTATAATTAAATAGTATATACTAGCTATTAATGTCGCGAAGCGTGGCCTGATTTCGTAGTTCTCGGAGATATCCCTTAGCACGAGGGACCTAGGAAGCTGAAAAACAGGTTTTAAGGAAGGAGCTGAAAAGAGGTGCAGAAAGGAGGGTGGGGGCATGAGGGGAAGCAGAAGTGGCGATGGCTTCCTATGGAGGTGGCGAGAGATAAGACGGATGTGCCGGCAACGGCTAGAAAGGAAGGGAAAAACCGGCAAAAAGCTCGGTAGTTAAAAGGACATTAGTGGCTTCTTTAAGCAGGATCTTCTTTGTCAATTAAGATGCTAGACGGGTATAAAGAGGGGCGTTGGATAGAGGAAAGAAGGATAATTAAGGCAATATAACAATCACTCCCCTACCTTTATTGCTGCCCCCGCAAGAATTAAATCCCTCTGCCCTGCCTATCCGACCCCTTACTTCCAATTTCACCTTCGTGTATTTTTCATGCACTTCTCGCATCTCTCTACGCGAGAGTTATGAGCCCGGGAGGAATAGAATTCCTATACCTTCCGGCTGCTGCAAAAGGCACCTTTCTTGCATCCCTCGTAGCTTCCTTTTACCCCTCTTATTAGAAAAGCCGATTTATACCCGACTTTTCTGCCCCCCCTCTTCCGCAACGATGACGAAAACCGACTCCTCTGCCGTCCCTACGGTCCGTAGGACGATTCTTGCAGAGCCCTAAGATTGGGATAAGTGGGTAAAGGAGCTACGGGCTCGTGTAGACAGAACCATCCACAATTTAGTCTTTTCTGACAAGCAGGACCCTCTCGAGCCCCCTCTTCGTCCTAGGGCAACGGAATTTATAGAGGGAGCTTCCTTCTTCTCCGAGCTAACCTCTGTATAATAGAGAGCTTTTTCTGCTGCCTTAGGTGACTACGAGAGTCACCGAAAGGAATACCTTTACGAGACGAAGTTGCTAACGGCTGCTCGTACGGCGATAACGGAATCCGTTAGTGCCGCAAAGCTAATCTCTCTTCGAGAGGAAGAGACTCCTAGGCAGTGGCTTTTAAAGCTCGAGACCTCAACAGCTCCCTTAAGAGGTTATATAACTAACCGTATTAGGAAGACCTATACGGCCTACCTAGGAGCCTTTTCTGCCAGGAACCTACTAGCTTCTTCGTGGCTAGCTAAGTGGGAAGAAATCCTCGAGGAAGCTAACTAATACTTCCTTATAGAAGCTCTTTCCGGCTAGTGGCTACGGGATATATCTCTGCTAATAAAGCCTATTAGTGACGGTTACTCGACTATCTTTCGAGAGGCTAGCCGGGAACTAGACGAAGAGGCTGCCAGAGTACAACAGCAAGCAGTCTTGTTCCTTCGTGGCCAGCACTCGACCTAGACGGCTCGACCTGCTGCCCCTGCAGCTGCTGCAGCCCCTGTTGCTGCGGCTCCCGCTGCTGCTGCTGCGGCTGTTGCTCCTTCGGCTCCTCCTCCCTCGAGAGCATCAACACCGTCATCAACGGCTGCCCTAGGCCCGGCCCCGGCTCCGCCTCTTGCTCCGGGCCCGGCCCCGGTCCCGTCAGTCAGACCGGCCCGACTAGTCCCCAATAGACCTTTCAGTCCGTTAGTCGAAAAATAAGGAACTAGTCGAAATCGAACCTCTTCGTCAAAATCAGCAATAAGGGGTAAAAAGGGGGGGTTTTTAAGCAGACCTTCCGGATCGGGACGAGGATTCCTCGAAGAAACGAAAGACCAGACGAAACGGCTGCCTAGCCTGCAAATCCCTAGGCCATCGATTATTACAATGCTGGCAGGTCTTCGAGGAAAACCGACCTAAAGGATTTAACCCTTTAAAGAGGCTATAAGAAACGATATAATAGTCTCTTAAGGAGGACCCCTCGTTGCAGAAGAAGATAGACGAGATTCGGGTTGCTAAGAAATAGCAACTAACGCCGCTGCCCTTATTCGAGCCGCAAATTCGAGGAAAAATCGTTGGTATAGCAAATCCGGCATTCGTCTTCCCCAAATTACCTAATAGGTCTATACGAATTCTTCGACGAAAAAGGGTAGCTTTTTGCCCTCGATTTTTAACGAGCCTAATTTCCTTCCGCCTTCTTCGAGAGGAAGGAATCTTCTAGGATACGACGTCTAAGCCTACGAGGCTAGTCTAGAAGAATCAGACTATCGGGCTTATCGAGGAAAAATTCGGTCAATTTATTCTCGAATTCCGACCTATCCCTAGGAAGGAACCTCTCGAGAAGTCAGCTTTCCCTGCTAGGAGGAATAGGTCTACCACAAAGGACCCTCTTCCAGCAGCCTAAGGAGACGGCATTCTTTGGCACGCACGACTTAGTCACCCGGGCCCCCTAGCTTTGCATAAGCTAGGCCAACAATAAGGCGTACGAATAAGGGGCCCAAAGACCGTCGAATGCGAACACTGCGGCCAAGGAAAGACTAGGAGACGAATTTCTAGACGAACGCCTTTACGGCCGGACTAGCCGTGTGAGGAAATTTGGGTCGACTGGACCGACGTCTCTAGGGATTAGGAAAGCTTCGTTAGGGTAATGTTTTTCACAGACGCTTTTTCAGCTACGAGGTAAAGAAGATACGGTCTAACGGAGAGCTATTTACGAAGGATATCTCAAATTAGCTTCGAAAAAGGGGCATTTTACCCCTCCCGTCAGCACCGAATACCCAGGCCCAGAACGGAGGGGCAGAAAGATCAGGGGGTGCTGTGATGGAAAGGGCCCGTACGATGAGACTTGCTGCAAGGCTTCTACACGACCTTTAGAGGGAAGTCGTTGAGACCGCCTATTACCTACGGAACCGGACCCCGAGAGACCTAAAGGACCCTAGGGGACTAAACTAAGGAACAGACTAGAAATCCCCCCTCGAGCTCTTTACGAAGAAGAGGGCCTCGCTAGCCCACCTTCGTGCCTACGGTTGCAAGGCATACGCAATGACTGCCGATGCACAGCTAAAAAGGAAGAAGAAAAGAAAGCTTAATCCTAGAGCCTTTATTAGTTACCTCGTTGGTTATAATTCTACGAATATCTTCCGGATCTAGATCCCTCTTCTACGGAAGGTTATTTCGACTAGGGATGTGATTTTCGACGAATTTAGCTTCTTTAACGGAAAGAGGGATTAATAGCCCCTTTTACTCTCTCAACGTTAGCTAATTTAGAAGATTTAAATCCCCCCTTCCTAACAGTCTCAAGAAGAAGTCCTAGACGAGGAAACGGAAGAAGAAACCGACGTCGAAGCAGTCGAGGATAACGCCGACTTCGAAGAGGAAGCTATTAGATCAGATGATCTAGACGAAGAAGGAGACTATAGGAAAGCGGTAGAGCTAGAATACGCCTACCTACCTACGCCTCCTCCTACGCAAGAAGAAGATCTAGAAGCAGCTTTTTTAGTTAGTCTTCCCGTCTCGGCCCCTAAGGGGGTGGGAAAGGCACCTCTCTCGAAGGATTACCCGGCTGCCTTTTTATCCCTGCTTCGAGAAGCAAAGGAAGGTATAGGGCCCGATACGGATACTAAAGAAGACTAACCTCTCCCCTATTTCGATCGTTTTTCCGACTTCTACCCAACGCCAATAGAAGACGGTTCCCACGGAGCGTTTACAGCAGGCCGGCTTTTCAAGCCAGTATCAGCAAGGAAGGTATACAAAAGAGACCTCCCGGACCCACCAGCAAACCAGAAGCAGCTAGAAAGACACCCCTTTAGAGACCAGTTTTTCCAGGCCTAGAAAGACTACCTAGCCTCACACGAAGAGATGGGGTCTTTCGAAGAGGTCCTTAAGGAAAAAGCAAGAGGAAAACAGGTCCTTAGCTATAAGTAGGTCTTTATCTATAAGACTAATAAACACGGCTTCCTTTAAAAGTGCAAGGCCCGGCTAGTTATCTATGGGAATCAACAGGAAAAAGGGGATTTACCTACTAGGGCAACCACCCTAGCTAGGATGTCTTTTCGGACCCTTATAGCTATAGCAGCAGAATTCGACCTCGAGCTCGATTAGATAGATGCAGTTAACGCCTTTGTTAACTGCCTACTCGAGGAAGAAGAAGTTGTCTATATGCGCCTTCCACTAGGCTTCCAACAGCTAGGAAAGGTTCTACGGCTTAGGAAAGCTCTATACGGACTACGAAGATTACCCCTTCTTTGGCAATAGCATTTAATAGGTTCCCTCGAAGCCCTAGGCTTTAAGAAAGTCCCTTAGGAACCGTGTATAATATAGAAGGGTAAAATCACGGTCTTCTTCTACGTCGACGACATTATCTAGGCCTACCCGAAAGGGGAAGAGGCTGCTACTAGGGAGGCTATACGAGGCCTGCAACAAAGGTATAAGATAACTAGGCTAGGGGAGCTAAAGTGGTTCCTAGGGATACGAATCCTTAGGAATAGGTCCCAACGGACTATCTAGCTTACCTAAGACGCCTATATCGATAAGGTCGCTTATAAATTCCTCCCTAATTCCCTCGATAAGAAGCTTCCCTCTACGCCTATATTAGACGAAGAGCTTTTGCCTGATCCGTCCTTTTAAGCTAGGGAGCAAGAGAAACACTAATATCAATAGAAGGTGGGCTCCCTACTTTTTTTAGCTATTTCTACTAGACCGGATATCTCTTTTACGGTCTCCCGGCTAGCTAGGCATAACCAGAATCCTAGCCCTAGGCATTAAGAAGCAGCAGATAGAGCTATCCTTTATCTCTATTTAACGAGATTACATGGTCTGCGCCTAGGAGGGCAGAAAAGAAAGAAATTAGCTGCCGAAATCTTCCTTTATTCGAGCGATTCGTCCTTTGCGGACAATTCCTTAGATAGAAAGAGCTCATAAGGGTATATCATGTCCCTTTTTAGAGGAACTATTGCTTAGAGAGCTTCGAAGCAGGCTACCGTTACGACTTCTAGTACGGAGGCAGAGCTACTAGCTCTTTTAGAAGCGTTAAAAGAAGCGATTTTCCTTAGCCGGCTACTAATATCGTTACGACTATAAATTCCGTCCCCGTTAGCTATAGAATGCGATAACACGTAGACTATACGAATTCTTACGGAGGAAAATAGCAAGCTATCGACCCGGCTACGGCATATCGATATCCACTAGCATTGGTTACGCTAAGAGGTCTAAAGGGGACTTATTTCCGTCCGTTGGGTTCTAACGGCATCAATGAAAGCCGACGGTCTTACGAAGCCCCTGCCGAAGCAGAAGCTGGCTATCTTTTTACAGCAAATTGGGCTAAAAGACGTTCGAGAGAAGCTGTCCTTAGAAGCCTGCCTTGAGAGTCTACGAGAGGAGCTAATGGCACGTAGGAGGAAGGAGACGTCTATAGCCGAAGAGAGGAATTAGGACTTGTCCTAGAGGAGGGCCCCTAGCTTGATTGGGACTTGTTCTTCTTAAAGGCCCCCTTTTTAGGGACTTGTCCTTAGAGAAGCCCCCCTTTCTTGCAGGACTTGATTTCCTCCTTAAGGCCCCTTTTCCTAAAGTAGGTCTAAAAGAGCCCGGGGCCAAAACCCGGATTTCTCGAGTAGGGGATAAGTATAGACTAAGACCTCCTCTATACGCTCACCGGCCTAGGTATTTAGCTTTACCCTTTCTATAAGGGCAGGCTATAGCTAAGGGGGTATGTCGCGAAGCGTGGCCTGATTTCGTAGTTCTCGGAGATATCCCTTAGCACGAGGGACCTAGGAAGCTAAAAAACAGGTTTTAAGGAAGGAGCTGAAAAGAGGTGCAGAAAGGAGGGTAGGGGTATAAGGGGAAGCAGAAGTGGCGATGGCTTCCTATAGAGGTGGCGAGAGATAAGACGGATGTGCCGGCAACGGCTAGAAAGGAAGGGAAAAACCGGCAAAAAGCTCGGTAGTTAAAAGGACATTAGTAGCTTCTTTAAGCAGGATCTTCTTTGTTAATTGAGATGCTAGACGGGTATAAAGAGGGGCGTTGGATAGAGGAAAGAAGGACAATTAAGGCAATATAACAATCACTCCCCTACCGCAATTGCTGCTCCCGCAAGATTCAAATATCTCTGCCCTGCCTGTCTGACCCCTTACTTCTACTTTTACCTTCGTGCATTTTATATGCACTTCTCGCATCTCTCTATGCGAGAATTAAAGTAAATCTTACTTATAAGGTAGCTAGGTATAGTCGCGGTTATAACTTCCTAAGGTCTCTTAGTTATAAAGTATTAGTATTCTTTATAGGAAGAGATTATACTATAAATATTATTCTAAAGGCTAGCTTATTAATACTTATTCTTTATAAACGTATATATAACCTATCGTCCTTTATATCCTATTTACGCGTAGTACTTTACGATAATCCTTTTCTATGCTTTTAGGTTATCTATAACTAGTATAGGTCCCCTTTCTTCCTTCTTAGGGAGTCGCTAAAGCTTTAAATCTTTAACGTAGAAATTTAGACTCTTTAGATATAGCTTCCTATAGTCTTATTTAAAAAGGCCCTCCGGCCGTTTTAACGTTTAAAGGAAGTCTATAATTATCCTCGATTCCTTTAAGTAGTCCCCTTATAGCTTAGTCCCTTATACTACGTTTAAGTAAAAGTCTATAAATTCTTTAATATCGCCTTCTATTTCCTTATTTAATATATTAAAAGGTCTTTTAGGCTTTCTTAAGAGTTTATTAGCTATACTATTCTTCTTACCTTTAACGTATTATATAGTAAAGTTAAAGAGGAAAATATAGCTTATCTAGTAAGTTACTATAGCTTTAAGGATATCTTTAATAGTACCTTTTAGTTAATTAACTAGAACCTATATATTAGTTTCTAGGATAAAATATACGCTATATAGGTATATTCTTAGTCTCTTAAGCGTACTTAATATAGCTTTATACTCCCTCTTTATCGTATTATATTTAGTTTCTACTAGTAACTATATTTTACTTTCGAACCTTATAGGGCGCCTCTTTCTATCGACGATTTATATTAAGACTGCCCCCGAGCTAAGTAAACTAGTATTATATATTAAAATAATATCTTATCTTCCTAGGCTAACGTTAAGGGATATTAGAAAGACTAAATAAATAATAGCTTCCTTAAGGGTAGCTATCGCTTTTACTTATTTATCTCCTTATTCCTAATAAACTTCTTTCTTTAATAGGTCTATAAGGGGTTTTACTAAAATAGTAAACTATCTAATCTAGATTTAATAGTATCCTATAATACTAAGGAAAGCTTTAATATATATTATATTAAGGCATCTTATTTATTCCTTAATTTTAATTACTTTAGCTTCTATAAGGCACCTTCTATTTATTCTATAAATATAACTAATAACCTTAGTTACTTACTAATAGAATTTTAATTTAGCCCTTATAATCGTATAACTAAAGAGTTCGATATTAACTAAGACTTTATTAAGGTTAATAAGGTATTCGAAGATAAATCTCCTTACTCTTAGTACTACCTCTTTATTATTATATATTATATTAAGCCCTTTAATACCTATATTATTAAGGAAATCCTTATAGATATTCGGTATAAGGTCTTATAAGACTCTTTATATTATCTTTATAAATTAGCTAACTAAGTTTATAGCCCCTTAAGGGAGTATATATATACGTAAGAGGCTAATAGATATCGCGAATATCGTTATATTATAGCTTTTAATATTAAGAGGGATCTAATTATAGCCTAAAAAAAGGTTTAAGAGGGAAAGGATCTTATATATTAAGAAGTAGTCGCTAAATATATCTATATTCGGTAGTAGGTTTATATCTCTTATTATAATAGCATTTATGTATATAGCGGAATTAATTAAATATAGTCCTTTATCTTTCTTTACTACTAGGAAAAAGGGGTTCTTATAGGGCCTATACCCTTTTTTAAGGACTCTTATTTCTAGTTTAATTTTAAGGATATCGATAACTTTCTACTCTATTACTTTTAAGATTAAGATTAAGGCTACTTACTACGCTTTATATTCTATTATCTTAATAACCTATAAGGGGGCTATAGCTAGGTAGACTTTACCTCTCTTTATAAAGTCCTAGGATAACGCTACTTCCTTATTAAATAGAATACTATTAAAGATCCGGATTTCTACCTTTATAAGAAAGCCCTTAAATTATTTATAAATTACTTTAAGTCTTTCTTATATTAGCCGCTTTCCTTTCTATATACTTAAGAGTTTTTCTATTAAGTATTCTACGTAGGGTCTAGGCTATATCTTATCTTTAACGGTATTTTATTTAGTTTTCTTTTAGTTAGGGTCCCCTTTTAGCGTCGAGCCGTTTAATAGAGTATTATTAATAAGGTTAATCTTATTTACTTTTCTTTTAAAGAGAGTATTAACTCTTAGATTATATAATCTAATAGGTCGTTTCCTCCTTATCTTAACTTTAACCTTCTAGATCTTTTTAAACTTCTTTCTAGCTTTAATAATATTTTTCTTAAATTCTCTTATAGCCTCTATAACTATAACTTTAATAATCTTTTCTATTATTTTAGATCTAATAGCTAGAATCGCCTTATCTCCTTTATTTATAATTAATTACTATCGTACTAATACTATTAAGGGCTCGTTTACGCTAGTATAGGCTAGGTTAAGGACTTAGTTAGCGCCCCTTTTATAACTAAGGATCTTACTTCTTAGTAAGAGAATCTTAGCTATTAAGGTATCTATAATAGGTTCTCTTTATAATTATTAGGTAGCTCCTAGGTTATCTTCTTTAACTTCTATTACTAAAGCCTAAAAAGATTTCTTAGGAGCTAGGTAGCTATTTCCTATATAGTCTCCTTAAGCTTTAGTCTTTTATATACGTCTTTATTAACTATTAAGGTTATAGTTTAAAAGGATTTTACTATATCGACCGTATTTAGAAGCTCTTATTTAATAGCTCCTACTACTAATATAACTACCTAAATAGTACCGATCTAATATTTAACTTATATATCGCCGTTCTTTAAGGAATAATTAAATAATATACGCGCGGCTTTAAGAAATAGTATACTTAAGATAAAGGGGACTAAGACTCCGTTTAGTATAATATAAAGATAGATTAATATTTAGGCTATACTTAGATAGAGATTAGTTTCTACCTCCCTAACTATATCTATAAGGGACCTAGTATATACTATCGTTAATACTTTTATTAGTAGGATTTTAAGCCTATATATATTTATATATCTTTTAGTAATAAGGTTTCTTTTAAACTTAGTATCGATTAAGGCGCTTAGAACTTTAGCTTTCTAGCTACTAAGCTATACTTAAATATAGGGTAGGTCTAATATATACTTAAGTAAGCGGAAAGGTATAAGGACCGTATTTATATATATTATAAGAATCGCTATAAGGTCCTTTAGAGTTATCTCTTATTATCTTATTAAAAGAAGCTATAAGCAATAAGCGTAGAATTAGGTAATCGATAACGTAAGCGGAAAGATTAGTCGAAGGAGTATAGGGTAGGATTTTATCCGGAATTTATAACGAGTATATAAGGAGCCGAATAATATATTAAAAGAATAGCGTTGCAAAAGATACTTACGAACTTACTTATTCTATCTACTACTCCTAGGGAAATCCTTCGTCTTTTATAGACTATTGCTCGCTTACTAGTAAACTAATTAGTTAGCTTTCTAGTATATTCTATAGTGCTTAAAAAGCTCTATCTATAGTATATCTTCCTAACTTAGTAGGTGGTCTAATTATAACGTAATGGTTAACGTAAGACTATAGGTTCTAGTATAAGTAGTAGATTTAACTAGAATGTTCTATGCCCTACCTATTCTTATATCGCAGATATCTTCGGAACCGCTAGGCTAAAATAGGCAATAGGGTATCCTTTCTGCTCGTAATTAACTTATATATAAAATGCATATTTTTATTTATAAGGATAAGCTTATCCGAACCCGCTTTTCCTAGAAGAAGGTATAGATGTCTAGTAGAGGTCTTTATCTTTTAAGGGTTATTCCCTTAGACTATATTATAGAGCCTCTTTTTACTAGCTTATTTTATAAAGCCTCCCTATGCTTATTATTTCTTTATAATAGTAAAATAGGAATATAAGGGTATATTCTTATACTTATTAAGAGTACTACTTTTAATATAATAAATTTATCTTTCTTTAGTTTTATTACCCTTAGAGTTTATTAATTAAATAGTCCTTAAGCTAGTTATATTATACTAATCGTATTAGTTATAAACCTAACTTCCTTTAGTACTTATTAAACTTTAAGGCACTTATAATCCGATTCTTTATAAGTAAGGTAAGTAAGCTTAATTAGTTTAACCTAGTATTCTTTATCTTATTCTTTAACTTATACTAAAGCTACTATAAGTTTTCCTTATAGATATTTAAGGAGGAGTAAACTACTTTTTATATTATCTTTAGCTACTTTTATAACTATTATTATAGCTCTATAAGGTCTTATATTACTCTTTACTTTTTCTAAGGTCTAGAATTTAGTATTTTCTATACCTTAGGCTATATTTATATATCTTATACTAAGTCTCTTACTTAGTTAAAGAATAAAGTTAATTAGGTAATTTAAAAGGATCGGGATTCTTTTATATATAATTTCTCTAACGATTTTATCTATAAGTCTATCGAACTTTTTATCTAGATCTACTCTATATCTATAGTATATAGGGATAATATTTAAGCTAGTTTTTACTATTCTCGTTATCTCGATTTCCTTTACGTTCTCTTTAACTCTTTATCTTTTCCCCTTATAGGTATTAATCCTTATTATAGTTATATAGATTATCTAATTATATATATCGCTTTATTATATATTATCTATAATTATAATAACCGATATCCTTCTTACTTCTTTTCTTATATCGCTTACTTTTAGATTCCTTAGCTTCTATTTATATAGGCTATTATATCTTTAAAACTAGTTTAGGAAACCGGATTCTCTTTTACTAATAGCTTAATTTAAGTAAGATAGTATAACTATAGCTTTAACTTATTTTATAAGTAGTAATATAAAGGAGTCTAGCTATATATCTACCTAGTATATAATAAGCCTTTAAATATATATACCTATTTAAGAAAACCTATTAGTAAGTACTAAGGGAATTACGCTTTTATTATCTTTTCTTTTAAGGTAAAGAGTCTTATTTACTACTTTATATATTATAAATCCGATCTTATAGTCTTAAAAGTATACTTTATACTTATTAGGGTAGTATCCTTCTTTACTATAATAAAAGTATCTCTTAGGCCGGTTAAAAGTATTAACCTAAAACTATATATATTAATAAGATAGGTAGTAAAATCTAATAGTATTTACGCTACCTCCTTACCTATAACTTAAAGAGTAGCTTTTACTACTAACGCGTTTTTATTCCCTATTAAGCTTATTAAATATCTACTCTTATTAGCGAGTAAGGTTAATCTTTATATCTTTAAAGGCTTTTATTAAATCTAAGATCTCCTTTATAGGCTATCTAGGTTTCTTATTTATTTTCTTTAACTCTTTAAGAAGTTTTCCTTCGCCCTTATTAGATTTAGCTTCCTTTATTACTTTATTAATTTCCTTAAAGAGATAGTCTTTCTTTAGGTTCTTAAGCTTTTAATTATAGACTTTAGATACTATATCTCGTCGCTTAACGTCCTAGTAAGGTACTAAGTAGTTATTAATTATATAGATATAGCTTTTATATAGGAGTTTTAAGATAACTTTAAATATCTTCTTATTTCTCTTTATAACGTTATTAATAAGCTCCTTTAGTATTATATAGTAGATAAAGTATAACTAAACTATAGATTCTTCCTAGCTATTAAGTTATACCTTATACTATAAGTATAAGTAAAGACTAAGCTATTCTATAACTTTTATAATAGTCTTAAGCTTTTTAGTATTATAATAGTTTAAGCGGTTATTAGTAGTTTCTAGTTATTTAATATTATATATATAGTAATATTAAAGGAGTCTCTTTTTTACTTCTTCTTAAGTAAGTCTATTTATAAGAATTTTAATAGTAAGGGCTTATATAAAGGAGATATAGGCTTTAAGCTAGTCTATTTTATCCTTATTATAGATATAGTTAATATATATCTCCTATTTAAACTTCTTAAGGAATTTAGTTATATTTTTACTATTAAATTTACTAATAAGTAAGAGTTATAGTTAGTAGAGTCTTCCTATAAGGTTATCTTAGCTTTTAGTAAGTATATCTCTAAGTCTATTAGTAATCTTATTAATATCTACCTTAATTTTCTTTATATCGCTAATAGTAAGATTAAATAATCCCTCTTAACGGCTAGCGTTTCTAGATATAGTATACTTATAGATTATAAGGTTATAAAATTTAAAGTTAGAGTTTTTAAAGTTAAAGGATATCTTATTATAACTATCTTATTACTTACTTTCTTATTTATTAGCGGGAGGTAAGCGTTCTTTATAAGCTACCGCGTAAAGGAGAGCTAAGGTTAAGGTTATTAATGTATCCTTTATTAGTACCTATATTAGTATTATTAGTACGTATATAAGTAAGAGGTCTTAGTAGGGTTTTAAAACGGTCTAGATTACGCTATTATTATTATTTATATCTTTTAAAGTATTATATAAGGATTATAGCTTCTTAACTAAGTCGCTAGTATTAAGGGTTATAGGGCCGATAATAGGAGCTTAAGGGTTTTTAGTATTAGCTTATTACTTTTCCTTTACTACTAGTAAAGGTATTATCTAATTATTTATTTCCTAGTAAGTCTATCGCCTTATTAGGTCCCTAACTCTAGCTATTAAGGTAGTTACTACTTTAATTATTAAATCCCTAGATTTTATTTTTTCTAAATAGTACTATCGTCCTCTAAGTATTCTTAGCTTTGTAAAGCTACTTATCGCTATATAAATAGAACGGAATAATAAGTTTACGCCTTAAAGACTAGTTTTAATAAGGATAAAGGTATATACCTAAAGCACGTATAGTATATAGCTAAGGATTAGTAAAGTAATTAGCTATATAATTATCTAATTATCGGTCCTATATATAGCTCTAAGGGCCTTAGGTTATAAATATAAGTCTTAGAGATTTCTTTACTTTATACCTCTTTATTTCTATTAAAGTCGCGTAACTAGTAGTCTTTACTTTAAAGGGGAAAATAAAAATTTAAATTAACTATAATTAAGGAAGATACTTAATTAGATAATTAAGGTCTTTATAACGCCTTTAAGTATACTTAGAAGTAAGTTAAAAGGGGAGTACTAAGGGTCTTATCCCTTTAACGGGCTAATATCTATAAGGGTACGATCTTACCTATTAAAGTAGCTTTAAAGTAAGAGCGCTAGTCCTATTTATATATAAACTAAGGGGCGGGATATAGTTTTATTATAACTATAAGCTCTAAATATAATTATAAGGCTAAACCGCTACCCCTTACCCTTAATCTTAGATACGCTTTATAACCTCTTAAAAGTAAAGTAGTTTATAAAGCTAGATATAAAATAGGCGTTTTATAAAGTATAGATCTTAGAGGGTAATAAGTAAAAGATAGCGTTCTATATATACTATAGCTTATTTAAGTAGCTTAAAACGCTCTTTAGCCTCTTAAGAGCGCCCGCTACTTTTTAGTATTATATTAATAATATACTTTAAGACTTCCTTAATAAGTTTACCTCTATATATATAGATAATATCCTTATCTATAAAAGCGGCTCTTATAAAGACTATATATAAAAAGTATAAAGGGTCTTAAAGCGCCTTTAACTTTATAGGCTCTACTTTAACTTAGATAAGTACGAATTTAAGGTTAAGAGGGTTAAGTACCTAGGCTTTATTATCTATATAAGTATAGGTATATAGGCGGATCTTATAAAGATCTAAGCGATCTAAGACTAAGCGGCCCTAACTATATAAATAAGTATATAAAGCTTTTTTAGGTTCGCGAACTATTATAGGATATTTATTAAGGGCTTCTCTTATATTATAATGCCCTTAAATAAAATTACTAGGAAATAAACCGCTTTTTATTAAGGGCCTATATAGGAAGGAGCGTTCTATATACTTAAGGACTTATTCTTATAAGCTATAGTACTACTTTAGTAAGACTTTAACTAGTCTACGTTAGTCGAAGTAAACTATAGTAGCTAGGTACTTAAAGGAACGCTCTCTTAAGAGGTACCCGTTGATCTTGGTGTGGGGCCACAGCAGCCCAACTAAGTGTCTTCGCCACTTAGTTGGCCCAAAAAATCCGGCACAGCCCAAAAAATCCGGCACAGCAGCCCACCTCCAAAACGTCAACCCTATGCATCTCAACCGCGTTTTCTCGCGCAACTTGACTTTATTTACGTATCTTTTTGCCGGAATACATTATGACAGATAACATGGCTACCCTGGAGGCAAAAGCCGTTCTGGCGTCTCGTCGCGACCCCAGAGCCGATGTTCGTCGCTCAACAACACCAAAAAGAACGCCTCTTTCCGTGCGAGATGCGGCCATCCGTTACAATGTGAAGAGCTCATCCGTACAGAGAGCCATTAATTTCAAGAAACCCTTTTCCCGTGCTCCAGGGCGTCCATTGGCGCTGACGGAGGACGAAGACGACGCCCTGGTTGCGTATGTACAGTGGATGGAACGCACCGGCATGCCCGCCACGAGAGAGCAACTTGAAGCTGTTGCAAATGCAATAAGAATGCGTCGAGATCCCAATGCCCGCCCGGTCTCGTCAAGTTGGCTTGACAATTGGCGTGGAAGTCATCCTGCGATCGCGAAGACGTATCTCAAAGCAGTTGAACGAGCCCGGAAGTCCTTTGAAGCCACGGGGTAGAAGAAGTCGAATTTTTCTACTCAAAGCTTCGAGAAATCATCACCAGCTACCGTATTGGCAGTTCAGAGATCTGGAATGAAGACGAGGCCGGAATACGCATTGGGTGCCTGCGAGAACGCATCCAAGTTCTCATCACGCGCACCACTAGAGTCAAGAGCACCCGGCCCCGAGTTTTAGACCCAGCAAACCGAGAATCCTGCACGGTAATTGCCTCAGTTAACGCAGTGGGGGACTCTCTTCCACCCTGGCTTGTTTTCCAACATTACCCTACCACCAACTGGGCCGGCATCGACATCATGACAGGCGTACGGTTTGCCCAGTCGCCAACTGGCTTTTCCAACGCAGAGATACACCTTGAGTGGGCAAGGCATTTCAACTGCTGGTCTTGGGCATCGTCAGCGCAAGCAAAACAGTCAGGAAATTCGCTGGAAGAGTGGTTCGGCTGTGACGAGCATCTTCGGCGCCCCAACATGGGGATGAGTCGCGTGGAGGCGCCGCCAAACCAACGGCCTGACGACGAGAAGATCTACCGATTGCTTGTTGTGGATGGCTTTACAGGGCATACCACCCTTGACTTTGCTGAGTATTGTATCAAGTTTGATATCATCATTGCTATTTTCCCTCCACATTCCACCCACCTCATGCAGCCGCTTGATGTTGGGGTATTCCAGCCACTAAAGTCAGCACATCAGAAAGCGCTTCGGAAGTCGCTCGCAGAAGGCAACATATCATTTTCGCGGGTCAACTTCCTCACAGCTTTTCAGGACGTATATGAGGCTGGCTTCACGCGGCATAACATTATGGCGGCATTTGAAAAAACAGGCCTCTTTCCTGTCGACCCAGCGCCGGTGATCACCAAGATCCTCCACGAGCAGCTACGACAACAGCAGCCGATCAATCCTGCATACGCCTCGCTCCTACCCTCGGAGACGCGTTTCCAAGTCGCCGCGGATGCCCTCAATGATATCCGGCAACGGTATGGGCCCCTCATGAGCTCGCCATCACGAGAAAACTTGCGGGTTCTTGCGAAAGTGAACACCGAGTCTATCGCGATGGCGTCACATTCCCAGGGCATAGTCAGCGATAAGAATAGCCGAACCCAGGCGTATGCGAATCGAATGAAGAGAGGCAAGATTGTCAGGCCGCGCGGAGAGTTTATCACGAGCTCCAGCATGGCCGACATCACCCGGGAGTATGAGGAGCTCCAGGCAAAGCAAACCCGGCTTCAAACGCGCCAGGAGATAAGGATGCATCTTAAACGAGTTCGTGGAGAGATGCAGAAGATCCGAGAAGACTATAAAGTCGGGAAGAAGCAGTTAGTCAATGGCAGAGTCAAGACATTGAACTTTAAGCCCTGGCTAGAGTTTACGGGACGAGACGTTGAGTTCTACACTCTGGAGCAAAGTTGCGATACCCTCATGCGGGAGCTCAAAGAGCCATCCAAGGAATCCTTTTCTATGATACCACGAAGAGAAATAACTCCGCCAGAGATGTCAGGGCGCGCAGCGACCCGACCTCGCCCACTTACAGATATGTCGTCGTTGCCCGGCAGTGACGATACCGTCTATTTCACAGGCCTCGATCTTGACAAACATAGTGAGGATGGCGCCGACGATGAAGACGAGGACAATTTACTCGACACGCAAGAGAATATACCCTCATCGCCGCCGTTAGCAGCGGTTGAAGCGGTAGTCGATACACCATGCCCTCGACCGCGCACCCGATCGTCCAACAAGATACAGCAGACGCTCCAGGAACACAGGTATGGATAAAATAGCTCAGAGACGCACAACAGGCGAAATTACTACATAATACGTCTATTTGGACTCACAAACGCGGTCTTCCTATCTCTTCGACTGGAAGGCGGCAGCTCTAAATAGGCCCAAAGACGTGATTTTTTTCACTTTTCGTTGTTACTTGCGTCTTTAGGTGATCCGCAGCTATTGATCACATGTATATTTTAGCTATTTGAAGTCGCATTGACGGCACCATGAAGCGAAGCGTAGAATTTCCCTTGATTTTGCACCCCAAATTGAGGACCCTGCTGTGCCGGATTTTTTGGGCTGTGCCGGATTTTTTGGGCCAACTAAGTGGCGAAGACACTTAGTTGGGCTGCTGTGGCCCCACACCAAGATCAACGGGTAGATAAGTAGAAGTAACTAATAGCGTTTTACTCCTATAAGCTAACCCTAGTAAAGTAAAATTACGCTATTTATAATAAAGAGATACTAGTAATTATTAGCTACCTTAAGTAATAATAAGTAGAGCTCTAGAGCTATAAGAGCTTTAAGGTTCTTATAGACTATAAGAACCTTAAGTACTTTATAACTTATTAGTACCTCTTAGAGTAGTAAGCCCGCTAAGCGGAGTATCTCTTACGCTTTAACTTCTTAATTAAGTACTACTTTAAGTAGGACTTTATAGTCCTAAACGCGCTTTCTTAAAAGGATTAAGACCGGCCGATAGGAGCGGATATTAAGGCCTAGGATCTATAGCTTATCCTATAAGAAGCGCTATAGACTTATATAAGAGCTTCCTTAGTAAAAGAAAGCGCGGTGCTAGCGGATAAGCTTTCCTTTATACCTTTACTATTAAACGAGCTTTCCCTTATACTTTTACCTTAGCCTAGTAAGGAGGGATAGACCGGCCTAAGGGCGCGCGCGGCGAGAGTATTTTAAGATAAGGCCCTTTATATTATAGAGTAGACCTAAGAGGGTATAGGCTATAGTCGCGCTACTACCCCCCTCTACTACGTACGGCGTATTATACGTACGCGATAAAAGGTAACGAATTAACTAAGCTACCTAGCTTATTAATTAACTATACTTATTAACTATCTAGGCAACGCCTAGACTCTTATATATAGTTTCTTCCCGCGCTCTCTTCCGTTACTCCCTTAGTTAACAGGCTATTACCCCTAGGTGCCGCACTACCTATTAGCCTAGGTTAAGATCCCCCGCTACCTACGCTATGCATACGCCTCTAGGCTACGGCGCCCGTATATATACGCGCCTATCTAGCCTTACGCACGGGGACTCGAACCTACGACTAGTAGGTAGCTTAGTTAATATATTATAGAGTAGACCTAAGAGGGCATAGGCTATAGTCGCGCTACTACCCCCCTCTACTACGTACGGCGTGTTATACGTACGCGATAAAAGGTAACGAATTAACTAAGCTGCCTAGCTTATTAATTAACTATACTTATTAACTATCTAGGCAACGCCTAGACTCTTATACTTTAACGCTTATAAGATAGGATAGCGGCTCTAGACTATACCTATAAGGGTATACGCCGCGCTATAAAGTCTAGCGCTTAACGCTTAGATCTAAAGCTAAAGTTAAAGGTATAAGTAGCTAACTACTATATCTACTTATAGGGGTATTTATACTAGTAAGTAAGACTATAAGTACTAAGCGTATTATATACTATAGAAGCTAAAGAGAAGGATAGACCGCTAAAGCTAGATAAATAAAATAAGCTTTAAGGGAAGCTAGTCTAGCTCGTCTATAACTTTAGTATTATAAGCTACCTAAGTTAGTAGGGTATAGTAGTAAGCTTTATAAGGGATTTTTTATAAGAATATACCCTTATATTCCTATTTTACTATTATAAAGAAATAATAGGTATAGGGAGGCTCTATAAAATAAGCTAGTAAAAAGAGGCTCTATAATATAGTCTAAGGAAATAACCCTTAAAGATAAAGACCTTTACTAAATATCTATACCTTCTTTTAGGAAACGCGGGTTAAGATAAGCCTATCCTAATAAAATAAAATATATATAAAATACATATGTTAATTACGAGTAAAACGGATACCCTATTACCTATTTTAGCCTAGCGGTTCTAAATATATCCGCGATACGAGAATAGGTAGGGCATAGAATATTCTAGTTAAATCTACTACTTATACTAAAACCTATAGTCTTACGTTAACTATTATATTATAATTAGACCACCTACTAAGTTCGGAAGATATACTATAAATAGAGCTTTATAAGTACTATAGAATATACTAGAAAGCTAACTAATTAGTCTATTAGTAAGCGAGCAATAGTCTATAAAAGATAAAGGATTTATAAGAGTCTTTAACTATTATAGGTAATAGGCTTAAGCTACGGCCTAAGCTATATAGTTATATATAGAGGGCCGGATCCTATATATATAAGGGCGGGCTAGCCGCGTATAGAAGAGCTCTATATAGCTTATTAATATTATCCTATAGATAGTACCTATATATACGCCTCTACTTACTCTATAATAGTATAAGCTATTAACTAATAGATTTAATAGATATCTCCTTAAAAAGGGTGCCGCTTCCTTAAGGGAGTACCCCGCTACCCTTTAAGCGGATAAGAAGTATTATAGCTATCCTAGAAGCGATTAAAAGTATAACGGCTAGCGAGAAAAATAAGGTTCTCGCTATATTAAGGGAGCTATCTATAAGACTAGCGTTAACCCCTATAACCTTAGTAATACTAGTTATAGCGGCGGCACTATTAATATAAAAGCCGCTTCCTTAGCTAACTTAAGATAGTAAGCTTAAGTCCTTTTACTTCTTCCTTAGCTAGCTATAGATAAAGTTTATAATAAATAAGAAATAGGGCCTAAATAGCTATTATAATATAGCGTAGTATTCGCTTCTTTATATACTACTAAAGCCCTAGATATAGTAGATCTCTAGATTCTAAGATAAGGGCGGCCTTAAAAGTAAACGCGACCTATAAGACTTCTTTTAATACCTTATATATACGTTCGGCAATATATATAAGTAGGAGAAGGCATAGGATAGGCTATAGACCCTTAAGTAGAGGGATAGGTAGACCTTTAGTAAATTCCTCCTTAACTTTAAAGAAACGCTCTTATAAGTAGTAGGAACTATAATATAAGAAGATAGCGTAAAGCTTATATAGTTATAGAACTTAATTACGCTAGCCTTATAAGAGCGACTTATCCTTATAATTATACCTATTAACTATAGTAAGTATATAAGCCGGTTAATAAAGGTAGTATAGGGCTATAAGTAGACGCTATGTTTTTAAAAGCTTTATAAGCGTATACTATATAATAGTAACGGGATTACCGCCCCTTTATAAAAGGAATAGCTAACTATTAATACTAATAGAGATACCTTAATATCGGCTACTTATATAGACCGAGCTAAATATAGTAAGAAGTTATTATTAAATATCCCTTATACTATCCTACTTTTTAAGTAGCGGGTAAAGTAAGTAATAAGCTAGGAAATTAGGAAAAAGAAGGCTAATAGCTACTACCTACGTTATAGCGCGTTTATATACTTTATATTAAAATGCCCCTTCCTTTTAGCTAAGCGGCCTATAGTAGTTTAAGTAGTAAAGATAGAACCGCTCTTTACCTTAGATAATAAAGAAGACTCCGCTCTCTTAGGCTTAAAGGAAAAAGAGTAGCTCTAGAGTAAAGATAGGCTCTAGAGCCTTAATTACTAGTACTAGTAAAAGAGAAGGAGGAATTATCCGCCTATATAAAAGAAGAGCTTACTTTAACATAAGTTATAGTTAATAACTCCTTACCTATCGCCGCCCTTATAGATAAGGGCTATTAGTACTACGCTATAGTTAATAAGGCGCTTATATAAAAGATATAAGTACTAGTAGAAAAGATCGCTCTAAGGCGAGTAAAGGGCGCCTTAAGCGTAATAGAGGGTATAGTAAGTAAGGGTATTATATAGCTAGCTATAAAGGTTAACGGTTACTATAAGCTTATTATAGCCTATATAATCCCTTAACTAGAGTTTCCCTTAATCCTTAGGAAACCCTAGTTATTATATATAAAGTTATACTTAGTTCTATATTAAAAGAAACTATAGTTTAGGCCTATATAATAGTAGGTCTACTATAACGACGGTTTTATAAGTATAGGACTAAGCGTATAAGCTTTATACTTAGTATAAGAAGTCCTTACCTTTATCTTTATAAGAACTATATAATAGTTAAAGTAGGAGGAAGGCTAGGTAGCGGCTAATATAGCGGTCTATATAGTTAGCTTAGCGGATATTAATAAGGCCCTTTAAGTAAAGAAGCTAAAGTTGCCCTCTAAGCTATAGTAGTAGATACTAAAGCGCTTTTACGACCTCTTATTACTATTTAAGTCTTAGAAAGCGGATAAGCTTAACCTATATAAGCTAAGGGTAAACTATAAGATCGTACTCTATACTAATAAGAAGGGGTAGGAACTAGTATAAGGGTTTTATTTAAGTAAGTAGCTCTAAAGTAAGAGCGCCGGTCCTATTTATATATAAACTAAGGGGCGGGATATAGTTCTATTATAATTATAGGGCTTTAAACGTAATTATAAGGCTAGACTACTACCCTTTACCCTTAATATTAAATACGCTTTATAACCTTTTAAAGGTAAAGTAGTTTACGAAGCTAGATATAAAATAAGCGTTCTATAAGGTATAGATCTTAGAGGGTAATAAGTAAAAGACAGCGTTCTATATATACTACGGCTTATTTAAGTAGCTTATAACGCTCCTTAGCTTTTTAAGAGCGCCCGCTACCTTTTAGCATTATATTAATAATATACTTTAAGACTTCCTTAATAAGTTCGCCTTTATATATAGAGATAATATCCTTATCTATATAAGCGGTTCTTATAAGGACTATATATAGAAAGTATAAAGGGTCTTAAAGCGCCTCTAACTTTATAGGCTTTACCTCGACCTAGATAAGTATAAATTTAAGGTTAAGAGGGTTAAGTACCTAAGCTTTATTATTTATATAAGTATAGGTATATAAGCGGATCCTATAAAGATCTAAGCGATTTAAGACTAAGTTACCCTAACTATATAGATAGGTATATAGAGCTTTCTTAGGTCCGCGAACTATTATAGGATATTTATTAAGGGCTTCTCTTATATTATAATACCTTTAAACGAAATTACTAGGAAGTAGACCGCCTTTTACTAAGGGCCTATATAAGAAAGAGTGTTTTATACACTTAAGGACTTATTCTCTTAAGCCCTAGTACTACTTTAGTAGGACTTTAACCGGTCTATATTAGTTAAAGTAAACTATAGCGGCTAGGTACTTAAAGGAACGCTCTCTTAAGAGGTAGATAAGCGGAAGTAACTAGTAGCGTTCTACTCTTATAAGCTAACCTTAGTAAAGTAGAATTACGCTATTTATAATAAGGAGATACTAGTAATTATTAGCTACCTTAAGTAATAGTAAGTAGAGCTCTAGAGCTATAAGAGCTTTAAGGTTCTTATAGACTATAGGAACCTCGAGTACTTTATAACTCGCTAGTACCTCTTAGAGCGGTAAGCCTACTAAGCGGAGTATCTCTTATACTTTAACTTCTCGATTAAGTACCGCCTTAAGCGGGACTCTATAGTCTTAAACGCGCTTTCCTAGAGGGATTAAGACTAGCTAATAAGAGCGGATATTAAGGCCCGAGATCTATAGCTTATCCTATAAGAAGTACTATAGACTTATATAGGAGCTTCCCTAGTAAAGGAAGACGTAGTATTAGCGAATAAGCTTCCCTTTATACCCTTACCTTAGTCTAGCGAGGAGGGATAGACTAGCCTAAGGGCGCGCGTAGTAAGAGTATTTTAAGATAAGGCCCTTTAATACTTATAGGATAGGATAGCGGCTCTAGACCGTACTTATAAGGGCGTACGCTACGCTATTAAGTCTAGTATATAATACTTAGATCTAAAGCTAAAGCTAAAGGTATAGGTAGCCGACTACTATATTAACCTATAAGGGTATTTATACTAGCGGGGGAGACTATAGGTACTAGGCGTACTATATACTATAGAAGCTAAGGAGAAGGAGGGACTACTAAAGCTAGATAAATAAAATAAGCTTTAAGGGAGGCTAGTTTAACTTATTTATAACTTTAGTATTATAAGTTACCTAAGTAGATAGGGTATAGTAGTAGGCCTTATAAGGGACTTTTACTAGCCCTTCTTATAATACTATATTTATTACTTTCTCTATAACTATAATATCTATAGCTATATAAAGATTAAAAGGGTATAGCTTAAAGAGCTACTAAAGTAGCTTTTAGTACTAAACCGGTTCTATATATATATATAGATAGACTTTATAATAAACCTCCTACTTATAAAAGGTAGTAACTACTATATATAGGTAGTTAAGGACTAACTTAGTAAATTAATAGTACTAAAGCTAATACTATCTATAAATATAAAAGCTTATATAGAGCGCTTCC
The DNA here is from genome assembly GCF_020360975.1 of Hirsutella rhossiliensis. Taxonomy (NCBI): domain Eukaryota; kingdom Fungi; phylum Ascomycota; class Sordariomycetes; order Hypocreales; family Ophiocordycipitaceae; genus Hirsutella; species Hirsutella rhossiliensis. The sequence goes on along the minus strand of NW_025408674.1, from coordinate 2,972,721 downwards.
TTTAATACTAAGCCTACTTATATAGCTAGCCGGCCTTTATTATAAGCGATAGAAGGTCGAACTAAACTAGCTACTTTTAGTAGTACTTATACTAGCTACTTTAGATTATATAGCTACTTAGTATAACTTATTACTTATAGACTAATAGGGGACCTAAGAGGGTTAACTAAGAAGTATAGGTATACCTATAAGTAGTTATAGCCTATAACTAAGTAAACTAAGACCGCTAGCTCCCTACTACCTAGCTCGCGCTAAATAGTAAACCGTAAACCTTTATTAAGATAGCCCTTTTCTTTATAATATATAGCTTTAAGCCGCCCTCCTTAATCCTATTTACCGCGGATATAGTAGCGGAGTAATATAGTAGTATATTACTAGAGAGCTATACTTCTAAGTTTATATAAAAGCTATAAGAAACTATAAAATACTATTAATCCGCGATAGCCGCTATAGTATAGGATTAAGAGTAGTACGCTAATAAGACTAAAGTACTAGTAGATAGGTTTATAGTAAGAGATAAAGTATAGCTCGACCTTTATAACTATAAGTTAACGCGATTAAAGAAAAAGCTAAACTAGCTATATATAAAGTTTATAGTATAAAGGGTCGTTAGCCTATAAGTAGTTAAGCTTAATAGTCTCTTAATAAGGGTCTATAATAAGGTTAATATTAACCCCTTTTACTAAGCCTCCTTTAACCTACTACTTAGATAAGAAGTTATAAACGCTTAACCGCTTATATTTAAAGTAAAGGGGGATAATAAATTTAAGGTTAAAGAGATATAAGCTATACGCTAAAATAAGGTAGGCTAGGGGAAACGCTAAGAGGTTCTTATTAAGTAGCGTAAGTACCTTAACCTTATATAGGAACCTATATATAAGTTTATAAGAGCTATAGCCCTCGATAAGTTTAAGGCCCTATATAGACTAATAAGTAAGAATAATAAACTAGTAGACTACTAATAGTAGCCTACGCTAAGACTATAAAGTAAGTAAAGTAAAAGGGGTAGTTATAATAATATAGGTAATATAAGTATAATAATATAGGTAGAGATAAAAATAGCGTTTATTATAAAGCGGAGCCCTTAAACTACCTAAGCTTATTTCTTTTTATTATCGTTACCCTTATTATTATCTTTATTACCGTTATCCTTATTAGCCTCCTCCTTCTTATTAATAGCGGCGGCGGTCTCTAGAGCGCTAAGGCGGCCCTTTAAGCCTATAAGCTAGTCAGCGGCGGTAGCGGCTCTAAAAGTAAAAGGGCGGCGGCTAGCGGCGGCGGTAAGGGCAGCGGCGGTAGTAGAGGTAGGTATAGTTAAGGGGACCGCCGATAAGGCAACGGAGGTAGTATCCCTAGCGCTAAGTATATTAAAGGCGGAAGTAAAAGAGTAAGGGGAGTAAGGACTTACTTAGGTATAAGGCCCTATCGCTTAAGGGTATAGAGGTTACGGTAGGCAGCGGCGGCGGTAGTAAGGCGCTTCTTAGTAGCCCCCTACGCCTACCTATATAAGCCGGCCTTTTAAGCTAACGCCGTAGCGAGTAGGATAGGAGGCGCCGCCTTATAAGCGCGGCCGGCGCACGCGTACTAGTAGTAGCTGCCGCCGCCGCGGCGCCTAGCCTAGTCGGAGTAGTCGAGCTCCTATAACGTATAATATATATAGGGGGCTAAGTAGGCGGCGCTAGCCTATACTTAGCGCTTATACTATAAGAGGTTAGTAGATAACGTTTATTATACTTACCTAACTATAGACTTATAGGGGTAGCGGAGATAGAGGTAGGGGCCGAGGGGCCGGGCGTTATAGGTAGTAGCGGGGATAGCGTCGTTACCTTAAGGGGCAACGTAAGGGCGAATAGCGTAGTAAAGGCAGCGGCGGCGGCGGTAGGAGCGGTAGTAGCGGCGCGGGTAGGAGCGGCGGTAGCGGCGGAGTTATCGTCGGCCGTAGCTAGTATAGCGTCGACGAATAACTCCGTACGCTCTAAGAAGGAGGAGGTAAGAGAGGGAGAGGTAGATATATCTATCGTAGAAGTTAGCTTAACGGAATACGGCCTCTTACTTAATAGGGCGCGGAACTTATTAATTAAAGTTATTATTATTATTAAGGCTATTATCATTACTACTACTATTACTATAAGTATATATTAATAGAGCGGCCTATATAGCTAGGAATAGACTAACGCCTTAAGTAGAGCGGAACTTACTTATTAATACTATTACTATAGTTAAAGAAAAGAGAAAAGGAAAGAAAAAGGGAAGGGGTAGATATCGCCTTATATACCCCTTAGTAGAGGATGCTACTTAAGGTAAAGGGGACGGGTAACCTAAGGCTTATATAGGTCTAGACCGGCCGCCGGCTACTTAAGGGCGTATATAATAAGTTACGCCCTTATTTAAATAGCTAGCCGGCTAATAAGTATAGAGCTAAGTTCCGGCTACCTAGGCTAATAAGCGCGGGGATAATAAGGCTAATAAGGCTAGCTCGATTAATAGGAAAGGGTAAGGAAGAGCTAGTAGTATAAGCTTAATTATATAGGAGCCGTTAATAGGGCAGCCTTACGCCGTGCTTAAGGGAGGGTATTATATAAGAGTCTTTAACTATTATAAGTAATAGGCTTAGGCTATAGCCTAAGCTATATAGTTATATATAGAGGGCCGGATCTTATATATATAAGGGTAAGCTAGCCGCGTATAAAAGAGCTCTATATAGCTTATTAATATTATCTTATAGACGGTACCTATATATATACCTTTACCTACTCTATAATAGGATTTCCCTAAGAGTAGTAAATAAAATAAGTAAGTTTTATAAGTATCCTTTATAACGCTATTCTTTTAATATATTATTTAGCCCCTTATATACTCGTTATAAATTCTAGACGAAATCCTACCTTATACTCCTTTAACTAATCTTTCCGCTTATATTATTAATAACCTAATTCTACGCTTATTACTTATACCTTCTTATATTCTTACTAGCCCCTCTTATAATACTATATTTACCGCTTCCTTTATAACTATAATATCTATAGCTATACTAAGATTTAAAGGGCATAGCTTAAGGGGCTACTTAAGTAGCTTTTAGTACTTAACTAGTTCTATATATATATATAGATAGACTTTATAATAGACCTTTTACTTATAAAAGGAGGTAACTACTATATATAGGTAATTAAGGACTAGCTTAGTAAATTAATAGTATTAAAGCTAATACTATTTATAAATATATAAGCTTATATAAAGCGCTTCCTTTAGTACTAAGCCTACTTATATAGCTAGCTAACCTTTATTATAAGTAATAAAGGATCGAACTAAACTAGCTACTTTTAATAGTACTTATACTAGCTACTTTAAATTATATAGCTACTTAGTATAGCCTATTACTTATAGACTAATAAGGGACTTAAGAAGGTTAACTAAGAAGTATAAGCGTACTTATAGGTAGTAATAGCTTATAATTAAGCGGACTAAGACCGCTAGCTCCTTATAGCCTAGCTCGCGTTAAATAGTAAACCTTAGACTACTATTAAGATAGCTCCTTTCTTTACTATATATAGCTTTAAGCCGCCCTTTTTAATCCTATTTACTATAGATATAATAGTAAAGTAATATAATAGTTTATTACTAGAGAGCTATACCTTTACGTTTATATAAAAGCTATAGGAAACTATAGAATACTATTAATCCGCGATAGCTACCTTAGTATAAGATTAAGAGCGGCACGCTAATAAGACTAAGGCCTTAGTAGATAGGTTTATAGTAAGAGATAAGGTATAGCTTAACTTCTATAACTATAGGTTAGCGCGGCTAAAGAAGAAGCTAAACTAGTAATATATAAAGTTTATAGTATAAAGGGTTATTAGCCTATAAGTAGTTAAGCTTAATAGTCTTTTAATAGGGGTCTATAATAAGATTAATATTAACCTCTTTCGCTAAGCCTCCTTTAACCTACTACTTAGATAAGAAGTAGTAAACGCTTAACCGCCTACTATTAAGGTAAAGGGAGATAATAAATTCGAGGTTAAAGAGATATAAGCTATACGCTAAAAGAAGGTTAGCTAAGGGAATCGCTAAGAGGTCCTTATAAAGTAGTATAGGTACTTTAACTTAATATAGGAACCTATACGCGAGTTTATAAGAGCTATAGCCCTCGATAAGTTTAAGGCCCTATATAAACCGGTAAATAAGAATAATAAACTAATAGACTACTAGTAGTAGCTTAAGCTAAAACTATAAAGTAAGTAAAATAAAGGGGGTAGTTATAGTAACGCGGGCGTAGTAGTATAAGTAGAAATAAAAATAGCGTTTATTATAAGGTAAAGCCCTTAAACTACCTAAGCCTATTTCTTATTATTATCGTTGCTATTATTATTATTATTATTATTATTATTATTATCCTTATTAGCCTCCTCCTACTTATTAGCGGCGGCGGCGGCGCTTTTTAGCGCGCTAAGTTAGCCCTCTAGGCCTATAAGCTAGTTAGCGGCAGCGGCGGCTCTAGGGGTAAAAGGGCGGCGGCTAGCTCTAGTAGCGGTAGTAAGGGCAGTAGTAGCGGCGGCGGCGGGCACGGCTAAAAGGACTACCGATAAAGTAATAAAGGTAGTATCCTTAGTACTAAGATAGTTAGTAGCGGAAGTAAGAGAGTAAAAAGGGAAGAACCTATTTAAGGATAAGCCCTTAGCGCTCTAAGGCGCGGAGGTTATAGTAGGCGGCTATAGCGGCGGTAAGGCGCTTCTTAATAGCCCCCTATACCTACCTATACGCGCTAGCCTTTTAAGCTAACGCCGTAGTAAGTAAGATAGGAGGCGCCGCCTTATAAGCGCGGCCGGTATATATATATTAATAATAACTACCGCCGTAGTAGCGCTTAACTTAGTCGGCGTAAGGGAGCTCCTATAACGTATACCGTATATAAGGGGCCGCGCGAGCGGCTCTAGCCTAGACCTAGCGCTTATACTTTAAGAGGTTAGCGGAAGACGTCTATTACGCTTACTTAACTATAGACTTATAGGTATAGCGGATATAGAGGCGGGGGCTAAGGGGCTAGGCGTTATAGGTAGTAGCGGGGACAGCGTCGTTACTTTAAAGGGCGACGTAAGAGCGGCTAGCGTAGCGGAGGTATTAGTAGCGGCGGTAGGCGCGGTAGTAGCAGCGCGGGTAAGAGTAGTAGTAGTAGCGGAGCCGTTATTAGCCGCGCTTAGTATAGTATTAACGAATAACTCTATATACTCTAAGAAAGAAGAGGTAAGGGAGGGGGAGGTAGATATATCTATTATAGAAGTTAGTATTATAAATTATAGCCTCTTACTTTATAAGGTAAGGAGCTTATTAGTTAAAGTTATTATTATTATTAAGGCTATTATTACTACCGCGGCTATTACTATAAATATATATTAATAAAGTAGCTTATATAGCTAGGAATAAACTAATATATTAAGTAAAGTAAAACTTACTTATTACTATTATTATTATAGTTAAAAAAGAAAGAAAAAGAAAAGAAAGAGGAAAAGGGGTTACTACTTTATATACCCCTTAATAGAGAAGGCTACTTAAGGCTAAGGGGATAGGTAACCTAAGGCTTATATACGTCTAGGCCGGCCGCTAGCTACCTAAGGGCGTATATAATAGGTTATACTTTTATTTTAACGACTAGCTAGCTAATAAGTATAAAGCTAGGTTATAGCTACCTAAGCTAATAAGCGCGGGGATAATAAAGCTAATAGGGCTAGTATAATTAATAGGGAAAGGGCTAGGTAGAGCTAGTAGTATAGGCTTAATAGTACGGAAGCTATTAATAGGGCAGCGCCGCGCCGCGCTTAAGGAAGAGTATTATATAAAAATCTTTAACTATTATAAGTTATAGGCTTAGGCTACGGCCTAAGCTATATAGTTATATATAAAGGGCCGGATCCTATATATATATATATAGGCTAGCTATATATAAAAGAGCTTTATATAGCTTATTAATATTATCCTATAAATAGTACCTATATATATACCTTTACTTACTTTATAATACTTAGCTATTAGTATCCTTATTATATATAAGAGGAATAAAATAAAGCTAATAAGGGACTATTAAAGCACCCTTATTACTAAATCTATAAAAGGCTAGACTTACCTTTTAAAGGCTAGCTAAATCTTCCTTTTAATAAGGAAGTAGTTTACTTAGCTTATAAGGGCCTTAGGAAGGTTTAAGCCTATTAGGACCCTTATAAGCTATTCCTTTAATATAAAATTAAAGGCGCCCTTTATATTTAATAAGAGGGTACTAATAATAGCTTTTTTATTAAACTCCTACTTCTTTTAGATATAGTATAAAGGGAGGAAGGCTATATTTATAGCTAACTACTATTTTTATCCCCTTAGCTATATAGGGTTTAAAAGCCTAGCTATATTAGCTAAATAGCTTAGCTAGGTAGTATATAGCTTTTTAAGGACCTTTCCTAAGTAGTTAAGTAGACTTATAACCCTATAGGCCTTAAGGATAATATAGTTAAGCTTATTTTACTTAGAAAGTATAATTCTTATAGCTTCTTTTTACGCTTTAAGGTAGTATCCTTAGTTAAATAGAGCTTTATAGGCCCTATTAAAGACTATAAGGATAGCCTTATATATATATTAAATAAGGAAGAAGCTAAGGGAGTCTAAGCTAAGGGCTTTCTTATTAAAAGAGCTAAAATTAGCCCTTTTAATCTTAGGGTCTTTTAGCTTTAGCTAGTCTTACTTATTTATACCCTTACTACTTATATAGCTTAGAGGCTCTTCTTTTTCTAGGCTTTAAAGGGGGCTAAGGGGGGGGCTAGGGCTAGGGTCTAAGGTTAAGAAAAGGGTTATTAAGAAAGCTTTATATTTTTCTATAAAGGTATTAGCTTTTACTTTTATCCCTTTTTTTATATATAAGATATTAAGAAGGGTAGGGTTAGCTCTAGCTTTAGTATTAGAAAAGGCTATAAAGATATCCTTTCTTATTATATTTATTAAGAAACTTTCTTAGTACTACTTTTTATAGCCTTAATAGTTTACTTAAAGCTATTTTATGCCTTTATAAAGCTCTTTTAGCTCTCTTTATCTTAGGCTAGCCTATAAGCTTATTAATCTAAGCTTAAGGCTTTTTAAAAGTAGGTTAGCTCGTTAGTTTACTAAGGCTTAGATCCTTTATAAAGCCTCTTTTTTAGTATCGCTATATTTAAGGCTTTTATAAAGGTTCTTATTAAAAGGGAAGCTATTCTTTTTAAGTCGTCTCTTTTTATAGCCCTCTTTATAGCTTTAAAGAGGTTTTATTCTTTCTTAGCTAAGTATTTTAAGAATACCTTTTAGTTTACTTTCTTATAATTATAAGTAGTAGGCCTAGCTATTAAGGGCTTATTAAGGCCCCTTAAGCTAGCTTTAAAGGCTATAGGCTTATAATCTAAGCTTATAGCCTCTAAGAAGCGGAAGTTAGCTTAGGTTTACTATTAAAAAGGGCTATAAAAAGTAAGGTCTATAACTAAGGCCTTATTTAAGCCTTTCCTTTAATAGGTACTTTATATAGCTACTTTAAGGTCTATTAGTATAAAAAGGTATAAGTAATAAGTATAGGATTGGGTACTTAATATAATAAGTAGAAAGATCTATTAAAGGAGTATATAGTAGGATTTTATTAGGAATTTATAATAAGTATATAAGGGCTTAAATAATATATTAAAAGAATAGCGTTATAAAAGATACTTATAAACTTACTTATTCTATTTACTACTCCTAAGGAAATCCTTTATTTTCTATAGACTATTACTTACCTATTAGTAGACTAATTAGTTAGATTTCTAGTATATTCTATAGTATATAAAAAACTTTATCTATAGTAAGTCTTTTTAACTTAGTAGGTAGTTTAATTATAGCGTAATAGTTAACGTAAAACTATAGGTTCTAGTATAAGTAATAGACTTAACTAGAATATTCTATGCCCTACCTATTCTTATATCGCGGATATCTTTAGCACCGCTAAGCTAAAAAAGGTAATAAGGTATCCGTTCTACTTATAATTAATATATATATTTTATATATATTTTTATTTATTAGAATAAGCTTATCTTAACTTACTTCGCTTAAAGGAAGGTATAGATATCTAGTAGAGGTCTTTTATCTTTAAGGGTTATTTACTTAAACTATATTATAAAGCCTTTTTTTACTAGCTTATTTTAAAGAGCCTCCTTATATTTATTATTTCTTTATAATAGTAAAATAGGAATATAAAGGTTTATTTTTATAGCCTTCCTTTAAAAGTACTAAGTAATTAGTACTCTTTACTAGTTATTTCTTTTATAGTAGAATTATCCTTATTAAAAATAAGATATATAATATAAATATAAGGGAAAACTTTTAAAACCTTTTCTAGGAAAAACCTTAGTAAGAAAAATCCTAGTTATAGTTATAATATTTCTCTTCTTTTTAGGTAAACCTTTATAAGGAAAAAGCCTTATAGAGTTATTATAAGAAACCTTTAATAAGTAAAACCCTTATTTTTATAAGTTTTCTTTTTATTAATAGGAAACTTTTTTAAAGGAAAAACTTATTAGTTATATATAAAGGAAAAGCTAAGAAAGTAAATAATAGCTAAAAACCCTCTATTAAAGGGATATAAGCTTTTTCTTTTTAAGGCTCTTTTAATTCCTTAAGGGAAAGAGGCTCTTAAAACTTAAAGAATTTTTCTTATTTTAGTTCTTAGTAAATATATTAGATATATTATCTTTAGATTTAATATAGAAAATCTAGATCTTCTTTTCCCTAATATTCTCTTAGGTATAGAAGTAAGTAATATCTATATAACTTATCTTTTTATAAAACTCTAGAATTTAAGCTAATTTAATAGCTACCTTATTATCTATTAAAATAAGAGGTACAGTATTAAGAATCTTAATAAATAAGCTATTATTTATAAAATAAAATAGCCGATTTAAGAATAACGCTTCTTTATTACCCTCCTTAAAATTAATAAATTTAGCTTTATAAGTTAATAGGGCTATAGACTTTTACTTTTAACTAGCCTAACTTATAATATCTTTATAAATATAGAAATAGTATCTAAAAATAGATTTTCTATTTATAAGATTCGACGCCTAGCTAGCGTTAAAATAACCTTTTATAAAATTATAAGTATAAGGGATATTATAGTAATAAATTATCCCTAGGTAGGGTATTTATTTAAATATTTCTAGATAGTATTTAACGATTTAAAATATATATTATTTAGTTTAAAAGTAAATCTAGTAAAGGAAATAATAGTATATAAAATGTCTAGCTTACTTATTATAGCTAGATATAATAAAGCCCTTATTTCCCTTTAGTAAATAAGGATTTCCTTTTATAAAAGTATTATAATAGCCTTTTTAAGCTTTACTCTTACTATAATAAGTATATTAAAAGTCCTTAAGGCTTCTTTATTATATTCTCGTATTTTATTATAAGTATATCTTTCCTAGGATATTAATATCTCTTTTTTACTTTAGTTTATAATTATATATATTCCTAAGAAGTCTTTTAGTTCGCTTAAAGGCTAAACCTTTATATAATTAGCTATTATTTTAAGTAGATTATTTATTATACTTCTATTAAGCCTTATTATTAAGAGGTTACTTATATAGATTACTATTATAATTTTATATAATATATTATAAATACGCTTTTATTTATAAGAAGGGTTAAAAGTCTTATCTTAGCTAAAATAAAGCTAAGATAGTTATACTAAAGCTTTAAGGTTTATTTAAAGCTATATAATACTTTCTTTAATTTTACTACTAGCTTTTCCTTTTTATATAGCTCTAAGAACTATAAATAGCTAATATTATACTTATACTAGTTTTTATTAAACTAGTCTTTTAGTATTAGCTCTTTATAGCCTATAAGAACTTTTATATAAATATCTATATCTATTTCGGTATATATAAAGGCATTTTTTATATTATATTATAGTAGAGCGTAATTATTAAAAATAGCTTTTATTATTATAAAGTATAGCTTAATTTTATAGTTCTTAGAGATATCCTATAATATAAAGAGAACTAAGGAAGCTAAAAAATAGGTTTTAAAGAAGGAGCTAAAAGGAGGTATAGAGAGGAGGGTAGGGGTAAGAGGGGAAGTAAAAGTAGTAATAGCTTCCTATAAAGGTAGTAAAAGATAAGATAGATATACTAGTAACGGCTAGAAAAGAAAGGAAAACCTAGTAAAAAGCTTAGTAGTTAAAAGGATATTAGTAGCTTCTTTAAGTAGGATCTTTTTTATTAATTAAAATACTAGATTAGTATAAAGAGGGGCGTTAAATAAAAGAAAGAAAGATAATTAAGGTAATATAATAATTACTTACTTACTTTAATTACTACCCTTATAAGAATTAAATATCTCTATACTACCTATCTAACCCTTTAATTTTAATTTTACCTTTATATATTTTATATATACTTTTTATATCTTTCTTTATAAGAATTATAAGTAGTATTCTAATAAATTCGGGTCTTACTATTATAGAAAAGGTTTTTAAATAATCTAGGCTATAAACCTAATTAAATCCTTATACTATATAGCGGGCTTTATATTTAATAATATTAATATTATTACCCCGCTTTATTTTATAGACCTAATAACTACTTAGGGCCTCCTTATTGCTAGGAAAAGGCTTTAATTCCTATGTATTTTAGTTTAAGATCTCTTTTATTTCGAGAAATATAGCTCTTTTTTATTCTATAGCTTCTAAGCTATTTATAGCCTATTTAAATATTTTAAGCTTTATAGGATCCTTATTTTCTAGTAAAGATAGAATAATCTCTTTACTTTTACTATTTAATATAATATTTATTTCGGAGTATATAATATAGTCTTTAAAAAGTCTATTTATCTTCTTAGGTATATTAATATAGATACTTAGACCTTTATTTAATCCCTTTTTTAAAAGAGGATTATTTCCCTTTTTTATAAAAGAGTTATCTTCCTTTTCTATAAAAGGGTTATCTTCCTTTTTTATAAGAAGGTTATTTTCCTCTTCTTTTTAAGAAGAGTTATTACCTTCTTTATATATAGGTTCCCTTTATAAATAATTATCTAGGACCTTATTTTTAGAAGGTAAGGTATTAAAGTTAAAGTCCTTAAGGTCTTCTTCTTTTTAATTTTCTATAAATTTATTTTCTAGGATAATAATATCTTTAGAAATTATTACTTTTCTTTTTAAAAAGTTATATATTTTATAAGCATTTTTAATATAGCCTATAATAATATACTTATAAGCACTTATTTCTAGCTTATCTAAAGGGTCTTTATTTTTATAATAAATAGTACTTTAAAAGGTCTTTATTTTCTTGAAGTCTTTTAAAGCTAGAGATTTATATTCCTTTTTCTTTAATAGAGTTTAGAAGCTTATTTATAAGTAAGAGGTCCTATTATATAAATAGGCTACTATTAAAACGGCTTCTCCTTATAAATATTTAGGTAGTTTTACCGTAAATAAAATAGCCTAGACTTTATTTAAAATAGTCCTATTAATCCTCTTTATTACTCCGTTTAATTTAAGAGTCCTAGGAAGGCTAGTATAATATTTAATTCCCTTTCTTAAGTAGTAAGGTTTTATTTTATATAAGAATTCTTTTACGTTACTTAAAAAACCTTCCTTTATAGTAATATTATCTTAGTTACTTTTAACTAAGGCTTTATATTCTAAGAATTTATCTAGGGCTTTTACCTTAAACCTTAATAAGGATATTTCTAAACATCTTATTTATATATTTAAAAAGGATATAAAGGAGGCATATTTATTATAAGTAAGGGTCTTTATAGGTCCTTAAATATTAATAGTAACTTTATTAAGGTAATTATATACCTTATTAAATAGGGATTTACTCCTTTTATTAGTTACCTTTACTTTAATATAAGCTTTATATTCTTTTATTTTAATAATATCCTTCTTAAGGATAGTTATATCTTTACTATATCTTTTAAAGGTTTCTAATAAGGCTTAGGACTTATATATCTTAGCCTTAAATACTATAAATAAAAGTTAAGGTCCTTTATATTATTCCTTATATTATTAATATTATATAGGAGTATCCTTTTCTTTAAAAAAGGAATTTTTAAAGAGAAGATATAAAAGTTATCTTACTAATTTTATTATAAAAAGAATTTAGCCGCCTATTAAATATAAGCGATAGCGTTAATTAACGTATATAAAGTATATAATATACCCCCTTAAAGATACTAGGTTAATTCGTCCTAGGATACCTAGATATCTTAAACTATAAAGGGAATTTTTATATAGGCAGGCCCTATACTAATACCGCGTAATTACTCTAGCGGGACTTAAACCTCGGGCCTTTTAAGTAGTACGCGCTAGGCTAGCTAGAAGAAGTATATATTTAGTTACTAAGAAGTTTATAGAGGGGTAACCCCTCCGCCTAAGCTTATAACTATTACGAAAAAGATATAGCCGCCTATTAAATATAAGCGATAGCGTTAATATAAAGTACGCGATATACCCCCTTAAGGATACTAGGTTAATTTATCTTAAGATACCTAGATATCTTAGACTATAGAGGGAATTTTTATATAGGTAGGCCCTATACTAATACCGCGTAATTACTTTAGTAGGACTTAAACCTTAGGCCTTTTAAGTAGTACGCGCTAAGCTAGCTAAAAGAAGTATATATTTAGTTACTAAGAAGTTCCTAGAGGGGTAACCCCTCCGCTTTAGCTTATAACTATTATAAAAAAGATATAGCCGCTTATTAGATATAAGCGATAGCGTTAATTAATATATATAGAGTATATAATAATTTTCCTTTAAATATAATATTAGCTTAGATATTTAGTAGGAAAATTTCCTTACTATTAATAAAGGTATAAGTATTTTTAAAATATAATTAGCTAATAATATTTACCTTTAATTTAGGTATAAAAAGGTAGTTTCTTAAGATAAATAGCTTTTTATTATTTAGAAATCTAAAACGAAGATCTCTTTAACCTTTAATAACTATATAAGATGCCTTTCCCTAATTAACCTTAGTAGGGATAGTTCGAAAATTAATAAGGAATTTCCTTTTTAATACTATATACCTAGTAGTACTAGTATTATATATAAAAATATAGAAATTTCTATTCTCTAAGGTTTTATAAGGGATTTCTTTCTCTTTTACCTTATATATAAGGTCTTTAATTTAAGATAAATTTAAAGGTCCTATTTACCTATTATTAAATATAGCTTTTTTAAGGATATTTAAAGAGATATATACCTTTACTTCTTCTTTAAAGCTTTTATAACCTTTAAAGGTAAGAGGAAGAATAGAAATATCGATTTCCGGTTCTTTATCCGTTTAATTATCGATTTTTAATTTCTTTTACTTCTAATATATATAATAAAGAGGGTTTTTTCTTCTTCTTATCGACGTAAGAGTTTAATTTAATAGGATTTCCTTCTATAAAAGGTTTTCTAGGCCTCTTAAAAGGTATTCTTTTATTTTAATTTTTTAAATTTTTAGAATAGCTTTTAAGGGCCTTTTCTAGGTAAAGATAATAGTACTCTTTAACTAAACGCCCTTTCTTCTTATAGTAAGTATATTATAATATAATTTTTTTTCTAGGGCTTCTTAGTAAAGAAAGCCTACTTAAGGGGATTTTTTAAAGGCTTAGTCTACTTAAATCCGTTTATAAAACTACTAGAGAGAGACTTTAAATTAAAAGCTTCTAAGCTATTTTAAAAAGCTTTTATTATTAAAAGACATAGTTATTAAATATATATTATTTATAGCGTACTTATCGGAGCGCGTTTTACTTTTACCTATATAATATAATAGTCTTTATAATAGTTATAAGCCTAGGAGGGGATAGTATACTACCCTTATAACGTTTAGTAACTATACGCGGTATAGGGTTTAATCCCTTATAGATAACTACCTCTCTTAGATTTCCTTAGGTTATTAATATAGCGCTTAGTATTTAACTCCTACGTCTTAGGCTATATAGTCTAGGGCTCTTAGCAGAGCCGCGATCCTTAAAGGGGTATATTAAAAGACGCGGTTATTAGATATATATTATTTATAGCGTACCTATTAAAGCGCGTTCTACTTTTACCTACGTAGTATAATAGTCTTCGTAATATTTATTATATTAGCTATATAGCTAGAAAACAAGCTTAAAAGGATATTTAAAATCTAAGCTATAATAACTACTTTTAGAATTATAATATTCTATGCCTTTAGCTCCTTAAATACCTCTTTTACCTTATTTAGGTAGCTATCTAAGGATTTAAAATCCCTTACTAAATTAATAAAAAGCTCTTTTATAAGTAGGTAATTTAAAGTAAAGGAAATAAGGTTATATATATTTTTTAACTTATCCTATGCCTCTTTAGTATTTGTTATATACTTTATTTATATTAAAGGATCGTTTTTAATATAAAAAGAAATTAAAGTAAGTACTTCTTTTATCTTTAAGTAAGTTTCTTACTATATAGTAATAGAAAGCTTATCTTTAATTTAAAAGACCTTATATTTAAATAGCCTAGAAGGTATAGTTAGAACTACCCTTAAGTTTAGTAAATTTAAACTTTTCCCTTAAGCTTATTTTTAAGAATTCGAGGTCTTATAATTAGTATTAGTATTTTAAGGAATTTCTTAAATTTATTACCTAACTTATAGAGAAGCTAGGCTTATAACCTATAAAAAGGTAGAAGTAATAAGGGTATAATTAAGAAATAGATAATATAAGTAGAAGGATTAGGTAATAGAGTATAAGGTAGGATTTCGTTTAGAATTTATAATAAGTATATAAGGGGCTAAATAATATATTAAAAGAATAGCGTTATAAAAGATACTTATAAACTTACTTATTTTATTTACTACTCCTAAGGAAATCCTTTATCTTTTATAGACTATTACTCGCTTACTAGTAAACTAATTAGTTAGCTTTTTAGTATAATCTATAGTACTTAAAAAGCCCTATCTATAGTAAGTCTTCCTAACTTAGTAAGTAGTCTATTTATAGCGTAATAGTTAACGTAAGACTATAGGTTTTACTATAAGTAGTAGATTTAACTAAAATATTCTATGCCCTACCTATAATTATATCGCGGATATCTTTAAAACGGCTAGGCTAAAATAAGTAATAGGGTATCCGTTTTACTTAGAATTAACTTATATAATTTATATATATTTTTATTTATTAAAATAAGCTTATCTTAACCTACTTTTACTAAACGAAGGTATAGATATCTAGTAAAGGTCTTTTATTTTTAAGGGTTATTCCCTTAAACTATATTATAGAGCCTCCTTTTACTAGCTTATTTTAAAGAGCCTCCCTATACTTATTATTCCTTTATAATAGTAAAATAAGAATATAAGGGTATATTCTTATAATTAGTAAGGAAGCCTTATAGTAGTCGAGCTAGCTAATAAGGGCTTTTACTTTATAGGCCTTAAAGGGTTCTATAAATAAGTTCTACTAAGGGTAGTATAAGTTAAAGTCCTTTACTAATAAAAAGGGCTATTATAAGAGCTAAGCTATTAATAGTAGCCTTTTTATTATAAAGGGCCCTTACTCGCCTTAGCTAGCTAAGGCCCTTTTAACTTCTTTTTTATTATATAGGTTAATAAAGGTAAACGGTTTAATGCCTTTTACCCTTATAGCCTATATATTAAGATCGTAAATAAGGTTAAAGCTAAGGCTAGCTTTTATCTAAGCTTCCTTCCTCTTATAAGCTATAAACTTAGGCCTCTTAGCGAGCTTATTAAAGTTAATAGAAGGGATAGGGGTTATATCGTTATAGGCTAAATATTATATAGGGATATAGCTATTATCGATCTTATAAAAGTAAAGCTCTTATAATAAGATAAGGTCTACTTTTATTTCTAGGGCTTACTTTAAGATTAATAAGTTAGCTATTTCCTACCTATTAGTATTATACTATATAATACTAATAAGGTTATAGTTAAGCTTAAGGGGCCTAAGGGCCTTTAAAGGCCTTATAAGTATAAGGGGGCTAAGGCTATTAAGTATTAGTTATTCCTTTATAAACTCTATATTATACCTTATTAGTTATAAAGTACTCTTTTTTATAGTTATAGTATTAAACCTTAAAGTAAGAGTAGCCTTAGCTAGCTTTATAGCTAAGGTAGTTATAGTCCTTAGTTAAATACTTTTCTAAGTAAAAGGTATACTTAATAAGCTACTAGTAAGTCTAAGGGTTATAGCTAAAGGAAAGGTACCTATAGTACTATATATATATAGTATATTTCTTATAGGCCTTAACTTAAATCTATAGACCTATTATATAAAGGCTTTTCTTTTAGTATTTAGCCCTTATAGCTTTTAAAAGGACTATAAAGATAATAGATTATACCTTTTACGTTAAGCCTAAGGTACCTAGCTACTTAAGCTGCCCTAGGATATCGATCCTACTAAAGGTTTTAGCTTTTATAGTAAAGATATTAAGGATAAGGGTCTCTAAAAGGTTAGGGATACTCTAGGCTACTAGCTTAGTTTAGCTAGTAGGAAGGTCGGCTAATTTAATAGGTAGCTCCTTAAGGTATAAGGACTACTTCTCTTACTACTTTAAAAGCTTTTTTACTATTATAAGAATATACCTTTATACTCTTATTTTACTATTATAAAAAATAAATAAGTATAAGGAGGCTCTAGAAAATAAGCTAGTAAAAAGAGGCTTTATAATATAGTTTAATAGGGATAAGGGTATATACTTAAAGCACGTACAGTATATAGCTAAGGATTAGTAAAGTAATTAACTATATAATTATTTAATTATTAGTCTTATATATAGCTCTAAGGGTCTTAGGTTATAAATATAAGTCTTAGAGATTTCTTTACTTTATACCTCTTTATCTTTACTAGAGTTATATAACTAGTAGCCTTTACTTTAAAGGGGAAAAATAAAAATTTAAATTAACCGTAATTAAAAAAGATACCTTATTAAATAATTAAGGTCTTTATAAAGCCTTTAAGTATACTTAAAAGTAAGTTAGATAAGGAGTACTAAGGGTCTTATCCTTTTAATAGGCTAATATTTATAAGGGTACGATCTTACCTATTAAACTCCTCCTTAGTAACTTTCCGACCTAAGATACTAATAGAAAGGGCGCGATAATAATAGGTAAGGCTCTCTTCCTAAGTATATAAGTAAGTAAATAAACTATTAATAGAACTTTTCTCCTTTACTATAATCCCTTCCCTTTATATTATTTATTCCTCCCTTTACTTATTAGCTACTTATTTAGCTCTTTCCTATCTTTACTCGCGTACTTCCTTCTTTAAATAATTATCTACTACCCCTTATATACGCTCCTAAGTATTTACGCTTATTATTCTTAGAGGCGTTAGGGAAATAAAGTAGTTAGCGTCTTTACTAGTCTATAGCTTTAGGTATAGCTAGATTAAATAAGCTATAGAGTCTTATAGACTAATTATTATTACGTTACTAATAGTCCTATATAAATATATAGAATTATAGTTATTAATATCCTAGTAGTAGTTCTAATATATTCCTAGGTTTTAAACTCCTTTAACCTAAGAGGGTTTAAAGCTAGGTATAAACCTTATAAGGACTATAGCTAGAAAGGCTATTACTATACTTTATCTCTAAGGAGTAACGGAGCGCGCTATAAGTATTACTAAAGTCTTTAGCCGTAAGGTAATTAAATAAGCGCCTAGTAATTTTAGAGTCTTAGAGCGAGTTAGTAGCTACGCTATCTACCTTTTCTCCTTACTAGCTTCTTATTAGGCTATTAGTAAGGGTATAGTTATAAGTCTTTCGCTCCTTTATATATTTAAAAGGGTCGTTAATAGTAAGTAAGGAGTAGGCTTAATTAGCTATATATTTAAGGGGGAAAATAAAAGCATTATTTCTATATAGATAAAGGGACTAGTAAGGGCGCTTAGCTCTCTTCTTTATAGATTTTAAGGTAGGGATCCTATCTTAAGGTTACTTAAGGAAAGGCTACTTAGTTTAAATAAGTAGCTTAATTTAGTTAACGCTTAAGGTAATAAAGGTCTAGGCCTATTTTTAATTCCTATTAGTACGATTAAATAGTTAAGGGTCTTTTTAAGGAGGAGTTTTATAAAGAAACTATATATAGCTTAAGCGATTAAGTTAGGTTACTCTATAAGGGTAGCTAGCGTAGTTAGCTCTTTTTTTACTCTCCTTACTATATAAGCTAGTTTTATATCTCTTTAAAGTAGTAGTTTCTATTTACCGGGCCTATCTTAAAGGTTAACTACCTATAGGACTTCTTATAGGTCTTATTCTTCTTAATCTCTTAGAATAATATAGTTATATTAGTAAATCTATTTATACCTAGGAATCCTTATAAAAAAGACTCCGCCGAAAGATATTAAACCTTAATTAAATAGTATCTTTTATAGTCGTTAAACTCTACTATTAAACTACTAAGAAACTCCGCTACCTTATAATATCGCTTATATATAATTAAGTTCGTTCGCTATAATAGCTTAGATTCTATATATTAGCCTATCGATATAGCCTTTTATACTTATCCTTTTATTTAGGTTAAAGAAATACTAGTCTTAGTATAAGATTTTATTTATTTATAGGGCTTCTTATATTACCCTATACCTTTACTTTAAAATTACTTTAACCTTTAAGTATTACTACTTAATTATCTTAAGGTATAGCCCGACTATACCTTTAACCTAGTATTAGATTATTATTAAGTATAATAGATCGGCCTTATAAAGGCTAAAGTAGTAGTTATACTACTATTCGTTGCTATAAGGCAGCTATTTAATTAAACTACTACGTTATAATAGCGGTAAAGGATAAAAGAAAACGAATTAACTAAGCTACTTAGCTAATTAATTAACTATGCCTATTAATAGTTTAATATATAGGCGTAGCCTAGGCGTATAGCGTAGCCTAGCCTATAATACTACCTTCCTTCCCCCGCCTCTCTAAGCGGGGCCCCTACCTCTTAAGGCAAGGGCTTATAAATAGGTCGTCTCTTTTAAGTAGCTCTTATAAGCCTAGGCCGTCGCTTACTAGTACTATTAGTAGGTCTTAAACCTAAGACCTTTTATTATAGCTTAGTTAACTATAATAGGTTAGCCTTATAAGGGCTAAAGCGGTAGTTATACTACTATTAGTTACTATAAGGTAGCTATTTAATTAGACTACTATATTATAATAGCGGTAGAGGATAAAAGAAGATAAATTAACTAAGCTACTTAGCTAGTTAATTAACCACGCCTTTTAATAGTTAGATATATAGGTATAGCCTAGGTATATAGTATAGCTTAGCTTATAATATTAAGGCTAAGTAGCTATATTCCTACCCTTCTTACTAAGCGGTATAAAGGACTAGCGTATAAGTAAAGTTATAAGGAACTTAGAGGATATAAAGAAACTACCGCTATACTTATAGGAATATATAGAGTCTAGTATACCGTCCCTCTTTTTAAGTATTAAAAAGGACTAAGTTTCCTTCCTTATAGTCTTAAAAGAACGCTCCTTAGTAAAGTCCCTTTTTATTTAAGTCTATTAAAAAGTTAATAACTTTAGTTATATACCTTTATTTATATATAAAGCGACTAAGGTTAAAGGTTAAAGTAGTAAACTTAATTAAATGCTCCTTATTATTTAGGTATTTATAGTACTTTATATATCTATCTTTTATATCCTTAATAGGTTCCCTTTAGTAGTTAGTATAAATAGATAATAAGTAAGGTAAGGGGTATACTATATTCTTAATACCTTTTATTAAGATCTTAATTATCGTGCTAAGGCTAAAGCTTATAGCTTATTATTTATTAATAGCTTTATAAAGAAAGTTATATATGTTAATAATATACTCTTCTTAGCGGGCCTTATTCCTAGTAAATCTATTTATCTTTTTAACGCCCTTATATATTATCTAAGCGTTTTTAAAGGTAATATCCCGCTATCTAATAAGGCCTATTAATATTAAGTACTAATAATCTTTATAGATATACTTATAAGAGTCTTTAACTATTATAGGTTATAGGCTTAGGCTATAGCCTAAGCTATATAGTTATATATAAAGGGCTAGATCCTATACGTATATATATAGGCTAGCTATATATAAAAGAGCTCTATATAGCTTATTAATATTATCTAATAGACGGCACCTATATATACGCCTCTGCCTACTCTATAATAGTATAAGCTATTAACTAATAGACCTAATAGATATCTCCCTAGAAAGGGCGCCGCTTCCTTAAGGGAGCACCCCGCTACCTCCTAGGCGGATAGGAAGTATCGTAGCTATCTTAGAAGCGATTAAAAGCGCGACGGCTAGCGAGAAGAACGAGGTTCTCGCTATACTAAGGGAGCCGTCTATAAGACTAGCGTTAACCCCTACGACCTCTATAACACCGGTTACGGTAGTAGCACTAATAATATAGAAGCCGCTTCCTTAGCCGACTTAGGACGGTAAGCCTAAGTCCTTTTACTTCTTTCTTAGCCGGCTATAAACGAAGTTTATAATAGACGAGAAATAGGGCCTAAACGGCTATCGTAATATAGCGTAGTATTCGCTCCTTTATATACTACCGGAGCCCTAGATATAGAGGATCTCCGGATTCTAGGATAAGGGCGGCCCTAAGGGTAAACGCGACTTATAGGACTTCTTTTAATATCTTATATATATATTCGGTAACGTATAAGAGCGGGAGAAGGCATAGGATAGGCTATAGACCCTTAGGTAGAGGGACGGGCAGTCTTTTAGCGAATTCCTTCTTAACTTTAAAGAGATACTCTTATAAGCGGCGGGAACTATAGTATAGGAAGATGGCGCGAAGCTTATATAGTTATAGAACTTAATTACGCTAGCCCTATAAGAGCTACTTATCCCTATAATTATACTTACTAACTATAGTAAGTATATAAGCTAGTTAATAAAAGTAGTATAGGGCTATAAGTAGACGCCGTGTTTCTAGAAGCTTTATAAGCGTACGCTATATAGCGGTAATAGGATTACCGCCCCTTTATAAGAGGAATAGCTAACTATCGATATTAATAGGGATACCTTAATATTAGCTACCTATATAGACCGAGCTAAACGTAGTAGGAAGTTATTATTAAATACCCCCTATACTATTCCGCTCTTTAAGTAGCGGGCAAAGTAAGTAACGAGCAAGGAAATCGGGAAAAGGAAGGCTAACGGCCGCTGCCTACGTTATAGCGCGTCTATATACTTTATATTAAAATGCCCCTTTCTTTTAGCTAAGCGGCCTATAGTAGTTTAAGTAGCGAAGATAGAACCGCTCTTTACCTTAGACAATAAAGAGGACTCCGCGCCCTTAGGCCTAGAGGAAAAAGAGTAGCTCTAAAGTAAAGACGGGCTCTAGAGCCTTAATTACTAGTACTAGTAAAGGAGAAAGAAGAATTATCCGCCTATATAAAAGAGGAGCTTACTTTAATATAGGTTATAATTAATAACTCCTTACTTATCGCCGCTCTTATAAATAAGGGCTACTAGTACTATACTATAGTTAACGAGGCGCTTATATAAGAAATATAAGTACTAGTAGAAAAGATCGCCCTAAGGTAAGTAAAGGGCGCCTTAAGCGCGATAAAGGGTATAGTAATTAAGGGTATTATATAGCTAGCTATAAAGGTTAACGGCTACTATAAGCTTATCGTAGCCTATATAATCCCTTAACTAGAGTTTCCCTTAATCCTTAGGAAACCTTAGTTATTATATATAGAGTTATACTTAGTTCTATACTAAAAGAAGCTATAGTTTAGGCCTATATAATAGTAGGTCTACTATAATAATAGTTTTATAAGTATAAGACTAAGCGTATAAGCTTTATACTTAGCCTAAGAAGTCCTTACCTTTATCTTTATAAGAATTATATAATAAGTAAAGCGGGAGGAAGGCTAAGCAGCGGCTAATATAGCGGTCTATATAGTTAGCCTAGTAGATATTAATAAGGCCCTTTAGATAAAGAAGCTAAAGTCGCCCTTTAAGCTATAGTAGTAGATACTAAAGCGCTTTTACGACCTCCTACTATTATTTAAGTCCTAGGAAGCGGATAAGCTTAACCTATATAAGCTAAGGGTAGATTATAGGATTATACTCTATACTAATAAAAAGGGGTAGGAACTACCTATACTATTTAGACCGTTATATAGTATATTATACGTAGAGCTACTAGTACTAAAGAAGACGCTAAGGGACCTTTTAAATAAAGGTTTTATTTAAGTAAGTAGCTTTAAAGTAAGAGCGCCGGTCTTATTTATACGTAAACTAAAGGGTAGGATATAGTTTTATTATAACTATAGGGCTCTAAACGTAATTATAAGGCTAGACCGCTACCCCTTACCCTTAATCTTAGATATGCTCTATAACCTCTTAAAGGCAAAGTAGTTTATAAAGCTAGATATAAAATAGGCGTTCTATAAAGTATAGATCTTAAAGGGTAACGAGTAGAAGATAGCGTTCTATATATACTATAGCTTATTTAAGTAGCTTATAACGCCCTTCGGCCTATTAAGAGCGCCCGCTACCTTCTAGCGTTATATTAAAAATATACTTCGCGACTTCCTTAATAAGTTTACCTCTATATATATAGATAATATCCTTATTTATATAAGTAGCTCTTATAAGGACTATATATAGAAAGTATAGAGGGTCCTAGAGCGCCTTTAACTTTATAGGCTTTACCTTAACCTAGATAAGTATAAATTTAAGGTTAAAAGGGTTAAGTACCTAAGCTTTATTATCTATATAAGCGTAGGTATATAGGCGGATCCTATAAAGATCTAGGCGATCTAGGACTAAGCGGCCCTAACTATATAAATAAGTATATAGAGCTTCCTTAAGTTCGCGAACTATTATAAGATATTTATTAAAAGCTTCTCTTATATTATAATGCCCTTAAATAAGATTACTAGGAAGTAGACTACCTTTTATTAAGGGCCTATATAGGAAGGAGCGTTCTATACGCTTAAGGACCTATTCTTATAAGCCCTAGTACTACTTTAGTAAGACTTCGACTAGTCTACGTTAGTTAAAGTAAACTATAGCGGCTAGGCACTTAAAAGAACGCTCTCTTAAGAGGTAGATAGGTAAAAGTAACCGGTAGCGTTCTACTCTTATAAGCTAACCTTAGTAGAGCGGAATTATACTATTTACGATAAGGAGATACTAGCGATTATTAGCTACCTTAAGCGATAGTAAGCGGAGCTCTAGAGCTATAAAAGCTTTAAGGTTCTTATAGACTATAGAAACCTTAAGTACTTTATAACCCGCTAGTACCTCTTAGAGCGGTAAGCCTACTAAGCGGAGTATCTCTTACGCTTTAACTTTATAATTAAGTACCGCCCTAGGCGGGACTCTATAGTCCTAAACGCGCTTTCTTAAAGGGATTAAGACCGGCTAACGAGAGTAGATATTAAGGCCTAGGATCTATAGCTTATCCTATAAGAAGCGCTATAGACTTATATAGGAGCTTCCCTAGTAGAGGAAGGCGCGGTACTAATAGATAAGCTTCCCCCTATACCTTTACTATTAAATAAGCTTCCCTTAGCGCCTTTACCTCGGTCTAGTAAGGAGGGATAGACCGGCTTAAGGGTATACGCGGCGAGAGTATTCTAAGATATAGCCCTTTAACGCTTATAGGATAAGATAGCGGCTCTAGACCGTACTTATAAGAGCGTGCGCCGCGCTATAAAGTCTAGCGCTCGACGCTTAGATTTAAAGCTAAAGCTAAAGGTATAGGTAGCCGACTACTATATCGACCTATAAGGGCATCTACGCTAGCGGGGGAGACTATAGGTACTAGGCGTACTATATACTATAGAAGCTAAGGAGACCGCCGGAGCTAAATAAATAAAACGAGCTCTAAGGGAGGCTAGTCTAGCTTATTTATAACTCTAGTATCGTAGGTTACCTAGGTAAGTAAGGTATAGCGGTAGGCCTCGCGAGGGACTTTTACTAGCCCCTTTTATAGTACTATGTTTATTGCTTCCTCTATAACTATAATATCTATAGCTATATAAAGATCTAGAGGGCGTAGCTTAAAGGGCTACTTAAGTAGCTTTTAGTACTAGACCGGTTCTATATATATATATAAATAGACTTTATAATAAACCTCCCGCTTATAAAAGGCGGTAACCGCTATATATAGGTAATTAAGGACTAACTTAGTAAATTAGTAGTACTAGAGCGAATACTATCTATAGATATAGAAGCTTATATAGAGCGCTTCCTTTAATACTAGGCCCGCTTATATAGCTAGCTAGCCTTTATTATAAGCGATAAAGGGTTAAACTAAACTAGCCGCTTTTAATAGTACCTATACTAGCTACTTTAGATTATATAGCTACTTAGTATAGCCTATTACCTATAAACTAATAGGGGACCTAAGAGGGTTAACTAAGAAGCGTAGGTATACTTATAGGTAGTTATAGCCCGTAACTAAGCGGACTAAGACCGCTAGCTCCCTGCTACCTAGCTCGCGCTAAATAGTAGACCGTAATCCTTTATTTAAAGAGCCCCCTTCTTTATAATATATAGCTTTAAGCCGCCCTCCTTAATCCTATTTACCGCTAATATAGTAGCGGAGTAGTATAGTAGTATATTACTAAAGAGCCGCGCTTTTATATTTATATAAAAGCTATAAGAAACTATAGAATACTATTAATCCGCGATAGTCGCGGCGGCGTAAGATTAAGAGCGGTACGCTAATAAGACTAAGGCGCTAGCGGATAGGTTTATAGTAAGAGATAAGGTATAGCTTAACCTCTATAACTATAGGTTAGTATAACCGAAAAAGAAACTAAACTAGCTATATATAAAGTTTATAGTATAAAGGGTCGTTAGCCTATAAGTAGTTAAGCTCGATAGTCTCTTAATAGGGGTCTATAATAAGATTAATATTAACCTCTTTTACTAAGCCTCTTTTAACCTACTACCTAGATAAGAAATAGCGGACGCTTAACCGCTTATAATTAAAGTAAAGAAGGATAATAGATTCGAGGTTAAGGAGATATAGGCTATATACTAAAGGAAGGTAAGCTAAGGGATACGCTAGGAGGTTCTTATTAAGTAGCGCGGGTACCTCGACCTTATATAAGAACCTATATATAAGTTTATAGGAGCTATAGCCCTTAATAAGTTTAAGACCCTATATAGGCTAGTAAACGAGAATAATAAACTAATAGACTACTAATAGTAGCTTAAACTAAGACTATAAAATAGGTAAAGTAAAGTAAGTAGTTATAGTAATATAGGCGTAATAGTATAGGCGGAGATAAAAATAATATTTATTTTAAGGTAAAGCCCTTAGACTTCCTAAGCTTATTCCTTATTATTACCTTTACCCTTACTATTATTATTATCGTTGCCTTTATTAGCCTCCTCCTCCTCCTCCTTAGTAGTAGCGGCGGCGCTCTCTAGCGCGCTAAGTCGGCCCTTTAGGCCTATAAGCTAGTCGGCGGCGGCGGCGGCTCTAAGGGCGGAGGGGCGGCGGCTAGCTCCGGCAGCGGCGGCAGGGGTAGTAGTAGTAGCGGCGGCGGCGGGCATGGCTATAAGGATCGCCGATAAAGCGACGGAGGCGGTATCCCTAGTACTAGGAGAGTTAGTAGCGGAGGTAAGAGAGTAGAGGGGGAAGAACCTACTTAAGGATAAGCCCTTAGCGCTCTAGGGCGCAGAGGTTATAGTAGGCGGCTATAGCGGCGGTAAGGCGCTTCTTAGTAGCCCCCTAGGCCTACCTATACGCGCCGGCCTTTTAAGCCGACGCTATAGCGAGTAAGACGGGAGGCGCCGCCTTATAAGCGCGGCCGGCACGCGTATACTAGTAATAACTACCGCCGCGGCGGCGCCCGACCTAGTCGGCGTAAGGGAGCTCCTATAACGTATACCGTATATAGGGGGCCGCGCGAGCGGCTCTAGCCTAGACCTAGCGCTTATACTTTAAGGAGTTAGCGGAAGACGTCTATTACGCTCGCTTAGCTACGGACTTACGAGGGTAGCGTAGATAGAGGCGGGGGCCGAGGGGCCGGGCGTTATAGGTAGCGGCGGGGACGGCGTTATTACCCTAAAAGGCGACGTAAGGTTAGCTAGCGTAGCGGAGGTAGTAGCGGCGGCGGTAGGCGCGGTAGTAAGGGCGCGGGTAGGAGCAGCGGTAGCGGCGGAGTCGTCGTCGGCTATACCTAGCACGGCGTCGACGAACGACTCCGCACGCTCTAAGAAGGAGGAGGTAGGGGAGGGGGAGGTAGATATATCTATCGCGGAAGTTAGTATTACGGATTATAGCCTCTTACTTTATAGGGCGGGGAACTTACTAGTTAAAGTTATTATTATTATTACTATTATTAGGGCTATTATTACTACTATAGCTATTACTATAAGTATACGTTAATAAAGTAGCCTATATAGCTAGGAACGAACTAACGCCTTAAGTAGAGTAGAACTTACTTATTACTACTACTACTATAGTTAAAAGAAAGAAGAGAAGGAAGGAAAGGAGGAAGGAGGGGATACTACCTTATATACCCTTTAGTAGAGGAAGCTACCTAAGGCTAAGGGGACGGGTAACCTAAGGCTTATATAGGTCTAGGCCGGCCGCTAGCTACTTAAGGGCGTATATAATAGGTTACGCTCTTATTTAAATAGCTAGCCGGCCGATAAGTATAGAGCTAGGTTCTAGCTACCTAAGCTAATAGGTATAAGGATAATAAGGCTAGTAGGGCTAGTATAATTAATAGGAAAGGGTAAGGTAGAGCTAGCGGCGTAGGCCTAATAATATAGAAGCCGTTAATAGGGTAGCGTCGCGCTATACTTAAGGGAGGGCATTATATAAGAGTCTTTAACTATTATAAGTTATAAGCTTAGGCTACGGCCTAAGCTATATAGTTATATATAAAGGGCCGGATCCTATATATATATATATAGGCTAGCTATATATAAAAGAGCTCTATATAGCTTATTAATATTATCTAATAGATAGCACCTACGTATATACCTCTACCTACTCTATAATAGTACTAAGGAGGTTACTTTTACTTATAAACGTCTTATTAGTCTTAGTCTATAAACCTTTTCTTATCTTTAGCGTAAAAGCGCCCTTTACTACTTTTTACTTTAACTTTATTATAGTAAGTAAGTAAAATAAAGCTCTTACTCTTAAATAGTAGTATATTAAAAGAGATAGCGGTATTCTTAAAGAGGTCTATAGCTAGGCCTAAGATATTATTTAAGTTCGCTACTAAATCTTAGGAAAGAGTAAAGTAAGTAAAAAAGAAAGAAAAGATAAGATTAAATAGTTAAAGTAAGTAGTTTTAAGTTATAACGCTAGGAGGCTAAGAAGGTTATATATATATATATATAAGAGTTATATTAGTAAAGGGGATCGTTATAAGTAGGGAAGTATATAGAGTATATATATATATATAAAAAAGGAAAAAGAAGGAAGGAAGAAGGAGGGTATAGTAAGAGGAATAAGTAGTTATTAAAGCGCGCGGTTATTAGTTACTTTAGCTAGCCTTTATAGTAGTAAGGTCTTAAGTATATTTAAGGGTTACGCTTAAATAGCTTCTTTTACTAGTTATTAATTAAGGAGCTATTTAATCTCTACTCTTTTCTTCCCTTTTTTACTTTTTTTATTTCTTTTCTTTCTCTTTTCTTTTTTATCTTTTTTATTTCTTTAGACCGCTACCTCTTATCTTCTCTTTTTATAACTACCTCTTCTTCTTTATTATATCTTATAAGACTACTAAACTTAAAACTAAAGAGCTATTAAATATTAATAACCCCTCTTTAACTACTCTTTTATAACCTTCTCTTATTACTACTACTCTTTTTACTTAGAATTATTATACTAAGGTCTTTCCTTTTTATATAAAGTACTTTTAAGTAATAACTATCTAACTTATTTAATCTTACTTAGCTTATTTTAACTATCTTTTTTTATAGATCTATAGTTACTTTAAGACCTAGGTTTATAATAAAAATAATATTAGTTACTAAGGGTTTCTAATTTATATAGAAATTGTCTTTTAGTTATAGGTTTTATTAAAAGCTCTTAATATTATTAGGATTAAAGTACGCGGTTACTCTCCTTTCTCTTACTTTCTTAAGAGTATACTAAGTTATTATAATTAAATCGTTTTCTATGCCCTTTATTATAAACGTCGGCTAGTAACTTATATCCCTATAAAATTCGCGTATTTATATAGATACTTCTTTTCTTAGCTTAGTTTAAGGCGGCTAGAATACTCTTAAGTAGTCTTAATTACTTTATATAGAACCTATAACCTTTACCTTTATTAAGGGTATATTTAAACTTATTAAATAACTATAACTTCCGCTTATAAGTATATTATATTTCCTTTTTATAAGTATATCTCTCTTTTAAGTACTACTAGCGGCTCTTATTTATAAATAGCGGTACTTTCCTAGATACTATAGGGCTACTTATAACCTTAATAGATTCGCTAACTATATATATAGTTATAATTTTAATACTAACTATAAGACTAATAAATTTTATAATAAGTATATTAGTAATAACACCGCTCTTTATCTTTTTTATAATATCCTTAATCCCTTTAGTGTTACTAAAGATTTAGAGAAAAAGGAGGAAATTAACCTTATACTTATTTTACTTAAAAAGAGATTATATAGTTTTAACGAGCTCTCTTTTAAGTAATAATTAGATAGTCTTTAATTTCTCTTTATAGTAGTCTATAGTAGGTTTACTAAAAGTAAGTAGCCTTATTTAATTACTATCTTTAGCGGTAAAAGCTTTTCTCTTAAGGTTATACGCGTTTAATTTAATAAGTTAAAAATATATTAAATTTTATCTTATAGGCGCGTTTATATTCGCTATAGTAGGTCTCTCTTTTTATAGTAAAGAATAGATATCCCTATCTATAAAGTAAAATATCTTATTCTTAAAAAAGGTAAGTAGTAAGAAAATTCGTTTTCTTATTTTATTATTTAATTATATTTTTTTATTTATCTTCTTTAAGGTAGTAAAGGGTAAGTTATTATTAAGGAAGAGTAGGAAATATTATCTTTATCTACTTAAGGAGTTTTAAGTAGAAAATTTAAAATAATAAGGTAGTAAGTAAAGCGCTTATAAATATCTTAGCTATTATAGTCGTCCTTCGATTAAATAGTTAAACGGTGCCTTAGTTACTAGTTAGGTTCTAGCGTGCTTTTTATAATAGTTATAGATTTTTATCTTTACTACCTTTTCCTTCCTAGCTCCTTTTTACCTCCTCCTTCTCTTATTAAATTAGCGTCTTTAAGGCTCTTATATAAAGATCCTTTTTTACTTTACTAAGTTATAATAGCTAAACCTCGATTATATACCTTAGGCCTTTCTTAGGTATTTATAGTTACTTTTCTTTTTCTTTATAGCTTTAATCCTTCTAAGGTTTATTAAGGAGTTATTATAACTATAGTACTATTTAATTTAAGGCTTCTTTACTTAGTAAGAGTAGTAAATTATCTACTTTATTCATTATTTCTTCCTTCCTCTTTTTATTAAGAGTAATCTTATCTTAAAGTAATTAGTTATCTTTAATAAAGTACTACTAACCTTCTTTATCCTTTTTAAACTTCTTTAAATACTCTCTTAGGATTATCTTATTAAGCGCGATTCTATCTAAAGTCTTAATCTTATATACCTTAGACTACTTTAAGCGTAATACTACTTAAAAGGGACCGTTCTACCTTATTTAATACTTAGCTTACCTCCCTAGATTATTTAATTATCTTACGTTAAATAGTAAGATAAGGTCTCTAAGTTATAGGCTTTCTTTCTTTATTATATACTTATTAGCTTTTTTATCTTTTTTACTAATTAATTTTAATATCTTATTACTCTTTTCTTAGGTTCTTTTATATCTTTCTCTTTCCTTTCTAAAACTTATACTTATACTTTAAATAATTCTTCTTTATCTTTACTTTATCCTAGTTAATTAGTCACACGTTAAGTATTCTACTTTAAGAGGTAGTATTAGTTCCTATCTATATAGTAAGTAGAAAGCTAATATTTTATAAGACTTTCTAACTATTATTTAGTTTATAATAATTACTTAATTAAGGTATTTAATCTACTTACCTTTTCTTTACTATATTTATAAGTACTATTATTAACCTTAGTACCTTTATTTTACTACTATAGTTACCTTTAAATTATATACTAAAGTTTAAATAACTTAAATACCTATATCCTTTAAGATATACTTAAAGTCTTTCTTTATTTCGGCCCTATTAATTATAGTATATAGTATTACGCTATACCTATAAATAATAAAGAGTATAAATTTAGTTATAGCTCCTATAGTAATTTCTTTAACTAAGGTTACTTTTACTTATTTAGTAAGGTCGTTTTATACTTTTATAAGGTATAAATACCTATAATTAGATAATATATACTAGCTATTAATATCGCGAAGCGTAGCTTAATTTCGTAGTTCTTAGAGATATCCCTTAGTAAGAGGGACCTAGGAAGCTAAAAAATAGGTTTTAAGGAAGGAGCTAAAAAGAGGTATAGAGAGGAGGGTAAGGGAAAGAGGGGAAGTAAAAGTAGCGATAGCTTCCTATAGAGGTAGCGAGAAATAAGACGGATATGCCGGCAATAGCTAGAAAGGAGGGGAAAAACCGGTAAAAAAGCTTGGTAGTTAAAAGGATATTAGTAGCTTCTTTAAGTAGGATCTTCTTTATTAATTAAGATGCTAAACGGGTATAAAGAGGGGCGTTAGATAAAGGAAAGAAGGATAATTAAGGCAATATAATAATTACTCCCTTACCTTTATTGCTGCCCTTATAAGAATTAAATCTCTCTGCCCTACCTATCCGACCCCTTACTTTTAATTTTACCTTCGTGTATTTTTATATATATCTTATATCTCTCTTCGCGAGAATTAAAGTAAATCTTACTTATAAGGTAGCTAGGCGCGGACGCGGTTATAACTTCTTTTAGTCTCTTAGTTATAAAGTATTAGTATTCTTTATAGGCAGAGATTATATTATAAATATTATTTTAAAGGCTAGCTTACTAATGCCTATTCTTTATAAATATATATATTACTTATTATCCTTTATATCCTATTTACGTATAGTACTTTACGATAATCCTTTTCTATTTTTTTAGGTCGTCTATAACTAGTATAAGTCCCCTTTCTTTCTTTCTAGGAAGTCGCTAAAGCTTTTAATCTTTAATATAAAAATTTAGACTCTTTAGATATAGCTTCTTATAGTCTTATTTAGAAAGGCCCTCTAGCTGTTTTAACGTTTAAAGGAAGTCTATAATTATGCTTAATTCCTTTAAGTAGTCCCTTTATAGCTTAGTCCCTTATACTATATTTAAGTAAAAGTCTATAAATTCTTTAATATCGCTTTCTATTTCCCTATCTAATATATTAAAAGGTCCTTTAGGCTTTCTTAAAGTCTATTAGCTATACTATTCTTCTTACCTTCGACGTATTATATAGTAAAGTTAAAGAGGAAAATATAGCTTATCTAGTAAGTTACTATAGCTCTAGGGATATCTTTAAAGGCACCTTTTAGTTAATCGACTAAGACCTATATATTAGTTTCTAGGATACGATATATACTATATAAGTATATTCTTAGTCTCCTAAGCGCACTTAATATAGCCCTATGCTCCCTCTTTATTATATTATATTTAGTTTTTATTAGTAACTACGTTTTACTTTTAAACCTTATAAGGCGCCTCTTTCTATTAACGATTTATATTAAGACTACCCCTTAGCTAAGTAGACTAGTATTATATATTAAAATAATATCTCTTTTTCCTAGGCTAATATTAAGGGATACTAAAAAGACTAGATTAGTAATAGCTTCCTTAAGGGTAGCTATTACTTTTACTTATTTATCTCTTTATTCTTAATAAACTTTTTCTTTATAGGCCTATAAAGGTATTACTAAGATAGCGAACTATCTAATCTAGATTTAATAGTATCTTATAATACTAGGAAAGCTTTAATATACGTTATATTAAGGCATCTTATTTATTCCTTAATTTTAATAACTTTAGCTTCTTTTAGTTCAGGTCCCCTTTTAGTATCGAGCCGTTTAATAGAGTATTATTAATAAGGTTAATCTTATTTACTTTTCTTTTAAAGAGAGTATTAACTCTTAGATTATATAATCTAATAGGTCGTTTTCTCCCTATCTTAACTTTAACCTTTTAAATCTTTCTAAACTTCTTTCTAGCTCTAATAATATTTTTCTTAATTCTCCTATAGCCTTTATAACTATAACCTTAATAATCTCTTTTACTATTTTAAATCTAATAGCTAGAATCGCTTTATCTCCTTCTGTCTATAATTAATTACTATTATACTAGTATTAATAGGCTTATTTACGCTAGTATAAGCTAGGTTAAGGACTTTATTAGCGCCCCTTATAACTAAGTATCTTACCTCTTAGTAAGAGAATCTCGGCTATTGGTATCTATAAAGGTTCTCTATAATTATTAGGTAGCTCTTAAGTTATCTTCTTTAACTTCTATTACTAAAGCCTAAATAAAAATTCTTAGGAGCTAGGTAGCTATTTCTTATATAGTCTCCTTAAGCTTTAGTCTTTTATATATATCTTTATTAACTATTAAGGTCGTAGTTTAAAAGGATTTTACTATATCGACCTTATCTAAAAGCTCTTATTTAATAGCTTATACTACTAGCGTAACTACTTAGATAGTACTAATTTAATATTTAACTTATATATCGCTATTCCTTAAGGAATAATTAAATAATATACGCGCGGCTCTAATAAATAGTATACTTAGGATAAAGAGGACTAAGACTTTATTTAGTATAATATAAAGATAGATTAGTATCTAAGCTATACTTAGATAGAGATTAGTTTCTACCTCCCTAACTATATCTATAAGGGACCTAGTATACGCCGTTATTAATACTCTTATAATAGAATTTAAGCCTATATACGTTTATATATCTTTTAGTAATAAGGTTTCCTTTAAACTTAGTATCGATTAAGGAGCTTAGAACTTTAGCTTTCTAGCTACTAAGCTATACTTAAATATAAGGTAGGTCTTATATATACTTAAGTAAGTAGAAGGGTATAAGGACCGTATTTATATATATTATAGGAATTACTATAAGGTCCTTTAAAGGTATTTCCTAGTATCTTATTATAAGAAGGTATAAGTAATAAGCGTAGAATCGGGTAATTAATAACGTAAGCGGAAAGATCGGTTAAAGGGGTATAGGTTAGGATTTCGTCCGGAATTTATAATAAGTATATAAGGGGCTAAATAATATATTAAAGGAATAGCGTTATAAAGGATACTTATAAAACTTACTTATTTTATCTACTACTCCTAGGGAAATCCTTTATCTTTTATTAGACTATTGCTCTCCTACTAGTAGACTATTTAGTTAGCTTTCTAGTATATTCTATAGTACTTAAAAAGCTCTATCTATAGTATATCTTCCTAACTTAGTATATAGTCTAATTATAACGTAATAGTTAACGTAAGACTATAGGTTCTAGTATAAGTAGTAGATTTAACTAGAATATTCTATGCCTTACCTATTCTCGTATTATAGATATCTTCGGAACCGCTAGCCTAAAATAAGTAATAGGGTATCCGTTCTACTTATAATTAACCTATGCATTTTATATATATTTTATTTTATTAGGATAGGCTTATCTTAACCCCTTTCCTAAAGGAAGGTATAGATATCTAGTAGAGGTCTTTATCTTTAGGGTTATTTCCTTAGACTATATTATAGAGCCTCTTTCTACTAGCTTATTTTATAGAACCTCCTATACTTATTATTTCTTTATAATAGTAAAATATAAATATAAAGGTATATTCTTATACTTATTAAGAGTACTACTCCTTATATAATAAATCTGTCTTTCCTTAGTCTTATTACCTTTAAAGTTTATTAATTAGATAGTCCTTAAGCTAGTTATATTATACTAATTATATTAGTTATAAACTTAACTTCTTTTAGTACTTATTAAACTTTAAGGTATTTATAATTTAATTCTTTATAAGTAAAGTAAGTAAGCTTAATCGGTTTAATATAGTATTCTTTATCTTATTCTTTAACTTATACTAAAGCTACTATAAGTTTTCCTTATAGATATTTAAGGAGGAGTAAACTACTTTTATATTATCTTTAGCTACTTTTATAACCGTTATTATAGCTTTATAAGGTCTTATATTACTTTTACTTTCTCTAAGGTCTAAAATTTAGTATTTTCTATACATTAAGCTATATCTATATATCTTATACTAAGTCTCTTACTTAGTTAGGAATAAAGTTAATTAAGTAATTTAAAGGGATCGGGATTCTTTTATATATAATTTCTCCGACGACTTTATCTATAAGTCTATTAAACTTCTTATTTAGATCTACTTTATATCTATAGTATATAGGGATAATCTTTAAGCTAGTCTTTACTATTCTAATTATCTTAATTTCCTTTATATTTTCTTTAACTCTTTAGCTTTTCCCCTTATAAGTATTAATCCTTATTATAAGTATATAAATTATTTAATTATATATATCGCTTTATTATATATTATCTATAATTATAATAACTAATATCCTTCTTACTCTTTTTCTTATATCGCTTACTTTTAGATTCCTTAGCTTCTACTTATATAGGCTTCTATATTTCTAAAACTAGTCTAAGAAACTAAATTCTCTTTTACTAATAGCTTAATTTAAGTAAGATAGTATAACTATAGCTTTAACCTATTTTATAAGTAGTAATATAAAGGAGTCTAGCTATATATCTACCTAGTATATAATAAGCCTTTAAATATATATACCTATTTAAGAAAACCTATTAGTAAGTACTAAGGGAATTACGCTTTATTATCTTTTCTTTTAAGGTAAAAGTCCTATTTACTACTTTATATATTATAAATCTAATCTTATAGTCCTAAGAGTATACCTTATACTTATTAAGGTAGTATCCTTCTTTATTATAATAGAAGTATCTCTTAAGCTAGTTAAAAGTATTAACCTAAAACTATATATATTAATTAGATAGGTAGTAAAATCTAATAGTATTTACGCTACCTTCTTATCTATAACTTAAAGAATAGCTTTTATTACTAATATATTTTTATTACTTATTAAGCTAGTTAAATATCTACTCTTACTAGTAAGTAAGGTTAATCTTTATATCTTTAAAGGCTTTTATTAAGTCTAAGATCTCTTTTATAAGCTATCTAGGTTTCTTATTTATTTTCTTTAACTCTTTAAGATGTTTTTCTTTACCTTTATTAAATTTAGCTTCCTTTATTACTTTATTAATTTCCTTAAAGAGCTAGTCTTTCTTTAGGTTTTTAAGCTTTTAATTATAAACTTTAGATACTATTTCTTATCGATTAACGTTTTAGCGAGGTATTAAGTAGTTATTAATTATATAGAAAAGGCTTTTAAATAAAAGTTTTAAGATAACTTTAAATATCTTTCTATTTCTCTTTATAATATTAATAATAAGCTCCTTTAATATTATATAGTAGATAAAGTATAACTAAACTATAGATTCTTCCTA
Source organism: Hirsutella rhossiliensis (assembly GCF_020360975.1). Lineage (NCBI taxonomy): Eukaryota > Fungi > Ascomycota > Sordariomycetes > Hypocreales > Ophiocordycipitaceae > Hirsutella > Hirsutella rhossiliensis. Next base: position 2,937,190 of record NW_025408674.1, on the reverse strand, counting down.
GCTATCAAGTTATACCTTACGCTATAAGTATAAGTAAAAACTAAGCTATTTTATAACTTTTATAATAGTCTTAGGCTTTTTAGTATTATAATAGTTTAAGCGGTCGTTAGTAGTTTCTAGTTATTTAATAATATATATATAGTAGTATTAAAGTAGTCTCTTTTCGCTTCTTTTAAGTAAGTCTATCTATAAGAATTTTAATAGTAAGGGCTTATATAAAGGAGATATAGACCTTAAGCTAGTTTATTTTATCCTTACTATAGATATAGTTAATATATATCTTTTATTTAAACTTTTAAGGAATTTAGTTATATTTTTACTATTAAATTTACTAATAGGTATAACGACTAGTATTATTCCTAGGGATAAACCTATTAAGGGGTTTATATTAGTAGATATAATAGGCGTAGTCTAAGTAATAATAAGTATATTACGTTAGTAATAAGTTAAAGGTTATAGACTATAAACTATAACTAAGTAATTAGAATTAAAGATAGAATCGTAATAAAGATCTATATTAAAAGCTAGAGAGCTATTTATCTAAAGGAGTAAAAGTAGGTAGCTATATATACCTATAAAGACTATCCTTAGATCACGGTCCTAGCTATAATCCCTTTTATAGCTTACTATAGCTTACTTATAAGCTATGCTCCTAAGTAGTAATCTATCTATATAAGGCTTACTTAGCTTACGTATGCTCTAAGTAAGCTAAGCTTAAGTAACTTCTTATCCTAACTATTATTCCGAGCCGCCTTATTATATAAATATAGCCGGCTCTCTTATAGCCCGCTAACTATAGTTATAATAATAAGTAAGAGTTATAGTTAGTAGAGTCTTCTTATAAGGTTATCTTAGCTTTTAGCGAGTATATCTTTAAGTCTATTAGTAATCTTATTAATATCTACCTTAATTTTATTTATATTACTAGTAGTAAGATTAAATATCCTCTTAATAGCTAGCGTTTTTAGATATAGTATACTTATAGATTATAAGGTTATAAAATTTTAAGTTAGACTTTTTAAAGTTAAAGGATATCTTATTATAACTATCTTATTACTTACTTTCTTATCTATTAATAGAAGTAAGCGTTCTTTATAAGCTACCGCGTAAAAGAGAGCTAAGGTTAAGGTTATTAAGGTATCCCTTATTAATACCTATATTAGTATTATTAGTATATATATAAGTAAGAGGTCTTAATATAGTTTTAGAACGGTTTAGATTATGCTATTATTATTATTTATATCTTTTAAAGTATTATATATAGATTATAGTTTCTTAACTAAGTTATTAGTATTAAGGGTTATAGGGCTAATAATAATAGCTTAGGGTTTTTTAGTATTAGCTTATTACTTTTCCTTTACTACTAGTAAAGGTATTAGCTAATTATTTATTTCCTAGTAAGTCTATCGCTTTATTAGCCCCTAACTCTAGCTATTAAGGTAGTTACTACTTTAATTATTAAAGCCCTAGATTTTATTTTTCTAAATAATACTATTGCCCTTTAAGTATTCTTAGCTTTATAAAGCTAATTATCGCTATATAAATAAAACGGAATAATAATTTTACGCCTTAAAGACTAGTTTTAATAAAGATAAAGGTATATACTTAAAGTATATATAGTATATAGCTAAGGATTAATAGAGCAATTAACTATATAATTATTTAATCGTTAGTCCTATATATAGCTCTAAGGGTTTTAGGTTATAAATATAAGTCTTATAGATTTCTTTACTTTATATCTCTTTATCTCTACTAAAGTCAGTAACTAGTAGCCTTTACTTTAAAAGGAAAATAAAAATTTAAATTAACTATAACTAAGGAAGATACCTTATTAGATAATTAAGGTCTTTATAAAGCCTTTAAGTATACTTAGAAGTAAGTTAAATAAGGAGTACTAAGGGTCTTATCCCTTTAATAGGCTAATATTTATAAGGGCAATGATCTACCTATAAAAATAGTCTAAGGGAATAACCCTTAAAGATAAAGACCTCTACTAAATATCTATACCTTCCTTAGAGAAGTAGGTTAAGATAAGCCTATCCTAATAAATAAAAATATATATAAAATATATAAGTTAATTATAAGTAGAACGGTTACCCTATTACCTATTTTAGCCTAGTAGTTTTAAAGATATCTACGATATAAGAATAAGTAGGGTATAGAACATTCTAGTTAAATCTACTACTTATACTAGAACCTATAGTCTTACGTTAACTATTACGTTATAATTAAACTACCTACTAAGTTCGGAAGATATACTATAGATAGAGCTTATTAAGTACTATAGATTATACTAGAAATCTAACTAATTAGTTTATTAGTAGACGAGCAATAGTTTATAAAAGACAAGGGATTTCCCTAGGAGTAGTAGATAGAATAAGTAGGTTTATAAGTATCTTTTATAACGCTATTCTTTTAATATATTATTTAGCCCCTTATATACTCGTTATAAATTCTAGACGAAATCCTACCTTATACTTCTTTAACTAATCTTTCGGCTTAAGTTATTAATTGCTTAATCCTACGCTTATTACTTATACCTTCTTATAGGTTATAAGCCCGGCTTTATAAGTTAGGTAATAACTTGAAATTCTAATACTAACTATACGACCTCGAATTATCTATAATAGGCTTTAGGATATATTCGAATTTACTAAACTTAAGGGTAGTTTTAACTATACCTTCTAGGCTATTTAAATATAAGCTCTTTTAGTTAAGGAGAAGCTTTCTACTACTATATAGTAAGAAAATTACTTAAAGATAAAAAAAGCACTTACTTTAATTTTTCTTTATATTAAGATAGTCCTTTAACCTAAATAAAGTATATAATAAATACTAAAGAAGTATAGGATAGGTTAAAAAACCTATATAACCCTATTTACTTTACTTTAAATTACTTACTTATAAAGGAGCTTTTTAATACTTTAGTAAAGGATCTCGAATCCTTAAAAGGCTACTTAAATAAGGTAAAAGAGGTATTTAAGGAGCTAAAAGCATAGAATATTATAATTCCGGAAGTAGTTATTATAGCTTAGATTTAAATAGCCTTTTAGGCTTGTTTTCTAGCTATATAAGTAATATAACGTAAGCTCTTCGAAATAACTTAAAGGCTTTTAATCTAGAGTCTCTCTCTTTAGTAGTCTTATAGATAAATTTAAAAGGACTAAGTTTCTAGAAATTCTCTAAGTTTCCTCTTTACTAAGAAGCCCTAGAAAAAATAAAAATTATATTATAATATACTTACTATAAGAAGAAAGGGTATTTAGTTAAAGATTACTACTATCTTTACCGAAAAGGCCCTAAAGGCTTTTCTAAAATTTAAAAGTTAAAATAAAGGAATACCTTCTAAGAGGCCTAGAAAACCTTTTATAGAAGGAAATCCTATTAAATTAGACTCTTACGTCGATAAGAAGAAGAAAATCCCTTTCTCTATATATATCGGAAGCAGAAAAATAGAAACCGATAATTAAAAGGATAAAGAACTAGAAATCTATTTTTCTATTCCTCCTCTTACCCTTAGAGGTTATAAAAGCTCCGAAGAAGAAGTAAAGGTATATATCTCTTTAAATATCCTTAAAAAGGCCGTATTTAATAATAGGTAAATAGGACCTTTAAATTCCTCTCGAATTAAAGACCTTATATATAAGGTAAAAGAAAAGGAAATCCCTTATAAAACCTTAGAGAATAGAAATTTCTATAATTTTATATACGATACTAGTACTACTAGGTATATAGTATTAGAGAAGAAATTCCTTATTAATTTTCAAACTATCTTTACTAAGGTTAATTAGGGAAAGGCATCCTATATAGTTATTAAAGGCTATAGAAATCTTCTTTTAGATTTCTAAATAATAAAAAGCTATTTAGCCTAAGAAACTGCCTTTTATACCTAAATTAAAGGTAAATATTATAAGCTAATCGTATTTTTAAAATACTTATACCTTTATTAATAGCTAGGAAATTTTCCTATTAGATAACTGAGCTAATATTATATTTAAAGGAAAATAGTAAGATAACCTTTATATCTTCTTTTAGAAATTCCTTTCTAAAGAAGAAGACATTCCTATATAATATTAATAATATAAGGAATAATATAAAGGACCTTAACCTTTATTTATAGTATTTAAGGCTAGGATATATAAGTCTTAAAGCCTTATTAAAAACCTTTAAAAGATATAATAAGGATATAACTATCCTTAAGAAGGATATTATAAAAATAAAAGAATATAAGGCTTATATTAAAGTAAAGGTAACTAATAAAAGGAATAAATCCCTACCTAATAAAGTATATAATTACCTTAATAAAGTTACTATTAATATTTAGGGCCCTATAAAGACCCTTACTTATAATAAATATACCTCTTTTATATCCTTTTTAGATATAGGGATAAGATATTTTAATAGTAGCTTATTTATATAATAAGACCCCTTACTCTTAAATAAGCTTCTAAACTACTATAAAAAAGAAGGAATATAAATCTATAGCCTTAAAAGACTTAAAGAAAATTAAGACCTTTAGAAGTACTATTTATTATAAAAATAAAGACCCCTTAAATAAGCTAGAAATAAGAGCTTATAAGGGTATTATTATAAGCTATACTAAAAATGCTTATAAAATATATAACTTTTCGAAAAGAAAGGTAATAATTTCTAGAGATATTATTATCCTAGAAAATAAATTTATAGAAAATTAAAAAGAAGAAGACCTTAAGGACTTTAACTTTAATACCTTACCTTCTATAAATAAGGTCCCGGATAATTATTTATAAAGGGAACTTATATATAAAGAAGGTAATAACTCTTCTTTAAAAAAAGAGAAAAATAACCCTCTTATAAAGAAGGAAGATAGCCCTTTTATAAAGTAGGAAAAAAACCTTCTTATAAATAAGAAAGATAACCCCTTATAAAAAGGAAATAATCATCTTTAGAAAAGGGATTAAATAAGGATCTAAAATCCGTATTAATATACCTAAGAAGCTAAACGGATTTTATAAAGACTATATTATATACCCTAAAATAAATACTATACTAAATAGTAGTAAGTAAAGAGATTATTTTATCTTTACTAGAAAATATAGATCCTATAGAGCCTAAAACATTTAAATAGGCTATAAATAGCTTAGAAGCTATAAAAAAGCTATATTTCTAGAAATAAAAGAGCTCTTAAACTAAAATACCTAGGAATTAAAGCCTCTTCTTAGTAATAGGGAGGCCCTAAGGCTATTAGGTTTATAAAATAAAGGGATAATAGTAATAATATTATTAAATATAAAGCCCGCTATATAGTATAGGATTTAATTAGGTCTATAGCCTAGATTATTTAAAAACCTTTTCTATAATAGTAAGACCTAAATCTATTAGAATGCTACTTATAATAGCTATTTCTAATAATTATACTCTACTATAATACTATATAAAAGTGCCTTTATATATACTAAAATAGATATAGATATTTATATAAAAATCTCTATAGGCTATAAAGAGCTAATACTTAAAGACTAATTTAATAAAACTAGTATAAGTATAATATTAGCTATTTATCAAAATTAAAGAAAGCATTATATAGCCTTAAATAAAGCCTAAAGCTCTAGTATAACTATCCTAGCTCTATATTAGCTAAGATAGGATTTTCGGCCCTTCTTATAGATAAAGAGGTATTTATAAATACGTAATATAAAATTATAATAGTAATCTACGTAGATAACCTCCTAATAATAGAGCCTAATAGAGGTATAATAAATAGTCTACTTAGAAAAGTACTAGATTATATAAAGGTTTAGCCTCTAAGTAAACTAAAAGACTTCTTAGGAATATATATAATTATAAACTAAAGTAGAAAGGAGATATTAATATCCTAGGAAAGATATACTTATAATAAAATACGAGAATATAATAAAAAAGACTTAGGGACTTTTAATATACTTACTATAGTAAGAGTAAAGCTTAAAAAAGCTATTATAACGCCTTTATAAAAAGAAATCCTTATTAACTAAAAGGAAATAAGTAGGCTGGATATTTTATATACTATTATTTCCTATACTAGATTTACTTTTAAACTAAATAATACGTATTTTAAAGCGTTAAATACTATCTTAAAATATTTAAATAAATACCTTAACCTAGGGATAATTTATTGCTATAATATCCCTTATACTTATAATTTTATAAAGGTTATTCCGACGCTAGCTAGGCGTCTAACCTTATAAATAGAAAATCCGTTTCTAGATACTACTTTATATTTATAAAAATATTATAAGTTAGGCTAGCTAGAAGTAAAAATCTATAGCCCTATTAACTTATAAAGCTAAATCTATTACCTTTATAAAGGCTAATAAAGAAGCTTTATATCTAAGTTAGCTATTTTATTCTATAAATAATAGCTTATCTATTAAAATTCTTAATACTATACCTCCTATCTTAATAGATAACGAGGCAGATATTAAATAAGCTAAAAGTCCGAAATATATAAAAGACAACGTATATAGATATTACTTACTTCTATACCTAAGAATATATTAGGAAAAGAAGATTCGGATTTTCTATATTAAATCTAGAGATAATATTACTAATATATTTACTAAGGAACTAAGAAAAGAAATATTCTTTAAGTTCTAAGAGCTTCTTTCTTTAAGGAATTAAAGAGCCTAAAAAGAAAAGCTTATATCCCTTTAATAGAGGTTTAGCTTTCTTTTACTTTCTTAGCTTTTCCTCTATATATAACTAATAGGTTTTTTCCTTTAAAAGGTTTCTTTTAATAAAAACAACTTATAAAAATAGGGTTTTCCTTATTAAAGGTTTCTTATAATAACTCTATAAGACCTTTCCTTATAAAGGTTTACCTAAAAAAGAGAAATAATTATAACTATAACTAGGATTTTTTATACTAAGGTTTTTTCTTAGAAAGGGTTTTAAAATTTTCCTTATATTCTATTATATACCTTATTTTTAATAAGGATAATTCTACTATAAGAGAAATAACTAGTAAAGAGCACTATTTACCTATTACTTTTAAAGGAGGCTATAAGAATATACCTTTATATTCTTATTTTACTATTATAAAGAAATAATAGGTATAGGAGGCTCTATAAAATAAGCTAGTAAAAGAGGCTCTATAATATAGTCTAAGGAATAACCCTAAAAGATAAAGACCTATACTAGATATCTATACCTCTTTAAGAGAAGTAAGTTAATATAAGCTTATCTTAATAAATAAAATATATATAAAATACATAAGTTAATTATAAGTAGAATATATACCTTATTACTTATTTTAGCTTAGCGGTTTTAAAGATATCCATGATACGAAAATAGGTAGGGCATAGAATATTCTAGTTAAATCTACTACTTATACTAGAACCTATAGTCTTACGTTAACTATTACGTTATAATTAAACTACTTACTAAGTTAGAAGATATATTATAATAAAGCTTTTTAAGTACTATAAAATATACTAAAAGCTAATAAATTAATCTACTAGTAGGCGAGTAATAGTCTATAAAAGATAAAGGATTTCCCTAAGAGTAGTAAATAAAATAAGTAAGTTTATAAGTATCTTTTATAACGCTATTCTTTTAATATATTATTTAGCCCCTTATATACTTATTATAAATTCTAAATAAAATCCTACCCTATACTCCTTTAACCTATCTTTTAGCTTATATTATCGAATACCTAATCTAATACTTATTACTTATACCTTCTTATAATAACCTTATTAATCGTAAGTTTAACTCCTTTTAAGGTAAAAGAGTAAGTTATATAACTATAGCTTAAGGGGCGCATAAACTTAGCTTAAGGAGATAGGATATAAAGAAGGGGTTCTTTATATCCTATCCTCTTAGGTCTTAGCTTTACCTTACTATATTTACCTTCCCTTTTATAGGATATAATTAATAGCCACCTTATTTTTAAATAACCTCCTTAAATAAATAATAAAGTAGTTAAATTTAATAGCGGAATAACCTTATATTTATTAGCTTAAACGCTCCTTACCTATTACCTTACTATTTAAAAGCTAAGGTAGTATAAAGGTATATTAAGAAGAGTAAGTATAAGAGGCTATAGTTATACTTAGTAGACTTAATAGTAATATATATGGAAGCCCTAACTAATATAACTCCCTTAGCCTAAGGATATTATATAGGCTTAACTTAGGTATAGGAATATCTTAATACCTTCTTTTAACTAGCTTTATATAGTTATTATACTTATATAAGCCTCCCTTATCTTAATAGATAGATAAAGATATATATAACTAAATTTACCTTTTATACTTTTATTTCTTTTACTATACTCTAAGCTCTTACTTAAGAGTCGCTAACCTTATCTCCTTAGAATTATTTATAGTATCGCTAAGTAAGCTATTTATAAATAAAATTATCTTTATTAGTACCTTATAGTATAGTAGTTATATACTTAAGAGGACTACTAGCTATAATACTAAAGTTAGTTTAAATCTAGCTAAGGGTATAATTAATTTTTAGTTAAACTAATAAACTATATTAACCTACTTATTAATTAGCTAATTAGTACTTTTAAAAGCGCTTATAAATATACTAGTAGTCTATCCCCGCTATAAGTAGGCTAGCCTAGACCTCGCCTACTTAGACCTAGGGACGAATTTATTAAGACCTCCCCTTAACCTTAGTCTAGGCCCCTTACTAAGAAAATAAAAACTTAAGGCTAATATTAGTAACTTAATAAGTATAGTATAAAGCTAGTATAATAACCTAGCTACTAGCTTAGCTAAAGGCCGGTATTATTAAAAATAGCCCGCAAGCTTTATATGGAAAATTAAAGTATAGCTTAAAAAGATATTATTATAAGATAGGTTAAGGATAATTATATAATTAACTATTAACTAAAAACACTTATACTATTAATTAACGCTATATACCTTATATATATAAAAGAGTTACTTTCTAAGGGTACTTTTAGTAGGCTAATATAATTCTAACTAACTAAAACGATATCTAAGATAGCTAGAGTAAGATTCTTATATAACCGTAATATAATATAAGGGTAGAGTAGCTATAAAAAAGAGAGGGTTTTCCTTTAAGTACTTTAGTTTTTCCTTTTATTTAACGCTAAAGTTCTAAATACCTTTAAATAAGTTATTAATATAATCTTAATAATAATAATATAATAACTTTATTAACCTTTTAATATAGATAAAAGTAAGTAATTAGTAAAATAGTTAAAGGTAAGTATAAGTATAGATAGGTTAGCTATAATATAGCTAGGATAGTATTAAAGTTATTTTTAGGTACTAGTATAACTAAAAGAAAGGTAAAGAAAAAAGGAAGGTAAGAGATATAAGGTCTTAAAGTTATCTATAAGATAATAAGTAAGAGCTAGAAACTTATATAGCTAAACTATACCCTTTATAAGACGCTATCTAGTAATAGTATATTTAAGAATATATATATAAACGTTTATTACTATATCTATAGCTATATTTAGCTATATTATAATTAGTCGCTTATATTAAGTATCTATTAATATATATACTATTATTATTATTAAGATTATACTAGTAACCTATTTAAAGGTATCTAGAACTTCGGCGTTAAATAAAAAGGAAAAACTTAAGTGCTTAAAGGAAAACCCTCCCTTCTTTTATAGTTAGTCCGCCCTTATACTAGGTCGCGGTTATAATATATAGGAATCTTATACTAGCTATCTTAGGTATCGTTATAGTTAGTTAGAATTATATTAGCCCTACTATAAAGTAACCTTAGAAAGTAACTTCTTTATATATATAGGGTATATAGCGTTAATTAATAGTATAAGTGTTTTTATTAATAGTTAATAGTTAATTATATAATTATCTTTAACCTTATTTAATAATAATATCTTCTTAGGCTTTACCTTATTTTTCCGCTATGGCTTAGCAGGCTATTTTTATTAATACTAGCTTTTAGCTAGGCTAGTAGTTAGGTTTTCGTACTAGCTTCGCGCTATACTTATTAAGTTACTAGTATTAGCCCTAGGTTTTTATTTTCCTAGTTAAGGGCCTAGACTAAGGTTAAGGGAGGTCCTAATAAATTCGTTACTAGGTCTAGGTAAGCGAGGTCTGGCTAGCCTACTTATAGCGGGATAGACTACTAGTATATTTATAAAGCTTTTAAAAGTACTAATTAGCTAATTAATAAGTAGGTTAGTATAGTTTACTAGTCTAACTAAAAATTAATTATACCCTTAATATAGGCTAGGTTAGTAACTTAGTTAGCGCCCCCTTTATAACTAAGGATCTTACCTCTTAGTAAGAGAATCTTAGCTATTAAGGTATCTATAAGGGGTTCTCTTTATAATTATTAAGTAGCTCCTAGGTTATCTTCTTTAACTTCTATTACTAAAGCCTAAAAATTTTAGGAGCTAGGTAGCTATTTCTATATAGTCTCTTTAAGCTTTAGTCTTTTATATATATCTTTATTAACTATTAAAGTTATAGTCTAAAAGGATTTTACTATATTAACCTTATCTAAAAGCTCTTATTTAATAGCTCCTACCGCTAGTATAACTACCTAGATAGTACTGATTTAATATTTAACCTATATATCGATCCTTGGAATAATTAAATAATATACGTATAGCTTTAATAAATAGTATACCTAAGATAAAGAGGACTAAGACTCTATCTAGTATAATATAAAGATAAATTAGTATCTAAGCTATACTTAGATAAAGATTAGTCTCCTCCCTAACTATATCTATAAGGGACCTAGTATATACTATTATTAATACTCTTATTAATAGGATTTTAAGCTATATATATTTATATATTATTATTATTATTAAGATTACGCTAAGGACCTAGCTAGAGGTATCTAGAACTTTAATATTAAATAGGAGGGAAAACTAAAGTACTTAAGGAAAACCCTCCTCTTTTAATATAGGTCCGCCTTAAACGAGGTAGTAGTATATAGGAAATTTACGCTAGCTACCGCGGGCTCCTCCCGCGAAATCGCGTCTCGGCGCGGGCCTTCCCGTAGCCGTTACTATCCAGCGGCCGCGGCCCGGGCTCAGCCCGGGCCTAGGGTTATAGGTAGTAGTCTCTCTCTAAGGGCCCGACTCGTAGGCGCCTCTATTTACCCTAGCTCCCGCATCGTAGCCGCGTAGCCGCGGTCGCGTCGGCTTATTAGTCCGTTAGTTAGTAGGGCAGGTAATATCCGGTTGCCGGGCCGGGCGCTAGTATAGGTCGCTCCTAGGTAGGGCCGGCTAATCGAAATTGGTCGGCCGGCTCCGCTAATCGTAAATCGGTTCCTATCAGCTACGCGACTTCCGATTACGGCGGCGGCGGCCATATTTACCTTCTATCTCGTAGTTACTAATTACGCGCGCCCGGCTCGCGCCTATATATACCTGCCCTCCCCCCTTAGTTCCGTATATACCTCCTCCTATCCCTCTATTATCTATCTCTTTTATAGGCCTAACTACTACCTTACCCGCCTTATTTCTATAACTCTAGGTCTCCTAATACTATATCTAGTTCGCTTATCGTCGTCGTAATATCTAACTAGGAAGCTAACTTAGGTAGTAGTGCTCTCCTCTAAAACCCTCTTATAAGAAAGTCGCTATAGTAGCGGGATCGAGCTCTATCCTATATTTTATATATATCGGGCGTCTTATTAGTAAGCTTACTTATAAGTCCTTCGCTAGCTATTAAAACTAGTCTTATATATATTAATCCTAGCTTTATCTTAGGTTAGTCCTACCTTTAGTATTTTTACTAACTTTAATAGCTATAAAGGCTAAGCGTATCGCTTACGCTAACTTTAACTAGTCTTATTAAGTAAGTAACCCTTCTTATTATAGTATTATCTAAGTTTAGTACTAATCTAAGTTCTAGATTACCTTTAAAGGTAAGGAGGCCGCTAATACCCTTTACTAAGTATAGTCCGAGGTTAATAGCCCTTCCCTTATTAAGGGTTTAGTATAGGAGCGCCTTTATTATACTACTCTAGAAACTTATATTCGCGCTAGTTAGAAGGCCCCACCGCAGGGTAAGGGCGCGTTAAGCGAGTTTGCTCTAGTTCAGCTACATGGTCGCTAAGAATATAAAAACGCTCGCGTTAGCTTTTACTATTTTATAGATAATACCTACTATATATAAGTCCCTAGAAAAGCACTTAGGTAAGTTTAGCGACGCTATTAAGACCCTAGCTTAGGTTAGGCCTAAGTTACTCTTAGTTACTTAGAAGACTCTTATAACGGTTAACGATCTTACTAACTATTTCTATCTTATTATTAGCAACGGCCCTAACGTAGAGGATAGTGGCTTTAATCTTATTAGTCTTACTAAGCCTATTTTAGCCTTAATCCCTATCGATAAGGGAAGGGTAAAGGTGGGCAAGGTAGCCGCGTTGGCGCCCTATTTAAGGCTAAGGCTAAGGTATCTATACCCGCGGCCGTCGCGGAGCTAGCTTAGAGCTAACCGCGTCTCCTTTAACGCTAAGCTATAGCCCGGTAGTTCTCTTAGCGCCGAGCCCGCCTTAAAGCGTCCCTATCTTACGTCGCCTACCGATCCTACTAACGCTCCCGACTTTATTTAGTAGCGTCTTTATTATAGCTATCGTAGTTTAGTCCTAGCTAAGATTATTATTAGTCTTAACCTCGATTAGATCTATATAGTATAGGCTATAGCGAACGCCTCCGTGCCGCCCGCCGGTATAGGTCTTACCTTAGTATAGACCCTAGTCGTTACTCTATCTCGAGCTAGCTATCTAGGCTAGCTTTAGTTTAGGTTTAGGTTAGGTCTATTTAGTTATTATTAGGTTCTTATAGCGGTAATAGTCCCTATACTCCTCGTGCCTTAGGTTACCCTCTTATACTCCGCGTGCTACCCATGGGTCTTATTCTCCCGCCATGCGATAATAAGGCAGACGTTACTATTAACGAGCTAGGCTAAGGTTATAGTTTAAGGGCTAGTTATTAGCTCTATCTTAGTTTAGTTCTAAGTTAGGTCTTATTTAGTTACGGTCTTTTAATAGTAGGTCTTATTCTATAGCTATTAAGGTCGGTTTAGTTAGGTTATATTAGTTTTATTTAGTCTATAGTTTAATTAGCGAGGTTTACGCTTAGTTTAAGCACTAGTTCGGTCGAAGCTATAGTCTTATAATCGTAAGTCCTCTCCTTTCTAGGTCGCCTTAGTAGGGAGGTAGTTAGCTAGGTGGTCTTAGTTAGCCGCCTATCTCCTAGCGCGACCCCGGTTTTATTATCTAGTATATCTACGTATAGCCTCCGAGCTAGGTCGAACTAGTAGAGCCTACTTAAGCGGAAGAACTATTATTAGCGGCGCTACTATCCTTTCCTTAAAAGCCCGCTCTTACGTTACTTATATCCTAGGCCTATATTAAGAGGACTCCTTACCTTTATTATTAATAGATAGTCGATTATTATATAGTAAATAGTATCCTATCTTTATTTATAGGTATATATTAGCGAAACTATACTAGGGACTTATCGGTTAAAGAGGAAGTCGTTAAGCCCGATCTTTCCTATATATATCTAGGTAATTACTATACTAATATACTTAAGGAGGCCCTTATAACGGTCTAGCGTTATTGCCTTATTAAACTAAGGCGGAAGTTACGGGTAAAGGGTAGTCTAGTATTATTAGATTATATCTTCCCTAGCGTTTTATCGGGCAGCCTATTCCTCGTTTAGCCTTTCGAGCGACTTAGCTTTATCTAGGAGGTCGTTTATTCCTATCAGCTCTAGACCCCTTTATCTCCTCTATAAGGGGGTCTGCCTAGAGGTAGTACTACTAGTCTGCCCTCTCTAGCATCGCCTCCTTTAAGTATACCCGCGACTATATTAAACGCGTTGCGTTAGATTTAGCCTAAGAGCCCTAAGTCTTCTAGCCTCTAAAGGGTATTTATTATTCTTTAGTTTAGGTAGAGGTCGATTAAGGGCACCTATACTCCGCTTTAACTTAGTAAACTAAGGTCGCGTAGTAGGTACCTATTACTACCTAGAGGTAAGCTAACTAGTCTTAGGTAAGGTCCCGTATAATTCCGCGTAGTTTTCCCCTTATAGGCGTTATCTTATAGAATATAACTATAGCGTAGGAGATTAAGGACCGGATTACCTTACTATAGACTTCCCTAGCGCGTAGTAGGGTATAGCCCTATATAAACGCCGCGAGCCCGGTTAGGGCTATAGTCTAGCGCTTTAACTTTACTCGGAGTTATTTTAAGTGCGCCTTTAGCGTAGTTTCGGTATACCTAAACCCTTAGTAGGCGGGCCTCTTAAACTAGGGTTACTACGTTAGCTCTAAGGCGGACCGGCGTCGTTATCGCTATCTCTTTATATAAAGTATAGTAATTGCTCTTCGACGGTTTAAAAGTAACCGCGAACTTAGTTACCTATTCTACGATACCCTTTAGCTTCCTTTGCGTACTACTATAGTAGCCTTATTAGGTCTAATATTAACTATATTTATATCGTTAGTAAAGCTAATAATATAAATACTATATATTATACTAAGCCTTTATATAGGGGTTATATAGTATAGAAATAGGATTAAGGATAGGTAGGAGCTTTAAGAGACTCCCGTTAGTACTTAAGTTAGCTCTAAGGTTCTCCTAAAGTAAAGGGTCGATCTCCATCGCTTATAAAGCTCTATATTGCTTATAAGCTACCTAGGTATCCCCAAGCTTTAGTTCCTTTATAAGCTTATTATAGTTAACTATATTAAATACGCCCTTAATATCTAGCTATAGGAATAATACGATGCCCCTCTAAGCCTATATCGCGTGTACTAGTTCCGTTACTAGTAGGATCGCCGCTTTTATAAAGCGTTCCCTTTTATTCCTTATTTATTCGTCTAGTAAGATACCGTTCGCCTCCGCTACTCCCGCGATCCTCTAAGCTAGTATCTACTTAAGTACTTTTCCTACTATAGGTAGGAGGGAGATTAGTCTCTAACCCCTTACTATACGGTAGGCGCTCAGTCTTACCTAGCTTTTAGATAACTACTATATTCGCGCTATAAAACCGACCTAGGAAATATAAGAGTCGGTATAGCGTTAAAGATCGTAGCTAGTCGCAGACTAGGGCTAGGCTATACTTTAATAAACCTTGGGGACGCTATCTAGATCCGCCGCTTTCTAGCTTACTATCTTACTTAGCGCCCTTATAACGTTAGCTAGCTAGATCTATTAGTTAACTATAAGGGTCGCTCATATAGGCTGGTAGCCCTAGATCGTACTAGCTTCTAGTAAGAAGAACTTAGTAGCTAGTAGCTGCTCCTTCCCTTTAAAGGTTTCTATTAGTTAGTCCTCGCCTTCCTTAACTAACGGTAGGATATAAGTTAGTTCTAGTAATAGCTACTATAGAGTCTTACTTACCTCTTTATATTCTAGAGCTTAGTATTATCGGCGCTAAATTCCTTTAAGAACTCGCGCTAGTAGGCCCTCCTCGCTTTATAGATAGTCTACTTCTAAGCTATGTGCCTATATAGGTCTTCTTAGTTCGCCTTATTCTTTCCTACCTATACTTCCTCCTTACCTTCTTAGCCCCTCGTCGCCCTCCTTACCTCTAGTGGTAACTATACGTTGCCCCTAGGTAATACTGCCCCGGCGTGGAACTATAGCTATCGCGATCTATACCAAAGTAGTAAAGATATAGTCTAGGTCCTTATCGATATCCTTAGCGTTTAGCATTAGCTAGTATAGTCTTAGCCGGATATAGTCTTAGCTTCACTAGCTTTACTTTTACTTTCTACCTTAAGGCCGGTTTAGGTGCTAGGCCTGTATCGACCTATAGTATAATAGTTTAAGGATATAGTCTAACCTAGTTAGGTCTAAGTTAGGCCCGGTATACTATATTCTAGTCTCTAACGTTACCTAAGCTAGGTCGATAGTACTATCCTTTAGCTATGTAAGAATCTTATATACCTCTAGTGGTAGCGAGTTAAGTTATAGCTTTATCGCCTCCTATATAAGTTATATCGCGCTATCTAAGGTTTTATTATATCTATCCTAGAGCGGGTAATAAATATTAAAGTCCCTTACTATTACTATAGGGTACTTTAGTTCGATTGCTTTAGGTCGTATAGCGCCTCCACTCCTACGCCCTTAGTAGTAAGTAAATCGCTTATAGTTTAGTACTATCCTTAAAAATTACTACGCTTTAATCTAGTCTAGACTAGGGCGACTAAGTCCCCGGCCTAAGCCTTTTTATATATATAGCGCACCTCCCTCCCTATAAACTAAGCCAGGGCGCTGCTCATAAAATACTCCAGTATAGCTTCTACTTCCTATAATACTATTAGGTCGAAGCTAGCCTAGTAGTAAAGCGCTAATTAAGCTAGCTTATATCTCTTCT
Source organism: Hirsutella rhossiliensis (assembly GCF_020360975.1). NCBI lineage: Eukaryota > Fungi > Ascomycota > Sordariomycetes > Hypocreales > Ophiocordycipitaceae > Hirsutella > Hirsutella rhossiliensis. The sequence continues at coordinate 2,920,857 of NW_025408674.1, read as the reverse complement.
ATATATTCTAGAATAGTACTTTTAGTTATATATAGGTAGGGTCGGGGTAAAAGGGGTCGTCTATATAGGGAGGGAGGCGCTCTATCTCTTAGCGCTTTTCTATCTACTATACCTATAAATATTATTTATACTTAGTTTAGCCTCCCTAGCCCTACTAGCCGGCGGGTGTCTCGAGCTCGACCTTCATCTTAGCGCGGTCTACCTAGTCCCGCTTCACTATAGTCGATTTAGGAACGCCCTAGGTTTCGACGGTAGGGAGCACCTACTCGGCGTACGTCTAAGTATTTATAAACTATTAGGTTAACGTAGTTTTGCCTTTCCTAAGCTTTATTCTATAAGGTAGGTCTAGGTCTATAATAAGTAGTCCCCTTAATATAAGATATAGTTATAAGGGATTTCGCCCTTCTTAGCCCTATATTTATCCTTGCCTTTATTATATACTATACTCTTATATCGGCTATAAAGTTATATCGATATATATCGCCTAGCGATATAGCTATATCTATAGTAGTTATAGTACCTTTTATAATTAGACCGACTTATTATAGGGTTTATATTAAAAGATCTATACTTCGAGGACTAGGCTTAGGTCGTAGAGCTTATTAGCCTCCTGTGCTATTAACCTTAATAAGTATAGTTATCGCCGTTAATATCTTAGATCGGGGGCGTAGCGCCTAGGCCTAGAGGACCTTAACTTTATTCGCCTCTATAATCTTATAGAGCAATCGCTCCCTATCTACTATCGCTACCCTTAAGAGGACGTTCTTTATAACTACTATATACGCGCGGCGGGAGATCGTAGCCTTTAGTCCGAACACGGCCTTAACCTAGCCTTAGTCCCTTTAATAGCTCTTACCGCGGTATTAAATATAACCGCGATATCTCTACTTTAGAGGCGCTCACGCTATAGCGCTTATAGCTTTTAGGGTATTTACCGCCTTTACTATATCCTTCGGTTCGCGGCTTAGGATTTCGGCGGTGCCCTAGTAGGGACTACGATAATCTTACGTTTAGTATAGTAGGACCCATTTTACCGTAGCTTTATTATTAGGTTAGTCCCTTAGTCTCGGCTTACGACCGCGCCTAGGTTCGCTAAGGCCCCTAGCTAAAGCGATACCTAGGCGGAGTTCTTCCAACTACCTCCTTAATTATATCCCGGATTATCGTCTTAAAGCTCTGTCTACGCGAGCACCGCCGATAACGCGTTACCGGCGCGGCTCTTCGCCTAGAGAGCCGTTTAACTACTACCATACCCTACTAAACTATACGCTTAGGATAAAGCCTGCGAGTTTATCGTATACTACTTTTTCTATAGGGTCGCTCGGCGCCTAGGCCGGTATCGCATCGCTGCTTTAGGTTTATTAACTCGCTTTATCGGGGTATATAAATTTAGGTAGCGTCTCTTCGCGCTACGCGCTCTAATCGAGCCCGGTACGTCGAGGGCCGCTACTACGTCTACCTACCCCTCGGCCTCGGCGTATCGTTACTAAGGGTAATTAATACTACTAAATTAATTCCTAGTATTAGTTAGTATTTTAGTCGCGATATATACCTACTATAGGTGTATATTAGTTTCATGAGAAGTTTTTCCTTATATATTTATATATCTTTTAATAATAAGGTTTCTTTTAAACTTAGTATTAATTAAGGCGCTTAGAACTTTAGCTTTCTAGCTACTAAGCTATACTTAAATATAGGGTAGGTCTTATATATACTAAGCGGCGGAAAGGTATAAGGACTATATTTATATATATTATAGGAATCGTTATAAGGTCCTTTAAAGTTATCTCTTAGTATCTTATTAAGTACTACTACTTATATAATAAATTTATCTTTCTTTAATCTTATTACCTCTAGAGTTTATTAATTAAATAGTCCTTAAGCTAGTTATATTACGCTAATTATATTAGTTATAAACCTAACTTCCTTTAATACTTATTAAACTTTAAGGTACTTATAATTTAATTCTTTATAAGTAAGGTAAGTAAGCTTAATTAGTTTAACCTAGTATTCTTTATCCTATTTTTAACTTATATTAAAGCTACCATGAGTTTTCCTTATAGATATTTAAGGAGGAGTAAACTATTTTATATTATCTTTAACTACTTTTATAACTATTATTATAGCTTTATAAGGTCTTATATTACTCTTTACTTTCTTTAAGGTTTAGAATTTAGTGCTTTTATACCTTAGGCTATATCTATATATCTTATACTAAGTCTCGCTTAGTTAAGGAATAAAGTTAATTAGGTAATTTAAATAGATTAAGATTCTTTATATATAATTTCTAATAATTTTTTCTATAAGTCTATTAAACTCTTATTTAGATCTACTTTATATCTATAGTATATAGATAATCTTTAAGCTAGTTTTTACTATTCTTATAATCTTAATTTCCTTTATATCCTCTTTAACTCTTTATTATTTCCCTTATAGTTTTTAATCCCTATTATAGTTATATAAATTATCTAATTATATATATCATTTATTATATATTATTTATAATTATAATAACTAATATCCTTCTTACTTCTTTTCTTATATCGCTTAGTTTTAAATTCTTTTTTACTTATATAGGCTTTTATATCTCTAGAACTAGTCTAAAACTAGATTCTCTTTTATTAATAGCTTAATTTAAGTAAGATAGTATAACTATAGCTTTAACTTATTTTATAAGTAGTAATATAAAGAAGTCTAGCTATATATCTACTTAGTATATAATAGCCTTTAAAAATATATACCTATTTAAGAAAACCTATTAGTAAGTACTAAGGGAATTACGCTTTTATTATTTTTTCTTTTAAAGTAAAGAGTTTTATTTACTACTTTATATATTATAAATCTAATCTTATAGTCCTAAGAGTATACCTTATACTTATTAAGGTAGTATCCTTCTTTACTATAATAAAAGTATCTCTTAGGCTAGTTAAAAGTATTAACCTAAAACTATATATATTAATTAGATAGGTAGTAAAATCTAATAATATTTATACTACCTCTTTATTTATAACTTAAAGAGTAGCTTTTACTACTAATGTTTTTATTCCTTATTAAGCTAGTTTAATATTTACTTTTACTAATAAGTAAGGTTAATCTTTATATCTTTAAAGGCTTTTATTAGGTCTAAGATCTCCTTTATAGGCTATCTAGGTTTCTTATCTATTTTCTTTAACTCTTTAGGAAGTTTTTCTTGCCTTAATTAGATTTAGCTTCCTTTATTACTTTATTAATTTCCTTAAAGAGCTAGTCTTTTTAGGTTCTTGCTTTTAATTATAAACTTTAGATACTATATCTGTCGCTTAATATCTTAGTAAGGTACTAAGTAGTTATTAATTATATAAATAAGGCTTTTATATAGGAGTTTTAAGATAACTTTAAATATCTTTTATTTCTTTTATAATGTTAATATAAGCCCTTTAGTATTATATAGTAGATAAAGTATAACTAAACTATAGATTCTTCTTAGCTATTAAGTTATACTACGCTATAGGTATAAGTAAAGACTGCTATTATATAACTTCTAATAGTCTTAGGCTTTTAGTATTATAATAGTCTAAGGGTTATTAGTAGTTTTAGTTAATTTAACGCCAAGAGAGTCCTTGGCCGAAAATCTGAGCCTTGCCCCTTGACCAGGATGTTGAGCGCCTTAAGAAGTACTTGACTATCCATCCCGTAGTTGCAGGTGCGTCAGCACAGGCAAGGTTGCGGAAGGAGAGGCGGCGACGACCGGTGCTCCTCGTGGCCTGCCGTCGGTCAGCTCAGAGCGTCAAGACGCTGTCCTTTGGCTCGAGTCCTCGATATAAGCCTCGACGACGGCAGCCCACCATCCGGCTTCCTCCAGTGGACAAAGACGACGTCGCCCGAGTCCTTGCATCGAGGTACTTGCGCGGCCGTCCCTGCGCATAAAGTCGAGGAGGTCGCGGATGTCGGCGGGGCTGAGGCGGCGGTCGATGCGGCGGTTGCGGAAGAGGTCCGAGTCGGCGGCCGAGAGATGCAGGCGGAAGAGGCGGTGGTGGCGGGCGAAGCGAGGACGAGAGCGACCACTTGGACAGCTGGGGTGGTGGGTGGTGAGGTTGGTTTGGCGGGTGAAGAAGGCGGGAAGTGGTATCTGCGGGGAAGGGAAGGGGGACGATGCTGCGTCTCTCCTGCTGGGGCGGGTGCCGGCGCTGTGCTGGCCATTGTGTGGGTTGTTTCGGCGGCAGCGATGCTGGTGATGATGTGCGTTGTCGAGAGAAATGCCTTAATTACTGCCATGACGACGCAGCGTGAGCCCATGGTACAGTGCATAGCAGCACCTGGTTATGCACTGACGCACCGTACAGCACCCTGACCCTTGTTCTTCAACCCACATTGACATTGACATTGACTGTATCTTTGGCGACTGCTGATCCAGGGACCGGCTTCCGATAAGGCCAATTCAGAGCCAATTATCGCGCGCGTCAGTCAGCTCCCCATGCCACCCTCCGTGTTCCACGAACCCTCCATCAGCGCAGCCGCTCTTCCGCACCCCGAGATGCCCCGAGCGTTCTCCTGGATAATCGACGGGAGTGGCTTTCATTTACCAAGAGACTGTTGTTGGAATCGGCGGCCGAAGACATCCCAGCGACATCGCCCCATGGATATGCGCCATCGGCAACGCCGAGCCCGGCACTCTTTCGGCGTCGCTCGCCTTCCTGATCCACGTTGATCAGGCCCAGCCCTTTCCGCGGACAATGACAGCTCGACCGCGTCGTTGAGCTGATTGGGCGGGCCTTGCTGCTCCAGCTAGATAATGAACGGCTCAATGATCCGCGAAGGACCAGCAGCCATAGCGTCTCGACCCATTCACATAATGGTTGTACGACGCCCAACACGCCAAGCTTAAGAGCTGACATTCCCAGCCCGCGCTGGCCGACCAACTACTCTCCTACCCGTTACGTATCAACAGCACAGCCAGCGTCAACCTCAACCATGGCAGAAATACCAAGAGAGTTGTCGGTAGGGCTGGGCATGGTTGCCATGGCCTTCCTGCAAGTCAAACCTCACTTCTCTTGCCTTTGTCCGTCAGGCTGCCAGGCTGACCTCGATGCAGAGAAGCTCTTCAAGTACGACGCTCGAGCGAGGGAGTACAGCGTCACCGTTTTGGGAGAGGAATCACATCTCGCCTATAACCGAGTCGGTCTCACGAGCTTCTTCCAACACCGCAAAGTGGACGAGCTCTACTTGAATCCTCTGTGGGCAAGTCGTCCGTCTACGCTTGGATCGGGCTCACCGATGTTCAACCCAACTGCAGTACCAAACCCTGCCAAGTATGCGTTGACATACCACATCAAAACCAAGGTCATCGGCATCAAGCCCACACAAAGGTCCGTTCTCTGCCAAGATGGGAGAGTGGTGCCGTACGATGTCCTTTGTTTGCCACTGGCTCCAACGCCGCGCTTCCCGTCAAAACCCTGGATACGACGCACGCGGCGTCTTTGTTCACCGCACCATCGACGACTTGACCAGTCTGATAGACTTTCCAGCGATAAAGCAGGGACCGTCGGCGCCGTGGTTGGCGGTGGCCGCTGGTCTTGAAGCCGCCAAAGCCATGATGGACTTGAGTCCTTTGCGGAGGTGAAGCTCGTCGAGCGGAACAAATGGGTCCTGAGCCGACAGCCAGACGAGGACGCGGGCAGCATGGTCGTTGGTCAAGTCAGAGACCTCGGTCTAGATGTGATGCTATGCAAGAGAATACGCATCAAATCAGACCAAGCTCATAACGTCACGGGGTGGTGTTCGAGGACGGCGCGGAAATGGACTGCTCTGACTGTGTGTTTCGCAGTCGGAGTAAATGCCCGGGACGAGCTGGCCCACGAGGCTGGCATTGAATGTGCTGGCGGCGGGATTGTTGTCCATGATGATTTGAGCACCAGCGATCCGGAGTGTCTACGCCATTGGGGAATGTGCCAGTTGGCAGGGCCAGACGTTTGGCCTAATCGCCCCGGCGTCGAAATGGCCGAGGTTCTCGCCTTCAACCTGACACAGGCCAAGCTTCACTCCTCGATTCAAACGACCCGATCTCAGCACAAAGTTGAAGCTTCGGAGTTGAAGTCGCCAGTTTCGGCGATCGTTCTCTGACCGCGACGGACCGACGCGTCCTCCTCGATATGCAAAAAGCTTCACGGCGGGAGCGGGAACCGAGACCATCCAGCACGGTCAAACGTTGACGTACAGGACCCCTTTCAGATTGTCTACAAAAAGTACATATTCACCGCGGATGGTAAATACCTTGTTGGTGGCATGATGATTGGCGACACCAGCGACTACGTGAGGCTGGTGCCCCTGGTCAAGAACATGAAGGAGCTTCGACATGCCGGGCCAGCTCATCCCGGAGCGCAGAAAGACGGCGGCGGCTGGGATGACAATCCGACGACGACACAATCCGCCTGCCACAATGTCACCAAAGGCGACATCGTCAAGAGCGTCAAAGACGGCCTCTGCAAGGATATTGGCGCCATCAAGTCCTGCACCAAGGCCGGCACCGGGTGCGGCGGTTGCATGCCTCTCGTCACCACAATCTTCAACAAGACAATGGCGGTCATGGGCAACGAAGTCAAGAACCATCTTTGCTCCCACTTCAACTTCTCACGCGCCGACCTGTTCAACATCATCATGGTCAAGCGGCTGACGACCTTGCCCGAGGTGATGCGCGAGGCTGGCAACGACAGGAGAGCTCGGGATGCGAATTATGCCCGCCGTAGCGAGCATATTCGCATCCCATGGAACCGGCACGTCATGGAGAAGCCGGTCCATGGCCTGCAAGACACGAATGACCGGTTCCTGGGCAACATCCAGCGAAACGGCACCTACTCTGTTGTCCCTCGGGTGCCAGGCGGCGAGATCACGCCCGACAGGCTCCTCGTCATCGGGGAGGCCAAGAGGTACAACCTGTACACCAAGATCACGGGGCAACGCATCGACATGTTTGGCGCCAGGAAGCAGGATCTTGTCGAGATATGGCCAGCTCGTGGCGGCCGGCATGGAATCCGGCCACGCCTATGCCAAGTCGCTGAGAACGGTCAAGAGCTGCGTCGGCACGACTTGGTGCCGGTTCGAATTGGCGACAGCGTCGGCATGGCGGTGCGGTTGGAAGAGCGGTACAAGAGATACGAGCGCCGCACAAGATAAAGGGCGGCGTGAGTGGCTGCGTGCGCGAGTGTGCAGAGGCTCAGAGCAAAGAGTACCTTTACCATAATGAATTCGAGTGTTTCCACGCTGACGTAGGCCCAGCTTCGGTCTCATTGCCACGGAGAAGGGCTTCAACGTCTTTATCGCTGGAAATGGCGGTGCAAAGCCCAGGCATGCGCAGCTTCTGGCCAAGGACGCCGCCCGCTGAAGTCATCCCCATCCTCGACCGGTACTTGATGTTCTACATCAGAACGGCAGACAAGCTGCAGCGCACAGCCCCTGGCTCGAGAGCTTGCCCGGGGATCACGTATTTGCGAGAGGTGGTGCTCGAGGACAAGCTGGGCATCTGTGCATCTCTCGAGGCGCAATGCGGAACTCGTCGGCAGCTTCTTTGACGAGTGGGCCGAGGCCATCAAGAGCCCGGTCATGGCGGCCAAGTTCAAGCAGTTTCAGAACACGGACGAGGGCGTCGAGACGGTCGAGGTCGAGAAGGAGGGCCAGAGCCGGCCTGTCTACTGGACCAAGGGCTCGGCCGAAGAAGACTTCAAGGGCTTACGGGAGAGATGGAGCAATGCGTCGTGGCACGCAGTCATCGAGGCCTCCCACTTTAATGGCGCCGACGCGCTGCCCAACGGTATCTCGGCAACCATTAAGCGCAGTGACACGCAGCTCGCCGTCTGGCGCTTCAGGGGCCGGTTCTACGCCACGCAGCAAATGTGCCCTCACGCGCCTTTGTGCTGTCAGATAGCCTCCAGGCCAGGACCCCGGTAACCACGGCACGCTCAGCGACGACAGCGTCGTCTCGAGCGCCGAGCGGTCGCCGTGGTCTTTGTCCCTCCACAAGCGCAACTTCGACCTCGGCGACGGCTCGTGCAGCAGCGACAAGGCCCTCTCCATCGCCACTTTCCCGTGGAGGCCCGTGCGGATGGCATGGTTCACCTCGCTGCCGCCCGTGGAGGAGCTCGACGCGGCACTGGGCACGAGCCGCTGGAAGGTGCGCAAGGCGAGCGGCGAGGCACCGTTTGCGGAGCTGGATGGCAGGATTCGGCGGACCGGGCAGCGGGCGAGGAAGCCCAAGGGCGATAGGTCGGGCGTCGGCGCAGCCGGGACGAGCATGGCAAAGCCGGTCGAGCTGATGGCCGGGGAGGCTGGGAGGTGCCGGAGTGGTAGGCAGCTTCTGAGAGATCATGGCCACAGTCTTTTTGCACATTGGCCGCTCTGGACTAGAGATGTCGGCGGTACGAGGCAAAACGCCGTCGACTGCGTGCTGCTGTGGCTTTGCGGTTTTCCCATGCTGCGCAAGTGACGGAGCGCAGTGATTTGATGACGCTCTTCGTATACTTGCCGCCTCCTGTCCTGCGCCTTGTTGGCCGGACCTAAGGGGAGTTGGCGAGTCGTCGTGCCCGAATGAATCTGACGCAGCATGAGAGGGCGCATGGAGAGAGAGACCGGGGAGGGGGTGCGGAAGGAAGCTCGGTAGGATGCCCCCTCGCCCCCGATGAGCTATTCGTGTCTATGCCGTACGGAGTATGTATAGCGAGCCCGGCTGGCAGACCGTTGCTTTGCACGAGCCTGCATGCATGTGCAATCAAGCATCCGCAGCATCAACACCACCAACCAACCAAGGCCCGGTGACCACCCTCCTCCTCGCCCTCGGAAACCGTCCCGAAGCCCTCCTCCTTGGGGCCGATCGCAGCCCGAGCCGGCAGACCGAGACCAACACGCAACCTCGATCGATCCCGTACAGTTCATGGCTGGGTATCATACATGGGAGAAGGAGGGCAGCAGTCATTTGATAAATACCCCCATGTCTTGACCCGGACCCTGCCAAAACCTGCCAGGCAGGCTACCGTGACGACAAGCAAGCAGAGCATTACGGCAGGCAGCGAGCAAACCAGAAACCCAAAACAATAAAAGGTGGTCTGACCCGGAGACAGCACACGGAAATGCAGTGTCACAAGGACAGATTCTGTTGTCAGATGGTCAGCAAGAGAGCAAACAAGACGTCGGCTTGGCCCTCGAAAACTCTCCTATGCTCTGGCGGGCGCAGCGATACATACATCTGTGTACACACTTTCGGATATCGCGCAACCTTTGTCCAACTCTAGCCGAGCAAAGTGATAGACATGGCCGTTCTATCCGAGAGGGACAAAGCTGCCTCCGAGTACAAGGCGTAACATGTGCGGGAAAAGACGGACCGGTCACGACGCATGGTTGAAACAGAGGCAAAGCCTCGAACGCGACCCTCTCGCTGCTTTGGTCTGTCTCTATGTTTCTTCCCGCCTGATTCCTACCAGTTCATGCTCCACCATTTTCCCCTCCCTGCCCGCGTTTTTGTTTGGAATATATTTACATATCGAGGAAACCCACCTGCGCACGAAAACGTCAGGGGAAGTGTAGCAGACGAACTAAGGGGAACAAACAAAAAATCAGATCCACTAGTCGCCGGAATCGCCTGTCCATGATCGTGCAGTATTCATAACATGTCAGTGTCGTGCAAGAACTGAAATCAGTGGAGTGTCTTGGTATCTGTCGCACAAGAAAATCCTAAACGCCATCTTGCCGGTCCAGGGCCATCAGACATTCATGTCTTCGGTATCGCTTAAGCTGCCGTATCCAGTGTCGTTGTCCGGTCCCGTCAATGTTTTTGTCGCCGCAAGACACCTCTCGACCATCTTGTTCCGGATTTCGGAGCTGACACCGCACTTCCTTGCGCGCGGTCTGCCCATCCAGAGTCTAAGATTGCTTGAAAGCTTGCCCAGAGTCACCTCAAGCTCGTGCTTGACAGCCTCGTGCTTCAACAGGTGCTTCATCAGCTCCATCACTGCAGTGAATCCCAGGAGTGTCATTGACGACATGTGCTCCGACTTGGCGATGCCTTCCACCAGGCCCAGACATCGCGTGTCTGCGCCTGCCTTGGATTGGATCCGTGAGCCGAGCAATCGCAACCGCGCAGTCGAGGTGAATGTCAAGTCTCGGTCAGGGCGCGTAACAGGTCCAAACATTAGGGTTGAGCCGCTGATGGTGTTTTCCGCCCTCCCCGTCGCCATCGCCTGGCGAGCCAGCTCGATGTTCTCGCCACGAGACCCCTTGAGCAGAACCGCACCGGCCAGGGCCGCGCGGATCTGAGCAGCGGAGCCCCTCGGCGCAACCTTGATGGCCAATGCGATATTCTGCTCCTGGCTTCGCAGCGCCGGTGCATTCTCGTCCAGTGTGGCAGTCAGGACGTGGTGCAAAACTTGAGTCGACCACCAAGCCGCAACAGCGTCCATAGGCGAACCCACCGCCGCGTCGTCAACCACAGCATCCATGCCGTCAATGGAGTTGCCGGCGTTGTGCGTGGTATCCACGTTAAAGGCCAGATTGTGGGCTCTTTGCACGACCGAGGCACTCAGCACATCATCACATTCCTGTTCGACCAATGCGACGAGATGCTCTGGCAGCTCATGCTCGTGCGGGGCAGCGGAGCCACGCCGGAGCCGAGCAAGCAGACGATTCAGCTGACGCGCCTCGTTCCACCGTTTCCTGGCAAGTTTTGCGGCGATTGCGTTGATGGCTCCCAGCTGCCAGTTGCTGTTGCTCAAGTCCCACAAAAGGACGCGGATGTGGAGCGCTTTGAGCATCAAGCGGACAGGGGTGTCGGGCAGGGTGCCCGAAGCGAGCAAGGTCAAGACAAGCCGACTCCTGCAAATGTCAATGTCCCCTCCAGCGAGTTGCGAGTCGAGCGCGATTGACCATGCCTTGACGCGCGCAGTATCTTGCTCTTCAGTCAGTCCAGTCAACATCTGATAGCCATGGACGCCAATGGCATTGCGCAGGCTCAGCTTGATGGCCTTGAGGATCAGCGCAGAGGCCTCGAGGAGAAAGTTGTGCCGAGGAACCCAGACTGTTTGGATTGCAGTAAGCCACGCTTGGCGGCGTACGTCGATCGACGACGCCAGGGACGGCGCGCGCTCGAGTCCAGTCGCTTGTTGCTTCTTGACCCTTTCACCCGACGATGCAAACAGCGACGGGACAAGGATCCACAAGATGGAGCCCAGGAATAGTAGCAGCTTGAGAGACGTAAACGTGGAATCCCATGACGTGGAGGTCGAGCGCTGACGACGCATGCCCAATAAGCTGCAAGGGTATGGCGAAGAGACCCCTGCCCTCTGGCTCATTGTTGCTCAATTCGTCTTCTCGCACGGCCTCTAGAATCATGAGGCCAGCAAGAGAGCCAACCATGAGCTTTCCAAAGTACGGGCTTGCGTTTACCCAGCCGGTTTGTTGCATTTGCTGCTGCTGCTGTTGCTGCTGCTGTATCTGCTGCTGGCGTATAACGGCCGGGTTGCTCCACGGAACGGCTGCGGGGGCACGGGCATGGTTGGCCGGCAGCCATCTGGGCCGAGATGATGCGCTTCATGTCTTCGGGCACATTAATCATACCGGCCGGGTTGGCATTGCTCTCTTGCGCCGTTGCCATAGGCGAATTAGCAAACTGCTGTTGGCTCTCTTGGGGATATTGCATTGGAGTTGGGGGATGCTGCATCGGGCTGATGGAACCGTTCATGGCGCCGGCCATGAAGAGCTTCTCAAACGCCGCAATCCTTTCCTTCATGGCGCTATTCTCGTCCATCAGGCGACCGTTGCGTTTCTCAAGATGGCGAATGTACTCGGTCGCTTTGCTCAACACCTGTTCCACCAGTCAGTACGGTGGCAAGAAGGTTACGTATGGACACGTCCGGAGATTGCCTACGGTTGCCTTGTTGAGCTTGTGCGCAGGTGTCAAGCCGTGGAGCTCTTCGCGATCCTCGGTCGTATCCTCGCCCCTGGCGCTCTTGGACATGATCCTCAAGCTAGGGACGCTGTCGCGCAGCGCGGCGATCTTGTCGTTGATGTTGGTCCGGTACCTCTTCTCGATCATGTTGTGGGCCGTCTTCTTCACGGGCTTATCCTCGTCGTCTACATCATCGTCGTCTTCCAGCTCGTCAGACACCTTTCGCTTTCGGGAATCCTTCCTGCTTGTTGGACCCATCAGCTCGGGTGAAGAGCCAGCTCCGGCCTTGACCTCGCTATTGGCCGAGTCGGGGCTAGAAGCGCTCTTGGGCGAATTGTACTGCAAGTGAGGGGGCATGGCGATGTTTCGAAGTTCTTCATGTGACATGGTCTGAGCCGTACGAAGATGTGTGCCTGCAGTCGGGAGCTTCCTCAAGCCAGGATTGCCCTGACCGGGCCCAAAGACGGTCGTCGGGTCCACGGGGGTGGGAAGCCATCAAACGAGGGAGACGAGGCCTGGGCCTGGGATTGCGGGTGCGGTGCGGTTGCGGTCGCTGATGGGATTGTGATTGTGGCTGCTGCTGCGGCTGTTGCTGCGGCTGATCAAATGCGGGTAGCGGCCACGAGGGAGCCACGGACCCAGCTGAAACGGGAGGTGCGGTGCCAGCGGGATTGACGTCGAACGAGTCGAAAGTGGGGTTGACTTGAAGTCCCAAGGCGAGGAGCCGTAAAGGCCTGACCGCTGCTGTCGGAAGGTGCGTTTGATGCCTCGAGTTTGCTATCGGAGACGGCGCTCGCGTCGCCCATGAAGCCGAAAACGGGCTCATCGAGCCCGAAGCGGCCCGTGGAATCGTCCTCAGCCATCGAGGATTGCGAGTTTCGGGCGAGGCGAGGCGGTGCCAAGGTGGAAAGGGATCCGATGCCCGAGGCGAATGGGAGCGCCAGGAAGGCGTGCGGCAGATTCTGCTCGGCCAATCCTCGACGTGTTCTGGAGCCGTCAGCTGGCTCGAGGCTGGCCGAACCCACTGGATGCGGAAGTTGTCGTGGTTCGGTGGTAAGACGTCAAGGGCGGGAAAGACGCAGGCGTGCGGTATTCCCATGCGCTGCGATAGGGGCGTATAGCTGGCTGCTATCTTGGCCGGGCGAATTGCGGGAAACGGGGCCAGAATCGGTTCGACGTGCTCGGGTCAGAGAACCCAAATCGGTTGGGAAAACCAGGAGTTGCACCAAATATAGCCAATCCTGGAACCGAGGGTCTGTAGGCGTATGTAATTATGTAGGTGCGAAGGATGCTCGGACGGAGCGCCAGAAGAAAAGATGGGGGAGTCGGCCAGGAGGAATTTGAGACGACGGACGGACAGACAATGTCGCACAACGCGCGTGCCCGCAACGCCTGGTTTTTTCTTCTTGGAGAGGACGAGGCGCAAATGGGCGGTAAAAGTTTGGATGTATTGTATTCCCTAGTCAAGCGACGAGAGAGAGGGTGGCAGCGGGAAGCGAGCGCGCAAAGTCAGCAGGGGTCGAGACTGCAGCTTGCGCTTTCCCCTCCCCAAGAATTGCGACCGGTGCAGCAGCCAAGGCGGACTATTTCGAGACAGACAAGTCGACGGGGGTCAAGGCCGATGGGACGCGGGTGCCGGTTTCGTGTCCGCGGGCTCTGCGCCGGAGCCTAATGCCGAGAATGGCCCTGTTGGTTGATATTTGCCTCGACCAGCTTCGGATTCGGGAGACGGCTCTGTTGCCAGCGCCGAGTGCAAAGGTCAGGCGACAGGGATGGCCAACGACCTTTAAACGAGCGGAGGGATCGGTGGTGAAACACAGAGGTTGAAGGGAATAAGGAGAAAAAAGCGGAAAAGAAAAAGGGAGGACGGATGAGGGGATGGGCTGCCGAGAAAGGCAACAAGCATGGCAGACTTCCTACGTACAGTACAGTACAGCACCTCTAGTACTACACTCGGTCGGGACGGAGGATTCAACGGGTGCTAAGCGGGTGGCCGGCCCCTAGCAAGTACGTACTGTGCCTGCTGCAATGTACGGCAAAGGCTCTGGAAGGCCCTGCAAGGAAGCGCAGCTGGTGCTGCCCGTAGTGTATTAGCCCGCCCCTACCTACTACTAGTACCTACCTAGGTAGGCACTATAGGAGGTACTGTACGGAGTACTGTACAGAGAGCGAGCAAGCAAGGCAAGTGCGGGCGGGATGTATGTACTGGTTCATGTGGGCCTGCAGGCCGTACCATAGTACGTACTGATTAGTGTCCTCGATGCGGAGGCAGGCAGCGCAGACTGTGAGCGAGAGACTACGCAATCAGGCCCACGTGCGACACGCAGAAAGCAGTCTGTAACAAAGTGCCTGACAAAGCGGCATGGGAAAATGACAGGCAGAAGAGAAATCGACAAGACGGAGAAGCCTCGCTCGCTACGGGGGCGTGCGGCATGTGCCGGATGGATCCCCAGAATAATCGTACGATCCGGGACGTGGAGGGTGTGGTCGTTGTCGCGCGCACGAGGCAGCAGATGTCGGGCTCTGATTGGCTGTTACCGCGAGACACTTGTCGAACAAGGCCCGTGTACTTATCCGTACATCCAGGTCACCAGCCCCCAACGCCTGCACCGTCCTTGCAGACTGCCATGAGGCCGGGCTGGTGGTGGAGACAGCTTCCGCGTCATCTATCCGTAGGTAGGTAGGTACCTACCGGTATCTACCCATCAGCCTAATAATAATAATAATAAATGTCGTCGTCGCCGCCTTACGCTCCACACATCATCGGCTCCTTTGGCAGAGCAGCCCTGCGCGATGGGAACATGCTCGTTTGATGATGCACTGGTTTTGGTACAGATATCTAAGCCAAGCACTGGTTTTGGTACAGATACCTAGGCCAAGGTCCTGTTCGTACATGCATGCAGCTCGGCAAGGACGCACAGTTGTTCCATGTTCGCTGAAAGTACCTGACGTGTACTTTGCATGTACAGCGGAGCCGTACCGAGTGCAGAGCAGGGTGTTGCCTGCCGGCCCGTTGCGTTTAGCACCTAGCGGCGTGTAGTTCGCCTTCGCTCGGTTAGCATCCAGGCGGGCCTCGATAAGGCCCGCCAAAGGCGAGATGAGCCATCGGGAGCAATGGATGTGCCGATTAGGTACAGTAGATTGCTTTGCGGGTTGAACTGGTCCTTGTTCAAGTCCGCATCTCCTTCTTTCCTCGCTAAAGTCCACAGATGCTCCTCCTGCCTGCCGTGCAGAGTCATGCATCCGTACCTGCCTTAGGTAATGTCGTCACCCGCCAAGGCCCCGTTTTCCCCACGCTTTTCTTTTTCTTTTTCTGGCGCCTCCCGCTCCTCCGTCCCCAGGCCTCCTTGTTCTCTTTGTACGAAATATTCGTAGTTAGTTAAACTATCACTACCTACCTACCAAGTAGGCTTGATCGGTTGCCAGTGACTTGAAAGCAACGGCCAATCCTAAACTCAGCCTGCCAGGACATACAGCACAAACATGAACCATGCACAACGCAGGCAGGCACCTTGGTCGAATCAACAAGAGTGGACCTTTCTTTTGATCCAGCACCCCTTCCACCTGTTTTTCTCCGGTGCAGCAAACTCAAGATTATCAATCTGCACTGGATAATGCGAATGGCTGCAAGGCAAGACCGGCGATGCGGCACTACGAAACTCTATCGGCCGTTCTCTGCGACTCAAGGCAGACTGCGTTACTTTTGACAAAAGTGCATAGACGAATTTCGAATCCGCTTTGCAGCTTGTCCATGTCTCTGCTTCAAGTTTCTACAAAACGCGAGATCAAGTCCGGGCTGAGGATCCAAAAGGGGGCACCGGTGTCTGCGAGCAACCGGCCGCAACGCGAGGGCAGACTACCGGCCCCTGTACTCCGTCGCTTGAAGGACTCCTTTGGTCACGGATAGTTTCTTGCCCCTGCCGCAGATACAAGAAAAACCCACGATGCGTCATTAGTTAGCACCCATCGTCAGCTACCTAGACGCCGGCTATCGCTCGTCCCAAGAATGCCTCCTCCTTGGCTCCTCGGCTTGGCGCGACGCGGGCCTCCGCTCTCGGCCCTCCTCCCTGCACCGCCAAATGCTATTGCCTACAATCCACGTCCGTCCTTGTCCTCTGGTCAGCGGCGATACCACGTAGCACACCCATGTGCAAAGCCAAGGCGCAGTTCTGTATGTATGTATGTATGTACGTGGCAGATACATGCTGCAGCCCAACGGGCCGACTGTTGTTGACCAGAGCGGACGGAAGCGCCAGGGCAAGACTTCATCTGTCAGTGTCTGCTCGCTTAAGCAAACAAGATTCTTCAGCTTCGGAGACATCTTGCCCATACAGCACACACACACACAACCAGAAAGGCGAACCCAAAGCACTATACGGCTGCCATCAGACAACTCATCTTCTTGAACCAAGACTCACCTGTATACCTTTGTCCCAGTACCATGTACATACGCGGATGAACGGCCCCGGCTCTTCACTTACTTTGCTGTGGTGCTGGCGCTCGCAGCCGGCAGTTCGCATCTTATCATGGATGCATGTAAGCGAAGAGCCACCGTGGGCCTTAACACGCCTCCCGGTGGCTGAAACGTGTCCTGCTGAGGAGATAAGGAGGGAAGGGGGGTCTTTTCTTCCAATCCAGAAAACAAGAATTCTCGGCTCTCCGACTCTCTCGGGTCTACATTGCGCCGTGCCCTCTCTTGAGTCCGTCGGCGACATGCCGTTTGCCTTTGTCGCCGGTGGGCGAGGGACCACCTGCCGGGCCGGGATGGTGGCCTCGCCAACCGATTCAGCATCCCTCCCCTGACCTGGGTCCTGAGGGAAACTCGGGCCCTGTCCATCCGAACGCCTGATCCGGGCGTCACTGAGGCTTGACTTGACAGTGACGATGCTGCACGGCCCAGAGACCGGCATACCTACCTCTACGCTGCTGTGCTCGGTCACAAAAAGATAAAAGACCAAAGAGCCTTGACCCGCATGCAGTACTCAGGCGTGTGCTTTGCCGCAGAGTCAGAGAGGTGAATCGTAGGCCTGGCTACACCTGTTTTGTCCGATCTCGACAATGTCGAGTCACTTGAGCCAGGTTGCCTTGATACTGAACAAGACACTCTTGCAGCCCACTTGTGCTACCGCTTGGGGTCGGCAGAAGCCGCGGAAATACGCCGACGGCAGTGACACACACCGGGCAAGGCTTCAAGATACAGTACAGTCCGGTAATGAAAAAGCTGTGATATATGTGCCTTGGTATGTAGGTGGGCGTGTATACAGATCTTTCGCCTCCGCCCCCTTCTCGCCTGCGTCTATTGCTCCAACCAAAAGTCGCATACACGAAGCACTTTCAGGCACGCGTTGCATCTCGAAGAGCGCGGAACGGCGCGAACAGAATGCGGGATGCGGTGCTCTTCAAATTTCGCCCCCCCCCCCCCGCCCCCTCTCTGACTCGCGTCTCCCTTCCTGCCTGTCACTTGTCATGCTCAGCCCGGAGGACTTCCTCCTTGCTATCTGGAGCTTGTCTAGGTATTCTCTGTCCTCGACTTGCCGACTGCAACCGAGCAAGGCGTGACCCACCACGCCGTCGGCAATCTGTGGATTCACTTCAAGATGGCCCCCTTCCGTCGATCTTGGGATTCGAGGGTATTGGCAGGCGTGGCGACGCACTGCCCTCGTCCAATTTCAAAGCCGCCGCCGGTGGTAACCCCATCACCCAGGAAGTTGCCGGTGACCGTGCTACCAACTTTTGGTAGCGCCCGCCTTGATCCCGGTTACATGACGGGGGAAGGGAAGCATATCGAGCCCACAGACTCTGCCATGTGCTGGGCAGGTCGAGGTTCGGACCTCTTCAGGGTTGACAGCTGACTGCCAAGGCTAGCTCGGGGCCCATCCCCATCACACATTGGTGATTCAGGGCCTGATATCTGCATGTCCTGATTATGGAAATACCGGCATCTTACCGCGGTCCTACCTTAAAAGTTCGTCTTCGGGCTACGTTGTGCTGCTGTACAAAGTAGATGGCCAGAGTTGATCGGAGTAACTGCCGGGCACATATCACATACAAAGGCTTTGGATAGCAGTCTTTCAAACGCCCCTCAACGGCCATAACTAAACGTGCTCTGGCCCGGTTGAGTCATCATAAATCAAGAGCCGGTCCTGACCTTGATTTGCGGCTGAACCATCGCCGCTCAGCTGGTCCGAAGCCATCGATATCCACTGGACCAAAGGTTGCGGGAAATCCTAGCCCGATTTGCCAACCGCGACTGGCCTTATCGGTGACACGGCTGTGCCCAGCTCGTACAAAGGAGAGTTGCACTTGGGTCTTGCAGCAGATGAGGAATCGCTGTACGACATGATGCTGAAGTTCGGCATGGGGGGCACTGACCTGGCTCTCGCGCAGGACGGTATATGCACTCGTTCCTCGTCCCTCGCATGCGGTTGCTATCAGGCTAAACGGAGCACGACCGGGCCTATACTTGGTTATTAACTTATTCCTGCCAAAGATTCGCCCGCCTATGACCGCTCAATAGATTCCGGGTCCACCACCCGCTCCTTCTGTCACCAGGCTGGTTCGTGCCGGCCAACCAGACGCCACCGTCCGGGGCGAGAGACATGCTGCGGCATCGGGGTCGTACATACATGCACTCAGGTATGTGGCATTGACGCTGCGAGACGAACCTTGACGCCGTGATTCGCACCTGTGCCACTGCCCTGTGCACTGCATTTCGAAACAAGACGGCACCCTGCGTAGAATTGGTCCTACGTACGCACCAAGCACGGCATTTGCAGTGCATTCTAACGAAGGCGAGGGGCGAACATAACAGTTATCCGAGAACCAAGGTTGAGCACTCCTGTTATAGCCAGCCAACAGCAACCTTGGCCACTAGGGCATGCATATTTAGCTGCTCCAATTGAGAAGACAAATACGTGTAGAATATGGGGAGGGATGTCCATAGCGTTGGAATCAAGGTAATTCCGCTTTGATAATGCACATTTCCGGGCATAGACCCGGCATGTGGGCGGGATAATGTAGGGCTCTAGCATTTTACGTGGGCTGTCTGCACTCTCCGTTCTTGCGGCGTCTGGGTTTTGCAAAGCCTCATACGCACAAGTATCAGAAGAAGAGGGAACGGGACGAGAAATTCAGAAGAAAAAAGGCCCGTCGTGCCGGCTAATAAATGCGTACAGTATATCCGAGGACTCGGGTCCGAAGCGGCAATGTCCGGCCTGCGGCCCGCGGTGACATATCTGTATTCACCGTATACGTGCCGGTTATATAGGGCATCCCGTGAATAACCTGGCATACCTAGGCACCTGGCACTATACTTCGGGCGGCATGTTGTGTGTGCCAGTCAATGTCCAAAAGAGATCATAGACTGCATCAGCAAAGCCTGTCGCCCTGGACCTTTCTCGGCGTGCGACGCGGCGGTTCGGCAATCGGGCAGGGATGGACAAAAGCCCATCCACGCGCCTTCGGTAATTCCGAGTTGCCAGCCGCTGAGCCCCGTTTGCGACGCGAGGGCCAGAACTGACGTCCTTCAAGGGGGCATCGGTGATAAGCCAAAGACAGTCCCGGTTCTGGACTCGGGCAATGGGGGCCAGGTGGGAGAAGAAGAAAATGTCTGCATGAAGAAGCCAGAGGGGAAGTGGTTGATGTTACGTCAACCAACCATCAGCCCGCCCACAGAGGTTCTCGGTGCATATTGACCCGCGGACAGGACTCGGCTCGAGATGCTCCGCGTGGAGACTTCTGAATTGGCATGCCAGCCAGGCCGAGCTCAGCGGGAGCAGTACTCTCTCCCAAGTGCCCGCCTCGCTCCATTCGACATTGGATGATGTGCCCGTCCACGGGCCTTTACACGACCAGGCCCTGGCCAAGCGACATGAAAGGCGTGTCAATGTATTTTTTTACCACCTGAATGAACAGTGCTTGCCGCGAGTGTGGCCTTCGCAAGCAATTTATCTAACGGAAAAATAGGAGAACAGCCGTTACGACGTCGTCTTCGCCCTCAAGTGTCTCGAAACCAGCTTCAGTGACATGTACAAAGTCATAATCCATCAAACTCCTCTCCAGGCCCGTCTTCCTGCTTCTCGGATCACTCAAGGTGACGCGCTACCATACATCGTCGGAACTCTTGACCATCTCCAATGTAGGCGTCTTGGGTATCATTCTCTTCATGCGTCTTCTGTCCTCCTTGGTGACCAGCGACGGCGTCACCGGTATGCAGGGCGTGTTGGGCTGATATGGCGAGTACGGAACCGCCCCAGCCGTGCGGGGGGTCCTGCCCGTGGTCGGGGAGAGCGGCCCTCTCCTCTCAAACACCGTCTGCTTGGTGGTATAAGCCATGGCAGACGGCGAGCTCATGGCCGGCTCGTAGGCTCGTAGCGGCAGGGTGCCTCCTGTCCGCACGGCCGAAGGAGCGTTGGGCTTCCGGAAGCTGGCACCTGGCTTGGGTGACGAGGGAAGCTGGGGAGGTTTGGCCGAGGGCTTGGGCGACGACGGGAGTCCGACCAGAGGGACCTGAGAATGCTCCGACGTGGCCGATGCCGGGTCCGCCTCGGTGGGAGCCTGCGAGACTTGTCTGCTGCCGCTGGCGGTGCCAGACAACGCGCTGATGCGCTCATCTATGGTCTGCACGCTCTGGGGTGAAATGTCTGGGGTCAGGGGCATGGCGCTGCGGCGGGGTCTTGGTGCGCCAACGGCCGGTTGATCGGGGGCTGGAGGTGCCGGAGCGTAAGGCCTCGGGGCCATGGGACTCATTTCCTGGAAGTCGTGTACTGGGAAAGTGGAAGAATGCGGCGTCATGATGGGCGAGGAAATGGAGATGCCTTTGATGGACTTTTTCCTGGGTGAGCGGAGTGCGGAGAAGAAAGAGTGTGCTTTGGAGTGTGACTTTTCTTCAACACCTCGACTGAGGTTGAGGCTGGCGGGTTTGGATCTCTCCTTCTTGGAGCCCATCGAGTCTGGAGCGTGATTCTGAGGCGGCCTGGGGATGACGGGTGCGTCGGGCACGGTGCCGTTTTCCTTGGCCTCCTCGTGCTCCATGACGTGCCTGTACATCTCCTCGAGCTGTTGCTGGGCCATCTCTCGGTCTGCCTGAACGACCCTCTGATCGACAGCAAGATCGACTCCCGGGGCACCGGCAGTCGACGTCGGCGACGGATAGATGTGAGGGCTCGAGACGTTGAAGTCGGTGTTGATGGGTGAAGGGTAGGAGAAATTGGGCACTCGTGCGGCGTCTGGATAAGAATGAAGTTCCCCGGGAGCGCGATCTGGGCTGCAGAAGTCTGCCGGTGCTTCAAAGACAAACTCGTCCTGAGCGGCCTTGAGGTGCTCGCGTCGTTTCTTTGCCAGCGCAAGCAGAGTGATTGCGACGAAGACAAGGGACACGCCGTAGGCTGCGATGACGCCACCGATTTCCGCAGGCAAATAGGACGGGTCACGCAAGGCTCCAGGGAAGAGCAACGGCGCGTCGTGGGCCTGGGCGGTGGGTGATGAGCGGGCTGCTATAGCTCTGTTGAGGCTGGTGAGGGTTGGCTCGGAATGGGCGAGACAAGAAAGAATCAGAACCGTGAGAGCATGTAGTGGGGCGATGAGCCCTCGCGGCATGGCGGGAGGAGGAGGAAAAGGCCTTAAGAGGAGGCAACGGATGCCGCAGCGAGACCTCCTGATGGCAGCATACGAAACATGAGTCGGAGGATGGGAGGGGAGACAACGAGGAGAGATCAGACATATTTACGACGACGTTGCAGCAGGCTCTAAAGCTGGGAGAGTACATAAGCGCCGAGGCCCCCTGGGAGCTGAGGGAGGGCCCCTGGGAGGGAACGACGGCCACTGGCTGCAGCGTGGTGCATGGTGGTGATGGGCGCTGCAGAAGAGGGATGGATGGTGGTGTGTGGTTGGACAGAGGGGGTGGCTAAGCGCCGAGGTCGACGCCCGGCCCGGGGTGATTGACGGGGGGCGAGGACCAGTGGGGAACCAGCGCAGTTCGTCTCCCCCGCAGCAGCGTGCGGTCCGTCGAGTGCGATTTGTGGTTGCAGCCGATGATTGGGGGGCTGGAGAGGCGGTAAAATGGAACATTGGCCTTGCCTAGGAATATTGTGAGCAGCTTTGGAGAGTCTGCAAGGGACGGAGAGGCTGATGATGCAATGCCGACCAGCTTGCTACCCACGGAGCTTTTGCACCAAGTCTGCTTCTGCAGAATAGTGCTGGGCACTTTAGCGAGAACCTAACATAAGGTACCCAAGGTAGGTACCCGTCGGCGTCCTATCTTGTCGACTCCCTCACGACACTAACAACGCGCCCAGCGGACCGCCTGCTGTGACTTTCTAAAAATAAAACGCCTTACGTTGGCAATTCTCCGTTCACTTGATTGTGTCGAGCATTCGAACGACTTGCTTCCTAGGCATGACAGAGTGATTCAACTGGCCTTTTGCTTGCCGTTCGAATTGATCAACGGCTGCTGCTTTCGAGACTATCTGTACCGTGTAAGTCGTGCGTCAATGTACCCGCTACATGTTAGCATTGCCGTAGCTCGCCTGCGGTTCAGGTATCGACTCGCTGCCGCACATGTACCGGCCCCCAATCACCTGACTGCGCGCCACGACGCGAAATACGGCCAGCGGCGTCCACGGATCCACGGATCGCGTCTTCCAGCAGCAATGCTCGACGCCCCGGTGTCAATTGGCTCGGAGCAGAGGCTCTGACAACTTGCTCTCGGCCCAAGGGCGTCAGTCAGTGAGATACCCTTCCTCTGCTCACCACCATGTCTCGCCTCGACTCTCTCAACGAGGCCCAACGTCGCGCCGTCACCTCCGATGCGCCCACCGTCGCCATTCTCGCTGGGCCCGGCAGCGGCAAAACCCATACCCTCACCTCCCGCGTTGTCTGGCTTGTCCAACAGGCCAACTATACGCCCTCGGACATCGTCGTCGCCACCTTCACCGTAAAGGCCGCCCGGGAGATGAAGGTGCGCATCGCCAAGGCCCTTGGTGAGGAACTGGAAAAGAAAATCATCTTGGGCACCTTCCACTCCATTGCCAGGCGCTATCTGGCCAAGTACGGACGCCGCATTGGCCTCGACTCCAACTTTGGCATCGCCGACGACGGCGATTCGAGAGCCATCATCCAGAGGATATGCAAGCGCCTCAGCCTGCAAATCGAGGCCCCCTACGCAAGGTCCTGGATCAGCAAGAAAAAGGCAAAAGGCACCACTCCCCCGCCGGCCCAGCCCGGTCGCCAGAATTCGGTCAATGCGGCCCTCCAATCTTGCTACGACGAGTACCAGGCCCACCTGACCAGAGCGAACCTGCTCGACTACGACGACTTGCTCGTCTACTGCGTGCAGCTCCTGCAGGACCATCCCTCCTGCGTTTCAAACATCCAGGCGGTGCTGATTGACGAATACCAGGACACAAATGGCATTCAATACGACCTCATGAAGCTCTTCGCTCAGGCCCGCCACCGCATCACCATTGTCGGAGACCCCGACCAGAGCATCTATGGCTGGCGCTCGGCCGAGATTCGGAACCTCTATCGCCTCCTGCGCGACTACCCCAAGACCGACGAGGTCTCCTTGGAAGAAAACTACCGATCCTCTCAGTGGATTCTCGACATGTCGCTCAATGTCATCCAGCAGGACAAGAAGCGCTATCAAAAACGGCTGGTCCCCGTTCACACAAGGGGCGCCAGGCCGGTCCTGAGGAAACTCAAGAGCTCGGCCGCAGAGGGGGAATGGATCGTGTCGGAAATCAGACGAGCAGTCATGCTCTGCGGGGCAATGCTCAAGTTCGAAGACGTGGCCATCCTGCTTCGGTCTGCCTCTCTGTCAAGACACATTGAATCCGCACTCGGCAAGGCCGGTGTGGCGTACCGCATGGTTGGCGGGCACAAGTTTTACGACCGCAAGGAAATCAAGGTCTTACTCGACTATCTCCGCGTCATCCAGCACCCCGATAACAACGACGCACTGGCCAGGGTCATCAACGTTCCGCGCCGGGGCATCGGAGAAACAACCATCAAGTCGCTCTTGGAGGAGGCTGAGCAGGCCAAGATAAGCCTATGGAAGCTATTGTGGCGCCATTGCCGGGAAGGGCGAGGAGCAAAGACAAACATCAGGGCCAAGATGGAGCAAAAGCTAAATACGGAACTGCTGAGAATAACGTCCAGTCTTCGAAAAAAGGTGGAGCAGCTGACCGAGAGCAGTCCTCTGACGTTGGTGGATCTGATTGAAGATCTTGTCCACCAGCTCGACTTCAAAAAATATTTGCAGGCAGAGTATGCTGAAGACCATGAGGGACGATGGGCCAACGTCCAGGAGCTGGTCAACTTAGCCGGGGACTTCACGCGCGACTTCGGCAAACCGGACGAGGAAGCTCTGCCGGAGATCGAGGGCGTCGAGCAAGCCAAGGACGACGATTTGCTGAGCCGCTTCCTCGCCAACGTGGCCCTGGCATCTGATGCGCAGAAAGATGGCGGTGAGGGGGACAAGGCGTCGCTGGTGACCATTTCTACCATACACGCTGCCAAGGGTCTAGAGTGGCCCATTGTCTTCGTCCCGTCAGTGTACACCGGATCCATCCCTCACTCCCGCGCCGAGGACTCTGACGAGGAGAGGCGGCTTCTGTATGTGGCCATGACTCGGGCCCAGGCGCTGCTCTACCTGAGCTGCCCACTCTATGGATCGCAAGGGACGGGCAATAAGGTCGAGCTGTCGCCCTTTGTGTCTCCGTTTGCGGGCACGCTTGCTCCCCAAGGGCCATCCTTTGACGGGCCCGTTCTCGAGGGGATTGCCAATATTCTGGGCAGGGTGGCGCCGACGGACAAGACCATCTACGCCCAGGTTCCCCCCATGTTCTCGCCAGAGGACGACCTCTTTCCGATTGACCCCTTCGACCCCAAAAACGCTGATGGCATCGAAGATGGTAGCGGGCACCTTGCGAGGACCTCAAAGCGGCAACGTACCGTCTACTCCAACAACGGAGAGGGCGGTGACGAAGAGGAAAAACCGTGGCGACCAGACTACCTCACCACGATGGAGAGCGCGTCCGAGTTCACAATGTCGTCCCTGCCTGGGTTTGTCTCTGCGGGTGCTCACCACTCGGCTTTGGCGGCAGCGGCGGCGATTGAACAGGAAAAGGCAGCCACCATTGCGAAGCAAGGTCCAAGGACGGTTACTTGTCGTCGTCGGCCAGATCAACGAAGCCTCCTTGGATTCGTGACCCAAGAGCCGAGGGCGCAGAAGACGCCGCCCCCCAAGGCTGTGGCCGCAGACTTATCACTTGCCCGGTACCGAGCTGCTGCATCGCGACATGCTGCCCAAGCGGCGCCTGCGCCGACATCAGTCGACGCCTCCAAGCCCGGCATCGATCCGGCACTAGCTCACCACAGGCTGCCGCAGGGTAGGACATTCACGCGGCCAAACGCGCTGGCGCCACGAGACGACAATCCTAGGCAACAATACGCGTGCTTCTCGAGCCCTCCGCCACGACCGCCATCGCCGGACAAGGCGCAGGCGAAGGAGGAGGCTTCGGCGACGGAGCCGCTACGGCCGGCGGCGAGCTTCCACACGACGACCTTCATGTCGTCGAAGCCCCTGGCTGGCGTGAGGCGGCCGGCGAGCATGGGCCCGCCGCCATCGATGGATCGGCTGCGCAAGCCGTTTAAGCCGTTGACGATGAGCCGACCTGGCGGTCCAGGTCGATGATTGCGGCTAATGGTGAGCAGAGAAGATGGACATGTCATGTTTGAGGTGAGGCCTCGATGTAATGGCTTCGCTTGCTGTGGGGCGCTTCGCCGGCCCTCCGACGACGGCGAGAGGCGCACGGAGCATGACTGGCAGTGTGTTCATGACCCAGGCCGGCTGCGACTGTGAAGACGGGCAGCCAAGAAGCGGGTGAAAGCAAGCTCATACTTTATCGAAGCCACTGCTGCTTGGTGTGATTTTGGATCGTCTACTCTGTGCGGCGTATGCAATTCACCCCTCCCTTCCGCCAGCGCTCGCCTTGCTCGATACATACCTACCTAGGTAGCCATATCTGCTACGTACATGTACACATGATAATATCCACAAGGCCCATGGTGATGGCATCAGATGAGGGCTCTTGCTGCCGTCTTGCCGGGTGCGTGCGTGAAATGGATGCCACCTCTTTTCAACGTCATTGTACCTCGAGGTACTCTGCAAGGCACTGGGCCTAGCAGAAATACACGGCCCTTGGTACACACCACGACGCTTTCAACCACCAGCCTGTTCTGGCGAAGCTTCATTGACTTGCAGCTCCTTCCTGCCCGACAGCCCACCTCTGTGCTTCGGTGTCGCTGCCCGCGCCTCCTCATTGGCCAGGTATCAGGTATCACTCTCCTCCCATGGTCCGCGCCCCCTCCTTTCTTCCCCCTTGCTGCCGGGCACAGAGAAGAGCTGATCTCTAGATAGGCACGCGCCCGCTCACTGATGAATGAGCCGCCGGCACTTGGTCATGGCCGGTCACGAGTCGGAGGCGGCGTGCCGTCCGTCGCTGCCCTAACGCGACGAGCCGCCAGAGCGTGATGCTTTCTTGAAGCCCTGCTTGAAGCTCTGCTCATACAGTGCATAAAACTCGCGCCAGGCAGGGAGCTCGCCAGGGAGCTCGCCAGCGTCAATCTCCAGCTTCCTTCGCCTGCTGGAACGATTTCCTCATCCCAACACTCCTCGCCCTCTTACTCCGCCATGGCATTGTCTTCGGGAGCGCCATGCGCAGGCCGGGCTCGACCATCCATCTTCGCCATCGCTCTCTCGCTCCTGCTCTTCAGCATCGCCGCCGCCGCCGCCCGGCGTGGGGACAAGTACCTCATCGGCGTTGGCAAGGCCGACATCACCGGTCCGGTAGTCGAGATCGGCTTCGCCGGCTACGCAAACCTCGAGCAAGTCGGCACCGGGCTTCGCCAACGCCTCCACAGCCGGGCCTTTATCATCGCCGATGTCAAGAACCCCAAAGACCGCTTTGTCTATCTGGTCCTCGACACCCAGTCGGGAGACACGGCCACGCGGTTCGGCGTCCTGGACGGGCTCAAGGCCCTCGGTGACGAGTACAAGCTCTACGGCCACAATAATGTGGCCCTGACAGGCACCCACAGCCATGCTGGCCCCGGCGCCTGGTTCAACTACCTCCTTCCGCAGATCACTACCCGCGGCTTCGACAAGCAGAGCTATCAAGCCCTCGTGGACGGTGCCGTCCTCTCCATTAAACGTGCTCACGAGAATATTCAGGAGGTGGGCGTGATAAATTTCTCTCTTGTCTTTGCCCTCTTATTGACTCGCCGTTTCTACTCACCAAAAGGGCTTCCTCGATGTCGGCACCACCACCATCAAGGATGGCGCCATCAACCGCTCCCTCTACGCCTACCTCGCCAACCCTAAAGCAGAGCGTGACCGATACAACGCCGACACGGACACGACCATGACCCTGCTCCGTTTTACGCGTGCCTCGGACCATAAGAGCATGGGAGTCTTGACCTGGTTTCCCGTCCACGGCACCTCCCTCCTCGGGAACCACACACACGCCGCCGCCGACAACAAGGGTGTCGCAGCGTGGATGCTGGAGGAAGCCATGAAGGGCGACAGTTCAGCCACCCGAGATTTTGTCGCGGGCTTCAGCCAGGCCAACGTGGGCGATACCACTCCCAACGTGCTTGGCGCCTACTGCGACGACGGCTCCGGGCAGCAGTGCGGCTTGGAGAAGAGCACCTGTGCGGATGGAAAGTCACAGAGCTGCCACGGCCGCGGGCCCGAGTTTCGGGCTCTTGACCGAGGTGTCAAGAGCTGCTACGAGATAGGTCGTCGACAGTTTGCCGGCGCGAAGAAAATCTATGTAAGTCCATATTCTCTCCCCTTCCCTGGACACTCCGTCCATTATATCTATCACACAGGGGCAATGGCTCACTGGCGACCAGGACTCGCTCGACGCGTTGAGCACCCCGGTCGTCGGCTCCAGTGTCAAGGCCTTTCACTTTTTTCACGACATGCGGTTCTGGGAGTTTACTCTGCCCAATGGCTCGAGAGCAATGACCTGTCCGGCCGCCCTGGGCTATTCCTTCGCCGCGGGCACTTCGGACTGGCCCGGTGCCTTTGACTTCACCCAGGGCGACTCGGGCAAGCCGAACGCCAATCCCCTGTGGAGGCTGGTCTCGGGACTGATCAGGACACCCAGCCAGGAACAGAAGATGTGCCAGGGTGCCAAGCCGGTACTCCTCGACGTCGGCGAGATGGACCAACCATATGCATGGACTCCCAACATCGTCGATGTCCAGACGCTACGCGTTGGGCAGCTGCTTATCATCGTCAGCCCCAGCGAGGCCACTACGATGAGCGGCCGGCGCTGGAGGGCCGCTGTCGCCAAGGAAGCCATTAGGTTCCTGGACCAAGACCCCATCGTCGTCCTCGGCGGCCCGGCGAACAGCTACTCGCACTACTGCGCAACGCCAGAGGAGTACGAGATCCAGCGCTACGAAGGTGCCTCGACGCTCTTCGGTCCTCACCAGCTCGATGCCTACATCAACCTTACCGTCGCCAACATGCACTACCTTCATCCAAATTCGACCGGCTCCCCTGACCAGGGCAAGCTGCCGCCCGATAACCGCGGCAGGGCGCTCTCCTTCATCCCCGGCGTCGTCCTGGACAGTCATCCCCCACGCTCGGATTTCGGCCGCTCCATCCGCCAGCCCGAGTCGTCGTACGCGCTCGGCGCCACTGCCAAGGCCACGTTCCAGGGCGCCAACCCCCGCAACAACCTGCGGCTCGAGCAGACCTTTGCCGCGGTCGAGCAGCAGGGACCCGATGGCTCGTGGCGCCGCGTTCGCGACGACAGGGACTGGTTCCTCGTCTTTTCTTGGCGACGAACAAACTGGTTGCTGGGGCACAGCGAGGCGGACATTTCGTGGGAGACGGCCGGCAACGCAAGGGCCGGCACGTACCGCTTCAAGTACTACGGTGATGCGAAGCCGCTGTTTGGGAATATCAAGCCGTTTGAGGGTACGAGTGGAAGCTTCAAGCTTAGTTGAAGCGGGGGCAGAAAGGGGAAGAGGCGACATAGTCTATCGACAGTGGTGGGTGGCGACTCTGTTCCAGTCTGGACCGTCAGACGTCGGGCACTTGCAGTACAGACGTTGGTGTGAGGACTGGATGGAAGCAAGACGGAGGACAAGAGTTGCTGCGCATGCGGCGCGCTACGAGACCACGTCTGGGGCGAGGAACACGAGGGCCTCGAATGTTGTGCAAGACGCTTGCCCGGTATATCGAAGTAGACGTGACGTCGCTCGCGTCGTAAGTATATTTGAATCCTCGAGTCAATCTCTTTTCTTCCTGTTGCAAAGTTTTTTTCTTGTTTTAGTGTTGCCAGTCTAATAAAATCGTTCGCCGGCAAATGGTTGGCCATCTTCATCGCATATCGGGATTTGGTGAGAAAGGGGGGCCAGTGGGGAGAGAGGATCCTTTCCCTCAGGGCCGCCTTGCGCACGAAGCTGCTACCTCTCCCTGTGCCCCAGCGATAGAAGCCTTTCAGCTCTGCATGGAAACACACAAATCCGTGGCATCGTGGTCGTCCCCGAGCCGCGCCCGGCTGCCGGCGCAAGCACATGTGTTCGACGGCGCGCCGATCAGCAACCGGCGTGGCACCAACTCGAGTTCCCCCGCCCGTCGACGCGTGGCCGTACGAGCATCTCGTGGGTGAGGAGTCTCCCGATGTGGCCCAGATCTCGGGAGGGCGCGAGTGCGTCGAGTATAGCGGTGAAGGGCCTTGCTCATGCGATCGACAACTCCCTTGTGGCGCGTCGGCACGGTGCGCCCGCGTCTGTGACGAGGCCACGGGCGGGAACCCTCTTTGCGACGGCAACGGGATGAAACACAGGCGGATGGCACAGCATTCAGGGATATAGCCCTTACCCCGTCACACCACCAGTCTACCATGAACGCGCCATTGCACATATGCAGCAGAGCCGGCTTGGCCTGTTGTGCGGTTCTCGGAAGTAGCGACTTGGGCTCGCAGCAAGATCTTTGGAAAGGGTGCTCGCAACAGCTCGCCCCAGGATGGCATAATCAGTCTTCCGGGGCTCAACAGATGGCCATCGGCTACCCGTGCGAGTACATGAACGGCGGAGCGAGCTGTGGGCGCCACCGGGGCCCGATGCGCAGCCTGCCCTCGAGCATCTGGTTCAAACCGAGGCAACTCGCCGGATACCCTGGCCTGGCCCCTGCAGCCCATCATGCCATGGCCGGTCCCTGCTCCTCGCAGCACCAGTCGTCTGATATGGTGCACGAAGGGAACAACGTTCGGGGAGTTTGTGTGCGACTCCGGCTGCTGTAGCGTCTGTTTCGGGGAGACTTTTGCTTCAGATGTGTTGTGTATATATCAAAAACCATGTTATACGTGACCACAGCTGATACAAGGCTGGCTGGCAGCCGCATATCTCTCGATCCTTGCACGTTGGAACAAACATGCGGCAGAGATGCCTGCAACTGCGAGGGTGGAGGCGGCGGCGAGAGTCCAAGCTCGGCGGCGCATCAGTTGCCGACTTGCCTTTGCCGTGTGCAGCGGGAAGACGGACTCTCTGTGGAAGTATAGCAACTGCACGGTGCAGATCGGGATTCTTGGGCGTATACTTGGTACTCGTCCCGAATATTGGAAACCTGCTGTCCTTGGGCGCCTCGAAGTTATGTGGACGATCGTGGCCCCATGCATTTGGAGCCACCACTGAAGATGATCTGTTCAGGCTGCCACAGCAATCCTCATTTGACCTGCAGGTCCTCGCCCTCATACGAGATGAGATGACGTCTGGTTTGATTTAGCGGATGGGGGGCTGGAAACGTGTACACTCGGCCAGCGCACTCCTGGATCAAGCTTTGAAAACAGATGAGGACTCGCTCCATCTGATGGTACTGCATTCGAGCCCGACCATCAGCCCAAGGCTGTGCGGCACGCTGATGGCCTTGTAGCACACAGATACGTCAGCCCAGCGCATGCGTGCTCCACATGAGGGGGAAACGGCGGCCTTGAAGAGAAGCTTTGCACTTTATAGAACAGATCGGGGACGGTGAAGGGCGAGAAGAGCAGCCACGAGCGGCACGTGGGCTAAGCCATGGATGAGGATCAAGGATCAGATAGGCATGATGACGGTTGTGTAACAAAAGTCTGAGTTTGCTGTAATAAACGCTTGGCCCCAAAGACTCACTCGAGACTTGTCTTGCCTTGTTTCTTGACTATCCGTGAATGTTGCTTTGGTAGCAAAAGCTGGCGAGGAAGTTGGGCAAGGGATGGCGTCGAGCATAGTTGGCCAGGTTTTAGAGGCCGACGTGATAGCAAACAAGCAGACAGGGTGGCATGGATCGATCGTCGCTCGACGCAGAACAGGCTGCCACGTTGGCTGATGATGCGATTCTAGCTGCACTTTGGCCCAGCACAGCAGGATGCGGGAGCGAGCCAGCTGTTGCTGAGTTGCTCTCTGGCTACCGGGGCAGCGGATAAATGCATGGCCACGGAGCGAGTGGTTGGTAGGGCATCCGAGAGGCCGGAGCAGCATTCGTCGATGGCAGAGCAGAGAGTCGAGCACAAGGGCCTGCAGGGCGGTGCCGTCGGTCGAGGGAGATGAAGGGGCGGCTGTGAGGCGCCCGCAGGAGACGACACCTTGCCCTGCGTCACGATGGCGAACCAGAGGCCAGAGAGGCGTCATGGGAGAGAAGAGAGAAGAAGAAGAGCAAGGGAACCGGATCAACAGCCATCGGAGCTCGGCATTACTTTCTCGGCAGGCCAGTAACTTGCAGGGTACCACTTCAGTGCCGCCAGGAGTCCAGGGGCTGCCGATACGAAATCCTACGACCTTGTAGGCTCACCTACGGAGTAGGCCAAGCTACTAAGTACGTAGTAGGTAGGTACAGAACAAGAGCCCCCTTATCAGTCCCGAACCCCCCCCTAGCACTCGCCGGTGCAAAGATGACTGCCGGCCGTTGCGGCAGATTGAGTGGCTGAGAGGGAGAGGGTGAGGATTGACATTGCATGTGATGATCCTCCCAGGTAAGAAGCTCGTATCATCCACGGAGGACGGAGTAACTTATGGCCTCGGCTTATTCATCACCGCCTGTCCGGTACCGTAGTCCGTACCTACCTCCCCGTACTGTACGGAGCAAACTCCATCATTACCCCAGTCTTCTGGAACCCAGCCACCATCTGAGACGCCCCGATGAATCCTAGATCTGCCACACCAATGTCCCGCTAGCCGTCTGGGCAGAGCCGACTAGCAAGGGAGAGCTCAGTAAGTCTACTCGGAATGATGCTTCACTCGTTGGTTTTCTCGCCATCCAAGTTTGGCAGGCAACCGAGTTGACAACCCGCCTGCAGCTGCCGCTGCGTCACAGCCGGCCGTCGACCCCCGCCCAATCTGAGATCCGCACCAACGCCACGGCATCTTTCCCCGGTCCGCCTCTCCATTCGACAATTGTGTTTGCTGGCCCTTTGTTGTCGAGCTTAATGCACCGACGAGCACCCCAAGGTACATGCCCAAGGCTGTTCCGTCACGGGGGGAGGTCCAGGTTGGGCATATCGCACCACACCCACACCTCCTGGGCATACCAATGCCGCACAGCAAGTCTCTGGGCTAGCTCAGATTGACTTGCTTGACTTGCTTGTCTGTCAAACGGCGTGGAGCTATGTGGGGTTCCGGATTGGTACACGACGGCAAGGTTATGTGGAGTGGGATCCATGAACAGAGTGTCTGGACCCCTAATATTGACCTCGGGCCCCGTTGCAACTGGACCTCGTCTGGTTGGTGGAGAAGAGACGTGTGTGGACGAGTGTAGAGTAAGTGTGTGCGAGAGAGACCAAGTCAGTGGGAGCCAGTGTACAGCATGTATGTGGGTTTGTGCGCGAGTCGATTTACGTGGCCGTCACGCTGCCACCCCCTTGTTGGAAAATGCCCACGCTCTCGAGTCTAGAAGAGTCGACGACTTGATGAGGCAGGCAATCTCACAGCCTGCCTTAGCTGCTTTCCCATCTCATGGTAAAACCAACGCACGCAAACAAACATGGCCTTACTGTGCACTTACTGCAGTGGGCACTGCCGGATACAACTCACCCTGCATCCCCCTCGGCGAGCTACATACATACCGACATGCCAAGTACATGGGCAGGCCTAGGCCTGGAGAGGCAGACCGGAGGTATGTGATTTCTCTCATGCGACATATGCAGACAGACAATTACCATCGTCGTCATCGTCGTCAAGAGGAGGAGCACCAAGAGCTTGGCCAGGGCATTGGAACCCAAGAACGACGCCTCTTCCTCTCCCAATCAATGCCCAACAGAGCTTGCTTGCTTGCTCGCTCGACGCCGGGGGCCGGGCGTCCATGCCGTGCGATATATCTCCTCTGGCTGCCGTATCTGCTATCCATCAGCAAGGCCGAGCAGCGTGGCAGCGACATGCTTGCCCTACCGAGCTGCCTTGCCGGCTATGTCGTGGGCAATGAAGATGAGCGGTGTTGCGTTGCCGTTGCCGCTGCCGCTGCCGCTGCCGCTGCCGTTGCTGCCGCTGCCACCTCCGCTGCCGTACGCCCTGCCCCCCGTTGGCCCGTCCAAGGTGCGGACGTCCAGCATCGCCAACGAGAAGCCCGATGCAGAGCCAGCGTTTCTTCCCCCGGGCTAGGCAGTTCCTCAACCCCCCCCCCCCTCTGTTCCCCCCCCCCCTACCTTCCACCCCCGGTCCCAGGCCCGCGGCCGCAACCCGCACGCCCGTGCCCTCCACATCAATCATCCCCTGTGCCCGCCCAGTCGTGCCCCGTCCCGCAGCCCGTCCCATGATGCTCTTCTTCTCACCGTGGCTCAAACCACCCTCTATTGTTCTCCCCCCCCTTCAAAGCCCAGATCTTTGTCATCACTGCTTTTGCTGGGCTACTACCGACCATTAGGCTCCCCCTCCCTCCTCCCTCGGCTATCTCTTTCTAGACTGCACTTATAGTATCTATCTGTGCTTCGTAGAAAGTGCTATGCTTGCTGTGTAATAAGGGCAGGTTCCGGAGCTTTTCTTGTACACCGAGAGTGTACCCTTTTATCAACAAGGGGCCAAGGGATACCCTATTCCGCACCACCTCACCACATGGCGTGAGCCCCCATGAGCAACACACAACCTACTGTGCATTCACACACACACGCACGCAATCGTGTCTGTACGATGCACACATACAACATACATACCTTACTTGACCTCCATCGCCAAGGTCGGTACGTAACTTTGTAGGCCACAAAAAGCAACTCGGCGGTGATCCCCCGGTCATATTACCAGCACATCCACCCACCACTCATTCATGGCCTTTGTTTCTTCTTTAGGCCCATTTCCACTCTCTCTTCTTTTCTTTCTTCTCGGGTTTTGGTTGACGTTTTTCACCTTCTCTCTGTCGTTCCCTTTTCATGCAGTCTGCCGTGCCTGTCCACGTCTGCCAGTCTCGGAGCTTCACACAAGCTTGTCGTCAGCCTCCCCCAGTTGCACCAAATCCGCCGCTGCCACATCACACACCCATCCTCGTTCGCGCTCGGCATTCCTCGCCTGTTCCAAGTATCGTCGAGGGACCGCGAAGCTATATAAGACCTGCCGGCTACCACACCGGTCTCGCCAGAAAACCGAGACCAAACTGTCATCCTTTTGTCTGACCTTTGCGGCAAGCAACTCCGTGCCAGTCTCTCACCTGATTTATCCTCCCGAGCAGACGTTTTCCTTGCCACTAGTCCCAAAGTCGACGACGACTTCCTCCACGACCAGCAGAGCTCGCAGTCTCTTGTCCTTGCACCTCTCTAGCACCGGTTGTTTCTTGCCCTTGTTGGAAGAAGAGGAAGAAGCCGGTAAAACGACACGCCATGGCCACCTCGTCCACCTACAGCCCGACTGGGTCGAACGCTTCCGCGAGCCTCTCCTGGCAAGAGCGCCTTGAAGGTAACCGCAGCCCGCGCCGTCGTCTCCTATCCAATGGCCCCGGACTGACATGGTGGCGCAGAGGCCTGCCGTCAAGCCAAACTACTGCCGCCCGTCTTCCAACTCGTTTCGGATCGCCGCGGTATGTACCGCCAGGCCAACTCATTCAGAGCAAGAAACGAGTCCCAACTAACTGACTTGTGCTCCGTTTTAGGTGGCCGTACTGCATGGTCGAGCCGGGTCATCGTCCACGGCAAGACGGTGGAAGCCAGGTATTGGTATGACGGCAAGAACCTCAACAATGCCAGAGAGGATGCCGCTGAATGCGCAGTCACCTGGCTTGGCGTTGCTAGCACCACTTCGACCAGTCAATCTTGGAATTCATGGTGAGTGCCACGACAGTCGAGGGCCGCTTGGGAACTGCCATTGTCGATTGCAAGGGCCCCAGTGGCCAGTCACGAGATGCCTCATCGACGGTTTTCTTGGTCTTGCAGGTACGCCTTGGATATTGCGGAGAGGGGGGGTATAGAATTGGCATCGTTTGGACATGGGACAGCGCGGGACTCAGCTGTAAGCCCCGTGCATGATAACGGCTGCAGCCAGTCCTTGTCCCAGACACACAGGCGGCGACCGGGATCTTACACCGAGGCATCAGGAGTCGAGCCAGCACCGTTCTCGTCCTAATGAGGGGATCTGCTTCCCAACATGCTTCTGATGACCTCGGGGACGAGGAAACGGCCGACGAAAAGAAGACGTGGTATGTTACTCCATGGGCGGGATGGGCTCGCAACATGATTTGGCGCATGACGAGACGGGCAGGCATTCGTAATATGGGTTCATAATTCAGCGTCCTTGTTCTTGCTTTGCTGTTACTTGTGTAGCTGCTCTTCTTCTCACCCGGGCAGACACATGCAAAGCGACGAAAGTGATGTTTAGCCCAGGCGAGCGTTCAGATGATGGGTCCAAAGGTGGGTGAGCTTCACATGATGAAGGCGAGCCGATGGCAGCTTGCCATTGCCTGTGGGGGCGTGAGGACTGATAGGGTGGTCGTCCCAGCCAACCGCCATGCGGCGACTCATGCACAAGACCGAATGAGAGGGAATCGAGCAGATGACCAGATCACTCGGTACTTCCTCTCCCGATAGGCAGATTTCTTGGCGGTCGCCTGTTGCCCACCGACGATGCAAGTGGGAGCTGGCTTCTCGAGACAGTCGATTCACGGCGTGGTAGATGAAGGAAAGTCTGGTGATTCTACGGATAATTACTGCATCCTCACTGCGTGGTAGACTGGGGGATCACGTAATCCGCAAGGAAGCACTGCGAGCTCGGGTCCGGGGCAGCCTTAATCCGAGCTGCTCCTGGGAGCTCTGCAGAGCCCGGAAATTTCGTCGTCTATCGACTTGTCCACGCGATAGCAAAGACGGACAAAAGACAGCGCCCTGGGACGCCACAACCGCGCAGAGTCGCCATGTCTGCAGGATGGAGGGTCTGGGGAGCGTGCAGAGCCCTTGCGCTGCGCCCGAAGCCGGCTCTGCGACCTAGAGCAGAGACCTTTTGGCAAACGAGAGGAGCTACGAGATTCTACTCTGACGACGTCCATGGCCATCCCAGCAATCCCGCCGAGACGCCCCAAGCTCCGAGCGCGACCGAGGTCAACATCGACGCCGAAAGCTCTTCGGAAAAGGCCATGCAGGAATCGTCCATATCGATAGACCCGGAAAATGTCGTGCCAGAATCGTCGTCCATGCCGGTAGAGCCGCCGCCACCTTTCAACCTCGGTCAAGGCCTTCGCTAATCGCTGTTGCTCAGGTCGAAGACACGTCGCAGGACTCTTACATATCTGGATTGGACGATGCAGCTTTGGAGCAGATGCTATATGGCGGTCGGGTTGCTAGGACCGAGACGGATGGCGGATTGACACCGGCGCAAGAAAAGGCACTCTATCGCGAGGGATCAATACCGCCCGCGGAAGAGGCCGAGGCTCTCGAGGCAACAGAGCAAGCTGCCGAATCGTCGTTGGAGCTAGTCGCGCCTAGCGAGGGTGAAGTGGAGGATCTGGGGCACAAATTTGGCTTGCCCCCAAAGCCCTACCCACCCGGCTTCAATTTGAAGCAGAGATATCATCCGGTGCTGGAGCAGATCACAAGGCTTCTCATGCGGGATGGCAAGCTCAGTGTTGCGCAAAGGGTCCGTCACAGCACTCCAATGTCGGAACGAGAGATGGCTGACTTGAATCCGGGATAGAACATGGCCATGGTCATGAACTTTTTGCGAACTTCGCCGGCTCCCATTTACAGTCCCAAATTCCCTCTACTCCCGGGGACACCTCCGGCTTCCCATTTGCCTCTCAACCCCATTCTCTACATCACCATCGCCATCGACTCGGTTGCGCCTCTTCTCAAGGTCAGAAATATTGTCGGAGCCGGCGGCGGAGGTCGGGCACTCGAGTTGCCGCAGCCACTTGCGGTGCGACAGCGGAGGCATACTGCTTTCAAATGGATTCTCGACACCGTCGACAAGAAGCCATCAAGGGGCAGTGGGCGGAAGCAGTTCCCCCACCGAATTGCCGAGGAGATTATCGCAGTCGTGGAGGGAAGGTCGGGCGCGTGGGAAAAACGGCGGCAGGTCCACAAGCTGGGCACGGCGTCGAGAGCTAACGTGGGCTCCAAGAAGATTGGCAAGGCCAAGAAGAAGTAAAGTGAGCGCTGGCGTCGCCGTCGCTGGCGCTGTACTCAATGCCCACGAAAGGCAGGGCATGTATTCTATGTGTGCGAATGTCGGGGAAATGTGGCCGTGTCGCCAGCGGTTGAAAGGGCTCTCTGCTGTCCGGGTTCCCTTGATGGGCGGGGAGGATGGTGCGCGAGTAAGAAACGACGCAGTCATGTTTCCGAGTCCATACAGCTTGGGGGCGTCGCTGCGACTCTTTGAGTCACTGCCCTCTGATGCATCAACAGGCGAATCGGAGATGTCCCGACGCGCAGAGTAGACGCGGCCGATCATGTGACTGTATAGGAGACCTTGCAAGTGCCTTGAAGTAAGCTTCTATTAACCTTTTTTAATCTTTCGCAAGCGGCTAATAAGGAGGTCAGGGGGGATGCGGAAGAAGCCGGGTCGGGGCATGACAACCGCCAACAGTACTCCTGCCCAGGCGATGACGATTTGGAACCAAGACGGTTCGTTTCATGTCGATCTTGGGAAGAACGACATTTTTGTGTTTCGGCGAAGGACAGCAAAAACAGCAAGTCCGGGGTCGAAGATGCGAGGGAGGCGTGGACCCCGGAGGCGCAGTACTTACAGTGGTAACCCGGGGGTCTGATCCGCAGGGGCAGTGCGCTGACTGGGTTCGGCAGACTCCCGTCTGTTGGTGGGCGGCGTGTTGCTGAGCCGTGTGACGGCAGGCCGCGGCAAATCACCAGCGAGAGGCTTCCCAAAGCGGTGGCACGACAGCTACGAGGCCCCCTTTCGCCTGCCGGAACGAGAGCATTTCAGGAGCAGAGTCACGGTGCAGTGACATTCATGGGCAGTAGCGGCTGGCTTACCGGGAACACAAGACAAAATGCGAAGTCGGTACGCGACGGGCAGGTACCGGCAACGCCTCGTTCCCCACTTGGCAGCCAAGGTATCTCCCCACCTTCCTCCTCCCTCCCAGACCCCTCCATCATCCAGCGTCCATCACGCATATACATACGGCCCCCGGTTAGTCACTTCGCAACCTCTCCCACCCGCCACGGCCATAAACACCATGATCCTCTGGCCCCGACTTATTATCCTCACGAGCTGCCGCCTTCACCGAAACCTGCCCCGAAACCTGCCCCGCTAAGACTTGCGGCGGCATTCGCCCACTCCGTTCACGTCGTCGGTCGCCCCGCACGATCCGCCACTGCCATCTCTAGCCCAACTGCAGATTCTTGCAGTCTTGGTCCCCTTTTATACTGCCCCGAGCGTTCTCTCTGCACACTGCCCATCATGTCAGGAGACCCCGCGCGACCTATGAGCATCGATGCCATGCTTGACATGGAACGCCAAGAGGTGCTGGCCCTGCTGGAGAACAAGAACCAGGGCAGCACCTCTCCCGAGAGAGTGCGTGCCACGTCGCCATTTGCAGCGCCACCTCGCTCCCCTGTCCGAAGCATGCTAGACATCGACGAGGAAGGGCCGAGCAACAC
This sequence comes from Hirsutella rhossiliensis, assembly GCF_020360975.1. Lineage (NCBI taxonomy): Eukaryota > Fungi > Ascomycota > Sordariomycetes > Hypocreales > Ophiocordycipitaceae > Hirsutella > Hirsutella rhossiliensis. Next base: position 2,881,878 of record NW_025408674.1, on the reverse strand, counting down.
GCGAACCGCCCCCTCGACACAGGCTCCCGTGAGGAGCATGCTCGATATCGACAGCCCCGTCATTACAACTCAGCCTCCAGTGCGCAGCATGCTGGACCTCGACTCCCCATCGCCTCCACCTTCGGCCACGCTGAGGAGCGCAAGCCCCGCCTCTCCAGGCTCAAGCGTCGACCCCAAATTCAAATCATCCATGTCCCAAGGATCTTTCTTCACTCAGCGGAGCATGTCGGGCTCAGGCTCGGGGCTCAGACCCGCAGACTTTGGGCCTCGAGCGGGCAACCGTAACGACAGAACTTCCGAGTATCAGTTTTCGGGCATTCTCTCCCACAACACCGGCCAACCCAAGAGGGCCTCCCAGGTCAACAAGCGCATGTCCAGCGGTGCTCTGGGCGACTCCCTCCGAGGGCCCGACTTGAGCAGTCTTCAGCTTCCGGGAGACCGGGGCCGTCACGAAGCTGCTGGTGGTCGTCTGGGCAATCAGTCCAAATCACCCCACAATCGGTGGGAGGCCAGGTCGCGCTCACCCGCCCCCCTCTCACCCTTGCTGTCGCCAAACAAGGCCAAACTTGGCGGCGGTCAGCTGCTCGACATCAACAACGCCTACCGCCGGCTCTCAGATGCGAACCTGGCCTTTTCTAGCGGAAGCTTGGCGCAGCTTCCCATGCGGAAGCAGCGGTCCGAGGAACTTGGGGAGGGCCGGTTGATCAAAGACTACCTCGGCCCAGATGGCGAGCAACTTGAATCGAGCGACGAAGAAGAGGCCCATTCATCCGACGACGAAGATCGTGGTCGCAAGACGGCCCCTCGATCTTTGAACCCGGATGCGCGCGGCGACAAGGATCAGAGCAAGTCTCGATCGCCCTCGGGTAGGAAAGAGCGCCAAAGCTTGAGTCTGTTAGCCGCGGCCGATGCAGAGCGTGAGTTGGCCTCGTTGCCCGCACGCACCCCTCAGGGCCATGACTGACAATGAAGTAGGCCGCCAAGTAGCCTCGCAGCGTCCCGCATACCAATATCGATCCCTCATTCCCGAGCCCGAGATCAAGATCACAAACTCGGCGGGCGATACATCCAAGCCGTCCAAGACTGGCATACATCCCAACACGAGCTACGAACGGGGTTCAGCATCTGCGACGCCGTCGATGATGGACTCTGACGAAGAGGCCGACATGGACGACATCAAGCGGGCCCAGAAGCTTTCCTTTTTCATGAGCAGCATCATGACGAGCCCGGAGTCGCACCGTGCCATTCGCATCATCGATCGCGGAGAGTACACCAAGATTGCGCAGCAAGCCGAAGAGGAACATCATAGGCTCCGGAAGTATCTTGTGGCGACTGATCTTAGTGACGAGTCGGCGCACGCGCTAGAGTGGGCCATTGGGACTGTGCTCCGGGACGGCGATACATTGATTGCCATCTACTGTGTGGATGAGGAGACTGGAATCGTGACGGGCGAGGGCGTCTCGGTACCAGACGACCCCAAGGCGATGAAGGAGCAGGCAGCGGCCATCAACACGGTGACAAACGCAAAGTCGCTCCCCACTCCCCTCAGCCCTGTCACGGAGCTTAAGAGGGCATCGGCTCTTTACCTGCGGAATGACTCGAGCGGCACGCCCGGATCGTCGCCGGGACCATCGAGAGATCGCAAAAGGGCCGACGAGGAGCGGCATCGGGCGATTGATCAAATGACGGACAAGGTTTTCCGTCTCCTTAGGAAGACTCGACTACAAGTACGGGTGATTGTGGAGGTGCTGCATTGCAAGAACCCGAGACACCTGATAACGGAGGTGATTGACCTGGTGAACCCAACCCTGGTTGTTATTGGAAGTCGAGGCCGGAGTGCGCTGAAGGGGTAAGCTTTGTCGGATGCGTCTGCCATTTCTGGGCATTACGTGAGGTGATGCTGACTGACTTGCAGAGTGATACTCGGATCGTTTTCGAACTACCTGGTGACCAAGAGCTCGGTTCCCGTCATGGTGGCTCGGAAGCGGCTGCGAAAGCAAAGCAAGTACAACAAACGGACACCAGTGCGCCAAGTCAACAACTTGAGCAATCCTGCCGCCAGAAGCTTAGCCAACGCCAAGATTGACTGAAGGGAGCGAAACGGGTCGCGGGTCCGAGCGGATTGGCATTGTTGGTGTGGCCCGGGATGAAAGGGGGGGCAGCCACGCGGAAAAGGAAAGGGAGAGCCTAGTACCGTCCCGGAGGCAAGAGGCCAGCGCGAAGACGGCCCGGCTCCCTTGGACTGAGGTGGTGAGGCGAGAACGGGAATACCAGATGATAGATGGATTTTGCGGGCTCACGGGACATGGGCAACATGGGGAGTCAGGATTACAGCGTGGGATAGCGAAACAGCGATGAGAAATACGACATTTGAAGCTTTGGGCTGGACGAGGGTGACCTAGGCCGGCCATTGTCGGGGGGCGGGACGAGCGCCTGCCGATGCTCGTACTTGATAGTGTGGGGAACAAGATAGTGATTGATGGCTACAGTGTTTTGAAAGCACCTTACCGCACCCATGGGTTCCTTGATACAGGGCACAAGTGTAGAAGACGCAGGGACCTGCAGCGAGCGCATCGCGGTCGGAGCGTGGAATTGTAGGAACCCGGCAGTGGTGTCTCGCGGCAGCGGAAATAAACAGAGCAGCATGAGGGGCGGGCTCAGCCGCTGTGGAATGGGGATTGGCGCTTGGACCATCGGGGTCCTAGGGAGGCGCCGAGGTAAGTACTTGCATGGAAGTTAGAGTGCGTACATGCAGCCAGCGTCGTCGACTGTACATACATACTGTATAATGGAAAGCTCGGGTTGTTTGTAGCAACCGATAGGTACTGGAGGTATGCACCTGTTTTTTTTTGTCAAGGTACGTACCGCCCCAACGCGGCCGAGCACGGAGTAGTGTTCCGCATGACCCCTTGGAGAGGCGGACGGGGATTGGACGAACCGAGGGGGGGCTTGCGCCTTGTTGACGAGCGAACAGCACACACACGGCAAGACCAAACTAGCGGCCGGGGCTGGTGCACAGTGTCGGTGGCACCGTGTCGGGCAGAGTGCAGTGCCGTTGCTGTGCGGCATCATGGGGTGGAGGGGGAGGTGCCTGCGGCGGCAGGGAGCGGGGTAGCTTCAGGTACATACATGCGCAACTGCCAGAGTACTGCGACAGGTCTCTGATGGGGAAACGGGCCTGGGCAAGGGAGTCTCTGTTTCTTTTCATTCTGTAGCACCTCATTTCGGCGTATGTATGCACTTTATGATTACACGTACATAGATGCTGCATACCTAGGCACAACATGCACCACAGTACATCACCCACCGAGAACGTACATGTGCAGAGCACAGTGACCTCCACCACCACGCACCGTGAGCAGCAAGGAGGGGCAAGCAGCAAAGTCGACAGCTCTCAAGGGACAAAAGGTGGGGTGTGGGTCTGCGACACGGCTGATTGGATACCCCACGGCGACGCATGATTGGCCCAGGTCAACCACCTCTTCCGCTCACTGCGCTGCTTTTTCCTCCCAACCTCTTCCATTTCGAGCAGCGGACCAGGGGGGAGGCAGAGGCAGAGCAGCGAGGTGGAGGTGGCCCTCCCCCCCCCTTCCGAGGCGAGGCCCAAATCGGAGGCCCAAGGGAGGGAACAGGAGGACAAGGAGAACGGCGGGCGCAAGAACAAGAAGCAAAAGATGGTGCCGGATTCCCCCTCCCTCCTTCTCTCGCCATCTCACGAACCTGAAGTCCGGTCCAGCCTGGCGCGCCCGTTTGTCACACAACTGAGACGTGAATCATCGCTTCTTATTCGCTTCCTTGATCGCCTTGTTCTTCTTCTTCTACTGCCACTGCCGACGACGCCGCCCCGCGCCCAACAGTCGACATCGAGGCCGAGGCCGTCCGTCTGTGAGAGAGAGCGCCCCCCTCGTCGCTCAACGAATCGCCCATCCATCCATGCCTTCGTCACTCCTGACCGTCAACAACAACGTCTCGCTCGTCAGCATCAACGTCGCACCAAGCAGCTTCCTCGCCTCCGTCGTCATCCTCCTCGTCTTCCTCGCCCTCTACCTGCCCCGTCTCTCTCTGCGCATCCCGCGCATCCCGCTCCCTGCTCTGCCTCGCGCCGCCTCCTTGCCCGCACTGCCCTCCTACCGCCGCCTCGTAACCGACAAGCCGCTGCCTGTGTCGCCCCGCGACTGCGACCACCACCAGCTCGTCTTGCGCGATCACCACTGCTCGACGCTTGTCGCAAACGCCCCCGCCGGTCATGGTCGACCCGCTCGACCGTCTCGACGCCTCCTTGCAGGATTTCGAGCCCCCTCCAAGTCCCACGAGCATGCGCCACTCGTCGGCCCTCCCCAGCGAGCCCCCAATGGAGGATCTCGACGACTCGGATACAGGTTCCGTCGGTGGGTACTCGCCGCCGGCGTGGCGGAACCTCGGCAACGGAGACCGGAGCCGCGGCTTCTGGAATCCTCAGCAGCATCACTATAGGCCCCTTTCGCCAGAGACCGACGACGGCCCCAGCGAAGATGACGTGGTCCTCGAGCAGGCCATCCGCACTCGGCTGCCACAGGGGAGCTTGAGCCCGGACAAGGGCCGGAGCCCCAGTCCTGACAGAGTTGGGGACACAACCCTCAGGGCCGACCGCAAGACCTCGGCTGCCGAGATGTCCAGGCCCGCCGCGCGCGCAGCGTCGCCACCGGACAATTGTGAGTCGCGATTGTCGTGGGCGCACGAGATGCCGCCGAGCTCCTCATATACTAACCACGCTCCCGCCGCGCCAGACATCCGCTTCGCCGTCCGCGCCGAAATCCTCCAGCGCACGCGACCCATCGAGGCCGCCATCATGTTCCTCCAGAAGCACTACCGCGCTCTCACCTCGAGCTGGACCACGGTCCTCACCAGCTTCCTCGTCGCCATCATCTCCATTTCCACCGCAAAGATGCTCGCCAAGCCCGCGCAGCCCCGACCCGTCGGTGACTTGGTCAAGGTCGCCGGCCTCGCGCGCTCCTTTGAGCCGCTCATTTACTTTTCCGAACCCGCCGTTGCGCATGTCCGCGACCTGCAGTCGACCAGCATCGCCATCTGGGACCTCGGCGAGTCAGTCAGAATCAGCGGCATGGCCGACGCCAACACCATTGTGCAGAGCCTCGATGCCATCAGCGAGACGATGAAGAAGCTGGTCCTGGACCTGACCAGGTTCCACACCCACGTCGACGGTGACATTGATGCGTGCGTCTGACCCTCGCGCTCTCCTGTCGCCCTCGCGCGCTCGCTAAGCCAGCTCCAAAGAGCTTCGCCTGCTAACATTGCCAACCCTGCAGTATCCTCAATGTCATGGACTGGGCCAAGATGCATCTCTACCGTCTCAACACCCGCCCGCCCCCCTCCCACCTCTCCCACGCCTACGACAACATGCACAACCTCCTCTCCGACGCCCAGATCCTTGAAGACGCCTCTGGCGAGCCCACGCGCCTCGGCCGCCTCACCACGGCCGTCTTCGGCATGAGCAACCCGCAGCGCGAGCAGCGCATGGTGCAGCGCCTCTTCACCGCCTTTATATCCACCCTCGAGGAGGCCATTCAGGACGAGCTCGAGCACAGCGTCAGCCTGTTTGCGCTCTTCGACGACATCGACGACCACTTCCTCAAGCTGGCGAGGCATGTCGCGCATGAGTCGTCGACGCAGGAGGAGTTCCACGTGGAGCTGCTGTCGGGCCTCTGGGCGCGCATCCTGGGCCCGCGCGCGGCCGAGCTGCGCAAGTTTGAGCGCAACAAGGCGCTGCTGCACGACGTCCGGCACAAGACGGTGCGCAACAAGGGCAACCTCGTCAGCCACCACGGCAAGCTCCTCACCCTCAGATCGTCGCTCGAGTCCCTCCGCGGCAAGCTCGCTTCCCACCTGGTGCGCGGCCTCAACTCGAGCACCCTCACCCTCGAGGACCAGATCCGCGGCATCGCCGGCGTGCGCGACTACCTCTCCGACATTCGCCGCCAGCAAAAGAGCAAGGTCATGGAAACGCTCTACTCCATCGACCGCACGAAAAAGTACGATATTGCCCCGGAAATCGGCCACATTGGTGCCAACGCCATCGATGACGGCGGCCTATAATCACAACCCCCCTCCCCTCCCCCTTTCCAAACACGCTGTTTATCCAACCCCATTGAAAGGCGTTTTGTTTTCTCCAGAGGGGACGGCGGGCTCGGGCATTTTCGGTGTTTGTGTTTGCGTCGCTTTAGAACTGGGTCGACACGGAAAGGGCGCGAGGAGGAGGGGGACCGTTTTTCGAGCAATTTCTCCCTTTTTTTGGCGTTGTTTCCATTATTGTGTTTTGCCCGACCTCCCGCTGCTCGGCTAGTTCTTGTCCATATTGGCTTGGGCCTTTTTATTTTGGGTTTGCCTAGAGAAAGAAGAGGCGTTTTGTGTACCAATGTGTGTACCCATGTGTGTACCACCAGTGTATGTGTGTGTGTGTGTGAAGAAACATGCGAAACAAACGTGGGAGGCGTCCAAGGTCTGCGGCGTTTCCTCCAGCGACGTCGCATGTCGAGCTCTCATGAGCCTCTGGGGCGTGGACTTGGTACGTGGTCGGACCTAATGGAAAGCGACAGGCGCAGCAGGAAAAGGAGAAAGGCGTGGATCAAACAGTACTACCTCCCACTTGCATCTTACCGCCCAGGACGCACCAGCAACATCACCATGACAAAAAGGCGGTTTCCGCCTCATCACTTGTGAACCGGCGAGCAACAACATGACATAGTCATATAATTAAGAAGTCCTATCCGCGCAAATCTCCGTGATAAAAAGCCTGGGTGATAAACGCGGGCCATTCGTTCTGGGGGGGTATAGGCCTTGAATCCAGGCAGTTTCCACGAAAACCGACACCCCTTCCTCCCAACGCCTTCCGACTGCGTTCCCGCCAGTGGAATGGTCCGCCGGAAACTGGTCCAGCAACAGGCTCCTCTTGCCCCTGGAGGGCGCCTCCGACCACGATCCCACAACTTTTGATCCCCCGTCCGAGAGGAAATAGCAGAGAATTCTATCGGTACATAATGCAGTTCCCAAAGGCAAGCAAGCACGGACAGACTTGTTGCTCATTGCCTCCAATTTTTAGAGATTCATCCCAATCAAAAGGTCCGTATAAGGGTGAAACGACAGACAAAAAAAAAGCTCTTCAGTTTTGCAAGAGAAGGTTTGGCCCGACAGCTCTAAGCCTTGGGCGCCTCCTCCTTTTTGGTGTCGCCGGCTTCGGAGCCCTGGGCCTTGACGTACTCGTCGTACACGGCGAGGGCCTCGTCGACCTTGGCCTTGAGCGCGGCCTCGTCCTCAATGCTGTTTAGAGATGTTAGCATCTGCTCACCACGATGGCTGCGCATCGGACTTACAGGTTGATGAGCTCGGAGTTCTCCATCTCGAGGAGCATGCCGGTGATTTTCCCAGCAAGCTCTGCGTTGATGGCCTGAATCTTGGGGAAGATCATCTCGCCAAGAATCTGCTTCTGCTGGGCGGGCTGGGCGCCTGCAATCTGAGCTTGCAGCACCGTGCCCGAGTTCATGTCGCCACCACGGCCACCTTGGGTGGGGAAATTGCCGTTGCGGCCGTTGTTGGCGTTTCCTCCACGGCCCACGCCACCCTGTTGGCGATTGTTGGGAGGGAAGCCAGGCACCCCGGCACCCGGCATTCCGCCGGCAGCGTTGGGGGGAACGCCTGGCATGGTGCCACGGCCGCCCTGAGGACCGCCCCTGCCACCCGCAAGTGCGGCAGCCTGCTGGGCTTGCTGCATGGCGGCCATGAACTGGGGGGTGCCGGGCTGGCCATACTGGGGAGGGAACTGGCCAGGCATACCATAGAGATTGGGAGGCATCTGCTGGGGGACACCACCGCGGCCGCCCTGCTGCGGGTAGCCAGGGAACTGGCCAGGGCGACCGCCTTGGACACCACCCATGCCCATTGCTGGCTGAGGGAAGGGCATCCCACGGCCGGCTTGGGGGATAAAGCCCGGCTGCTGGCCAGGGGCGTAGAAGACAGGAGGCTGCATGTACTGCTGGGGCATTCCGGCGGCAGCGGCAGCTTGCTGCATGCGCAGCTGGTTGCGGGCCTGGATGCTGGCCTCAAGCTGGTTCTTGCGCACATCCTTGCGCTGTGCGAGGGCAACGTAAAGAGGCTTGCCGTTGATCATTCGCTGGTTCATCTCAGCCACCGCCTTGGTTGCGTCGTCGGGGTTGCTGAAGCAGACGAAACCGAAGCCCTTGCTCTTACCGAGCCTCTTATCCGCCTTTTTGTCAGACTTCTTGTCAGATGAGTCCTCCTCGTCGCTTTCCTTGGCGTCGTCCTTCTTGTTCTCCTTGTCCTTGCCTTCCTTATCTTCTTTCTTCTCCTCTCCACCCTCGAGCGGAGAGTCTCGCATCACCTTTGCCGAAGTGATGGGGCCAAACTCGGAGAACATATGCCGGAGCTTCTCGTCGTCCACGTCGTCGTCCAGGTTCTTGATGTAAAGGTTGACGCCCTGGTACTTGCTGGCCTTTTCGATGCGGGCCGCCTCGTAGGACTTGCGGAGCTCCTCCTCGCGCTCGTGCTTCTTCTGAGCGCGGCCAACATACAGGTCTTGGCCGCGGAGGTCCCTGCCATGGAGCTCGTCAACGGCCTTGGCAGCACTCTCGTGGGTGGTGAAGTTAACGAAGCCAAACCCGCGGCTCTTGCCTTCCTGGTCGCGGGCAAGGGACGCCGAGGTGATGTCGCCATACTGCTCGAACAGCTCGCGGAATTCTTCGTCGGTAGCATCGCTGTGGATGTTCTTGACATAGACGTTGGTGAAGTTGGCCTTCATCTCTTCGAACTTGCTCTGGCGGTCCTTCTTTGGGATGTGATGGCCGACATAAACCTTCTTCTCGTTGAGCAACATACCGTTGACGTGCTTGATAGCCTGCTGAGCAGCCTCATCAGTCTCGTAGTGGACAAACCCGTATCCCTTGGAGTTGCCGTGCTCGTCCTGGGCAACCTTGCAGCTCAGAATGTTGCCGAAAGCAGCAAAGGTGTCGTGAAGAGCCTTGTTGTCGATGGCGACGTCGAGGTTCTTGATGAAGACGTTACCTTGGCCCGTCTTGCGAAGGGCCGGGTCACGCTGAGACCACATGATACGGCAAGGACGGCCCTTGATCAAAGTGTAGTTGAGCTCCTCCAGGGCCTTTTCGCCGTCAGGAGTCGCGTTGTAGTTGACGTAGGCATAGCCAAGCGAGCGGCGGGTGACGGCGTCACGGCAAACGCGGATGGAGGCAACGGCGCCGATCTGAGAAAAGAGCTCAAAGAGCATGGCCTCGGTGACGGAGGGATCAAGCTCGCCGACATAAAGAGAAGCAGAGTTCTGGGGGTGAGGAACGGCTGAGTTGGGGGTGGGGCCAGAGGCATCGTCAGACGCACCGCCGCTGACATTGGTGTCGATGGCAGGGGCCTTGGCATCGCCGCCGCCGTTGAGAGAGGTGTTGTTGAGGTCGTTGGCGAGCTGATCAACAGCGCCGGAAGCAGTCGAGGCGGCCATTTTCCTGTGGGTGTCGTGGGAGATGAACGAAGCTGCATAAGATACGGTGGGTCAGCAATCAAAGTCGCTCAGTGCGCCAGGAGTAGAGAGGTGAGCAACGCACCGGTTGACAGGAGGGACAGGTTGAGACGAGGCAGCTTCGGCGACTGGAGAAGAGGCGTGCTTGACGGGGTGGCTCGAAGAGTGAGGATGGGCGTCGGCTGGCGTTTGTGCGTCGAAGAGAGATGGGAGGCGAGGAAGGGTTGGGAGTTTTTTTTGGTGGTTTTCAATTTTTTTTTGGAAGTTTTTTTTCTGGATTGAAAGAACAAGAGCAAGAACAGGGGTTAGTACGAAGACCGCACCTCTGAACCGACTCGTTGTTATGGGTTTTGGGGTTTTTCGGGGGGAGATAAGGTTGGGTGGTGAAAGCGAAGGAGAGGAGGGAGGAGGGAAATTTTGGCGAAGATGTTTTTTCCCCCTCCAAAAGGCTGGCTGGCCCCGGCCTGCTGCCGTACGCAGGCAGCAGTACATACAGTAGTGGGAGGACCCTGTACCTGGTGGCTTGTACTTTTCCATTACGACAGATGGCAGTGGAGCTGCTGGGGTTCGTGTGACCGCCTGTTGGCACCGCATCGCCAGTACAGTGCATTCAGCGCCCAAAGACTGTGGCGTGGTAGACAGCCTGCGCTCACTTGCCCGAGACAGACGACGCCCCGAGCCAGCAAGCGTACAGTCGTTTACACTGTGTGTCTGGCAGGCACGGAGAGCCGGATTCGAAGTATCAACAAGTATTCGTACTGTGTCCGGCAGCACCAAGCCCGAAAGGGTGCTAGCAAAAAGTAGACTAACAGGACTCAAAATAGTTTGCGCGTGTGGCTGCGGAGCGCACTAGCAACCTTCGCGCGAATTCTCTTGCACACCTGCTAGTGCCAAACATTACTGAGAGCACCGTGAGCGTCATGGCCGTTGGCTCCGGACCTAACGAGCTTTTCCTCCCTCTTCCCCCGGGCGAGGCAAGACAGATCGTCAGCATTAACTTAGCAGGCAGGGCACTTGCTTGCAGGGTCGTGAGACATGGAAAGAGAGCCTTTCATCTCTGCCGGGGGAATGAGTCAGTTGCTGCTCACTTCCCCGTGGGTCGTCGTCTCAACAGTGCCTTTGTAGAGTTCGTCAAGGCTTGGACACGTGTGCCGATTATGTATTAGCGTGCCTGTCCCTCAGAAACATGGGAGATGTTTTTTTCCCTCCCACCGCCAGTTACTAAGCGCGAGACTTTACAGTATTTAAATCGTTCGTTAACACTGTAAATAGCAGCCGGAGCTCAACCGCTCCCTGTCTGTAATCAATCGTCTTATCTTATCGGCGAGTCCAGCACCTTCCCTGACCTCATTCAGTCCCGAAACCACATGTAGGGCCCCGCCAGCGCCGAAGGCCGTTTGTCTCGGCAGTCTCGCTGTCGAACAGAATTCTCTCCAACCCTTTCCCGCCCAGTCCCCATCCTCATACATCGCCTTTCCTGAGGTGCTACCTCTTACTACCATGCATTTGAACCCGCCGTTCAACCACCTCCCCGTCTAGACCGTCGCCATGTTCTCGACCTTTACGGGCAACTCGAGGAGGCCCCGAAATGTCAACCTGAGCGGGCAGGCCGGCAATCCTTTCGCCAACACGGCATGGAGCCCTTCACTCGCCTCCAGCGCAACCAAAACCGTCTCCGACGCACAGGCCGAGCGAGAGAGGCGGCAGCTCGAACGTCAGCGCTTGAAAGCAGCTGGCACGATTCAAAGGGTCTGGAGGGGGCACAAGTCAAGAAGGACTCTGGCCGACAACTGGAGGGCCACTTTCGACCATGTCTATCGCTCTGCTTCCGCCAATAGCCCCAGTCAGAGGTTGACGTCCACCTTCAACCTGTTGCTTGCCTTCTTCTCAGCTCGCCGCACCGACGATGTCCGAAGAGTGTTCCTGTTCGCCCGAGATTCAGACGCCGTCGACCTTGAACAAATTAGCCCCACCAACACACATCCTTCTCGGCTACGGCGCCTCATGGGTATACTTGTCAAGTCGTTGAATATCGTGTCTTTAAGGAGGTACGTCCATCATGTCTGAGCGGGGCTTTTCTAGCTGGGTGTCAAGTGCTGATGGCCGCAACGCGCAGCGAACTGCACCAGGACTTAGGGCCCCTCTTGAAGCTCATCGTTCGCATCGTCTCAAGCTCGCCCGCCACGATCGACAAGGACTTGGGTGACTATTTCCAGGCCTTGGCTCAGCTGTCTCGCGTCCGTGATGCAGGCCAGTGGACAGCCTTGTTCGTCGAGGCGGTTGCTACGCCTTTACGGGTAGCTTCGGAAAGCAGTAAGCTCATTGCGTCTTGTTTCACCTTCGCGGGAGGCATTTCCTCTTGTTGCTGTTCCGACTAACCCCCTGAGCAGCAGAAGCCTCCGTGTATAAAGCGCTCGCCTATCGCTTTTTGGCACACAACGACATGGTCCAGTTCCAAGACAATATTGCACTCTTCTCAGAACGCATCGACGCAGACAAGCTCTCCGATGCGATCAGAACCGGTTACCCAGGCGCCACATGTGCACCTGTCTCCAAAGACGGTCTTTTATGGTTACTGGCGCACTTTGTCGATCTAGGCCGCCGGTGGCTAAATCCACTCAATAAGCTTGCGTATCTCGGTGCTCTTTTCCCGCAACTGTCGTTTTTATCGTCTGAAATCAGCTTGCGGCATGCGATGAAACCTGCTCCCGAGCCCTCTTCCGCCGAGGTCGACGACTCGCTGATCCCACCTCTCCAGCCGTACATCTCGCGCCTCCTTCTTTCGCTCGGGGACCATGATGGCATCTCTAGACTTCTGCGTGACTTCTCGGATAGCTTGTCCCAGACATCGAACCATGAGTTCCAGGGAACAAGTGTTCTCGCGGGCTACATCCTGACTCTTCTGCAATGCTTCCCGGCCAGCGCCGACGACACCCGCATGCGTCTTTTTCTCGAGCAGATTCCCTCGGCGTCCGGCCAGGTCCCCACAATCAAATTTCTATGGCAAATTATGCAGGAGACTTCGGTTTTTCAGAAATTGAGATCGGAATCCGAGCAGCCCTCCGCCGTCCTCCGGAGATACCTTCATAGGACCTCGCAGCTGTTGAGTGAGACGCCTGAAGAGCGAGAATGGCGCATCATCCTCCTTTTTCTTGAGCTTTACATATTCATCCTCCGCCTCAGCGATGATGAGGATTTCATCAGCGGCATGACCACTCAAGTCCTGCAAACGAATTCGTCGACCTCACGTCTCCGGTCCTGCAGCTTGCCTCTTGAAGACGTGAAGGCTCTCACCATATTTCTGAAGAATGCAGCCTTCACACTCCATTACAAAGCCAACGAACTTTCGCGAACACCGCATACGATCGAGTCGACTACCAAGTCTCGCCTTGACTCCTACCTGGGCGCAGACGGAGGTGCCAACACGATTGCGACTGGCAACGGCTCCTTGTCGCCAGCGGGAAGCGAGGTCGACCTGGATGGTCTTCGAACCATACTTACCACGCCCTTGAAGATGCTATATGAGAGGGATTCGAGAAAGCATTTCTTAGCTCCCGATGACTGGCTTATGCCTGGAAAACTAGAGCAAGAGGACTTTGTCAGCGCGGTCATAGCAGAGGAGGAACGACAGAATAAGGAGGAGTATGAGGGGAGCGAAGAAGAAGCGGAACCTGCCGTGCTTGGTTTCGACCCTGACTTCGGGGTTCACTCGACACTCGCGGGCCAGCGACTAACACGCCACGTCAGGCTAGAACGGCTAAAGGCCCAGCAAATGCGTGCTCAACGAGACCGCAGATTAGCGGAAATGGGGCCAAAGCTCGAGATTCTGAAGCACATGCCTTTTGTCGTCCCCTTTGAGACCCGGGTCCGGATTTTCCGACAGTTTGTGCAACTGGACCGGTCTCGCAGGGGGGGCGACAATCCCTTCCACATGTTTCCCATACACCCGTCTGCCAGGCACCACGCAAGGATTCGACGAGGGCAGTTGTTCGAGGACGCATACAAGCAATTTTACCAGCTGGCGGAAGGCTTGAAAGACCCCATACAGATTACTTTTGTGGATCAATTCGACACGCCAGAGGCCGGGATAGATGGTGGCGGCGTCACCAAGGAGTTCCTGACGAGCGTCACGTCGGAAGCATTTGGAGCCACGACTGGCGATCTAGGCATGTTCACTTCGAGTGAACAAGGGCTTCTGTTTCCCAATCCAACGGCTGCCGACACCTTGCGCGAGTCTCTACGAAGCCACGGGCTGACTGAGAACGACGCCGAATGGAGAGAGGCCATGGCAAGCATGTACAAGCGCTTCGAGTTTCTGGGTCGGATTGTGGGCAAGTGCATGTACGAGGGGATTCTCGTCGATCTCGCGTTTGCTGGCTTCTTCCTGCTGAAGTGGCCGTCGACGGGCCCAAAGGAAGAGAACACGTACAAGGGCAGCATCAACGATTTGCGGGACATGGACGAAGGCCTCTACAAGGGGATGCTGCGACTCAAAAACTATGCAGGCGATGTCTCGGAGCTTGGCTTTGACTTTACTGTGGAAGACCAAGTCTCGCGGCCCGGGGAGCCTGTTAAGACAGTCACAAGGAAGCTAATCAGCAACGGCGATCAGACGCCGGTCAACAACGACAATCGCCTCCTCTACGTTTCATACATGGCTCGCCATCGACTTGTGGTGCAGCCGTCACTGCAGACGACGGCATTTCTGCGGGGGCTTCGCGCCATCATCCGCCCCTCGTGGCTGTCCATGTTTAACCAGTCGGAGCTGCAGCGTCTCGTGGGCGGCGACTCGTCGGAAATCGACATTGCAGACCTGCGGCGTAATACGGTCTACAGCGGACTTTACGAGATAGGCGACGATGGAGAGGAGCACCCGACAATCAAGCTATTCTGGAAGGTGATGGAGGGCTTCACGGATGCACAGAGGCGAGACGTGCTCAAGTACGTGAGCTCGACGCCACGAGCGCCTCTTCTGGGCTTTTCGCAGTTGAGGCCCAGTTTTAGCATCAGGGACGGCGGAACCGACGAGGAACGCCTGCCAAGCACGAGCACGTGTGTCAATCTGTTGAAGCTGCCGCGATACACGCGGGAGGAAAGGCTAAGGGAGAAATTGCTCTACGCAGTGACATCGGGCGCGGGATTCGACTTGAGTTAAATGGTTGGGGCTGACGGGACCATTGATCATTCTTGTACATGTAGGCAGAGGCAGATGGATAGCTGTGCGTTGTTGCAGTTCCGAGCGCATCAAGATGAGCCGCCGAGATGTACAAGTGTATCATCTCTGGCCGTCATGTCAAGCCTGAAAGCTCCTTTTCAACAGCTCGGGTTTCCTTTCCAAGAGATCCAAGATCATCTGACCAAAGAGCCCATTCGCCCAAGCAAACCTATGAATGGCGGGAAAGGGTCAACCATAAGCGGACATGGCAGTTGGGTACGATGCGGCTTACCAAGATCTCGTCCACGTAACCTCATTGTGAGTATTAACGGACTCGTGAATCAGGCCTAAGCCGCTGGTGGAGCCCATGAGCTGCTTGATGCCGCCAACAATCTCGTCGTCGTTGTCCGACGTCATGGTCTGCATGATGACGGCCATGGGCCAGGCCATGCCGGGGCCGAGGTGCGGGCCACCGGTGGCGTTGAGGACGGGGCCGCGGCCAAAGTAGGGGTTTGAGGGGCTGAGGACAAAGTCGCGGGTGCGCCGGTACAAGGGGTCCGAGGCGGGCTTGAAGCCGAGATGGGGGATGCTGAGCAGGGAAGGGACGTTGGCGTCGTCCTGCGGCTCGGGTCAGTGTGCCTCTCCAAGTCGGGGAGGACAGCTGGTTACCATGAGGTTTGACGAGCCGAAGCCGTCGACTTCAAAGGCGTAGACGTTGCCGTATCGAGGGTGCTTGACAACGGCGTGCCTCTGGATGGCGGCGGCGATGCCATTGGCCATGGTGTCCATCTCGGCAGCCAGGTCGGCGTCGATGGGCTCCATGATGGCGGCGCACCGGGTGAGGAAGCGAGAGAACATGATGTTGGCGGGGACCAGGTACTGGTAGATGGTGGAGTCGTCCGACGGGCGGAAGAAGCTGCGCACGAGGCCGAGGTTGCCGGCGACGGGGTTGCCAGCGCCTTTGTTGGACACGGTCTCGGTGGCGCTCGTCGCGTCGCGTTGCCAGGTGTAGGGGGATGGGTTGACGGTGCCGTCGTCGGCATAGGTGCCCTGCATCATGCCGCGGGCCAGCTTGAGGATGGCCTTGACGGCGGCGGCCCAGTGGAACTTTGCGAAAAAGGCGGCATCGTGGGTGGCTTGGTAGTAGTCCCACGACAGCTGCAGAAAGGCGGCGAGAGAGTCGAGCTCGTACTTGCACTCGAAGACGACGTTGGCATCGTAGGGCGGCGTCACCAGGTCGGCGCGGTTGGAGCCACGGGTGGGCGGGAGCCTGGCCTCGGGGGGCGGCTGGAAGGCGTTGCAGTAGGGGAACTGGCGGATGTAGCGGGCCTGGAGGTTGATGGCTCCGCGGTAGAGGGCGGCGATGTCGCCCGTGGCGTTGTGGGACGGGGAGGCGAGGAGGCGTTTGTAGGACTGGAGCTGGTTTGCGCTGTCGCGAAGCCACATGGCATGGATATCGCCCGTGGTGATAAAGGCCAACTAATTACGCGCCCGCCTTAGTCGGAGGAAACACGCCGTGTTCATGAAACAAAGTTACTTCTTGGTTGGCATCCTCGGCCGCCACGCCCTTCCACAGCACGGTGGTGTCGACGGTGTTGGGCCAGGCATTGACAAACAGCCGGTACAGGTCGGGGTCCCTGATGTGGCCGCGGACCTTGTCGATGGTTTGCTCCACCTCGGCGACGACGTAGGTGCGGCAGTGCGGCGACGGGCGCTGCAGAGGGAACGCGTGTCTGCCGGGGGAAAGGGGCCGGTTGCGCTGGGCGGCGTAGCTTTCATAGGCAGGGCACAGTCCAGCGGCTGGTGCTGCTGTGGCGGCGAGCGCGAGGACGACGGAGTGAAGCTTCATGGCCTTTTGTCCCTGTTGGTGGGATCGCGAGCTGTACACAGCAAGTCTTACTCTGACGATGGCGTCGTTGTGCTTGATATTCCCCCCTCTGTCCACTCACGGGATAAGCGGTGTGTTCGCATGGCCCCGAAGACGAGACGCTGCATGTCTCTCTCTCCCTCTGCAGGATGCCTTGGCAAGAGGCGTCGCATTACCCAGGGCGCGTGGCATCAGCGTCGTGGCATGACCAAGGTCACGAGTCCATGCCGGCCGAGATGACTTTGCGTGTGTTTGCGTGTGTGCGCGCGCGCGCGCGCGCGCGTGTGTGTGTGTGTGTGTGTGTGTGTGTGTGTGTGTGGCAGGCAGGCCTGTCTCGCCGAAAGACTCGCTCCAAAAGCGTTGCTGCATCTTGCCGCCAGGCCGGTTGATGTTGATGTCTGGCGTTGCCGCTTGTCGGGGGAAAAGATGACGAACAGACATGAATAATCCGCCGAAATGACGGAGCCCTTTGGCGGGGAGGCCGGAATGTAAAAGCAAGGCCGGTGTTGTCTCTCCCGACTCGGCCCGCGGGCAAACAACACGACACGCGAGATACCTGGACGACAAAAGACGGTGTCTCGGGGCTCAAGAACACCGAGGCTGTGGGGCTCCATTTATAGATTACATCAGAGAGGGAGGCATGTGCGACGTGTCCAGCGCGTCTTCTGAGACTTGGTCAAGTACAGACACATGGATATATATGTACACACACGCCCTGTTTGATAGGGCAACGCGGGGCCGCAGTCTAGTAAAAGGGGGCCTTAGATGGTGCTGTTTTTGTTGCTGTTGATGCCATCATGGCCTGGACTCGAGCACAACGAGCCGGCAGTTTGCTGGTCCAACACCAGATTCAGCCGCGGCCAAGACGGCGCAATGACGCTTGGCCTGCACGACATGGGACCTGTGCACACACCGTAGAAGGCCTCCTTGGATGCACGGGCCGTCCATGCCTTGGTAAAATGCAAGTTACAGTGCTCGATCGACATGGCCGAGCTCGGAGAAGCTCGTGAAAATGGAACTACAGTACAACCCGGGAGGTACTACCTCTTGTGCCGAGCCCTGCTGCAGGTCCTCATCCGGTATGGACGCCGGCTTGAGTCGGCTAACTGCCCTCTCCCGGCTCCCCCGACCTGCCAGCCAATTGCTGGTCGGATAATTGTAACCGGGGCGAGCTCGCCGCCATGTACAGTAGCAGTGCTTGTAGCCAGTTACGTCGACGGTGACTCCCGCAGCTTCCACTCTCCCTGCTCAACTCTCTCCCCTTGACGGCCCCGGAGCGCCATCTCCCCCCTCCCTTTGCCGTCGCCGCTTCTTCTGACGGCAAAGAAAAGACGCAATGTCCGTCCCCGCCTGCTCCGTGTCGAGATGCGTCCAGCGCGGCACCACCCGGGCCATCCTCCGCCGACGATGCCGACTGCCGTCTCTGCCTCTCCGCGCCGCGGCTGCCCTGACGACGGCGGATATGCCCCGGCCCGCGCTGCGTCCGCCGTCCCACGCCGTCCCCGGCCGAGCCTTCAGCACCGCGCGCCCCCGGTTGCGCGCCGCCGCCGACCCTGAGCCCTTTGACCCGGCCAGCATCGAGCGCGAGTCGGACCAGGTCGACGTGTGCATCGTCGGCGGCGGGCCCGCCGGCCTCAGCGCCGCCATCCGCCTCAAGCAGCTGGCCAACGAGGCCGGCAGCGACGACTTCCGCGTCCTCGTCCTCGAAAAGGCCGGCGACATGGGCGCCCACATTGTCTCGGGCGCCGTCATCCAGCCCTCGTCCATCAACGAGCTGCTCCCCGACTGGCTCGACGAGGCCAACCCCAACCGCTTCGAGCACGCCACCCCGGCCGGCGCCGACAGGATGCGCTTCCTCACCAAGACGGCCGCCATCCCCATCCCCGCGCCCCCGCAGATGAGCAACCACGGCAACTACATAGTCAGCCTGAACCAGTTTGTCAAGTGGCTCGGCGAGCGCGCCGAGGAGGTGGGTGTCGAGCTCTACCCGGGCTTCGCCGCCGCAGAGGTCCTCTACGATGCCGACGGCTCCGTCAAGGGCGTCGCCACAAACGACCTCGGCATCGCCAGGAACGGCCGCCCCAAGGACACGTTTGAGCGCGGCATGGAGTTCCACGCCCGCGTCACCATGTTTGGCGAGGGTTGCCACGGCAGCCTGAGCAAGCAGGTCATCAGCAAGTTTGACCTGCGCAAGGACAGCCAGCACCAGACGTACGGCCTCGGCGTCAAGGAGGTGTGGGAGGTCGACCCCGCCAGGTTCGAAAAGGGCCTCGTCGTCCATTCCATGGGCTACCCCCTGCCGCGCGACGTCTACGGCGGCTCCTTCATGTACCACTTTGGAGACAACCTCGTCGCCCTCGGCCTCGTCGTCTCGCTCGACTACCAGAACCCCTGGCTCTCCCCCTACCAAGAGTTCCAGAAGCTCAAGCACCACCCCCTCTTCAGCTCCGTCCTCGACGGCGGCAAGTGCATCTCCTACGGCGCCCGCGCCCTCGCCGAGGGCGGCCTCCAGTCCGTGCCCAAGGTCGCATTCCCCGGCGGCGCCCTCATCGGAGACTCGGCCGGCTTCGTAAACGTCCCCAAGGTCAAGGGCACCCACAACGCCATGAAGTCGGGTATGCTGGCCGCCGAGGCCGCCTGGACCGCCCTCAGACAGAGCAGCGACGGCACCGTCTTCCTCTACGACTACGAGGACTCGCTGCGCCGGTCGCCCATATGGAAGGAGCTCAAGGAGGTGCGCAACATGCGGCCCTCGTTCCACACCCCCCTCGGCATCTACGGCGGTGTGGCCTACTCTGGCCTCGAGGCCTACGTCCTCAAGGGACGCGTGCCCTGGACCCTCAAGCACAAGCTACCCGACCACGCTGCCACCAAGCCGGCCGACCAGTTCCCCAAGATCGAGTACCCCAAGCCCGACGGCAAGCTCAGCTTCGACATCCTCACCAGCGTCTCGCGCACCGGCACCAATCACGAAGAGGACCAGCCCGTCCATCTGCAAGTCAAGGACTGGGACGCCCACACGGACAAAGCGTACCCGCCGTTCAAGGGTCTGGAGAACCGCTTCTGCCCGGCCGGGGTGTACGAGTACGTCGAGGACGCTTCGAAACCCCACGGCGTGCGGTTCCAGATCAACGCCCAAAAGTGAGACTTACCAACCCCTCCCCCTCTTTCCTCTTTGGATGCGTTGGAAGTAGAGCCGAGCTGACGAGGATCCCAGCTGCATCCACTGCAAGACGTGTGACATCAAGGCGCCGCAGCAAGACATCAACTGGCAAGTGCCTCAGGGCGGCGAGGGCCCGAAATACTACATGACCTGAGTCGACCGCGCCGCGTGCATATACTGTAGGATACCCTGGGTGAACGGAAAGCACACGCGCCCACGGCAGACGACGATGACAAGTCGTCGCCGCCGGATGGCACCTGTCGAGGGACTTGCAAAAACCCACGCAGGTGCGCCGAAGCGAGGGCCGAGGCGTGCCCGAGGCTTAAACCCGACTGACGGGAAAGCAGAGTTTGCGTGTTGACGAGCGGCGCGGGTGAGGTCACTGCGCGCAGGCATTCCACGTGTCCGTTCCAGTCTGAACCCTGAATCATGGATTCGGGGTGATAGGGCGCTCTCGCGTGCTGAGGAATCGGGGCGGTCGCATCCGGCCATGTGTGGATGCTGTGTATGTAAATAAAGCAGACAAGACAACTGATTATTCGGCTGAACGTGCCCTGGCCCGGCGCCTTCACGTGAGACAGATGGCCACCCTGGCTTTTTCTCTTTTCCGGACGCCAGAATCGAGAAGCCGGAAAGGCCGAGGGTAGGTTGCGTGGCCGATAAATTGTTAGTGAGATACTTTTCACGAGCAGACCACTAAACCGGGGCTGTGTCGCCGAGGGTAGCGATACATGATGATCCCGGGCATATCAGACTTTTTCGTCATGGCTGCGGCAGACTCGTATCAAGCCTCAGACGCTTGCAGGGCTACTCAAGCTGCCGAGAAGAAGGGAAAAGGGCCCAAGGCTTCGCAGAGGCCGCCCGGCATCTTTCAATATGCTCGAGATCAGGGTTCCGGCGTTGCCATGCCAGCGGCGTCGTCGAGTCCCTTGACGCGCGACGAGTACAGTGGTGCACGAGGCGCGAGGCACAAGTACCGAAACTTGGCGTGCCCGCCACTCAGAGGACGCAAACAGCGGGCCTTTGGAGGGGCAGGGCCGCTCACGGCACTTGGTTGGATGAGGATCCATGACTCACCCTCGCTCTTCTGTCGCCTCCTTGTCGCCGCGCCGAGGGAAGGGAAGAAAAAAAGGACGGAAAACTCTGTGCGTCGCGAAATGGGATGGGTGCGAGGCGCAACGTCGCCACTGACAGACAGCACGCGTCTTGGGGTGGAAGCGTGATGCGGATGCATATCGCGAGCAGGAGCAGGCATGCGTCGCGATGCTGGGCGAGACTTGGCGAGAGCAAAGGTGCCGGGTCTGCAAGCGCCGGGCACGACGATGCCGTGAGTTTGTATATGCACTTCTGGCTGCGCCTTCTCGAGAAGAACGCGTCACCTCGTCGAGCGACTGTCCAGTATGTGTCCAGTATGCGCATCAACTCAGGGGCACGAGCGCGTGTTTCAGCGAGCGTATATGTGAGGGGGGGCTGTCAAGGGGTGCAAGAAGCAATTTCAGGCGGCCTTTCAGTGGGTTTGGAAGGGGGAAGGGGGTGGGCGACACGGCCAACCAATAGCCCGTAATTTCCAGCCGGTCCAGCCCCTTCCCCCCCTTTTTGCTCTGCCCTCTGCCCCGAGAGGCGAGCTGCTTATCGGGGCGGCAGGTTGCAGAGGCGCAGCGCCAGAGGGAGATGTCGCCGGGACAGACGCAGGAGAGAGTCGCGCTGAGCTGGAGTTGGGACGCCATGGCGGGTGCTGCGGTGAGTCGACGTGTCTTTCGGCGCCACTGCTGGACCGTCCGCAACACCGGGCTCGGATCCGGTGTGGACGCAGACGAGAAGATGAAGGAGGGAGCGCTGTTCAGCAGACAATAGCGAGACGATGTGTGAAGAGGAGAGCTGATGCAAAAGCGAGTCAAGGCCAACAAAGAAAAAATTGCCGTGAGAGCGCCCTGTGCGCAGCAAGCCCGCGAACAGCCCATGTACCGCGACCGAGGGCGTGCTAGCAAGATACCTCGGGGCTCCAGGGGGGGTCTGTTGGGATTGAAGTGGGTGAGGCGGTGGGTCCAAGGAGATAAAATCATCATTTTTCGGCGCCCTGATTGGCTTCATACCTAATTAGCGCCCACGCTAAGCACAAGCCTAGCCTACCCCCGGCGGCGCCACAGACCTGCTGTTGCCTAGGAGAAATGCCTGGGCCCGCGGGTGCCAAAATTATAAGTACCCAGGCCCTCCCCCAACCCGTCTGTTTCGCAGTTCTCGCGCGGAAGTCCGACCGGCGGCCCTACGTACCTCCCACACACGTCGGCTCTCTCTCTCGCGCGCGCGCATAAAAAATTTTCCTCTCCACAACGTCACGCCCCCACCTTGGCTTGGCTGACACACGCTTCCTTCGCCCACCGCTCCGCACTCTCCCTCCTGCATCGTCTTCGCGCAGACCTGCACCAGCCCGCGAAAAGATTTCTTTGCTACCCGCCCTTGCTCAGCGAGCAAAGTGGTTTTTCCCTGGCCGATCGTGAGCGAGTCCCGTCTCAAGGCTTTACTGCGTCCGACGACGTCTGCGACCTGGCAACAAGAAACTGGAACACGTTCCTTGAGCCGTCGCTGCTGGTGCATCCGACCTCGACCGACCAAGATAGAGGAGCGAACGCCGTCGTCGTCGTCACCATCGGGTCGTTGCGCGTGCGTAGACAACAATAGATCAAAAAAAAAGTTGATTTGAAGTAAACCGAGCCTCGGGTCCTGGATGAGCCGCCGATCGCGAACACTTGCGACCGATATACTCGAACGAGCACTTCTCCAAGCCGTCATCGTCCTGCCTCTTTGCGTTGTGGCTTGACCTGAGTTGCCTGCGCGGCGCATCAAGTCTACCTCGCTCGGGTATCATATTGTAGGGGAGACATTCATTTGTTCATCTCCCGCAAGTGGTACGTCTCCCGTTTCCTTCGTTGATTGTGCCGCCCCCATTTCCTGTTCGATGCATTGTCACGGGCAACCAGCTTTCACCGCCAGCTGGCAAAACTGTTGCTCGGTGATTCAAGCCTACATAACCTCGACTTGCGTTTCGCCATCAATTTCACCTTCTTCATCACCCACACTTTTCGCCTTGCACTGCCGCATTTCTCAATCAAGCCTTCTCATCCATTATTCTCATTCCAACTTCTCTCCCACGTCCACTGCTAACAACGCTTTAGATCAGCTCAGCGTCAGACCTGCCTCTCTGCACTCGGACCGTCGTTCGAATCATGGAGGGCATTCAGACTCATCCTTCCAACGCGGCTCAGGCCAAGGCCTTCACTGCACCCGGCTCATTGTCCTTCCCTGGAGCTACCAACGAGCTCACTCCGCCATCGAGCAATGGCGAGGCCGGACAGCGGCCTGTGGGCAACGGTCAACAGGCGGCGAACGGAAATGGGGTGACTCCCGCCACTCCTGCTGCCACGCCTGCCGCAACCCAGGGCCCCAGTGGAATCACGCCTACTTTGCAGTATGTACTTTGAGGGAGCGTGGCTATTACTGTTCGCGTTACTTAACGTACATCTCAAGGAACATCGTTGCCACCGTCAATCTCGATTGCCGCTTGGACTTGAAGACGATTGCTCTGCATGCGAGAAACGCTGAGTACAACCCCAAGGTTTGTGCTTCTCCTCCACTTCCATCCCAGATCAGTCTCGTTAACCTTCCCCAGCGTTTCGCCGCCGTCATCATGCGTATCCGCGAGCCCAAGACCACAGCCCTCATCTTCGCCAGTGGCAAAATGGTCGTCACCGGTGCCAAGTCAGAGGACGACTCGAAACTTGCGTCCCGCAAGTACGCTCGCATCATCCAGAAGCTTGGGTTCAACGCCAAGTTCACCGACTTCAAGATTCAGAACATTGTCGGCTCCTGCGACATCAAGTTTCCCATTCGACTGGAAGGACTTGCCTCGCGCCATCACAATTTCAGCTCCTACGAGCCTGAGCTGTTTCCTGGTCTCATTTACCGCATGATCAAGCCCAAGATTGTTCTCTTGATCTTCGTCAGCGGCAAGATTGTCTTGACCGGCGCCAAAGTTCGAGAGGAAATCTATCAGGCCTTCGAGATGATATACCCTGTGCTTCAAGGTTCGTTGCCTCGTCGCCTACTCTTGCTGACTTCCGTCACTAATCCTCTTGACAGACTTCCGCAAAGTTTAGATGCGCCCCCGGTTCACTCGAGGCATCCATCTCGTGCGTTGCACCCCATTCATCGGTTTGTACGAATAGACCATCGGTCACGATACCACGATTGCTTTTCAACCCATCTGGAGATGCTCCGAGCTGGCAGGTCACAACCAAGCCCGGTAGTTTCTCATGTATCATCCCATTTTCTGCATTGCATTGGCGTTGGCAAAGGAAGGGCAGAGGTGACTTGTCTTATTTCTTCTTTTCAAAGGACATGGTTCAAGGTGGAAAATTACAAGACTACCCATCCCGCAACACTACATAGATTGCCATTGGCCATCGTTTGAGGGACTAGAGTGCTAGTTCGCACTGGCCGCCTTAATACCCTCGGAGGGGAAAAGTCAAAGTTGGTGAGAGCCGGAATCAAGTTGTCACAGGAGTGACGTGAGGGAGCAAGATTTCGAGGAGCAGCACAGGAGCGCGACATTGTCGCCGCGGAGATGAGAGGTTACGGGTGAGGAGATGCTTTTCGGCTCCGCGTTGTTTCGTGAGTCTTCGAAATGACCACAGAGTTTGCCATACTTGACCTACATGTCTGGCATGGTTAGCAGATAAGGCACAATTCTCACGACTCCTGCATACAAAGTACCATCGTTCGTGATCAGTTGACTGAGTGAAAAATCGTGCCGGCGCCGCTCGACCTGTCGCTGCGTAACTGCCACTATTGTGGCCGAGGGATCCCGTCTACCAGGTGTGGATTCTACACTTGACTCTCGGCTACCGCCATATCTTGACGCGTAGAGTCATGTTTTTTGGTACACGTTGACTAAGATCGTAGCCATTGCCATGGGAGCCTTTTCGCATATACGGCTTTGCCCAGCCGAGCGCTGCGCCTTTGTTTGATTGGCGTCGCCAAGAGAGCTCGATGCAAGACGTGATCAAATGTGTCAACAAGGGCGTACGGAGGGGCGTATCTTGTCATCCAGCACCTGCAGCGGGTCTCCCCGCCTCAAAGCCCAGATGAGAGCCGATTTATGTCCGAATAGCAGACGATGCTCTGTATTTAAATCCCACTCGCGAGCCCAAAGCGTCTGCGGGTACATTCGGTGTGCACGTTGTACTTTCAGGCTCTTTCGAATCTTGACAATGGAAGATACGCCAATGGAGCAGCCACCGGCTTCCATCCTCATCATCGGCTCTGGCCTGTTCGGCCTCAGTACAGCCTGGGAGCTGACCAAACGACCGCTGTTCGCCGATACCGCCATCACCGTCGTTGATCATGCCGGTGGCCAGTTTCCTCCGTCAGACAGCGCGAGTGTAGATACCTCGAGGATCGTGAGAGCAGACTACGCGGATCCGGACTACACCGCCTTGGCGACAGCTGCGCAAGCAGGATGGAGGAGGGAGGGGACGATGAGCTGGGTGGCCAGGGGCGGTATTCCGAGTCGGGGTTTGTCTTGACAGCAGATAAGTCAAACGGGGCCAAAGCCTCGTCCCTGGATTACGTCCAGAAAAGCTGGAAGAATGTCGTGGCTTACGCCACCAGCCATGGCTACTCGGCCGACAAGGTCCGGACGCTCGAGAGCAAGGAGGCGCTCAACGAGTATCTCGGGACCCGCGGTCACGTTGGTGATTGGGGCTACGTGAACACCTTTTCGGGCTGGACGGACAACGGAAAGAGCATGAGGTGGCTGTACGAGCGTGTCAAGGCCACGCAAAGGGTCAGGTTTGTCGACGCAAAAGTGAAGCACCTGGAGACCGAGGGCGATAGGGTCGTCGGCGCCAGATTGTCTGACGGGGCCGTCCTGCGGGCAAGCGTGGTGTTCGTGGCTGCTGGCGCTTGGAGCGGCGAGCTCGTCGATCTCCGGGGAAGGGTCGAGGCGACTGGCCATACTCTGGCATACATTGACATTACCGACGAGGAACTGGCCGTCTTGTCGAAGCAGCCTGCGGTGTTGCACGTGTCATCAGGCCTCTTTGTCCTTCCACCACGAGAAAAGGTGCTCAAGGTCGGGCATCACGGCTTCGGCTACTACAACCCGCAGGCTGTCACCTCCGCCCTGCCTCTATCCCCTTCAGCCAAGCGCGAGCCCATCGTAGTCTCGCGGCCGGTGACGCGGCGAGACGGGTGTGTCAGCCGTCTTCCTCGTCAGGCCGACGCCAACGTGCGCCGTGCACTCAAGCATCTGGTGCCCGTCGAAGGCCTGGAGGACCGACCATGGCGGGATACCAGACTATGCTGGTACTCGGATACCAAGGACGGGGACTGGCTGGTGGACTGGCATCCCGGCTGGAAGGGCCTCTTCCTGGCCACGGGCGACAGCGGCCACGGGTTCAAGTTTCTTCCCGTGCTGGGCGAAAAGGTGGTGGATTGCTTGCTCGGACAGGGGGGGCAACTGGGGCAGAAGTGGAGATGGAGAGAGATTGAGGATGATGGAGAGGGCAGAGAGGTTGACGGCAAGTTCAATCGTTTAGTCACAAGGGACGGGAGTCGAGGAGGTGGTCCGGCAACGATTTGGCAGGATGAGCTTGCGAGAACTGGCCCAACCCTCTAGGCGGGCCTCGGACCGAGTCCCTGATGGAAAGACTGGACTCGTATGTCGTCGGTCATGGTAAAGCGATCTTCTTGGGCCCCAGGGTAGGCGTGTCATTGATGTGTTGATGCTTGTAACGGGGCCATTACGCAATCGCGGGTTACTGCGCGAGAGCTACAAGCCCCACCACGCTTCTCCTGTCGCCCTCAACCATTGTTTCCCTGCGAGCGCCTCACGCAAATCATTGCCTGCGCTCAACGAATCATGACGGCCTAGCCGTGCTGCGCCAGGCCAAACCCGAGCAACATGTCTTCCGGGAGACCGCCCGCAGGCTTCCCGGGCGCCGAGGCCAAGTTATCCAAGCCCATCAAGCAGTCCGCCTTTGAACGATCCAAAGCCGAAGCCGAAGCCAAGCGCAAACGCGACGAGGCCGAAACAGCAGCCGTGTACGAGGAATTCGTCAAGAGCTTCGACCACGACGAGGATGACGACGCACCAGGTGGCGGCGTTGCGCCCCAGCGTCCCCGGCACGGCTTTGGCGGTCCGCCCTCTGGCCTCAACACCAGCAAGCGGCACTTTGCCATGTCGAGCATGAGGAAGAGCGGGCCCGGAAGCCTGGGCCCTGTGCCTGGCTCCTATGGCGCCAAAAGATCCTACAACGACTTCTCAAAGGGGTCCAGGGAGAGGGACTTCCCGCCTAACCAACAGGAGCCCCCGGGCGGCCCCAAGTCGGTCTCGACAATCTTCAACCACGTGAGCGATGACGAGAATGATATCCAACGAGATGCAATCGAACGAGCAGAGCTGAAGGCTATAGCAAAGTCCCAGCTTCGACTGTCCAACATGCCTCCTGGGACGTCGCCGGCGGCGATCAAGGCGCTCATCCCGGACACTCTCACCGTCGACGCGGTCAAGATTGAGCCTCCCGCAGGCCCCAGCAGCGAGAGAAAGTGCACTAATGCAGTTGTCACGCTTTCCAGGGACTCATCGGGGGGCGCAATGGACGCGGCAGTCAGTTCGCTCCAGAATCGATACCTGGGCTATGGGTACTATCTGTCCGCTCATCGGCACCTGTCATCGGCTGTCCTGAATCCGGTTTCTGCCCCCATCCCTTCGTCTTCAGCCGCCCAGCCGTTCGGAGCGAAGCAGATGGAACAAAAGCCCGGTCCCCAAAAGCACATGGGCCAACACGGATTTCACCGCGGCTTTGCACCACCATCGTCATACAGCCACGCTGGCAGTGGCACGAACCTTGCGGACCGTTTCTATGTCCCCGTGAAACCGCCCGAGGACATTCGAGTGGTTCGAATGATCCACATGATTGTCGAACGGGTTCTCGAAGACGGACCCGAGTTTGAGGCTCTCCTCATGTCCAGGCCCGAGGTGCAGCACGAGGAGAAGTGGGCATGGCTGTGGGACTCGAAAAGCGTTGGCGGCATCTGGTATCGCTGGCGGCTCTGGGAGCTCAAGACGGGCTACCAGGCCAACCCCAAAAAGGAGCCATACGTCCATTTATTCGAGGACAGCGCTCCGTGGCAGGTGCCCGACCCACTGCCTTTCGAGTTCGTCAGCGAGTTCGATGAGCTTGTGTCGGACCCGGACTACGACTCCTCGGACGACGAAGAGATGGACCGAGATGGCAACGCCGGCGAAGTGGAGTCACCGTTTCTCAACCCGCTGGAGAAGGCCAAGCTCGTCCACCTCTTGGCTCGACTGCCGACAAGTCATTCAAAGCTTCGCAAAGGAGACGTTGCGAGAGTGACGGCTTTTGCGCTCCAGCATGCCGATCGGGGCCCAGGCGAGGTCGTGGACTTGATCATATCCAACATTGGAAGACCCTTTGCATTTACGAGCGCAAATCCCGACAGGAACAAGAACTTGAAGGAGGCACAGCAAGCTACGGGCACGGAAGAGGGAACGGCTAACGAGGGACCGGACACCAGCGGCGGCAGCCTGATTGGCCTGTACCTCGTGAGCGACATCCTATCCTCGTCCTCTACCACCGTCTTTCGACACGCGTGGAGATTCAGAGGGCTCTTTGAAAGGGCATTGAATGACTACCAAGTGTTTGACTTTCTCGGCACAATGCCCGAGCAGCAGGGCTGGGGGCGCCTGCGAGCGGAGAAGTGGAAACGCAGCATCAACCTGGTCCTCCACCTCTGGGAAGGGTGGTGCGTGTTCCCAACCAAAACTCAAGAGGTTTTCATGTCTACATTCGAGAACCCACCCTCGCCCAAGGTAGAGGAGGAGCGGAGCGGCGAGTCACCAGACAGGAGCAAGTGGAAGTCGTTGAAGACCAAGTCGACTGCCGCAGACGAAGCTCCGCCCGGGCAGGGAGATGGGGCGGCTGACGTTGAAGACGACGCCACGGGAGAGCCCATCGAGGACGACGACGTTGAGGGCGAGCCAATTACGGAAGACGATGTGGAAGGCGAACCCATCTTGGACGACGATATCGAGGGCGAGCCCATCTCTGACAGTGATATGCAGTCCGACGTGGGCGGTCATGGCAAGAGTGTGACGGGCGAGGGCGACGATGGCGCGGGCGAGCCGATGGACCAGGACGACAATGGCAACCGAGACAATGGCGCGATCAAGGATGCGAGCGGAGAGCCGGGCCAGGGACAGACCGGCGCAGCTGATGGACGGGTGCAAGGACAGAGAAAGCGCATCCGAGCCGTCGACATGTTTGCCAACTCGGACGACTCAGACGGCAGCGGCAAGTGACGACTGGATGGAAGGCAGTGAGTGCGAGGTTGGAAACAGGGTCAAGATGGGTCGAGGAGAACAGGGAAGAACAAAGGCATGTTGGACCATGCGAAGCCATTTGCCTCGAATGACGGAGCATTTCCCGACATGAAGGAGGCCTTGTTGGTTACTGGGGCAGTAGCCAAGGCACGTGGAGCGAGCAAAGGGACCTGCGGGTGCGAGGCAGTCTGGAAACGTGGGAGGGATGGCAGGATGTGCGAAACAGCAAGCGTGCATGTGGATACGGCGGGCGTGGTTGTCGGGCCGTGCGTGCCAAGCGCCAATGGAAACTTGCTCACCCGGGACTGTGACGGGGTGGAGGGGCCTGAAATGGCGGGACGGACGAAGATGAATCAGACGATGTAAGCACTGGCTTTGGACTATGTACGAGTAGCCGGGCGTAACTTGCCGAGCAGGGGGTTGATGGACTGCGTGGACGATGTGATGACGATGATGATTTACGGAGCAATTCACGGCAGTAGCCCATCTAGGGAGGTGCGTGCTTGTCCTGGACCGACCTGCCTCGGCTAGTAGACGGTCAGGTGTGCTGAAGGGCAAGGAGAGGATATACCCAAGTAGGTACTGTAGTAGTTTAGAGTGCATGCATACATACTCCGTACAGTACGCACGAGATGGGTTGCTTAATACCTAGGTAGGTAGCCTCTCCAACGCGTGGATTGGGGGGGGTCCTTGGGGGGGCCTTGGAGGGGGCCTCGGGTGCGCCGCTCGGCCGCTTGACCGAGGGCATTTGGCACCGTTTCAAGGCGTTTTGGCGCGTTTGGGCCGAGCCTGGCATTGCGCGTCCCGACATGAAGAAGGCGCCTAGGTAAGTTTCAATGTCTAATGTCCAGAGACGAGCAACAAGAGAACCATGTTCTGTCGACGACCAATTTGCAAGAAGATCTGAATGTGTACGGAGTAGCTTAAATGGCTCCCTCCGCTGTGAATTCCGACAGGGGGCTCCCGGGGCCGCCCACCCCCCATCCCACCTGCTGGTGGTGGTGGCTGATGAATGCGGCTTCATTCCTCGTCGTCTCTTCTGCTCTGCAATGTGTGGTGCGACCTCGTGTGTGCCGCCCAGACCCCACGGGGGAAGCAGCTAAGCCAGCTCTTGAGGCATTCGCTCAGAAAAGGGTCCCTTCTCCCCCCGGTGGGCTTGTGCGTGCCTCCCGCTCCATCAGAAAGAAACTCGCTCTCTAGTGTACATACCCGTGCCACGCCCCACTTTATTTGGAATTCGCAAGCTCCCACCTCCTAAAGTTGGTGCTCACCACCAGTATCCCCACACCACCGGAATACCCAGAATTTCGACTCCCCGACTTCAGCATCCCTATATCTTAACCAATTCACGATCTCGTCGATAGCCGAAATGGAAGCACGTGTACAAAACGCTCTTCGATATATTGAAAATTTTCCGGTGCTAAAGTCGCAACCGTAGCGCGAGAATTCGGTGTAACACGTGATCGATTGCGATACCGTCTTCAAGGCCGACCTCCTAAAACTGGCCAGCGAGCTAGAAATACGAGGCTTTCCGAACCAGAAGAGAAGGCCCTATGTCGCTATATCGATCGTTTGGATAATATAAACCTTGCGGTACGCGTCGAGTTCGTTACTGACGCGGCAAACTGTATCTTGCGCGAGCGGTCTAGCCAGCGCGACGCTCCTACCGTGGGGCCAAACTGGACTTCTCGCTTCTTAAAGCGTCACGGCTACTTCAAAAAGCGCCAAAAAAGGCTTCAAGCAGAGCGCCAAGTCTCCGAGAATCTTACACGAGTTAACCAGTATTTCCAGCATCTTCGGCAGGTTATCCAAGACAATGGTATACCTCCTGAGGATATCTGGAATATGGACGAACTGGTTTTCGCATCGGGGTTGGAAAAGACCAGCTGATTGTGACAAAACGGAGGAGAGCTCATTATTTTGGCATTCCTGAGAATAGGAATCCGCTACTGCGATCGAAGCTATCTCGGCGAATGGGGAGGTTGTTCCGGCTTTTTTGATACTCGCTGGCCAGATGCACATGGCTTCATGGTATCAAATACCTGAGCTAGATCCTGACACAGTTATTCGACCCACGCCTACTGGTTACTCAAACGACGTGATTAGTCTGGAGTGGCTCCAGCATTTTGACAAGCACTCGGAAAAAAGCTCAAGAAGCTCGAAGCGACTTCTAATTCTTGATGGTCATGGCTCTCACCATACCAGGCAGTTCATTGAATACTGCGACAACCACAATATTATTCCCTTCGGCATGCCGCCTAATCTCACGCATGCACTTCAGCCTTTGGACGTTGTCGTTTTCCAGCCCCTAAAGCACTATCACGCCAAGGCTTTAGATGTCATGGTTCGAGATGGCCTCGTCAACATAACCAAGCTTGAGTTTCTCTCCTGCATTCAACAAGTACGATTGCATGCTTTCAAGGAGAGTACTATACGCTCCGCATTTCGCAAGACAGGAATCTTCCCATTCAATCCACAAGTAGTACTTCAATGTTTGGAAGCTCGTCAAGCCACGACACCCACCTCCTCCCAATTCAGGACCACACTCCTCACCTTTCGAGACACCATTGACTCTACGACAAATAAACAAGGTAGCGGACAAATTAGATCTCGTCCTTGAAGACGATAAAAGCCTGGATCCCGACTTTTCTCACGATCTCAGTCGATTTATTCGAGGATCGCTATCTCTGGCGACTGAGCTCGTGCAGACTAAAAGGGACTTGGGACGAACCAAAATGGCGGAGCGGATCCAAAAACAACGTAAGGCTATGAAGAATATACAGTTACAATCAGGAGGAGTATTGTCAGTGGCCCAAGGACGGGAAATGGTGCAACAAAGGGGAGATGATCAGATTGCTAAAGCAAGGAAGGTAGTAGAAGACGCGGAGAAAAAGGCGCATAACGCACGCAAGCGATGGTTTGAGGAAGCAGCAAAAAAGGCACGCCAATGGAGGCTACCGTCGAATTCCCTCCATCGACCCGATCCGAACCGCCGTCGCCCCCCCCCGACGCGAACCCGAACCCGGCTCTTCACTTCGGCCGCCGTCTCCAGACTTGATGCTTCGCGGCGCCCACCGGCAAGGCCTCAGTCGCAGGCCCTGAATACATGATCGACCTATAATCAGGACACACGCGCAAACACGCTGCCTGAGCCGGCCATGCCTCTCATCAACGGCCAGAAGATGGCCTGGTATGTCCTCTGCCGCGAGCGACGCCGCGAGTCGTGAGCTAATCCTCGCGCCGCAGCGAGCCTTGCATTCGCGGCCATCGCTCGACAAAGTGCACCCACGCCAGCGAGCGGCTGATGGTGCCCGTTCGCAAGCCCGGTCGCCCGCTCAGCTCCTGCCCGCACCCTTCGTCGCGCACATGCTCGTGCGCCGCCGTCACCGCCGCCATTCCGAGGAAGCAGAAATGCCACTGCGGCACTTCGCAACCAGCGCCCTCCGACGACACGGCAAGCGCCTCGTCGAGCGCCGACGTGTCCCCGCCGAGCCCCCCTAAGACCACCTTTCGAGTCCAGAAGCAGTCCTCCAAAAGCGCCCCGAGCAGGAAGCAGTCGGTCGACCTCGCTGGCTTGGGGAGGATGGACGCCAGCCAGCTCAACATCCTGCCGGCCTATAATGGCTCCGTGTCTAATGGCGCTCACATGCCACCCATGGCCGACATGTCGCTCTACGGCCTGGGACTCACGCCCGTTGACAGCTCCTTCAGTCCCGAGTCCACCATGTTTCCCATCTTCCCATATCCCATGCAGTCGCCCATGATGACCCCAAGCTCGGCCAAGCCCATGGCCAACGGACACGCCAAGTCTTCCACAAACGGTTCGATATCGGGGAGAACGCCGTCGACACCTGGCGGCTGTTGTGGCGGCGGCGCAAACGGCGCCCAGGTCCGGGCCGCACCCCAGCCAATGTCTTCGCCCTCTGCGGCTGCCAATGGAACCGGCGAAACCAAGGCCAAGGCCTCCTGCTGCTCCGCCAAGACAGATCCCCACGAGCACAGGCCGCTGGCCGACTCTTTGCCGGGCCCCGGAATCGTCCAACAGCCCAACGGTGTCATGATGTCGCCCTTCCAAGCTCCCATGGCCATGCCCAACGGCATGTACCCCTACTTTTCCCAGCCGACAATCTTCAACTATCCGCCGCAGTTTGGCTCCTTCCTGCAACCTCTCCAGCCGGAACAGTGGAAGCAGTTCATGGCCACAATGAGCTTTGCGCAACCCGTGCCTCCCACCGCCTTCGGAATGGCGGGGCCGGGGCCGTATCGTGCATCGAGCGCGGCCAATCTCCCCGGGACGCCGGGCGGCACGTCTTGGACGTCTCACCAGTGCAGCTGCGGGGATTCTTGTCAGTGCGTTGGCTGCGCAGCCCATCCCTACAACGAGGCGACGCAAAACTACGTGCGTTCGGCGTGGAGCACCGTGACGGAGGATGGACAGAAGACACGGGCGGAAGCCAACGGCGCGGCGATCCATGTCAATGGTCACGTCAACAGCAATCACGAACAGCAGACTACAAATGAGGCGACGACACCGGTCACGAGCCATGCGGAAGGCACGGTTTCGCCCCCGGCACCGCAGACGCCATCCGACGGGACGTCCGGCATCAGCGAGGAGCAGACGCTGTCGGCAAACGACTTCTTCTTCGTCAGCTACCCGTTTGGCGAGTCGTGCGCGGGAGACACGGCGAGCTGTCCGTGCGGCGACGACTGCCAGTGCATCGGTTGCGTGATTCACAACAATCCCGGTCCGGACGAGACGCCGGGGGTCTCGACGCCTCTCTGAAAGCGCAGGTCGCACGTTTCTGTCCTGCGGGTGAAGAATATCGACGGTCATGCCGAGTGAGGGCATGAGGGGAAGGTGGCCATGCGCAGAGCGTGGGAGAGGGATTTGGAGGCTCGGAGGCTCGGAAGCCAGGGGTTATAATCCTGACATGTGGACAACCAGCGGCGTCTGAGGGTGAAGGCATTTGTGTTGAGGAGAGCGATACCCCAGATATGGTACGGCGGGGATGCGGACATAGACGCAGTATTTGAAGAGATGCCCGGCCGTGCCATTAACGAGCATGACTTGACGCTACTCATGGCGATGACGCTTTGTGCGTGCTTCTGGCAGGGCTTGAGATGCGGGAGGCTTTACGAAGTAGAGGGTTACACCGTATGACGGTTACACTGCCATGCCGTCTACTGAACAGGCTGTGGTGTGGAAAGGAAGCCGGCCAACGGGGGCAAACTTGGAGCCCGTCTTGGCTCTGTCTGGATGGCCATGGCCTCGTGGGCGTCCGGGAGCGTTCCCCTACGTGAAATGGCGGAACCAGTCTGTGGATGAGCAAGGCTTGTTACAAAGCATGATGTTTGTCGATGGATCGTTGGAAAAGCAGATGATGGAGATGGTCTAGACGCTTCGGATAAGTGGGGGCTGGGAACGTACCCCAAGCCAAAGAATACATCGTACAGACTCCATATTCCATGTGCAGAGGCGCAAGTGTTCTACAACAATGCAACCTCGCTCCGTGCCCTCCAGCGCATGCTCCCTCGGCGAGCGTCTGGCACCATCATGAGCAACAAGGCCAACGCCGTCTGATCCGAGACTATCCGCAGAGCCGTCAGACCAGAAACCCCCCCGCCAAGATGCCCGGTTCCCCAGCGCGCCCCGGCCCCGGCCCTTCGAGGAATGACCGACGCCGCGGCGCCTCTCGCCATGGAGACAGCTACGACGACGAGCGTCCGAGGCTGACGTCTCCATCTCCCGAGCGCAAGCGACGCAGAAGCACTGAGGAGCGAAGGAGGAGCGTGTCGCCGGCCATCGACACTCGGGAGCCCAAGCGGCGGCGCCACGCCTCGCACCCTCGGCGAGAAAAGGGCAAGACTCACACGGTGGCCGACGACGGCGCGGAGAGGAAGCCGCTACCGTACTCGGCACGCCCATTGGTCAAGGCGGATCTGCAGACGCTGGAGCCCCTCTTTGTGCACTATCTCAGTCTACAGAAGCGCAAAGACGCGTGCGACATGGACGAGCGCGAGTTTAGGGGCAGGTGGAAGAGCTTCGTGGGCAAGTGGAACCGCAGCGAGCTGGCCGAGGGTTGGTACGACCCGGAGATGCTTGCGCGAATCTCGGCGTGGGCTGCGGAAGAGCAGGACGAGGAGGCATTGGAAGCGCCGCAGCAAGGCTCATCGGGGAGGTCCAACGATGCCTGGGCCCCCAGCAACGAACAAGGCGGCTCTGCGGCGGGGGGAGATGACGATGACGACGACTATGGCCCGACGCTGCCTCGATCGAACCCCCGACGCCGTATGGGCGCCAAGATACCCTCGCTGCAAGACCTTTCCCTACGAGACGAGCTTATCCAAGAGTCCAAGGAGGCGGAGCGCGAAGCCCTGCGCGACGCGCGCAAGGCCGACCGGGCGCTGCAAAAGCAGCGCCTCGAGGAGCTGGCGCCGCGCGCCGAGCCGGGGACGCGCGAGCGCAAGCTGGAGAAGCGGCGCGAGGCCAACGATTCGATGCGGCAGCTCCGCGAAAAGAGCCCCGGGATGGAGGCGGGCAACGACAAGGAGCTGATGGGCGGTGGCGACTCGGTGGACGAGTACAAGCAGATGAAGGCGACGGAGCGGCGGAGGAAGTCGGAGCGGCAGGTCAAGAAGGAGGAGTTTGAGAGGGCCAAGCGCGAGATGATGGAGGCAAAGCGCTTGGCCTGGCAGCAGAGGGAGGAGGGGACGGTGAGCATGCTTCAGGAACTGGCGAAGCGGCGGTTTGGCTGAGGGATGAGTAGTAACGGACATTGTTCATTTTTTTAAGGCCTTGATAATCGTTTTTGGTCTTCTGTCTCCTCCTTGGATAGGTTGCAGCATGATGCATTGTCGCAAAGGGGACCATTAGGATTCGATATCCGCACAACATTCGCCGGTCCATCGCTGGCGCAACTAAGAAGTCCACTAGACAGGGAAGCACAGCATGGAAATCGGCATCGTCAACACGTTAGGCCTGACGCTGAAGATTTGAGACGTCGCTGGCCACCGATCTTCGTTGGAAAGAGCCATGTCGGGCAGCCTCGATGCAGCAGCGCAAACACATGCAGACAGCGTTCATGGCCGACACGCACGGCCACGTACCAGTATCAACCCGTCTTTGACCCAACAAGGGTGCGGCTTCTTGCTGTTGCCCACCCTCCTGGCTGCAACTCGAGCGGCTAATGGTTGGCTGACAGCTTCTGGGAGAGAGCGTACAGCCCGGCCCCCGTCCATGCAACCATCAGCCCATGATTCTCGGCCGTTGAGGCCACCCACCGTAGACCGCGACCTAACATGTCCCCTGTTGATGGCAGCTCTCCATAAGGGTCGCCCATGGCGAACTTGCGGGATCGAAAACGAAGAAACTCGGACCATCTTTCCCAAGACAACCCTCCAACCAGGAGGTTCAAGTCGACAACTGCCCTTCCCCGAGCGGCTAACTTCCCTTATAATCCTGTGACAGCTTGTATTGCTCACCGCTCGTCCCGTACGAGAGCTCGATCGGAGAAACAACGCACAGTGTCGTTCTGCAAAGCCAGTTGCAGGTCCTGCTCGATTTGCAAGGCATGGTGGTCCAGATCTTCGTCATCTCCGGGGGCTAAGACTCTGCTGCGCTATGGCTGCATACATGGCCGCCGGCTAACAACAAAAAATAAGTGCCCTGAACCGAAATAAGGCAAAGATATCATGGACGCCACTCCGCCCTCATCATTTCCAAGTCGACGGACGCAATCGACCAAGGCGACAAGCGCTGCCAAGAAGCGGAAGATCGTCCGTACATAGCAAAGATTTTGAACAACATATAAACGACTATAACGTATATCGCAAGAACCTGATTATGCGGATGACATTTCAACTCTAGAGCCTGCTAACTTGGCCTATAATTACCGTGAGTTGATGGCTGAAAAAGCATCTCTCCCCATCGCGCTTTCCTCAGTGGGCATCCCAAGGTTATAAACAGAAGGACGCCCAAACCGCATTTAAGATCGATATCGTGACTACTGCTATCCCTATAGTTCGTGGAAACGCCAACATTCCCAACACGCAGAACATTCTATTCACTGCGCTTAAGCCTATTACCACACATGAGGACGCCATGAGGCCGAAGCCAGACTTTCAATGGGGCTCATCTACGGGACATTAGCCAGGACACTAGGAATGACGACGACCTAATA
Organism: Hirsutella rhossiliensis; assembly: GCF_020360975.1. Lineage (NCBI taxonomy): Eukaryota > Fungi > Ascomycota > Sordariomycetes > Hypocreales > Ophiocordycipitaceae > Hirsutella > Hirsutella rhossiliensis. The sequence continues at coordinate 2,844,575 of NW_025408674.1, read as the reverse complement.
TCGGTGGCCATCTCGACGAAACATCTCAGTGTTCCGGTAGCACCAAACTTTCCCTCGAAATTGAAGGGCTATGGAAACACACCTATAGCACAGAGACAGCCATGCTATGATGCAGCCTATAGGGCTCGTGCCATGCACGCCCTGAAAAATTGTAGAGAAGCCGAGCGGAGCCGACATACGACGGATACCCATGAGACCTCCGCTCAAGGAGCTACCGCATTCAGAATGCTAAGGACAGAGCGGAACTGCACCGGAACAATTTCTTTCAGGACGCGAACGCCAGAGCCTCTGAACATGAAACGGTGGCTGCTCAAGTAGATGTGATAGAGACACACGAATATGAGATAGCCACTTTTTACGAGTCTCACCAACCGGTGGTTCCTGCAGACTACATTGCCTTGCATGATGATGATGGTGCACTACAGCAACACATTGCCGATACCGGCAACTACGCCTTCCAAGACAACGGTGAGGCGACTGCTATTCTCCATGAGTCACAGGAGAAGAGTCAAGAATCTCTGGCGTTGGAGCATGATGAACCGGCAATGAGTTTTGCAACGAGCTTCACATCGAGCATCAGCACGACCCGAATCGTTCCAAGCGTTCGAGGCAATGACTTAGCCCACGTTCCACATCCAGTGCATGCCATTCGTCCAAGAGTCGCACACGACCAAGCGCAGCTCGACGGACTGCGGAGTTGTCAAAGTCCGCTCTAGGATCGGCTCAGTCCAGTCCGAGTGAGTTACACTGGGTGGAAACGTACGGGCGCAAGGGGGAGGTGTATTTCAGGCACCCCGAGGGCAACGGAAGCCAAGACGCGGCCGAAGGACTGGACGGAGTGAATCGTAGATGGAACTCAGTTTCCATTGGCAGAACTCGTCAGGGCAGACGTTTTGGGCGACACAGTTACCCAAGGAAGCCAAGAGAGGCGGTCGACACTGGCTGTGGATGGACCAAGATGAAGCGTGTAAACCGTACCCAAGGAGGATGATCAGCCAAGCTCAGCCGTGAAAGGGGATAAGGCTACCCATCGTCAAGTGCTTCTCCGTACTGGTAACAGTGGCATTCTCTTGCTCTACATGCACCGCGGTGTGCGTACGCAGCTTCGCGCGAACATCACTCTCCACAAAAGCATCGCAATAGCCAGTACTCTTGATCCCACCTAGCTTATACTACGATTGAAGGATTGGCGATTTCCATCTTTATATTACGGTGCAATCGATGTATCTGTGGAGCTGGTAAATTACCGCTACACCAGGCAAAATAGGGGCACCCCCATTGGAGGTGTTGCTAACGTGTATTTAAAGCCCTTTTCTGCTTTGACAGTATCGTATCTCTACAACTACATCCAACAAACCGCATCGTCTTCACTCGCCGGGTTGGTTTAGTGCCTTATCGCATCAGAGGGTTACGGTAGAGATGGCTCGATGTACCTATGCCTGATCGGCTATATAGGCTGCCATAGCCAAGAGAGGCAACCCGACTTGGATAGGATTGCTTCCTAGGTGATGTTAGATCTATGGGTATCTAGTTACTTAACAGGTTATATATAGTCTTTCTTACATAAGGAAGGAAAGAAGGGCCTCGGTATGCCTGCATATAAATATATATAGTAAGTAGCTTCTTAGATAAATAAGAGCCTGTCTAACCCTTAACCAAGGTACTGTTCGAGCGATTTCATGTTCTACTAGGCAAGCTGAGAGCCCTGGCCCTGACATTAGTGCTGTTAGGGTAGCTACGAGATATGAGGGCGCCAAGGTCGAATCGGGTAATCCCGCCCCGGTGCAGGTAGCCTCGATCGGGGTTTAAGGCCCTGCCGTGCGGACCACTTTGTGCTAAAACCTTGCAGATTGGCTTGGCTTGGCCGATAACCTTACGGTCTTGAGTTTAACCGTTGTGATTGGGCCTTGACAACCCGACATCTCATCAATAGGCTTCCGGACAACACTTCTTTCTTTTCTCTTGTCGCCCGCGTTTGCTCTCACGTACGTGAAGGCCCGGCGCGGCGTGGCGCACAAGGTCCGTCTTGGGCCGGAGACGGACGGCGCGACAGTCTGCGACAGGCAGCAGCCAGGCCGGCCGAGACGGCAGTACGAGGAGCAGCCTGTTCCCTTATCATCCCGAGGGACAAGTGAAGGGACACCGAGAACGCCATGGACGACTACGGAATGGGGTCCTTGATGGAGGACCCCGAGGGCTACTACCCGCCGTCGCCGCCGCCGACCAAGCAGGTGTACACGATGCGCAGCGGCAAGGCGGTAACGCTGCACCTGGTCGGGCACAGCCCTACCGAGGCGCACCACCTGTGGAACGGGGCCAAGTTCGTGGCCGACTACCTGGAGGAGGAGCCCGCGCGGGTGCGCGGCAAGGCGGTGCTGGAGCTCGGGGCGGCGGCGGGCCTGCCATCGCTGGTGGCGGGCATCCTGGGAGCGCGCAAGGTGGTCATGACTGACTTTCCCGACCCGGAGCTCGTGGAGAACATGCAGAAGAACATTGACGAGTGTGACGGCACGGTCGAGCCACAGGGGCTCATTGGGCGGACCGTGAACGCGGCGGGGTTTGTCTGGGGGGCTGACCCGGTGCCGTTGCTGGCGAGGCTGCCGGTGGATGACGAGGAAGACGGCGGGGAGACGAGGAGCGGCGACAAGGACGAGGACGAATACGAAGACGGCAAGGTAGTAGAAAGAGGAGGAGCAGGGCATCGGGCGGGCTCGAGGGGCAAGTTTGACGTGGTGGTGCTGGCGGACCTGCTCTTCCGGCACTCGGAGCACGGGGCGCTGGTCAAGACGATCAAGGAGACGATGCGGCCGGGGCGGGCCAGCGCGGCGTACGTCTTCTTCACGTCGTACCGGCCGTGGAAGCAGGAGCTCGACATGGGCTTCTTCGACGTGGCGCGGGCGGCGGGGCTCGAGGCGGAGCAGGTGGCGGAGCGCAAGCTGGAGCGGCCGCTGTTTGCGGGGGACCCGGGGGACGTCGAGGTGCAGAAGACGGTGAGGGGGTTTGTGGTGCGGTGGCCGGCGGAGGGCGACGATGGATAGTATGGTCCTGTACAGTACTTGGTGGTGATGGTGGTGATGGTGGTGATGGTGGTGATGCGTGGTGATGATGATGATGTGTGGTGACGACGACGATGGTGGGCTGCACTGGGATGAATGGCACGTTACCTCTGTCGCCGGCATCTACCCCGCATATGCACTCTGGATACGACTTTTTGGCACGTGGTTGACGGAATGATGTGAGGGCATTCGGCATGGCTCGATTTTGATAGCGAGCACTGCAGGGCGCGCTCATGTATCGGCCGTCGTGCGAATATCGGCAAAGGTTGTTGCAACTTGCTGAAAAAAAAAACGAACCACCATGTAATTATTGGGGTCTCGTCAGAGCGGCAGCCGGATCGTCAAACAACAAGGGGAAACAGCACGTTGGGCAACATGAAGAACTGTACTCGGATGCGCTCCAGAGACACGGTACTGCGCCTTGTCTGTTACCGTACTCGTCACTATTTCTCTGGCGAGGCCTACTCGGTCACCACCGGGGGCATGTCATTGGCTAGCCAATTGAACATGAGCCAGCTTGTTTCGTCGCGGCTCCGCCACATGGGTTCCCGTCGGCTACCACTTCACATGGACCGGTTGCTTGGATGCAGCGACTGTCCATGGACTCGCCAACGTGCATAGAAGAGCGGTTCATCCGACATATCAGACACTCCTATATCCAGGGGTGCGGACCTTCCTACAAGAGCGGTGCTTCTCCTCGGCTTCCCGTCGGTCCGTCGAATCTCTTCCCCGCAGAGTGACGCCCAACCTCACCTCATCACCGGCTGGCTGCCTCACTGTTCACCCTCTCGTGACGGGAACATGTGCAACCGAAGAAGCAGGCAGAGAGAATAAACGGCCAGCAGCAACAAACCACCGGAAATCCCGTCCTCAGCCATGCCCGCGCAAAAGACGTCGGCCCGGCTCGCCGACCTCGAGCGCGACGGCTTCGTCGTCATCAAGTCCATCGTCAGCCCCGAGAAGCTCGAGACGCTGCGCGCCGCCAGCCGCGAGGCCGAGGCCCTGGCCCGCGCCGGCGACTGGCCGCACACACGCACCGTCGGCAAGCAGTTCCCCCCCTGGCACCCGGACCCCGAACAGGGCATCTGGGGCGTCCAGCACCTCATGAACCCGGCCCTGCCCGGCAGCGCCGTCTTCACCCACCTGTACTTTTCCGAAGAGGTCCTGTCCATCGTGCGCGAGCTGCTCCAGTGTGACGACGAGCACCTCATCATGGAGCTCTTCAACATGCTCGTCCGCCCGGACCGCGACTTCGAGCTGCGCTGGCACCGCGACGACATCCCCGCCGACGCCTCGGCGGACCAGGAGATGGATCGCCTCGCCCGCCCGGCCTTTCACGCCCAGTATAACTTTGCCCTGTGGCACGACGACTCGCTCGTCCTCGTCCCGGGCTCCCACCGGCGCCCGCGCACCGACACGGAGCGCGCCGCGGGGCCCTTTGAGAAGACGCTGCCGGGCCAGCTCGTCGTCACCCTCGAGCCGGGCGACATTGCCTTTTACAACAACAACATCCTCCACCGCGGCGTCTACGACAGCAAAAAGGACCGCATGACCCTCCACGGCTCCGTCGGCCATGTCGGCGGCAGCCAGCTGCGCGCCCGCAACGTCCTGCAGCACGGCGTTGGCGACTGGGTCGGCGCCGTTGACTTTTCCGGGCTCGGCGAGGCTGAACGGCGCCGCGCAGAGGGCATGCGCGCTCGCCTCGTCAAGATGGGCAGCGAGAGCGGCCATGTCGGATACTCGCTGCAGGGCTGAGCGGGTGGGGAAGTGGTGTATGTATCGTCGTCCAACAATGATCGACTAGTCATGAACTATACATATATGCACACAGCACATCCATCAACCTCTTAAGAGCCTCATTCGGCTCACTCGTCTGATCCTTGTGCATTGCCTCGTTAGGCAGGCCGCAGGACAACCGCTCTGACAGGATGCCGACCGGCCTTTCAGAGCAAACTGAGCTGCCTCGCACGTTCTTGACAGCGATACTAACGCCTCGGTCTGTCATGAACGTCCGCCTTTCTCACCAGCAGTAATACCTATCACTGTAGCGACCTACGCAGCGTTCAATCAGCACCATATGCATTAATAAAATGGATTAATGCAGTACAATCACCTCAATACTTTATAGAGGTTCTTCCGATTTATTTCGATTCTTATGTATCAAATGCTGGCTTACCCTGTGCGCGGTCATCTAGTAACGCATTTTAGCAGCGCCACCAGCAACCGTCACAAGCACACGTCCAACCCGAGCCCTGAATTCAATCTTGACATCTTAGTGGTTACCCTCTGACTGTAAGTGACTCATTAACATAAGACGGGAAGGCGTGATATTTTTTAGCTTCTCTAAATACAACTGAAGCGAACAACATAAGCAGTCAAAGTAGAAGCTTGAGCCATGACTGCCTATGTATATGCCCGTGATCTGTTGGATTTCCAAGCAATTGGGAAGTTGTAAGGCCATTGAAGCCTTGCAAGCTTATGAGATATTATCTAAACCTTCCAAAGCTGCGTGACGCCTCTGCCCCGGCAACATCGCATGAATCTTGCTTTGACCTTCTTTAGCTATGTGGTCCACCTGACAAAAGCCGGTCAATCTTCCATATCCATGCTGTCTGTACCATAATGGCTATCCGCCCATGCCACCAAGGCCAGTGGATAGGACACAATCTCCTTCCGATGGCCTGACACGGTGATGTCAAAACAAACCGTTGATTCGATACGTAGGTAGCATGATTTGGAGGCGCTGGGCAGTTTCTCTTACTCTTCGACACTTGCACTGGCAGGCAATTACTACGATTTCGAGGAGCAGCAGTGCATTACTCCAAATATCCTTTTTAAACATTTTACAATCGGGGACGAAGCGGATGGGCTACGCAGGCTGAACTACTCGCGTCTTATACGCAAAGCCAAAGATATCGTATTTACCAAGGGTAATCATGTTCCAGAAATAGCTCGCACGCCATGGCCCATTGACGCATATCTTGACCGGACGACAGATTATCGCCTTGTTTCAACCATGTCCACAGCCCCCGCATCGGCGATTCCCTGCAGTAGACTGGCACAGAGAGCCAGATGAGCCAGTATCACAGTATTCCTGTACTTGGACTAGGGACACGCCGTGGATGCTGCCATTTCCTGCTCCGTAGGCTTCAGCCCGCGTGCTTCATCTTCCACTCTCTGATCCTCGTTCAACCCGTGAGTTCGAGCCGGGAGCAGGACGGCAAGAAGACGATCACGAAGGGATTTGCCTGGCTTCTAGCGGATAATCGTAACTTTGATTGAGACGGACGGTTGTGTTATGGGTGGAACGGCGGGTTGATCAAACATGTCGAAGAGCATAGTAGAGATGTCGGCCGTATATAGATACATGCACCCTAATTTCGGGATAGAGAATGATAGTTTAGACTGAACGTAGCGGCATTCGCAGATAAAAATATGGCAAAACGGCATATAGGCTACTTACCAGAAATGTGTCAGGGCAGCTCTCCTTCCTATGATCCTTCAAGTGCCTCAAGGCCGCTTTATATTGGTCTTGCGCTATAGCAATCACAAGCGCCACGATATATGGGTCATGTATCGGACTTTTAGGCGTCATTATTTTTAGTTTAAGTCGGTACAAGGCGGCGGCGATAAGTCTGCCCTGTCGTCGCACATTGAGACTTGGTGCCAAGCTTACTTCCTTCTTGTTGGCAAGAATCAAAATCAATGATGATGGCACGATCCATCCCATCAATTGACGCCGCCCTGCCCGTGCCAGCATTTACAGCCTCTTGCATCGAGCACTTGTCATATAGAAACTGGGTCTCGAAGTCGTCTGAAGTGTCGCGCTTCAGGGATGCCCTGACAAGGTGCAGTAGAGCACTTGCTCCATCAACGAGCCAAGCTCTGTTGTCCGTAGTGTCATAGAGTATCACGAACTTCTTAGATATCCATTTGAGCCGCCTGATGTAGTCGTCTCGGCCCCTGAGGTGAACAGGCTTGTCTTTCTTGCCCAGGACGCAGGACAAGCCCACCGTGATGTGCGTGCCGGCCACGATAGAAACCTTGTCAAAAGCACCGCCGGAGTCTGGCTTTGACAACTTGGACCAGCCAATGTCGTAGTTGGCACCTGGAGCACCTATTGGACGCTTTGTCAGGGATTCGCGTTAAGTCATGGAGGCTCAATACGTGCTTACCGGCATAGTTGTCGACATGGACGCTCCAGCCAACGATGTGCCGGCTGGCCTCAAGGTCACTGATGTCGAGCTTCTCGGGGTACTCTTTTCCGAGGCGCACTAAGTTGCCGCGGCGTCCGAGTACGAGATGTAACTGCCATCAGAACTGGAGATGGCGTGCCAAGTCACGACGCCCTGGTGTCGTCGTGGAGGGACCAGAACTGTAGAATACCCTTTGATGAGCATTTTGCCAGCAAACGTGCTAATCTTTCGGGCGTTGACGAGCTTGGCCATGGTGTCGAGAGAAATCTCGATGCCAGTGTCTGAGTCGTGGCGTTCCGGCACAGGGTAGCCTTTAACCAAGACGGTATTGCCAAACAATCTCATCCAGCATCTACCTGCGCCCGTCTCCGCAGGGCTAAGGCCACGTGAGAAGCTTTCGCGAAGCGGACCGAGCTTGTACCTCAATCTCGGGGAGGCTTGTGACAGCTGCTCTGCCTCGCACGAGGGATAGAGGCCCACTACAGTGCCATCGTCGACCGGTGAACAGCTCAAGGCGGTGCTGAGCCATGCTAGACACTCGCCTACCTCGGCGATGAAGTAATCTGTGCCGCGAACCATCACCGTCACAGTTTCTTGATCCTCGTCCAGTTGTACACACCAAGATAGGCTGTCTTGGAAACATAATGAATATGGATCTACATGTTGCCAAGCGCATGGAGTCTATTAGTCCGCAATCTCTACAAGCGATGAGGAAAGGTCGTGTGACTTACGGCTGTGCAAGAACGACATTCCATCCTGGAGAAGTGACTTGTAGACATCAAGAAGCCGGGGTCCGAAGTCAGGCCAGACCGACTGTACATATTGCCGGCACGTCGTGGCCCAGGCATTACGATCATCGCCAGTCAACACCAGAACTCGTTCAAGGGCTTCGTGGGCCGGAATATCGTATCCTTGGGATACGAAGAAATCCTCTATCCAAGGGTGTTGAAACTCGACATGGAACAAGCTTTTGGAAGGAGCTGGTAGGATTCGCTCGTTCAGTTCAAAAGAAGTGTTCAATATCCAGCCAGTCTCTGTCAAGACATCTAAAAAAAACAGGCGGTCAAGTATGCGCTGTCGAATCTCCGCCTGGGAATTTTGTACTCCGGGCACCCGCCACTCGACCTGTCTCTGGACTGACCCAAGCAACCAGGTGAATGCGGGAGATCGCAAAAGGTCGTGAAGATATGCCTGCATGTGGGGGAAATCGTCAAAGTCATTATCCATGCCCGTGGTGTGAACCCACGATAAACGGTCGGCGGTGTCTTGTTCTGAGTCGTACTCCTTGCCCTGCCAAAGTGACATATTGTCCACGTCGGACGTGGTGTTGCCCGCAGTTTCGATGAGAGCCCCATTATTACCTTCTCTCTGCTCGGTCAAGAGGGTCTTCAGCACTGCATTCTCAATTCGGCTGGAAAATTCCTCGTCAACTCAACTGTGGTAGCCCTGTTACATCCAAGGGACTAAATTGGGGACTCACAATCGGCATACGGTCACCGACGCTTCCAGATGGGCCTCTAATAGCCTACTATCCTCCAAAGAATTAACGTAATCGCGTCTGTGGTGAGAGTCCCTGTATGCAAATTCCATCAGAAGACCGGGGAGCGCGGCTGAAAGCTCATGAAGCTGGTTGACGGGAATAGTTCGCGAAAGAACAGCGGCAATCTCCTCAGCAAACACGGAGACGTACAGTGCTAACATGGAGTCTTGGATGGTAGAAACCCTTGAAAGCACTAGCTGGGAGCCTGACAGCTCAGCAGTCCCTACTGAGCCTGCCGCTTCTTCCAACGTCTCTCGCCATGCTTGCTTCTCTTGTTCGCGGTTGCCAGAGGCGTGGTGAGATCCGTAGCCCGAGTCGGGGATGGTCGCGTCGCTCGAAGGGTTTAGAACAGCCGCCGGGCTGGAGAGGGTATGTTCAGCAAAGATCGAAACAGGTTTCGACTCATTGGCGACAGGAAAAACGGCTTTGAAGAAATCATTGAGACCTCTGGCCTGTTGCGTCGTTTTCACGCCATACACCCAAGAGACTTCGCCATATTCATTCTCACTAGCAAAGCATCAGCCCCGGCACCGGAAATAAGCTCGTGGGACCTACTCTCTGGAGCCATGCCCATGTCGTTCGAGAAGATCGAGCCGATAAAACCTTCTCATACAGCCACGTTGAGGGCACCGGAGACTGGGTGGCTCATGGCTCGACTGATGGCGTCTACAAATAGCACACACTTAAGTTTAAAAATAGCTGGCTTAGAGATGGGATAGACGGCTCTGAATACCTTAGGTGCTCGACACGTGCGAAGGTCTAGTGGATTTTCTCGTCAGAAGATATCCGCGGTGTTTCTCGTTTGATGGCCATTCAGCTTTACCTTGCGCGGACTGCAAACCTGGCAGATATTGCACCTTGACCCCAACCTGAACCTCGAATAGCGAACTACGGTTGGTGTCGGCATGGGAGCCTCCGGCTTCGGTGTCATGCCAAGGCCGCTCCCAACATCAGGATTCAAGTCCGAGGGCTCCATTACCTGAGAAGGCGGAGAATTTCGACTTTCAGTAATCCGAGAAGAGGAAGGAGTGGTCGAGACGGACGGATAGTTTATGGTGATATCGACTTCTTTCGAGGCTGGAACACGTTCAAGAGGAGCATGTGTCTTTAGGAAGCTTAGAAGTTGGCAAAAGAGAGGGACGTCGAGAAAGACTTAAAGTACGGAAGCCCAAGCACGCTATCTACAGTAGGAAATATCCGAGAGATCAGCCAGGCGAGCGCCACTTGATCTCGTCTTCAAGTGATAGGCGGGCTAGGCGAAGCAGGTGAGTCTGCTCATGACCGAGCATGACGGCGCGGCGGCCTACATGTGCATACGTGACTTGGTTCCCGGGGCGTGTATCGGGAACTGCATGCAGGCAGCCGCGAGGGATCCGACAGTGCATGATGATTCATGTCGACGTTGGCGATGCTCCGGGAGTGTAACGGAATATACGGAAGCGTCCAAGGTGAAGTCGATGGATTTTGCTCGATAATCCTTGGCCTTGTAAACAGATGGCGGAGAACCCTGACTCCTGAGGCACCGACGACGGACTGCGGGTCCGCAATACGGTCCGCTTTTGCCGCAGTCGCCAGCCGGGGCCGGCCCCACATGCATTTCTCTGAAGGCTCGTGCCGATGACGCGGAGGCTGAAGAATGGCTACGTGTACTGGTCTGGTGTTGACAGCCGACAGGGGCCACAGGGGCACAAAGCTCCATCCATCACGAGCCGGACATGGCTAGATGAAGAGACGATACGAGAAGGGTCATGACTGCCTAATTAGGCAGTTGGAGGCAACACAATGCTGTGCCCGAGGAGTGCTCGAGGAGTGCTCGAGGAGTGCTCGAGGCCAAGGGTGTCATTTGATGGCCTGGGGGTGGTTGGCCCGAGTCTGTAGCGGGACTCAACGGAGAGAGATGATGAAGAATGGGGGAGAGACAAACGAGATAAGACAGGAAAAAGAAACGTTTTAATCCGTGCCTTCCGTCTCCAATGCGGAGTCGACCCCGGATTTTCGACTTTTAACCCCATGGGGGAGGAGGAGAAGCAGCCCTCTTTTGTATTTTTATTTTTCCTCGACCCCACCTTTTCACCGCACCGCACTCAACCACCAGTCCACCACCACCACCACCACCACCAAACCACCACCAACCACCAAAGCCCACCTCGACGTTTCTGTCCCTGTTGTTTGCCTCTTGAATGTCCTCACCCTTTGTCGCCTTGAGCTCCCTGGGCATACGGCGGACGAGACCATCGCCCCGTGAGGGCCCATCACAACCATTGACCGAACAAGGGCATTCTTTGGTTCCGCTGCCCCACGGAGAACAACGGCTCACGATAGCCTCGGCCACTCGCCCGCGCCTTCTCGCCTCTATCCACCGCTCATTGACCCTCGGAATCTTGGTCGGCAAGACCCTCCACTCTGGCTTCGTTACATGGCATCAAAAAGCTGCACGCTGACCCCCCGTCGAGTAAAAATAGAATTGCTCGACAGCACCGCTCGTTCAACCCACCCTCTCACAAGACACGGAGAGGGCAAGAGACACAGAGAGGCTAGAGGAAGAGAGGGTGACAGGGGAACCGGAAAAGACAAGGGCACCCCCTCCCCCCGGGGCCCTGCTGTCTCACTTCTCACCTCCCCGTTTCCCCGACGCCCGCCCGCCTTGGCTGAACCTTGTCCGCCGCCCCTTGGCTCCTGCTTCTCTCCGCTCCTCGGCCGCCATTTGTACGCCCAATCCTGGCCCCCGTGCCTCAACAGGCCGGGCCTTAGCCTCCTAGCCGTCTTCGGGCACAAGCCGCCGCTGCGGTTGCTTCCCGGCTGCCTCCAATCCTACCCCAGCTGCAATCCCCCAGAGTTGCCGGACGGAGGGATTGCTCGCCATTCGCCCTCTCTCTTGGCTGCTTGTCCCCCGCTCTCCCGTCCCTCCCCTCGCCACGCGTCAGACCGGTTGGCTGGCCCATGGGACCCCTCTGTTGGTGACTAGTCCCCGAGGGCTACCGAGTCGGCCCCTCTGCCCTTCTCGTCCCGTCCCGGTCTTCCTCGAGCCAGTTGGCGCCCGGAAGGCTTAGAGGGCCTCGTCGTGGGCTGACAAGCTGCCGTCGTCCGTCTTGCCTGCTGCTGCTGCGCCTCCACCCTCCTACTCCTCGCTCTCGTCCTCCCCATACTGTCAGCTTTGTCCCCCAAGAAGCCAATCCGCCCCTATCCGGCCCGTTGGTGGCATCGACGCACCCCGCAACTCGCTCCTCTTTTCCTCCAACAACTCCAACGTCTTCCAATACTTTGCGCCGAACCCCAACCCCCTCCCTCTGGGCGCCAAGCAGAGGGTGTAGGCAGCAGCCCGGCCCGTCATCTGCTGCGCCCGCCGTCATGCTCCCTGGCCACCGTGCCCTCGAGGGCTTGCCTGCTCGCCCACCCGGCGCCGCCCTGACCAGAGCCGAACCGGGGCAGAGCCGTGACCAGAAGCCCAAGGTACTGCCTTGCAAGTACTGCAACAAGCGCTTCAGGTCAGTGCCGAGCCGCCTCTCTGCCGCTGCCGCCCGCCTGACTCACCGTCCTCTAGACGCGTTGAGCATGTTCAGCGACACGAGAGGACCCACACCAAGGAGAAGCCCTTCTCCTGCGACTGGGACCGCTGTGGCAAGACTTTTGGACGCCGGTAAGTTGCCTGGGCCATGCCTCCCTGTTTGTGCCAGTTCCCACCACTCACGCTTCCCCCTCTTCCCCCTCCTCGACTTACACACATCCAATGCCTTACAGCGAGGTAGTGCATACGCCATCCGCCCCCAGTTCAGCGCCTTGCTCTCGTCCTCAACCCCCTCGTGCCTGTTGACTTGTTCACCATGTGCACCCGGCTGCCTACTCACGTATGTCTCCGAAAGCGATCCATCCATCTCCATTCTTCGTCGCATCTTGCTTCTGTATCACCGCGTTTGGGCCCACAAGATACTTATATGGACATCAGTGATCTTCTCGTCAGGCACGAGAAGCTAGTGCATCTCAATGAGGGCAGCAAAGACAACAGTCGGTCGAGAAAATCCCTCTCCGTCACCTCGTCACATAAACCTTCTCTTTCCGACGACCATGGCAGGGCAAACGCACACCAAGATGTTGCACGGCCTCATGCTCCGCCTCCTCCGCCCCAACCCCCTTTACAACCGCAACAGCAACATCCACAACGGCTTCAAGCACAACAGCAGCACCAACATCAACCGCAACTACAACAGTATCATCATGGCCCCGCGAGCCCCGGCACCGCGTCTTTACACATTCCCCAAGACCTCCGCTGCACGCCTAGGCCGGTCGCCTGCAACCTCGATGTCTTGTCCGATGCGGCGGCGCTGGCCACCGAGGTCAATCCTATGCAGCCAATGGTGAGCGAAATGGCGGACCACCCTGCTCATTCTCAAGACAAAGTCTACGGCGAGCCCATGGAAGGGTACGTCGACAGGCCGCGGGGGGATCAACGGCACGCCCTCTCCTCCGGGTTTGCGCCGCAGCCGCCACAGCCTCTGTACGACGACTATAATCTCTTCTTGGACGACCTGGCCGCGTCGCCGCATCTTATCCCGCCGCACTTTGAGCCGGATGAGCAACTTGCCACGTGGGCTCGCTCGCCTGCCAGGCCTCCGTCTCAGTTCCCCTCTCGCTTCGCATCTGTTGCCCCAGATATTCGTGAACCCGGAGATTCATTGTATCGCCCACACGACGAGTTTTCGCGAGCGCCATCTTTCCGCATTTCCGCCCTCGACCACGGTTCCATCAGGAGCCGGATGGAGGAGTATTCGGCAGTTTTGCCAAGCGACTTCGTCTTTCCCTCTCGCCACACTCTCACTAGGTTTTTCGAGGGCTACGTCACCGGATTCCACGAGCAGCTCCCGTTTCTGCACCTTCCCACGCTTGCGCCGGCAGAGCTTGGCCCAGAACTGCTGCTCGCCATACTGGCCGTCGGTGCTCAATATCGATTCGAGAGCAATCGGGGGTATGCCCTCTGGTATGCGGCCAAGGCCGTGGCAGCGGAGCAGATTCGGAGACGCCACAGCTCAGAAGTGCACGCACTTCTACCGACAGCCGCAGCCTACAGCCCGCACTCGACGCGGCCGTCTCCAAGTACCAGCTACCGGCATTCCTTTGCTTCGGCACAGTCGGAAAGGCCGACGACCCAGGACACGCATCGTGAACCATAGTGAGTCAAGCCCCTTTCTCGCCGTGAAAATAGACGCGCTGCTGACACAACTGTCACGAAAGCTCTCCCAACAACCCCCAAGCTCGACTAGAAACGATCCAAGCAGCCCTGATCCTCTTCGCGGCCGGTCTCTGGGGCGCCAAGACGATACTCCACGACGCCTTGTCTCTACAGAGCACCCTGTCCATGTTGATCCGCCAGGAGGGCTTGCATGTTGAAGCGAGCCAGGCGATGCTTACTGACTGGGACTCGTGGGTGAGGTTGGAGGGGGCCAACAGGACAAAACTCCTCGCGTATTGCTTCTTTAACCTCTGCAGCACCGCGTACGACATGCCTCCCCTGCTCATGACGTCGGAACTGAATCTCTACTTACCCCTGCGCGCCCGACTGTGGCGCGCCGAGACGGCCTGGCAGTGGCAGGAGCTTCGACAGTCGACACCCGTGGCCGAAATCACCGTGCATGATGCCGTCTCGCGACTATTTGACCGAGCCAATCAGGGGCTCCCGGCGCATCTGTCGTCCTTGGGTTACTATATTCTCATTCATACCTTGATCCAGCACGTCTACCTCTTGAAGCAGACGTCGTTTGCGGCCGGCCCGCCTTTTGGTACCCGCCAGATACTGAAGCCCGAGGATGCGGAGGACGTGACGCAGGCACTGCGCGTCTGGCAGACGAGCTTCGAACACCGTCGCCAGTTGAGGGCAGCGGAGACGGGGCATCTCGTGAGCCCGGAATCTCTGAGCAGCGGCTCGCTGACCTTTAACGCCACGGCTCTCTTGCGGCTTGTGTATATTCGACTCTACGCGGACATGGCACCAAAGAGGTCACTGGAGACAAGGGATTCGACGCTGATCGCATCGGCGCTGAGCGCCACGCCTCCGCTGCTTCGGGGCCCAAGACTGCACCGCGCTGTTTTCCAGGCTGTCCATGCGCTGTCCATGCTTGTGAAAGCCGGCGTAAACTACGTGGCGAGGGCCAAGTCAACGGAATGGGGCATCCAGCTATCGCGCAAGTGGCCCCTGGACCCTACGGTCTCTTTCCTTGACCCGGGGCAAAGTGCTGACTGAGCTGGTAGTGTGCAATTTTGAGTGCGCCATGTTGCTCGCCAAGTGGCTTATAGCCCTCTCGGCAATCAGGCCGCCGGATCCGCCGGCGTCTCCGGAAGAAAAGGGCGTGCTGGAGATGGTTCGGCGCTTGCTGGACGAGACGGAGTTTGCGGTTCCCGTCGACCCGTCGCTATTAGGACCGAGCACAGGTTCCGGGCAGATGGATATGGCAACTAGCGACGGGGCCAAGCTGCGGCAGCTGGCGAGCGCGGTGGTGCGGCTCTGGGCGGAGACGTTCAAGGGGACGCATATCTTCGACTTGATCAAGGTCATGGGGGCAAGCTTGGACGGGTACGCAGACTTGGTAGACAGGCCGCCAGACCGGGGCTCAGTGAGCAAGATGGCATCAGAGGCCGGCATGGGATAAGGCGAGCGCGGCGGACGAGAAACGACGAGAGGATTTTGTCCTTGGCTTTTGTCTTTTCTATTGTTTGGAGTTGGGGGGAGCGAGACATGATACCTAACGCGCAGGAGGGCGGGATGGAACGATGAGCCGCCGTCGACTCTTTGGACGGAGCGTGCGATGACGTAAAGGCGTCAAGAGGACATATTCAGCGCACCGTACCGAGGACCTCGGCCGGCCCAATGTGCTAGATGCGCGAGTGTAGGAGGAAGAAACCCAACGATTTACGAGGACGAGCCTGGAAGCACCTATTGACCTCGCAGTAGATGCGTTGTCGAGGTGTGGAGCCGAGGGCTGAAGGCATACTCGAGCCTTGGAGCGAATATGACGAGGCAAAGCTTAACGCCCTAGTAGCCAGACCGGAGATGTACATTCAGGCACAAATAATCCAAGATGACTTAGTAGGACATTCTCAAAGCCACCTTACTGCGAGAACTCAACCCAGCAGCAGGTCCAGGATCAAGGAATGTTGAGAAAAGAGAAAGCCTTTGCCTGCAGAATACGATGTCTCGTCTCAAGAGTTATAAGATGAAACACAGTCAAAGAAACTCTACCCACTCCTCAAGTTTCTTTCCCAAGCACTAACACGCACCTAAAAACTTGGCTAGTTTCTGGATATGGTGGAATCTCTGTTGAACTTGGCGGCACCGTAGCGTTGCGGTAAGAGTTGTCCACGTTGACTACGACGTGGCGTGGCCCGCCGTACTTTCAACGACGTAGAGACACTGATATGTATGTGGGTTGCTCGCAAGCAATTCACTAATAACGTCCTCACAAGGCTCGTAAGCTGCGTGAGCGAGTTCGAGTGCAGCTAGATAACATGTTCATGGCGCCATGAACAAAGGAGGCCAGGGCAAAAGGAAGAAGTGTGAGACAAAAGACAAAGATCGGCTCTTAGCTCGGCGGCTCAGCTGCTCGGCAAGCACAAGCAGCGGCCCGAAGCCTTGCGCGACAGCCGTCCCAATAGCTCTGTTTTATACCTCAGGGGTGGCCTCCAAACGGCCACGCCTGCATTGCATCTGCGAATTTTGTCCAGATCGTGCTCCTTCACACCGCCAGGCACGGCACGCAGTTAGATCGAGTGACGTCAGAGAGCTGGTGAGCCGGCGGCCAGGATGAGTCGGCGTTGCATCAAGTTCCGACGGAGCAGCCGACGATCGGCATCGGATCCATCTCTATCTACTTTGACACCCATTTCCCCGACTCTTCTCCCCCCCCCCCTCTTCGTTTATTCCCTGACGATCGGCTTCCTGCGTAGGTTTGTAAGACAACTCGAGTTCTTGCGCTGCTGAACCGAAACTACGCGTGGCGAGCAGGGAAAGCCGTGGATGGTCTAGGTGTAGGTAGAAAAACCGGCCATTTGATTACTGGGTGAGCAGTGGTGCCAGGACTGACGGACTATTGTTTAAATTCCCATATGGTTTTTTATTCACGTTCCGTGTCGACAGGGCTTTCCCGTTTAATTGTCGTCTTGAGCGATCCCGGCAGGTTCTTAGTGACGTGAACTTCGTATTCCAGTCATAAACACAACGACCCCTGAGTCGTCTTGGCGCGATGTTATGTTATAGCGTCTTTGACTTAGACCACGTGCTCTCGGTAGTCTTCATTCGCCTTCCTTTGTCTTGCAAAGCTGTAGGACAAAGCAGAAGAAAATCTAAATATATAATCTACTAGGCTTACCGCTCCACGAGCGAGGCAGAGACTAGAGAATAGCAGTCTAAGAATCATGGGGCTGTGAGCTATACAGTGGCAGAAAGGGCCTTATAAACTCTATACCGCCGCGTGTAACTTAATAGCGTCTCTATATATGCCTTACGGCCCTGGCAAGTGCAAGTTTGTAGCATGAATTAGATCGACGCTTTAATTGCTAAGTAGTAGCGTATCGATAGCGTGTTGATTCCGGGTAGGATCAACCAGTTAGCGTGCTCCTTCCCGTTGCGGATATTCCTTAGCTTCGCAGGAACGCCTCCAATATCAAGCTTTCCTTCTTCCATGGCATCTGATCCGTCATCGACGATGGCTTGTATGTGAGCTGGCTCTCCAGCATAGCGGCAGGTCCAGGTCTTGGTATTATATAAATCGCAGTATCTTCTCTCTAATGGATAACTTACCACACCCGACCAAATATTCACTGCTAAGCAACCTCAACCATTCATCTACCAAGCAATTCCGACTCATCTTTCAACCAAGCAGAAATGAAGTACTCTTTTGCCGCCGCCATGGCCTTCGCCGCCGGAATTCTCGCTGCGCCAGCAACCATTCAGGGGCGTGCCCAGGGTCCGACTTACAATAAAAGCCATCCAGTAATCGGTTCAACTTGCCCCGTCCCGCATTCCTCTCAGCCTCTGGGTCCCCTTTTCCCAGTCGCGAATATGCTTGGCAGCATTATCGCGCCGGCTTTAGACGCTCTTATTGGGCAACAGACTGTTGGGGATATTGAGTCTGTCCCCATATGGCAGTGCCCTTTGACGAATCTCTATTGACATTGCAATACAGCGCAGTTGCGGATCAGCTTTGTGTCAGCGCCCAGCAAAATCCAGCGGATGGTAACGGCATCTGTCAGGATACCCTGGGTGCTGTTCGCGACTTCGTGGACGCAAAAACACCTCTCACTCAGAGCCAACAGTTTGGCTGCCTTCTTGATCTCATCTGTGTGTCGCACACTGGCCCTCAGAATACGGGAACTTGCAACCAACTTCTCGCTGGTGCTGGTATGTATATTCCAAAGGAAACCGGTAAGAAATTGTGCTGACTTCACCACCCCCGGCAGATTGTGTTGCCAACAGAATTGTTGGGGACGAGGACCCAGAGTGCCTTTAGCGAGGTTGTGACATTGGCAAGGTGACAATTTAAGCCTTGTCTTTTTGATGATGAATAACGGTATCTCCTATCCGCTGTACACGGGGCATTTCTCTCTTTCCATCAGGACATTCCATTTTCATACCACCTTTCTATCTACAAGACCAACTGGGTTCCCTCTGTCACGACCCTGGGCGCCAGCGTAGAGCCGCCAGCGCAGAACCTCACCAGTGTCACGTGCCCAAGCAGCATCACGTGCCCACGCGCGACCTCGTGTCTATATAAGGGCCCGCTCGGTCGTGTAGTCTAGTCTTCCTTTCTTGCTCCTTAGCTTTGAGTCTTTGTTCATAGTGCCAATACATCTTTATAGCCGTCAAGGCTCGTATGTGCCTGGCCGTAACACTACTCAAAGCTCAATAAGATCGCTTGCCAGCGATTAAGCAAATAGGCACCGAGCTTTCACGTCACACGCGCCTGACGTAAATCCAGCGCATCCGTTCTGACCGTTCCGACCAAGACTCCGACCACCGACCAAGTGATCCTCAAGGCTGAGATCACGTCCGTTCCGACCAAGACTACGCGTGTGTGTAGTCGTCCGACCAACCGTTCCGACCAAGGGATTCGTCCCGTCTGACCTCCGACCGTCCCTGCTCGTGCAGGCATCTGACCGTGATTCCGCGTGGTATCATTTCCGACCCTAGACTCTGACCTCGAGACTATGATATCTGAGGAAGCCCTGCCATCGGATCAGCCTCGCCGTTCCACCCGGCTTGCTGGCCAAGCCACTGAATCCGAAATAGTAGCCATGGCTGCCCCGAACCCCCAAGACGCTCTCATCCGCGAGATGAGAGAACAGATGCGGCCTTAACGGCCCGTCTAAATGAACGCTCTCCGTCTGTTGAATCAAATCGACAGCACCGGGAGCCCTCGACTGCTTTTGCCGGCCCAAATGGCCCGGCCTTCCGACCAACAGGCAAAGCTGCCTGGCCTTTTTGCCCCCTTCCCAGAGGGCAAGAACCCCGAGTACAGCGACGCCGCCAAATCGCGCATCAAGGTCTCGCGACGTTCTCAGGAAGAAGGACGAGTTCCATTCCTTCATCCTGAGCATAAAGAACAAATTTGACGAAGACGTGCGAACCTTCCGGACTGAGAACAGCCGGATGGTCTGTCTGTATAACCTGCTCGAGGAAAAGCCCGCCGAGCACTTGAAACCCGCTTCTCCTCTGACACTCGACCCTTCTCTGGAGTGGCAGAGATGATCAAGCCCTTGAGTCCGCCTATGGCAATCCGAATGAGCTTTCCGAGGCTCTTGACCGCCTGCAACGCCTCCAGTTTACCGTGAATGGGAAGACCGACATTGTGGACTTTCTTGCGGAATTTGACTACTTAACTGCGACCGGTCGTGTGCCCGAGGACCAGATGAAGCATACCCTGTGGCAGCACATCCCGGCCAACCTAGATAACAGCCTCTTGACCAAGACCCGCGACGAGTCCGTGACCTACGAGGTTTTCTGTGGGTTCATTAAAGACGCTGTCCACTGCCAGAAGAGGAGTATGAGGCAGACACAGGACTCCCGCTCTTCCGACCGATCTCGCCGCGCGCCGACTAAGACTGCTCCGACTACCGCCAAGACTCCGAACAAGACCGGCTCGACCCTATCACCTCGCGTGATGCTGGC
Organism: Hirsutella rhossiliensis; assembly: GCF_020360975.1. Classification (NCBI taxonomy): domain Eukaryota; kingdom Fungi; phylum Ascomycota; class Sordariomycetes; order Hypocreales; family Ophiocordycipitaceae; genus Hirsutella; species Hirsutella rhossiliensis. The sequence continues at coordinate 2,824,631 of NW_025408674.1, read as the reverse complement.
AGAGCCTTGACCGACGATGAAAAGGGTCCATTAGGATAATGGCACCTGCTTTATTTGTGGAAAAACAGGGCACCTCTCTCGCGAGTGTCCCGACCGCACCCATGCTGTCTCCCGTGTCGCCTCCGTCCCTGTCCCTGCCAACGACTCTGATCAAGATTCGGAAACGAATAGGACCATCACAAGACTCCTTGATGGTCCCTAAGGTGTCACAGACAGCGAGTAGGTCTAGCAAGTCATTCACTCTGCCAAGTCAAGTCCAAGTGGATGGTGTGAGCCTACCTGCCCGCTCCTCTGTGATACCGGGCCGAAACCCGTTTGCTGGTTAGCCCAACCTTCGCCCAGTCCGCCGCCCAAAGACTCGGAGCCCAGATTAAGGAGCTCCCGAGTCGGATTCCTCCAAGACTTCCGTGGAAAGCCAGCCGGCTATATCCAGAAACAGCTGGTCGCCACTTTCGTCATCGATGGCCGTTCGTTCGCAAACGAGACATTTGATATAGCTGAGTGTGGCCATGATATCTTTATCGGTCTTTTCTGGATGCGGGAGAAGCGCCTCCTGCTTGACTGCGCCGCCCGACAGATCATCTGGCCAGATGATCTTCCTGCCCTCGCCAAGTTCTCCCGACGATCCAGCTCTCGTCAAGCCCGCTCTCGGGTCGGATCGACCCTAAGATCCAGGCCGACGCTGAGAGGCGGAACCGCCTGCTCGAGAAAGAGGAGAAACGCTACCGGATCCTCCACAAGAACTGGGGCCGCTCTGATCAAACTCCTCCGGCCTCTGTCCCGACCCCGTTACCGACTCCGTCTCCGTCGTTTCAGTCCAAGTCTCCGTCTGCCAAGAAGTCTGTCCGTTTTCAGCTCACGACCGCCCCTGCTACCGACTTCGTCTCCGTCGCCTCGATCCAAGCCTCCGAAGATCAAGCCCTGATTAACGCCCTGGTCTGCCAAGTAGAGTCTCACGAGAGATTCGAACAGTGGAACGAACTCGAACCGTTGATGCCCCGGGATCCAGTCCAGCTCGAGCCAAGCTCCGGCCTTGACCAGACCGTCCCTAGTGCTCGAACCGTTGCTAAAGTCTCCCGGATCAAAAGACCTACCAGGGACAAAGCATTCCGTTCCTCAGGAGAAGACCCTGAGCATGTTGCTTGTGTCCGTAGTCGTCTACCGCCCCAGCTCACCCATCTAGAGGATTCTTCTCGAAGAAAGAGGCCCACACCCTACCTTCGAGCCGACCCGGTCACGATGTAGTCCTAGAGCTTGAGAAGCCTCTTTCGCCGACAGGACCCCATCGTACCGCACGCCCGTAAAGTATCTTCCTCTAGAAAAAGAGTTTGTCGATCCCCTCCGGAGATAGACTTCATCGACCCCGATCCGAGTCCGCACGCCGCTTCTGTCCTCTTCGCTCCGAAACCGAACACGACCGCCCGCCGCTTCTGCATCGACTACCGTTGGATGAACGATCATCTTAAAAGTCGCATCACGCCCGCTCCGTCCCTCGAAGGTACTGCTTTCGGTTGCCGTGAAGCTCAACGCTTCACGAAGATCGATGTGATCCAGGCCTTCCACCGTCTCCGCATGGACCCTGACTCCGAGTATTTGACCGCCTTTCGCACCCGTTTCGGAACTTTCCGCTGGAAAGTCCTCCCGTTCGGTCTGAAGGTAGGTCCCGCCTGGTTCCAGCAGTTTATCAACGCGCAGCTTCACGATCTCCTCGACCGGTGCGCCAGCGCCTACGCAGATGACGTCCTGATCTACTCGGATAAAGAAGAAGACCACTGGAAAGACTGTCAAGAAGTGATCTGGCGACTCCATCAGGCAAACCTCCAGGAGACATCAAGAAGTCTAGATTTAACGTGACCAAGGTTGACTACCTCGGCGTTCTGCTTGAAGCCGGTGTGGGCCTTAGTGTCGACCCTCGGAAAGTTCGATCGATACAAGACTGGAAGTTTGAGGACCTCCGAGACCGCACCGCGATCCGATCATTCGTTGGCCTATGCAACTTCATCCGTGTTTTCTGCTACCACGCCTCTGGAGTGGCAGAACCTTGAACCGGTTGCTTAAGAAGGATGTTGCCTTTGTGATGGGCCCGGAGCAACGCGAAGCATTTGATCAACTCAAGCGCCTGGCTATCGAAGCCCCGGTCCTCGCCTTCTTTAGACCAGAACTGCCGACCCGACTGGAGACCGATGCCTCCCGGAATGCCACAGCTGGTGTTCTATGGCAGGAACAGCCTGATCAGACCTGGAAGCCCGTTGGATTCTTCTCTAAGACCATGACCCCGGCCGAGCGAGCCTACCCAATCCAAGATCGAGAGCTCCTCGCCGTCGTACAGAGTCTAGAGCACTTCTACCCAGAGCTCTTAGGCCAGAAGTTCGATGTGATCACCGATCACGAAGCCTTAGTCCATTTCTCTACGAAGCGCCTGCTCTCGGTACGACAGATCAGATGGTCCGACTTTCTCGCCCAGTTCGACATCCGTTTCCTCTACCGCCCCGGTCGACTGAACGTAGTCGCCGATGCCCTCTCCAGGAAGACAGCGGAGCTCCCTACCGTAAAGGCCCGGGAAGCCGAGGAACGCACGGTGACCCTGATCCTCCGGAAAGGCTAGGCTTCGCGACCGACTCTCTAGACCCTACGGCCGCCGGCAACCTGCCCCCTCAGAACTTTAGTCCCGAACCTAAGCCTACTAGACCATTAGTTCTGAGGGCCACGAGTGCCCTACAGACCCCAGAAGACCGAGGATACAGCAGACGCCCGATCAAGACCGCCCAGAACTAGACCCGAACTCGGTCCCGAAGGAGCCGAACTCGTTTCGTTGATCCGCCAAGAGAACCTCCTCCAAGACCTCGGTACCCATGGAACACACCTGGTCGTACCAGCCCAGACCTCAGACAAGCAGACGTTTCTTCAGACCGCGCTCATTCGCGAAGCCCACGAACCCCAGATCTTCGCTCACGCCGGACAGAACAAGGTGATCAAGCTGCTCCAACGAGACTTCTACTGGCCAAGGATGAAGGAGGATATCCGTCGTTATATTCGGAACTGCCACGACTGCCGCCGCAACAAAACCCCTCGAGACAAGACCCCTGGACTGCTCCATCCACTGCCCGTACCGACCTCTGTTTGGGAGCACGTCGAATGTGACGGGAAGGATATGCCGAAAGACCGTTACGGATATGACTATGTTTGGACCTTCGTCTGCAAGCTAAGCCGGATTATCGCCACGCTCCCAGGAAAGAAAAACGATACGGCAGAAGTCTTAGCTAGCCGCTACTTCCGCTACCTCTATCGTTTCTTCGGTATGCCCCTCGTATGGATTTCTGACAACGCTGGACAGTTTATTTCTGCCTTCCTCGCAGAGATTAACCGGCTCACGGGAACGAAGCATCGTCATGGAAGCTCCCTACACCCTCAGACCCAAGGTGTAGAAGTCACAAATCAATACCTAGATCAAAAGCTACGATTCTACGTGACGAAGCATCAAGATAACTGGAGTTCCCTGCTGCCCGCCCTCGACTTCGCCCATAACTCGTCTTGGCACTCTTCCATCGACATGGCACCGTTAAAAGTAGCCCTAGGCCGAGATATCCGGAACCCCCTGTCACTGCCCCCGACTGACAAGACCGCTGCCACCGGACCCGCCGCCAGAGCTAGGGAACTTGTGCAGACCGCCCAGGAAACCCAGGAAGACGCCAGGAATGCTGCCACCGCCGCTCAAGAACGTCAGAAGGAACAGGCTAATAGGAAACGACGACCAACCGACTTTGCCATCGGTGACCGAGTTTTCTCAGCAGGAAAGGCTTCGCCACGAACGCTCCGACTACTCGGCTAGATAACCAATGGTCAGGTCCGTTCGTAATCCTGGAAGAACGCGGTCATAGCTACGTACTGCAGCTGCCCGAGTCGTACAAAATGAAGAACCTATTCCACGCCGACCGTCTTCGAAAAGCAGCCGATAACCCTTGCCCCAGCAGATCCAGTCACCTCCGCCACCCGAGGAGATCAACGGAGAACCCGGTGGGAGGTTGATCAAGTCCAGCAGTCTCGAGTAACCGGTAGAGTCGACGACTGGAATACCAGGTCTTATGGAAGGGATGTGACCCTGATGAGACCTGGTACCCGGCTAGGAATTTCCGTAACGCACCAATGGCATTGAAGATTTTCCACGATGAACATCCGGACGCAGCAGGCCCACCCGTCAACCTGCAATACTGGATCGAATGTGCTGCAGCGGAGGAGGGCTGCGAGGAACGAGACGATGACGACACAGCAGAGAAAGCCGTGAAACCAAGAACCCGCCGCCACGACTGACTACCTTGATACGCATATCAAGGCCTTAGACGGGGGGCAGTGTCACGACCCTGGGCGCCAGCGTAGAGCCGCCAGCGCAGAACCTCACCAGTGTCACGTGCCCAAGCAGCATCACGTGCCCACGCGCGACCTCGTGTCTATATAAGGGCCCGCTCGGTCGTGTAGTCTAGTCTTCCTTTCTTGCTCCTTAGCTTTGAGTCTTTGTTCATAGTGCCAATACATCTTTATAGCCGTCAAGGCTCGTATGTGCCTGGCCGTAACACCCTCTTTGAATGAAAGAATTAAGAGATTGCAGTCCTTCCATTCGTATGTCCACAGCCAATCTCACGCCTAAACCAAGATGGTGAAGGTGCTCATCGGCCTCTAACGCCAACCCCAGCAAGCACGTAATAGGCGAGGAGATGGGGTGAGGAGATGACTTACTTGAATATGCAGCTCCATGGCAGCTGCGTTGCCGATGTACCGGGCGTGGAAGTGAAATGGGAGGATTTCCATGTCATCCCCTCGCCGACAGACGACGACTAAAGTAGGGTTAGAGTGCAAAGAAGTCATTCCAACTCGACATTTACCTGCCTTGGATCGGTGTGGACTATATATACCAGCAGAGGAAAAGACCCCGAAGAGTTAGCATAAGCCAGAATGGCAGTATTGGGATGTTTTCCTAGAACAGGTAATACAAAGGAGCCATTGCTTCCAATCTCGATCAATATAGTATTCGTCAATACCGAGATCATATGGAGTGGCGGAAACCCCAGCCATCCAAAGTCAAGGACAGTCTCTGAAGTGATTGGACCCACTCCGTATAGGTAGTACGAGCTGGCGCCGCGTAAAAAGCTGCCAGTCGCGACTCATGGCTCAAGGCACCTTCCTGGTAGCTGATTTTGACTTCTTCTGGCTACATTACGTCGCCAGAATTTGGAAGCTCCTTTTCGAAGTGGGGTAGTAGCGCTGCGAAGCTTTACGTGTCCTTCTGCCTCAACGACCGCAATCTCTTGAGTGCGCGCATCGTTGCGTTCGGATCTCAACAGCACTCCTCCAAGTATTAGAGATACTGATTGGGGTCCGAGGCTCCTTCTCTATCGCCCGCTTCTATACATATAATAGCCACTTTCTAAAGAACTCCTTCTAGTTAGGCACAGATATAAGCAAACCGGCCTGCCTTGATTCTAATGACTTTTCTATCTATAAAGAGCTTGTTCTTTATTTTCGCTTGACTAAGTATGGAACTTGGATCGAGCGTCTTCAAATCATGACAGGTCGGGCGGGGAGAGTCGGCCTAGTCTTTCGAGCCGGCGTGGTCAGCAGCCGGTCTAGCTGATTCACAGCGTCCGGTTCTCCCTCTGGTTCAGTCTCCGAGGGTGTCGGCCCGGAGGAGGTCAGACTTTCTTGCAGCAGTCGAGTTTAGTCGCGCGTGGCATCACGGTCTGCCTCGCGCTCTATGCGTAGATTTTGCATATATTCGGCCATCTAATTCAGTATCTACATTAGCAGCTAGGAGGTCCGCCCCGGGGAGCTCCCGTCTGCCAGGGTCGAGTCTATTGTTAGTGTGAAAGGCTGGCCCGGAGTTTATTCAACAAGCAGGTGCCTAGGTGTTGTCTATCTAGAGCTAAGGAGGAAAAGAAGCTGAACTCGAGGCGTAGCCTCGAGTGCGAGCTTATATTACCCTTCTCGGAATGTTCTCGCAGCTTCTGGGTCCGCGGGCGGGCCGGTGTTGCCACCGGGCACGACCCACCGGACCCGGTACAACCGGGTCCACCAGCCGGGCACAGCCCGTGACATTACCCCCCTTGTCCCCTCCGACCAGGTCGGCGTCTGCGGGGTTCTTGCGTTCCTGCCAGCGTCTCGTACCTCTCCTAGGGCCATCATTGGTCTTGATTGGCCCGTACTTGTCCTCGAATGCCTTCATCGCAATTGTTCCTTGCAACCACTCAACTGGCTCCCAAGTCGGCTCTGCGTAGCCCGTCCATCGCACTAGTGCTTGCCTGAATTCCCCTCGTCCGCGCTTCTTCCATCTCGCGCAGAGGATCTCGTCGACATCCCACAGATCCGTGCCGGACTCATCTTGTACCGGTGGTGGCTGTGCGTCATCTACCTTTGGCCAGGAGCCGGATCTTGATGCGCCCGCCGCAAAGGTCAACATGAAATCGCGGGTAAATTGAGCCACGAACATCGAGCTCAACAACGTGCGAACTAATTACCTTCGTGACTGTGTACTTGTGATGCAGCCAGTCGAGCTTCTTGCACGGTCGTGGCGATCTGTAGTTTGCCATCGAGAGCCACACCTTGTCACCAACTTCAAATCGCTCCGCAGGCTGTCGCTTTGCGTTGGCAGCCTCTTCTTGTTGTTGCTGTGAGGAGGCCATCACTGCTTGCATGTACTCATTGACCTCCTGCAGGCGACTGAGTAGGCTATCAGCTCTGCTTTCCTCTCTATGCCTCGGTGGCTCTTCCGATTCCTCGACGCTGATGGGATCGACGTGGTAACCATGCTCAGCGAAAAGGGGCTGATCTTGGTCGCTGCGGATTCACGATTGTTGAGTGCCAGCTGCGCGGCAGGGAGCAGTTCTCCCAGTCGTCCTGCACGTACGACACGTAGGCTCTCAGGTAGGCCTCGATCTCCTGGTTCATTCTCTCTGGCCCTCCGTCCGTCTGAGGATGATAGGCCGTGCTCAATTTCTGCGTGACACCTGCAAGACGGCAGAACCTCTTCCAGAACCTACTTAGCCAGTTGCTCCCGCGGTCGCTGACGATGGACCGTGGCATTCCGTGAAATCGGTAATGACACTGGAGAAAACGGTTTGCACACTGCTCAGCTTCCATGTTGTCCATCACCTCGAGGGTCACAGCCTTTGTCAGTCTGTCCACAATCACCCACAGGTACCTTGCCTTGCTCGGTCCAGTAGGCGGCAGATCTGTGATGAAGTCCATGGACAAATGGCTTCGGGGTCGATCTGGAATCGGCAGAGGCTTGAGAAATCCCCTTTTCGACTGGCGCCAGATGTGTGCTCTGCCGCAGGTGTCGCAATTGGCTACGTACCGGCGAACCAGCTGGGACTGCCCAGGCCAGTAGAATCGCCGAGCCACAATAGCCAGCGTACCTTCCCTGCCGGGATGACCGGTCGCAACAGAGTCATGCGACTGCTGCACAATGCGGGTTCTCAACTGGTCTTTCTCAGCTTCCTCCTGGTTACCCTCCTCTCCGGATCCACCCGGCACCCAAATACGGTCTCTGAATGTCAGCCTTTTGCCTGCGTCGATCGCACATTCTGAAATCTGGATCTTCAGGCCCAGCGAGGGCGGGAAGGCACGCTCGCGATCGCGGACTGCCTTATAGGCTGCCCGGAATATCGAGTCCTTCGCCACCGTTTCGTCCCAGAGTTGCTGCAGGTCCGCTACCTCGAAGACCTTCATCTTCGGCAGGGTGGATGCCTCTGAACAGTCAGAACTCATCGCGTTGATACATGCTCTTGTCGATGATGGAATGGCACTATCCGGTATCAACTGTATCATTCTTCCTTGTTCCCGCTCGTCGTCAATGCCCTGTGGCTTGTCTTGTTCACGGCGGGACAACGCATCAGGCACGACAGCCTCGCTTCCCGGTCGATACTCGAGCTTGAAGTCGAACTGGGACAATTCGGCTGCCCAACGGCTCTGCCGTTCCGTGAGCTTCTGGCGTGTCATGAAATACTCCAGGTTGCGGTGATCGGTAAGGATTGTAAATGGGCCGCAGCTCCTAAGTTCGGCGTTCCAGTTGTCGAGACATCTCATGATGGCAAGCATCTCCTTGTCGTGAATGGGATAGTTGTACTCCGCTGGCGAAAGTCGCTTCGAGAAGAAGGCGCATGCGTGTCGACGTCCATCTGGGCCTTCCTGCGACAGGACGCCTCCCAATGCGTAGCCTGAGCAATCCGTCTCCAAAAAGGTCGGGAGGCTCGGGTCCCACTGCTTGAGCACCGGTGACTCGCAAAATCGTCGCTTCAGCTCCTGAAACGCCTCGTTCTCCGCTCGTCCCCAATGAAAGGCAGTTCCTTTCTTAAGCAGGGCATCCAGAGACTGCGTGATCTTGGCATAGTCGGGGATGAAGATCCGGTAATAGTTGGCGAAGCCCAGAAAGCTTCTGACACCCTTCACCGTGGTCGGGCCTCCCATTCGCGGATGGCGCGCTGCTTTTCGGGGTCGCAGGCGATTCCTTTCCTGCGTTGACGATGAACCCAAGGTATTTGACCTCTTGTACCGAAAACTCGCACTTCGCTGGGTCTAGGTGCAGCCCAGCGTCGGCGAGTGCTTGGAGAACTCGTCGCACCTTAGCCTCATGATCCGCCTTCGAACCGCTCGAGTAGATCAGTACATCATCCAGGTACGCTGTGACAAAGTCGTCCAGCCATTCGCGCAATACACTGTTCATGTATCGTTGGAATGATGCCGGGGCGCCGCTCAGGCCGAAAGGGCACACGAGCCACTCGTAGAGCCCAAACCTCGTGCGAAATGCAGTCTTTCCCTCATGTCCCGGAGCCATGCGGATCTTATGGAAAGCGGCCACCACGTCCAACTTGGTGAACCACTTAGCCTTGGCCAGATTCTGCAGGGTCTCCGCGATGAGGGGCAGTGGGTATCGGTCGCGCTTGGTGATTGCATTCAGCGCTCGGTAGTCGCAACAAAATCGCAGCCCTCCATTCGGCTTCCGCACGAACAGCACCGGCGCGGCAGCCGCTGAGCTACTCGCTCGGATGAATCCTCTGTCCAGCAGGTCTTTCAGGGTCTTTCGCAAGACCAACAGCTCTTCTCGTGACATGTTGTAGAGTGGGCCCCACGGAAGGGGTGGCTCGTTGCCGTTCTTGTCAGGCTGCAGGTTGACTTCATGATCCACACCCGGTCGATGTGGCGGCAGCTTCATTGCCTCTTCTGGTGAGAATAGGTCGCGGAATTCTTTCAGCACTTCTGCCGGGACCTTCTCGCTCGGATCGACTGGCGGCTTCGGCTGAAGCGCCTCTCTATATCCGACAAACTGATTGCATGAATCGAGATCGCGTTGCACTTCTTGCGTCTCTTTGCGCGTCGACACTCCGCCGTGAATACGGCTGCCGACACGAGTCTTGCGCTTCGAATCGCGCGTATCTTGGCGGGCTCTTCCTGCCCAATGAGGCGTATCGTCACACCTGCCCTCCCATGGTACATTCGCTGCTTGGCAGCATCGTACACGACGTGATTTCTCTCCATCCAAGGCCGGCCGAGGAACATGTCCTGGCCCAGGCTTGGGATCACGTATCAAAGACACGTTCGTCAAATCCAGCTGTCTCGACCACAACAGCCACGACCCTGGGGATATGACACTCTTCGCTGACTCTGAGAATCCCCAATTTCTCGTGGTTTCGAGTCGACGAAGGGTATCCGCAGCTTCCGAACAAGGGCTTCGTCGATCACGGCATAGCAGTCACATCCACAGTCGACAAGGGCGCGTATTCGATAGCCTCGGTTTACCCGCGCGTTGACTAATACAGTCCGACTATTCATTCGTGGCTTGAACGCTTCCCAGTCCCGGATGTCTGCCTTTGCAGGCCCCGGCGCCCGCTTTCGCCCCGGGGCTAGTCTTTTCCCGCCGACTCGTCCTCACTGGATGCTGCGGTTGATTCCGAATCATCTGCGGCATCGGGCTTCTTCATGCGCGCAGCTTTAGGTCGCTGTTGCTTCCCTTCGCCAGGAAAGACCACCTGGGCTGGGCAGTCCACGATAAGATGATCCGTCCGACCACAGCGATAGCAGCGGCGCTCATCCTTCGGCTTCTTATCGACATGTCGACGACCCTTCGACTCGTGGCCAATACGGTTGATGTCCGTCATCTTAACATCTCCGTCAGGGTCCTCCGGTTCCTCCTTGGGTCGTTGCCTTGGTAGCTGTTGAGGCGTCCGCTCAGTCGACGTCGGCTGCCTACCGGGTTTCAGTCTCTCCAATCTGCCCGCAATTTCCTGAACTCTCGCAAGCCATCCCTGGTAGTCGTCGGGTAGGACGGCTGTGACCAAACTCTCTTGGAGGCGTGCATTTATTGCGTTCTCTAGAAATACGATCTTTGCACTGTCCGGCCAGTCTGCTCCCCCGGCTTCAGCTAATGCCTGTTCGAATCGGGGAAGGAAGGACGCGAGAGGTTGGTCTTCGCGCTGCCGCATAGTTCTCAGCGTGGCAGCAGCGCAGGATTGGATGTTGCTGTCCTGGTAGGTTCGGTCGAGGTATCGCATGAACTCTTGGGGTCGTAGCTACCCCAGGGCCTCCGCGGCGTAAAGGTAGCGACCACTTGCTGTGGTCGCTCGTCCAAACATGAGTTGATGAGGTACCAAAGTTCGCGATTTCCACTGTAGTAGTGTGCATCAAGGTCCAGCTTGTCTCGCATCTGCCTGGCCCAGGAGGAGTAGCTCTTCCGTGAGCCGTCATACTTGGGTGGGTTGGGCAACGGTTTCCGCATTCCAGTACCGCAGGTTTTGGGAGGGCGTGCCCAAGCCAGGCGTGCTCTCGCCCAATCCTCGTGCCACTGGCGGCGATTGCAAGTCGGCGCTCTGCGGCTGCGCTCGCCCGAGTTGCTCCATCAGCAAGGAAAGTTGGTCCTGTAGAGGGCTGAGAGTCGCATTGACCGCTTCTTGAATGCGTTGGTCAATCCATTGCTGCTGGAGACTTGGGCTCTCACTCTGCTGGTCCATCCTGACGAGCAGTCTGCAGCTTGCGGTATTTAGAAGGAGCTCTAGATATGTGAAAGGCTGGCCCGGAGTTTATTCAACAAGCAGGTGCCTAGGTGTTGTCTATCTAGAGCTAAGGAGGAAAGAAGCTGAACTCGAGGCGTAGCCTCGAGTGCGAGCTATATTACCCTTCTCGGAATGTTCTCGCAGCTTCTGGGTCCGCGGAGCGGGGCCGGTGTTGCCACCGGAGCACGACCCACCGGACCCGGTACAACCGGGTCCACCAGCCGGGCACAGCCCGTGACAGTTAGCGAGCTCTAGGTATGTAAAGAGGCTGACCCGGAATTTATTCAACAAGCAAGTGCCTAGGTGTTGTCTATCTAGAGCTAAGGAGTACCGGTAAAAGAAGGCTACTCGAGGCTCCGTCTCGAGTAGACCTTATATCGCGTAGGGTAGAATGTTCTCGCAGCAGCCGGCTCCGCAGAGTGGGGCCGGTACCGGTGCCGGAGCATGACCCACCGGACCCGGTACAAACGGGTCCACCGAGCCGAGCACAGCCTGTGACAGTCTATAATAAAGGATGCGGCCGATCGTCGACCAGATTGCGACTGTAAGAGACCAATCAATTTCCAAAGATGTAGGTTTCCTGCCACGCTCTGAAATTAGGAATTCAAGACGCTCCAATCGGCCGGACTTTCGAGGATAACCTCAGCCTCCACTATAGGCTCTCCTATGGATGGGACTCGTATTCGATCGATTCAATGCGGATGAAAAGGAGGATGGAACAGGATCTCTATGGCGGGAATTTGATTGTTGGATGCGCAATTCTGGCGTGAGGTGAAGGGTTGGAAGAGAGATGATTCGCTTGTAGGGCAATGAGACTCTTCATTGTCAGCATCTCGGGTAAATAGGTAATTTATAAAGAGGCTCAATTGATTGATTGACGATCAAAAAGGGATTATAAAGATGATGGATCAGGATGATGACCACGCTGCGACTGATCTTGTGACCTGGCCTGACGATCCTCGACTCAGATTTTACAGGGAAGTCTTGCACCTGCTCATTCTGACAGAAGCAACTTAACCCGCAATGGCCGGCCAGCCATCCCTTCACCTCTCGCATCATGGACATCAGATACCGTAGATATATCATATAATTAATCATTGCCCCGAACAAGATTGAATGCAGTCAGCATTTGCCCCTGTCACGTCAGCTGTACGTACATAGCTCCTTTGGTGCTCCGCTGTGCCACCCGGATCAAGATGCTTGCCACGAATAGCCAATGGCATTGGACGCTTGTCGAGAAAGAGACAAAGCTAATGGCGGGCTGACGATACGTATTGACACTTGTCGGCTCACCAGGGACCGACACCTGGCCGCAAGCCGCTTATAAAGGCTATGCTAGACCACTCCTTGTGTACGGGCGTTGTGCGCAGCAACAGTTTTACTAACATTTGGGGGCCAAATCAACCCCGTGCGCACATCGCAAGACTCAACTGTCTAATCATTGCGATTGAACCAGCAGCACTATCCGCACTTACTCTACGCCATCATGCTCCTCCACCACCTATACGCGAAGTCTGCAGCACTCTTAGTCCTCCCTAGAGGGAATCTCGCAGCCAAGCCAATCGATCAGCGCAGTGCCCAAGAGATAGTCAACCAGCTCAAACTTGTGCCAAACATCGAAAAGGGCTACTATGCACAGACATTTGAGGACCCGGCTACAGTTAACAATCGTTCCGTCAGCACTCTCATCTACTACTTGCTCGAAGGTTCTGCGGGCAAGTCCAAATGGCACCGCGTCGATGCTGCCGAGGTATGGCACTTTTACGCTGGCGCACCACTCACCCTGTCCTTGTCGCTTGACCATGGCGCCCCCGTCGCAGAGCACATCCTAGGACCGGACATCTTCAACAAGCAGACTCCGCAGGTCGTTATCCCAAGGGGCACCTGGCAAAGTGCACGCTCTCTTGGTTCATGGACCCTGGTAGGGACTACTGGTGAGATGTGATGCTGTAGTCTTCCATCACGAGTTCCAGACGGCTAACACGAACATTCTAGTTGCACCGGGCTTTGTCCCAAGCGGGTTTGAGCTCGCGCCACCGAGCTGGGAGCCTGCAGGTTCTTGCAGGTCTGCCACGTGCACTAAAGTTGCTAAGAAGTACGACTAGTATATAGACATTTATTAGAGGGTAGGGTTTCTAGTCTTGGCGGTTTTATAGTTATAGCCTTACAAGGATAAGACCTTTTATTACTCTGTTCCTTAAAGCACCTTTTGTTACTTTGTTCCTCAAGGCATACGGCCTTTTGCTACTTCGTTCCTTAAGGTAACAATCCGACCATTTACAGGATGTTTTTAAACAGACCAACTAGAGGGCAGGATTTACAGTCTTGGCGGTTTTGTAGTCGTGGCCTCACGCGGATAAGACCTTTCGTCACTTCGATCTTCAAGGCACAGCCACACTATAGAAAGCAAACCTCACTTCCTCTTCTCCAACAAACCTATAAACCAACCCGAATTGCTCGAACTCCGCAATGCCTAAAGGCATTGGCGGCCCCCGAGGGGACCGGTCTCCTGTCTTCCTGACAAGGCGTCTTTGCTCTGTTTCCAATTGTGGCCGTGTCGTAGAAAAGCCACTCATAGTACCCGTATGGGAGCCCCTCCTCTTTCTGTCTACTGTGGCAGTGTCGCCATGCTGCAAGCTTGAGGCGTTTTTGCACTGTCTCCCATTGTGGCCGTGCTGTGGAAAGCCACCAACAGGTAGACTCTATCTGGGAACACCCCCTGTTGAATGTGATATAAATTGCTAGTCTTGTCCTCCCACGCGTCAGCCGTTTAATCATGACCATTCACTGCGCCCCCTCTTTGTTCCCGAGTACTATCCCAGATGCTGCAGAGTCGCCGTCTTGATGGCAACCATCGGGAAAATCGCCAATTCTTTGGTGTCTGCAACTAACGAAAATACCCTCGCACTTGTTAGCATCAATGCCGACTTCACACTGCTCCGCTGTAACCCGTCGCCCGAGTATGCTCCAGTTGGCTCTGCCTTGACCACCCAGCGGAGGCACGAGGCCGAACGGGGGGCCATGCACGCAACCGCCTGCAAACTAGGCTTCTTATTCCACGAGATGTTGCCCAACACGCCCAAGCTTCTCAAGGCGTATGGGACCCGAGTGTCGGAGGTTCTTTCCAGCCCAGACATCAACCCGCAAGGTACGCAAGAGCATGGGCCGTTCCAGGCCTTTATCGGTGCCGACTGCACTTCGGTGTGGGCTGCTGCCACCTGCGGACCGGCATCCATCGGTGTCCTCCTGTTTGCAAGCATGCTCGCGCGAGCCTGGGACGCCAGCGAGGCCACGGCCGCCTGGGTCCAGCTTGTCCTGGAAAGGCAGAAGCAGGTGCGAGCCAACATTGAAGAAAACAGGATCGTCCATCCGTACTCCCTGGCAGCTGCTGAGCAGGAAATCGGAAGACGGGAGCTGCAGAACTGGGATGCTAGCGCTCGCTCATGGCTCAGGCGAGCTGATGTCTGCATGACGGTGAGCCAAACGCAGTTCAGGCTCGTCATGGATAACCTGGCCATGCCATACACGTCCTCGGGGACCGACTACGAGAAGATGACGACGGCCTGGATCAGATCCATGGAAGTTGTTGAGCGGCTTCTCGACAATTTGCCCCAACAAGTATGCGACAAGGCTGTCCTACTCGCCATTTCTTCTTGGCACCTTTACCCGGACCTTGTCGTCTTTCAGCAAGAAGCCAGAAAGATTCCCTTCAAGGACGCCCTGTTCCCTGCCGCTGGGATTCTCAGCCTCGGCCTCGAATACAAAGGTCCTTCAGACAATGTCATGCGCTGGTCTCTCGCACTATCACACCTGCGCTACTACGGGGATCCAGTTACCGTCTACAGCAATGAGAACCAGAGTCGCGTACAAATCCATCAGCTGTGGCTTGTGGCTCTAGGGGCCATATTCCGCGAATGGGGCGTGTCGTACGCCAATTTTGACCGGGCGACGGGTTGGTTTCGGGACCTACATGCCGTCTTGACGAATCCAAGCCTT
The DNA here is from genome assembly GCF_020360975.1 of Hirsutella rhossiliensis. NCBI lineage: Eukaryota > Fungi > Ascomycota > Sordariomycetes > Hypocreales > Ophiocordycipitaceae > Hirsutella > Hirsutella rhossiliensis. The sequence continues at coordinate 2,809,599 of NW_025408674.1, read as the reverse complement.
CAAGCGCGCAGGCCGGAGCTTTCGTTTATCGTGCGGCTATGTTCTGCAGTGGCTTCTCTCGACAAGACAAACCCAAATGCCGACGGGGGGTTGATTAGATACGGCTGGAGGCGAGCCACGAAGTTTCTCGGCGGAGCCGACAAGATGATGCCCAGCCCCTTTTTTGGACTTTGCAACCCGCATCTCATGGATGCCATGACCAAGGCCACAGATGTTGATTGCGGCATCACTTACCTTCGAGGCATTGCCTCTCAGTTGCAGCTTCAAGACCACGAGGCAATCATTTCGTACACCGGAGAACTGGAAGACGGACCCGTTTATGAAGAGTTTGCAACCGGGTTCCCCATCGAATGGTCCACGGGGCATCCATTTGAACAAGCTGCGCATGGCAAACTGAAAACGCACGTTAGATGGCTTCATCTTGACCTTAAAGGGAAACAGATGACAGAAGCTCTGCTGACACAGCTCGACCAAAAACGTCGCAACATAGAGCAGGCAGGGGAGCTGTGCTACACCTGCCGTGAAGCCGACATCCCGTATGTTGTCATGGGCGCCGCAAGACGCTACTACTGTCGCTGGAAGAATCCCCCTGGCATGCGTGGAGCGCGTTTCCCCGTTGAATTTGCCCCCGTTCTATCACTGCGAGACGAGGGAGCCTCCGGATTCCGCCTTTGGGTGACATCAGAGTACATGCACTACAACAGCCCCATGTCGAGGGTCCGTATAGCTGAAGCCACTATACGCGCCGCGGCAACCGTGACACCTTTGGATCAGTGTCAGCTGCACAACTTGCCACCTCATAGGGTAATTCTTTACCTGGTTGAATCATGCAATACTCGGGTGAGTACAACAATGTAGCTTTGCTAATGGCATCAAGAGAGGAGCTAATACAATGGGTAGTCGGAGCGCCAACCTCAAGCTCGGCTTGCAACCCCCAGCATCACTGGAACCAAACGGAAGGCTCCCATGGATGAAGAAACTGTACCTTGCGAAACTCAGACAGTCCCAAGTCCTGCGTCGAACTATTCATCGGGCGGACAGACCAAGAGTCAAGACGTGACGGGCTGTTTCCACTTGATGAGCAGAAGTTGCAACCGATCGATCCAGTGGCTCATGTCTCTACGAGTCTTGGAGGTTGCCCAAGACGTCTACCAGCAACTGCCCGGAGCCACCGTGTCGCTGCGTATCGTTGAGCAAGATCTGCTCAAGGCAAAATGGTTACCTCCAGCTTTCCAAAAGCCACTGGAATGGGACAACCACTCAATCTCTTTTGCCAGAGTGGCCGGGACCCCGGCCTCCGTTTACTTGGACGCAATGACTCGTGCGGCTTCGTTTGCCTGCATCGCCATGTTCGAGTCGGGCCACTTGAACATCAATCCAGAACAGCTCAACGAAGTCATTGCACTGTGCTCAGAAGACTCCATTTTTGTGACTGGGCTTTTGCTGTCTGACCCGTGCGTTCAGGGCAGTCGATCCCATATCCGGCACCTGGTGGGAAATGTTGGCCATTCAGGCATGGTGTTGATGGTCTCGCCTCTTGAACCTCGCACTAGGACCAGGGAGCACAATCCTCGACTTGTCGAACATCGGCCTTACGACAAGGCTGCCGACAAGTTTTGCGGCACCTCGCTGCATCTCTCCTTCACGACGTGGAAGATGCCGCTGGACTGGCAGAATACTGGCGAAATCGATCAGCAAGTCTTTCTTCTCGAGTCTGTCGTTTCCGTACAAGACAATGGAAAGTGGGTGGCCGATATTGATGTCATTGAAATGGAAAAGTTTTGCCCAGACGTAATTGAGAAGTTCTGCGGCGACATGAACTGCATGTCCAAGATGGTCGAGGGCCTGCCAGATCTGGTATCCATTGACTCGTGGGAGGAGTTCTTAGACAACCCGCCTTGCACCGGAGTGTTACGGGCAAGGAAGAATTGGATGGCGCGTCTGGCTGCCGCGGCCATCTTGGTACAGCAGGGCAAGGGTCATAGCGCAGCTATCATCGGAGACGAAAGCATCTGCTGGAACTGCGTGAGTAACTTGTACAGCAATCCTGAGCCACACCTACCCCAGATTATCCTGTTTTGATCCTAACTCTATACGCGGAACGAGTACTTGGACATTTTTCTGAAGTTTCTTGCATGTTTTTGATAGTAAGACATAACAAAGCTTATACAAGGCCTTTACCTATTGGAGCTCCTAATCTAGGGCCTACCTTGTTGACTAGAGATGTGTAACAACCTACATTTGTGAGAGGCTGGCCCAGAGTTAATTCAACACGTAGGTTCCAACCACCCCTACTACTACTCATTCCGCCATTTTGCTTCTCGGAACCGGCCCTGTTCCAGGATCTGTGTTTTCTCGATGATAAATGATTAGGAACGGGACTCCCTGATAACTCCTATAGAGGCAGATGAACCTCATTAAATAATAATTTCAATTTCTAACTTTGCAGTAGTGAAGTCCCATGGGATAAAGTGAGTGAAGTTCTCCGGGGGAGGGAGAGAGAGAGATCAAATTTGCCCTGATTTGTCTGCAGTCGTACCGTACAAGGTACCCCCTGCAGTGAGTGGGTGAATAAGCGTAAATCATCATGAATCCCCTTCCCTATGATCCGATCTGGATGGACGAACAAGCCGGCAAGCCAATAAGCCAAATCCAAATCGAATCACCGCCGACTGCCACGCCGCGTAAACCATCCCAAAAAGAGCGAGAGATATTGCTCGCCCTTGGCCTATACTACAACGAACCCGAACCGGCTCACAAATATTCACCTGAGAGGCCTAGCTGTCGTCTCACGACGTTACTATTATTTCGCAGGATAACAAGGGCAAGACTTCATATTATAGACATTAGAGTAGAGCTACCTAGTGCATTTACTACATCTGAGCGCTCGACTAGTACTTAGGGTATTAGACGTACCGCTCCACGTCACCCTTTCATTGCGGAGGCGCCTAGCTTCGGCAATGACGATCGAACTATGTCTTGGACGCGGGCAACTTGGATGCACAGTAGGTTACATAGCAGTGGCAGTTAAACTATTATTCAACGAATGGGAGCATAAGGAAAATAATTTGCACCATGGAGATGCCCTGCTCCAGCAATGTAGAGCCAGACCCCGCCCCCAAACTTGCAAGCTGATCGCCATCGTCTCTGAAGCGTGCTTGAGCGGGCACTCGTCCACCGACACCGGGGCCACCACGTGCAGAGCCCGCGCTTTAAACGGCTTTACTCTACCTCCCCACCCCAAAATGGCAATGTCTCCATAACTCCTGGATGTTCCTCGTGTGTCCAGTTGAGTGCACCTGTGGCCCCATCTACAGACCTTTCGTAACCACCTGCGTGTTTAACGTATTCAACTCCGTCTACCCTCCAGATAGGCCGGCCATTGTAGAACTCCCGAGCATGTGCTGCCAAACCGCCCACAGTCAACTGACCAGCCGATATGCTCTGGCACCTTCTCCAACCCTGAGCCAGCAACCGGTATAGCCCATAGCGCAACGTGCAGTAGCTGCTGGTCCTCGGAAGGACCCAGCAGTCAACCTGGCAGTCCTCTTCTTCAACCTTCTCCAGCTTTGAAGCCCGAAATTGAAGGAGGAGTAGGGTCGAGCCGTCGAAGCAGAAGACTTGGGGGCATTGATACTTATGTGCATATAGTTTCACCAATAGTAGTTTCTGTGAGAGGTTTGTTATGCGATGTCTGCAAGACACTCGGGTATCTAGCCCATGCTGCAAGGACTACATTAGATATTTCGGCGTGAAATAAGTTCTCGCAGTCGGCCTCGACTTCTATTCGCCATTGTCTCGCGTTCTGGCCCACAGTGGGCTCTTGCATGCGTATCCTGTCGTCGTCGTAAAGCGGAAGAAAGGCCTCTTCGAAGTTGGCCTAGCTTATACCCTCGTTGTGGACGTAGGAGCGGGGGACAAGATTGACTATCGGCTTGTACCGTCGTGCCCATTCTTTGTCCGAGGCAGTTGTATACCTGGTATTGTATACATAATTTGTAGGATGTTGCAGAATGTGGTACTCGGCAGTGTTGGTAGCCATGGCGACATCCAAGAATTCTATCTTCTACTTGCATGAAGGCCGGGGAGTCGCGAAGAGTTTAAATACATTCGATTCGAAAGGCAATGCGTCTGACGCAACGAGTGAACTCCGGAGCAGGCGCTCTCGATCATGCTGGCTACTGGAAACTGCTCAGCTGCATTAACCCTTTCAATGAGTGATTGCCCAATCTGATGATTGAGCGCTCGGCTTTAAGACGCAGAACATCGCATCGGGATGCCAATTCCAACATTCTGTCATTCGTCACCCGCCAATTCGCCATCCATCAGCATCTTAAAATGGATGGATGGGAGACATGCGATGATGCAGAGCGGCCGTCTCGCCGGGGCGCCAGGAAACTGCCGCCGAAGACAATCGTATCCCACACCTCCCCCCCCCCCCCCCCCCAGCTCGCTCCCCGTAGAGCACGCACGCAGGCTGACCATTGTCTTTGCCCAGTACTTCCGGTTCGGGAGCCGCATCATAGATGCCACGGGCGCACAGTCCGACTGGGAACACCCTAACGTACTACGACTTACTATACATGGCTCCACTCTCGATCGCGTCGTCCGGACACTACTCTATCCATTCCCATCAGCACTCCGCTCCTGGGTCCAATCCACCTTTCCGGAGTGGATGTTGCCGACAAACATTGTCCTGAAGAAGCAGAAAGACGACTGGGAGGACGAGTTTAACACAGAAGAAGCGACATACGAGAGATTGCGAAGCTTGCAAGGCCACGTCATTCCCATATGCTATGGCCAAATCGAGTACGACGGCGCTCGTGCCCTGATCTTGTCCGATGTTGGAGGCGCATGTCTTGCGGAACCCGAAGGCGCCATGCTAAACGAGAAAGAGCTTCGACCACTTCTCAACCGGGCACTCAGCGCTCTTGCTAGCTGTTGTATTTCGCATGACGACATAAAGCTTGACAATTTTCATCTCGTTGGCCAGGATCATGCTAGAATCATCATGGTCGTCGATCTAGAGCGTGTGGATGTGCTGTCATCCAAGGAAGAGCTTGAATGGATGGTGAAGAAGAACACAAATTCTCTGATCAAGGCGTATCGAGATCATCTTGATTGCTTGCGAGAAGACGGCTTGTTGCCACGCCGGAGCCAACACGGGGTTGATGGTGGCGAGAAAACTTCTGCAGGAGGGGGTGCTTGATAAAGGTGCTTCCAACCTAAGCAGTGTCATAACCCGTGACTACGAGGGACATTATGCAGATTGAACGGTCTGCTGTCAGTAGAAGCACGAGCTAATGATTCACTTCGCCAACTGTATCCAACAACCCAGGCCAACTAAGGATGAGAAGGACCATCTCCGAACTTCATATTTGCCATCTGCTCTATATTGGCTCTACTAGGCAGACTATGGCTCTATGTCTACCACATTGCGTCTTGGCGGTTTGACCGCTACCAAATGTAGTGTAATAGAGAATTGACAATAGAGCTTTTCAATAACTTATTGTTGTTCCCATCGACGCCTTCGATCCATACAGACAGCAGAACCAGTTCCTTTACTGCACTGAAACTCCAGAGAGGAGCGTCGAGTTCACATTGGTTCCCAGAACCCGATCCTGGATCTTTTGACTGTAACCTATATAAGGCTACAAACGCTACAACAAAGTGTTTGACTGTAACGGTCTATCACAACATACTCTGTTTTGACGAGAGTTTCTGCGACAGCTCTCTACGCGAGGCATATTCTTAATAGGTCGCGGGGGAACACTTCGGCTTAATTATGCATATATTCTTACTTGGCAGTTGCATACAAGAAGGTATCGATATGAATGAAACTATGGAATGGGAAAGAGAGATGCCTAATAGATACATTTCTTGCTTTGCTAGCAGCCAAAGGCCAGGTATCTTTCTGTAAGAGATAATGGACGCATGGCCTTAGATAGCTTTAGTTTGAAAAGCAGCCTATATAGAGCTCTTGCAAACCGTAACCCCTTTAGGTTGAACTGGCGAACAAGAGCAAACTCCTCAAAAGCACGCGGGCAGATACCTAAGTAACTAAAGTCAAATATAGTAATTATAGTAATAGACTCGCTAATCTTGACGTTAAATTGAGTTAGATCGCAGCGGCATATTTGAAGAGGTTCGCCTTGCTAGCTTACTCTCTTGGGGTACCTTGTTTCGTCGAGTTTGCCGTTTATCCGGCTTTCTAGCTCCAGAAGATTATCAAAAGTACGACAGGCACCTAATTTTGAGAAAAATCGGTCAACAGGCTCTTGTTTCCCAAAGGGTCCCAGGTGCGCGTTTAACGGGATGGGAATATCCTAAATATGACGAACAGAATTTGCGATAGCTTCAAGTATCTGTCCCGCTTCTTTAGGATGTTTTATGACATGGGGATATATTCCATAACGATACATGTTATCTCGAATCCCTGCGGGGTTGCTTTAAAAGAGTCGTAGATTCGAGGAATGCGGACAGTACGAGCATCAGCATGTTCATGTATATAGGCCGCCTCGGCTAATGTCACCCCTGTCCCGTATTTGATCTAAATTTGTTCGCTATAGGCAAAGCCGTTAGAACAGAAATCATCGGCTCTGCATAGAGCCACGACGACATCTCTCGGGGGAAGCTCGACGTCTCTGGGAAGGGGAGTGGGGCGTTGACGACATTTTTCGGGGAAGCGTCAACGACCTCTCCTGGGGATTTCTGCGTTGGAGTCATCTGGGTTGTCGGTCAGTCACTGACCCAGATTCTGTCTAGAGATGTTAAGTGGAGAGGAAGATGTGCTTTAGGTTTGGGAAACTGTTGAGGAATGAGGAGCGAGATAGTGCGGGAAAACGGTGGGCGGCACGCGACTCGCATTCTAACGCACGTTCCCGCTAGACACCTCCTAATAATCTACAATCTACTCTACAGTAATTTATGAAGCTGATATATGGTTAATAAGTATAAGCGTATTAGCTATTATACTTAGTAACTGTATATATACTATTATACTAGCTTTATATAAAGACAGTTTTATTAATCTTCGAGAAACTCAAGCTCTGGCAGCTCCGCCGCTCGCGCTCCGATAGTCGAAGAGAGCTTTTCCCTGGTGACGACTACAGAAGTTCTTGGTTTCCCGGCTGGGTCTAGTATCGGCGCGTAGACCTCGCACGGTTCCGTCTTATAGTAACCCTGGCTGCAATGCTTCCGCGAGTAGTCAATCCACTGCTGGCATGGGCCATCCTCCCATTTGTAGATTTCTCGAGGGTTTTCCGCCAGCCTTCCCAGACGACCAACTATTCTGGGAGTGGTCCAAGTTTTCCCAAAGCCAAGGCATGCGTCCGCGGCGCCACCGCAGTTAATAATTGGCTCAACCCGACATGTCCCAACGACCCGTGCATGGTACGTTAGAGTCTGGATAGTACAGTGATGACCGGCTGGACAAGGGGCTTCATGTGTGATTTGCGTCGTCACTGTCGTCGACTTTGTGTATTCTTCGCCGTACTCCCCCCCGAGCTCGCCGCCGTATTTGCTAGGTGGTCCGCCGGCGGTTAGTTTAAGCGACACTTTCCAGCCTTTTGTGGTGGAATCCGTCACAGCCGTAGACCTTGTTGTTGTGACCTTGGCAAGGAATCTGTCGTCCCCTTTGTCGTAAGGAGTGTCGAGGTCAGCGTCTAAGTAGGACTTTGCGCTAAAGGTAACGTTTTTGGCCTCGAGTAGCCTATTGCGCATGTAGAAGTATACATAGTAGCATGAAAAGATTTTTGCTGCGCAGCGTATTTCAGACGAACCATCGGTGTCTTGGTATGGCTGGTTGTCGGAAGAAAGTCGCAACTGTAGCCCATTCGAGAACTCTTGAAGACGAGCTTTGACTCTGGGGTGGTCTTCAGCCTGGTAGTAATTATCAAAACAGAAAACTTGCACGGCGAGTAAGACGAGGGGAAGAACCCCGAGAATCATCTTAGCAGCTGTGAAAGGATATGTAAGGTAGTTAGGGTGGGTGAACTGAGCAACGAGTGCCGGGGAGAATGGGATGTAATGTGTATTGAAGATATGACGTGAGCCGCTGAGGAAAACGCGTTGATGCGATGGCGACTCGGGGAAGCTGCCTATATATCTACAGAAGCCCATGTTTTAGTGCACTATAGTCCGCTTATTTGAATATGCCACCTATTCTACGTACGGGATTGTATGGTGAGAATAGAGGCCCTACGGATATCAGTCGTGGTGGACAAAGGCACGGGACGGGGCTGTGAAGTGAAATTAAAGTACAGGAGTCACGGGCCGACATCGCTTTGGCCTAAATCAGGTTTCTTACCTTACACAGCGGACCGATACAGGCAGTAATAGCAAGCACATGACGCTATTCGACGCATCAAGAAGCCAAGAAGCTAGTTCAGACGAAACAATAGCGCCCGCATGCAATCACAATATCACCTCGTAATGAGATTCACGAGCCACGGATAGAGATAAGGAAGGATTCGAAAAAAGGGCGCTTATGACAAGGTCCGTGCTCCTACAGTCCTTGACTAATAAATGCCGAAGCAGCCTGGTTCGATTAAAGGGACAGGTCACGAGGATAACTAGAGGAAATGAGCATAACAGTAGTGGTGGCGATAATTCTTGGTGAGGCGAGAAATGAAAGGGCAAACCATTGAAAAAGGCTCTATTAAATCGCGATCTGTCTGGCTTTTTCATCCCAATAATGATTTATTGTCATCAACGTAGCTATGACAGGCTGCCTGGGAGTAAATAGCTTCTTTAATTACTCGGATTGAAGTGGATTTCAAATTTTATCCAGCCGGTAAGGCCAACAGTCTGGCAAGGAGCATCTCGCGCCGTAATGAACAAGCAAAACCACCCTAGTAAGTCATGCAATAAGTGACCCTCGCCTCCGGATCGCGAGCCAAGTGATGTTATCTAGCGGGGTTCTCCAGAGAATCGGCTTGGCTCGTATCCCCGCAGGACTTAAATGGATGCTTCTTACGACCCCGGGTGGCCCGGGGGGGGGGGCAGGGGGGGGCTCAATGCCACGTGTAACCATGTCAGATAACAGTAGCTAACGTAATGGAAAGAATCCCAACGCTGCTTTCCAACGTAATCCATAGCGTCCGAGCGTGATCCTATTCTGCTTCGTAGTTATGCCATGCTCAGCTGAGAAAGTAGATACCTGTTGAGGAGAGTGGGCATAAGAGGCCACAGTCAGGCTCAGTGGACCCAATAGTCATGCACAAGGAAGCCTGCCTGACCAACATGACTCCCCTAGCCCAAGGACATTATGTAGGCCTGACTCAGGTATAGGAACATCCTAATGCCCTCTTTTGGCTAGCTATGTGTGGTCACTGTACCTATATAAGCCCCTCCCTTGTTCCAATAGATAGACCAAGACATGCATCACTAAATTCACCTTTCTGTGCCCCTATTTCTTCCACTGTGCTCTCAAGCCCCTGCTTGAGAATACCAATCCGCCCCCTTTCCCTTATTCTCAGTCTTTCTAGAGCACGACCCGATCGAATGGTGAGCTGAAAAGGTTCAGCTACCTTCACTTCTATCACTGAAACCCCCTCCATCTCTGACTCTGCCTCCTCCTCCTCCGGGGCGGGATCCTAGTTTCTGTCAGGCATGTTGCGTATCTGCTTTTAGCCACTGCGGGGCCAGATGATAAGGATGAATACACATCTGCTTCTCCCTTGAGCGAGACACCTGATTAAGTTGGCGCGTGCAATCCATCAGGTCTCCAGGGAAAGCGCATCCGTATTACCAAGAACCTCCTCAAGGCGCCTATCCCGGACTCGGAGCATGAGGCTCAGGGGGTTTCGAGCGTGCGTTGGACGTTCTCCGCGATGCGAAGGCTGAAATCGTCGACGATTTGGACCTGTCCGAAATGGACGCTGGTCGCTTGGACGCCATCGCAAACCGCGTTCAAGTGTGTTGATGTTAGACCTAAAGGCCAACCTGCCAGAAAATAGTCTTTCACCTTTAACAGAGAGCCTAAACAGTGTCACCTCTCTTAAGGTCATCCGAGCTTTCACTAAATCCTTCCCTCAAGAGGAATATACTGCACGTAACACTTGGTTTTGGAACACCGCGTTGATATCTAAATCGGTTAACAAGTCTCCGCATTCCAGCGCATCAACGAGGCGAAGATATTGACTGACCAAGCGCTTGGGGTTCCGCACGCCTTTGACAGGGGAAAAAATCGATGCTTTCATCGCCTCAACTGTCTTTTCCCTCTGTCCTTGTTCTGCACTAAGCCTGCCCGCCATAACGCTCCCTTTGGGGACGACGCCGGAAGACACGCCAGTAACGGAGAGACGCGGCATAAGCGGGAAGTCGCTGGGCATAAACACACCATGGCCCAGTCGACCGTTCTAAATCAGGTTGTTTAGGCCCTGTCTGCATGACCCTCTTTTCCCTTGGGTTCGTCGTCTTTGTCCTGCCTCTGAAGCTGGGCAGGCGCATTGGACCCCTGCAGCTCGTGGCGAACTATTCTTTCCCTACTCATCGGAGTCTTGATCCTCGTTGCCTTTGCAGTATACGGGTTTAAGCCGGTGGCTCGCGTCGTACCGCTTCGCCCCTTTCGCTCGAGGACGACGACTGCCACTCTTGTCGAGGCTTTCATTCACGGCATGATGCTCTTTGGACTTATGCAGTATCTGCCCTTCTTTTATTAGGCTGTTTTGCGCCAGACCCTCATTCATCCTATTTCCACTGCTCCCGACAAGCATCGCTAGTGTCCTCGCTGCTGGTTTGTCAGTCGTCGCCGTTGGCTTTACCGGCTCCTATAGATGGAGCCTCTGGCTGTCCTGGGTCCTCGTCACTGTAGGAACAGATGTCCTCGCGCTCCTGAGTGAATCGTCGAATACGGCTATGTGCAATGGTCTTCCTGTTATATAGGGCGTGGGCATTGGGTTTATACCACAGCTCAGAACGGTAGACCTGCTCACTATGTGCTTGGGCCCATTCCCCACGCATAATTGGGGTTCATTACTTCGCTGGGCTCGGCAAGCAACAGTTCGAGATCTGACAAGCAGGTGGTGGCCATAGGACTGCCAGTATGCGAGATAGACTCGAAGAGATGCCATGTATAATTGCTCTGAGCCTAAATTAGTAAAGGAAGAGAAGCATTCGTCTGTGCTAAGATGAGCCCTGTCGAGTGTCAACCATGCTTCTGACTCAAGTTGTCAGGCAACTCACCGATGCCCTAGCCCTGATGGTGGTTGTTATAGTACGTCGGAGAGCAACCGGCCAGTTTTCCGAGAATGCCACGGCAGTTCATAAGCAGCGTAGCCTTCGACAATCTCGAACGTAGCCATTGTGAGGAAGACTGCCTGCTCATAGGCCCTCATGTGGGGGCAAGGCAACCGACCCGGTCTCCGTGGTTCTGCTCGCGGGCCGGAACCCAGCAGCGGCAGGCAGGTGGACTTATCGTGGCATGTTACGGAATGAGCCCAGATATTATCTGTGGTGTGTGGCTATTACTATCAACTTGTATCGCATGAACAGGCCATTGAGCTGCTTGAACTGCCTGGAAGCAACCCTGTGCTATTACAATATTGAAGACTGGACGTAATCGCATGGTAGTGACATGCTGAAGCTACAACACACCGCTGCTTCTAGTAGACACAAGCAATAGAGGATGTTCCTTTTATCTTCTGTCAACTCTAGGCCAAGACGTTCTTCCGAGAGCTAGGTGTGATTATTCCGAAGGAGCGTGCCAAGTAGACGGCGAGGCTAAACGTAGGTCCAACAACATCATCCGTCAGATATAGCTGCGCAAGCCAACACTGCACAAGGGCGTCGGGGAGCGAAAGTATTGCACGTCGCATTCCAAGTCACCAGAGACCAGAGTGCCTGAGCATGTTCAATGCACGAGTTGAGAAGTAACTCGACGTTTTTAACAGCACGCTTAGCATTTTGCCACAAAGGTTTTGATGGGGTCGCGCTCCATAGAGGACGAGTTTCTGTCGGGGGAGTGAAGGCTTCGCTCCGATTTAGCTCCGTCAGGGTCAAAAGGGTCAGATTGTTCGCGCTGACGGCATAGGCCCGTGCATGAGCTGGGCGTTTTGGATTTTTACAGAGGAAGCAAGCTTTTGCAACCCCTGGCAAGCCCAGATTGGCCGTACCGGGTTACGGACTCGAAGTAATAACCTGCCATGGCGTTCGGGATCGCCTGGCGGGGCCTGATCGGCGGAGTTCCATCGCTTAGTGTTCCTTTGGTAGGTCCCAGGATTCCACGAGCTTATTCAGTTTCGCCGTCGCAGAAGTAGTCCCCGATGCCGAGGGAATGTGCCCAAGGAGCCCATGTAAAACAAACTCCTTCGCATCAACGTTAAAAGCCAAGCATCTCAACAACGTAGGCCCGCGCGCTGCTCAGCACGGTCTTGGGGTCGGTGAACATAGTGACGCAGTCCCATGTTTGCCCATTGAATATCGGTCGCGAACGGACGGAAGTCGGAGCTTATACTCTCTGCATCCCCAGAAGGCGTGGTCAGCTGGCATGATGGGTGAGCACCACTGGGGGCTGCAGGCTGCCCAAGTTCCACTCGTTCCAACAGACTTTAAATGTTTCTCGGTACCCCTTCGACCTTGTCGAACCGACTGCTGAGCTCGCCGATGGCAGGCTGTCTTCTCAATAGTAAATACACGGGCTTGCATCACTACACCGTATCCGCTCAGGTCAGTCGAAGGCATACTCACAGAGAACCCGCCTGGTTGGGCTTTTCCCTTGACCGGACCATGAGCAGTCCCGGTTGAGACGCGTGCAGTTGAAACAGTTTGGCCTCTCTCGTTCACAACGGATCTTCTTGATACGGCACGAGTCGCACACTGGCAGTCATTGAGGGTCAGAGTCCGCGAAAAGTGCGCTACCAAGTCAGCATATCAGCCGGTCCTCGGGAGGACTGAGCCAACCCAATAAGCTCATTCAGTGCCATGCCTAGATAATCCCTTGAGTTTGTTTGTGTGTCGACTCTTTAGTCGTGACTTGTTAGACTTAGTTGCTCCGTTGATGTCTGACCATAAGAGCATGTCTGAGGCTAGAAAGATTGACCTACATCCTCGGACGTTGGAGCACTTACGGGATCCACGCTAACAATGAAGTCTGCTGCGTCAAAAGAACAAACTGGCGCGTCGAAAAAAGGATAGATTACAAAGAAGGATATTCGAATGACTGAGTGTTCCAAACAGGCAAAGCAAAGCGAACAAGAGCTGATTAGACCCAACTCGTAGGCCCCGGATGTTAGTTGCGCCGGCAACAATGCGCCCCTTCTGATACCGACAAGCACGTATGATCCGTTATATGAAGTAACTAGCTGTCTGGCACGTCCGCATGCATTGTGCAGGAGAGCAGAGGCAACAGATCAACAAAACGCGACAAGTTGATAAGTCGTCTACGAGATGGAGATATTCGCCTTGCCGCATAGGGTCGATGACTGTGGTTCCTTGTTCTTATACATACGGTCATTTGAGAGGTATGGGATGGTTAATGAACCACTCCGAGTCCTCAAGTCCAACGAATAACGAGAGGAGATGTTGCCTATCTGGGCTCGCATGGAGACTTTGGGGTGACTGCGTAATCGGCCACGGGATGTTTCTGCAAATCCGGTCGGGACACCGCCACTATCTGCACTATGTAAGTAATGCTGAGACCAACAAATGATTCAATACGGGCGATTTGGCCAGAGACACCCTCATCTATATCGGCGGATCGGTGCAGTATAGCTGTGTATACACGAAATGATGCTATTTCTAGGAGCCTCGGCCGCCAGGATCCAGCTGCAGCTGCCTAGTTCTGCAATAAGGCTGAGTCTACTTAGTAGGAGGCCGAACTGTGTATCTAGGGGAACGCGATGAGCCGGCTTCGAACATAGAACACGTCTGTGACCCTGTGACTCATCAAAAGATTTTAACATGGTTCTGGTCAGGGTCTTGTGCAGTAGGTAGGATTAAGCCCTGAGTTCAGGCACAAACACCCCCGGAACCAAAGGTAGCACGGTGCTGTACTGTAAGCAGTTCATGCAGCCATGTTGCAGTCGACATAGCTGATCGGAGGCTAAGCATCAAGGCCAGTCTCCCTTCCCAGCCCTCTACTCTGTTGCGTGAGAGTCTTGCTGCAAACATCATTCTTCCTTGCACTACGGTGCCAACCCTCGTTGCTGTTACGCCGTTCGAACAAATTGGCTGATCATCGGCGTCGATTTTGCGAGGAAGAGGCTAGAAAACGGACGGTCGCACCGCAAGATCTGCCACTCGGACACGGTTCTCGACAGCGTGGCTGGGATCGGAGAAGAGGAGAGGGTGCAGAGCGTGTAGTCTTTGAGAAGGGATGATGACAAATTGAGCCCCTTTACCCAGATTTCCGGACCGGGAAATACGGAATGCCGAAACCCGGCGACGAGCATGTGAGCCAGGGGGCCATCCGGGCCCCGTGGGGGATGTGGGGCCTCTGCGGCCTGTACCTCGGCATCCTCGTCCAACGACCATCGCATTCCTCGACCCTTTTTGACGACGCGCTCTTCCTGCTCCCGCCGTCAGCCACCGCTCGACATCCTCTCTCTCCTACTGCTTCGCGTCATCGCATCACACGGCTCAAACCTCGGCCTCTTTTGCTCGACCGACTTCATCGCCCTCGTTGTCCCTCCCTTTTTCCAGCGAGCTCGCCGGCGCCTATAACGACATAGTCAGACGAAGAAGTAGAAAGCGCAGGGACGAAGACCTCTCCTAGAATCGACGATAGCCCCATAGCCGCCATGCCTCTCGCCACAGAGCTGACCCGGCGGCTGGGCATCCGAGGTACGCGCCTCTCTCTCTCTCTCTCCCCACCATCCGCATACATACATCTCTGACTGGCTTCTCTTCCCTAGTGCCTGTCGTTCAGGGTGGCATGATGCACGTCGGCACGGCGGACCTGGCCTCGGCCGTCTCCAACGCCGGCGGCCTCGGCATCATCACGGCCCTCATCTTCCCCTCGCCCGCCGAGCTGCGCGCCGAGATCCAGCGCTGCCGGCGCCTGACGCGCAACCCCTTCGCCGTCAACCTGACCCTGCTGCCTTCCATGGTCCCGCCCGACTACGGCGCCTACGCCCAGGCTGTCATCGACGAGGGCATCTCCATTGTCGAGACGGCCGGCAACTCGCCCGGCCCCATCATCGCCCAGCTGAAGCGCGCCGGCATCACCATCCTGCACAAGTGCACCACCATCCGCCACGCCCAGAGCGCCGTCAAGCTTGGCGTCGACTTTCTCAGCATCGACGGCTTTGAGTGCGCAGGCCACGTCGGCGAGAGCGACATCACAAACTTTATTCTCCTCAGTCGCGCCCGCCAGTCCCTGAACGTTCCCTTCATCGCCTCAGGCGGTTTCGCGGACGGCTGGGGCCTCGCCGCCGCCCTCTGCCTCGGCGCATGCGGCATCAACATGGGCACCCGCTTCATGTGCACTGTCGAGGCCCCCATCCACCAACGCATCAAGGACGAGATTGTCGGCGCCCAGGAGACCGACACCACCCTTCTCCTCCGCCGTTGGCGCAACACCAGCCGCCTCTACAAGAACAAGGTCGCCCTCGAGGCCCTCCGCGTCGAGCGCGAGAGCACCACAGGCGAGTTTGCAGAGGTCGCGCCCCTCGTCAGCGGCAAGCGCGGCAAGGAGGTCTTTGTCAATGGGGACCCCGAGCATGGTGTAAGTGGCTCCTCTTGCTGTACCATCTTGGTTCTTTCTTGGCCAGGGGCGACATTGCGCGTACTGACTCTCGTCTCGACTGTAGGTATGGACCACGGGCCAGGTCATCGGGCTTATTCACGATATCCCCACGTGCGACGTCTTGGTCAAGCGCATCGAAAAGGAGGCCGAGTCGGCGCTGAAAGAGAGACTGTCTCTCATACAGCCTGCGCCCAAGCTATAGATCTGCTTTTGTCTTGCCTGTGTCCTTATGTAGAAACAAGTCCCGTGACATGTGTACAGGAATCATCGTACGTCTTCCGTCTTCTATGCCTTCGGGGCCTCTAAGGAGCCAGCGTCACCCCCTACTCTATATGTGTATGTGCAGATCCATTAAAGGTCTTGGACTTCCGAGCCCAAACATCAACTGTCACCTGGCCAGCGGGCCTCGGCTTGCAACGAGCGTCAACAAGGTCGCAGGGTCGCGTCCAAACGGCTTCTTTCGGGCTGCACAGCACACGAACCAAGCGAACCAGCATTTGGACGGTGGTGATAAAGCGCCATGCCTCTCATCTGCTCGATGCCAAGCCACCCATCACCATGGCAGCGGCTGGCTCCCGTCTCGAGTAGTGCGACGTGCCGGGTGGATTGCTCACCGTCCCGCACCACCCACCCTGGGGGCGCAGGAGGCTTCGCAGCCTCGGAATGGACGTCCTCGGCGAGAATCGGCGTGGCCTCGACGATGGCGCCGCGCAGGCCGCAGTAGAAGGAATCAGACAGATCAGATGCCTTGGCCAGCGAGAATACCCTGTCGTCTGCGTCTGTGCCGAGGAAGACAGTCGCGTCTGGTCGCCAGTCCGGAAGCCTCGACTGCCCGTGCCAGCGGCAAACACGTCGATGCCCTGGCTCGCAGCGACTCGAGAAGGGCGTCGCTGGCTCTTGATTTGGCAATCCTGCGGAGACTTGTCGCCCCTCTCTCGACAAGCGCGCGTGCGCGATTTCGGGAGCTTCTGGACATGGCGACTGGTCGGAGCAATGCAGAGCGTTGAAATGAAGGTACGGTTTTGGATAGCGGAAATCAAATATGCGCAGGACCGCCTCCGAGTTGCCGCCGGCCACGAACCGTTCCGTCCCATACACCAGTAGAGAGCTGCTGGTGCAATACGGCTGGAAGCGGTCGCGGTATACGACGTCCCGATTTGATGGCGTTCGTATGTCGAGCAGCCTGTCGAGGGGTTCAACATTAGGAGCTCCAGGCCGATATCGTCCAAGTTCGCAACGGACATGTGCAAAGGAGGGGGAGTGTACCTGTAGCTTCCGTCGTCCCACGCACTGAGGAGCAGGTTCTCGTTCGTGGAGTTTCCTACCTGCTCTATGGCCCGCACTGTTTCCCTCTTAGTCGGGAAAGCCTCTGCTGCGCTGTAGCAAGGGATTGAGGATAGCTCCACGCCAGTGGGTCGTATTTTGCCCCATCGGAGTGGCTCAGGGTTATTGCCAATGCCACAGACAATGCCATCTCTGCCCATGAACTTGGCGCAGCGAACTAGCGGCATTTCGTCCGAATCTCCCGCCTTGGAGGCGTCGTAGTACGCTATTGGCTTCAAAGTCGTCTCCTCGCCCTCCGATGAGAGGTTATGAAGGGTGAGGCGGGAGCCTCCACAGCTTGCCACTAAGTGCGTTTCCGGTTGCCACTCTGTCCAAGTGACGGCAAGCCGTCCTGGGGAACTCCGTTGGTTGTGCGCCTCCTCTTTTTCGGCGGCGAGGAGCCGTTTGACAGTCCGGCCGAACGCCTCGTCGTTGGCGCCGGCGAGCAGCTGGACATCTCCGTTGGCCCTCCCCAAAAGAACTTCCGGCTTACAGTCCCTCTCGATGACCGAGACAGCCGTTACGTCCCCGCTTCCAGCGGAATAGCCGGTGTCGCGACCACCGAGCTTCCTCCAGGTGTCGGAGCGATTGGACTCTGGTGCTGCGGCTCGCCATCGGACGAGAAGGTCCTCGCCGGTGCCGCACGCCAACACCTCAGCCTGCGAAGAGAGCAACTGCACATCGACGAAGCACTGAAACGTAACCGACTGCCCTCCAGGGGGGATGCGATGCCGTCCTCTTCTGCGCACATCTTCCCGGAAGAGGTTGAAGGCAAAGCCGCGCTTCTCCCAGCAGCGGTCCAGGTACGTCAGGCGATCCGCGACGGACGCCCACGTGGTCAACCCGCTTGAAGGTATAGCGAGCGAGGGGAACATGTTGCGGACAAACGATTTCCAACCATCGTGGTGGATCAGATCGCGCATGTGCCGCGTGCAAGAGCCGAGGTGGGAGACGTCGCGGGCCGTGTCCAAGTAGTCGATGACGTCGAGAAGAAGATGGCCCGGGAGATTACCCAGATTGGCCGCGTCCATAATGTCGGCCTCATGGGAAATGTTCGGTGAGCTACACTACACGCCCGTCAGTCCTGACTCCCCTTTGCTCCCGAAGATAGCATTGAGGGAGATGCATCGAGGAGGGACAACGACCGTCTTGGGCAAGCCGTGCCCCTTGAAGCGACGGACCTGACAGATATCTGGCTCACACGACACCTCGGCTTCTTTGTAGTCTTCCTCGGCAAGCCTTTTCCTCACTGCCAACTCGTTCAAGGTGGGAATTTGTCGGGCGAAGAGTGCGAAGAGTGTGCATGCGTCATAGCGGGTCGTTTTCGATAGATGCATATTCTGCGCACCAGCCTCGCGACCTCCCTCATAGCCTTCAAGTAACTCGTGCCACTCCGGCTTCTTTTCATATATGTATACCCCATTCTCAATCAGAGAAAAGCTAGGAGCATGGCCAGGCCAAAGTCAGTCGAGGCCGTTTCATCACCAGCAATATGTGGTGGTATACGATTGCTTCTTCATCACCAAAACACATCTCCAAACGCAAAAAGTACACTTGACGATGTCCTGAAACTCCTGTGTACCGCTCTCCTGCCATCCCCAGCCAGATTTTGCATCGTGAGCCATCTTCCCCCCACTATAAAGTTCACATAAGAAGATACAAGGCCCTCGCGCCCTTCTCGGCGGCTGCGATATGCCAAGGGCGAACGTCTGTCTCTCGCTGCACAACTCCCCTCGCCCGCGCCAGAGTCCCCAATCCCCGGAAGTAGCTCAACATTTCTCTAAGGAGTGGTTCATAAGCCCGGGGGGTGGCGTCTGTGTGTGCGAGATTAACTTCCATCAAAGCCGGTGCGTCTTCGACCCGGATGCCCGTGCGCTTGATCAGGTAGCCGCTGGCCAGGGCAGGATGAACATCGACAACGCTCGACGAGTTGTTGAGCCGATGGCCTACCACGGCCCCCCACGTCTGGTCAGTCACATCTGATAGGACAGCTTCGTATTCCGACTCGCCCCCACCGTCTGCACCGGGGGTCGCAGCCGCAGCGTTCGCATCGCGGGCCGGTGTTGCCGGCGTTCCGCTCTGTTCAGGCGATACAATGTTTGCTTGCGGCGTCGACACGGGTGTCGTGTAGAAGAGAGCCGGCGGCTGCGGCAGCTTGACCAGCGGCGGTATCAGTTGCAGCGACGGGTTCGTGTCAACCGTCATCAGTATCATCGTCACCGAAGCCTTGATCTCTGTCCGGGCCAGGTCTGCCCAAAAGTCAATTTCCTGTTGATTCATGGGTCCGCATTTCGTGATAACAACGCGCCAATGGACTTTCCACACGGATATCAGATCCAGCGTCGACTCCCATATCTCATGGGCCACTTCGCTAGTAGACCGCGATTGGGGCCGACCCTTTCGACTCAGGCAGTAAGATGCAGTTTCCTGTTGATTGCCCCGATCGTCTGTCCAGGCTGCTGTGATCCACCGCTCGTCAACACTTTGCGCATAAGCAACGTGGATACACGAGTTCTCTCGGATGAGTGACGCCGACGGTGACATTGTGAGCTTGAAATCAATGATGCGCGGCAGCGGCTGTTCCAGTTTAATGGCCGGCGCGGGCATTGGGCCGCCAAACAAGGTGCATCGGTCGTACGTCTCCATGCAGATCTTGATGAGCTCCGGTGCAGGCGTCACCACCACAGCCGTTGGTGACGAGAGCAAGCTGGTCGAGATCAGCTGCAAAACCAACTCGTTCGGTACAGCCTCTCGCCAGGCTGCCGGGCTTTTTCGATACGAGTCGAAGACGCCCTGAAAGGCGACGCAAGCCTCGACAATGATTCCCGGGTTATGCGGAGGGTAAACAAAATAAATAACGATATTTGCGGCCGTGGCCTGCAATTTTGAGATTGCTCCCAGCACAGTTCCCATGCTTTCAACAAGGGCCGATCCATGCCCAGTCATTGTCGCGCCCGGCGACGTAGAGATTCTGTCAACTTCGTACCGTAGGAGGCCGTCTTCCAGTTCGCCTGGTAGGGTGATGCTCTCAAACGAGCCAAGCTTGAGCGTCTCGTACACACTTTTCAGGCAACCCATAAAAGTCTTGGCGTTGTCCGCCATGCCGTTCCAGCCGGGGAACACGCAGACGGCATTCACGTTCTTACCACCAGACGAAGGTGCAAGGCCAAGACTTTCCCAGAACAGCACAGCCGACGGAAGAACAGACAGCTTCGTTTCCGATCGGCGGACTTCGAGATGGGGGCCCGGGATCTGGTAGAGATTGTTGGGCCGCAGCGGCTCCGCGTTGGGGTCTCTACCAGGAATCGGGCGAGGAGGTAGTCGAGTTGGCTGCCCTAGAAGTGGAACGTCTGGGATGTCCAAAAGTCCTTTCAAACTGACTGCCCCGGCGCTTTTTAGAAATGACGGCACAGTCTCCCGTAGCGTTTGAATGGCATTCCTTGCTTCCATAGAGAATGCTTGGCTACAGAGATTTGTGGATGGTAGCACCTTTGTCCCCTCTTGTCCGTTGAGGATATCCAGTGAGCCTGTAGCAGCCTGGTCAGTCAGTATCTGTGCAACTTGAATCAGGTCTTCGTCGCCGAGAGACAGTTCAAGAGATAGCGGCTCAGGATCTAGGAAGAGCAGGGATAGCGGCAGTTCCGGAGACTCTGGTTTGGCGAGTCGTGGCAACTCCATAGCAAGCTGCTGGTCGGGCTCTTCCGTCGGCTCAGAGTCTCTGAGAGATGGCACCGGAGACGCAGCGTCGTCGTCCAAGGTCAGCAGCTTGACACTCGATTTCAGAGGCGAGGCGGGCTCCTCGGTAGTGTAGCTTGAATCGTCCTGGTCAGATCCAACGCTGCTGTCATAGTCGTCTGACAAGGACCCCTCGTTTCTTGTCGGGCTTGGATGCGACGCGGGCGGCTCCAACCCGGTCAGACCTCTCATCAAAGACTCGGCGTTGAAGTGGCGATCTCTCGATCTCTTGCCCTGCTTTCCATGCCGCTTCAGATAGTCAGTTTCCGGCAGGATTCCCTGCTCGAGCCTAGGTTTCTCCAAGCTCGATATCTTCCTGTAATCGAATTGTCCACCCTGCTCGTATTTTTTGTTAATCATGGGGAGTGACGGGTCGAAATTCATAGTGTCAAATATCCTCGTCGCTCGGGTAGAATCGCATGGTTTCACACCAGGCCCATGCCCAGTGATTGCCAGGGACGCTCGCACTCGCTTGAATACAGTGTGCGGATCGAAAGGGCTGGGCTCGCGCTTCACGGAACCGGAAGGCGTGTCTCGGCCTCGCGAGCCAGAGGCCTCGTTCCTAGAGCTTCTAGCATGCTTCAGTTCCGGCTTGGCAAAGACCACCATATTTCGCTCCGGGAGAGCTGCAACCTTGGTCCGGTTCGCGGCATCGGCGGCGTCTTGCTCAGTCTTGACGGCTGCGTCACTGCTCCGGTTCGCCGCAATCACATCAGCCATTGGGACATCCAGGTCCAGGTCGCCTGGTTGCTCATCGAAAAAGTTGAAGTCGGCCTCGGTTATGTCGTGATCACCAAACATGTCCCCTCCCATGTCGCTGAACATATGGTCAGCTTCACCGAGCAGATTACTCTCGCTGCGCTGGCGCTTTGGCTCGTTCGTGTCTGGCCCAACGTCGAACGCATCGCCTACGTGGTTCGCATTGAAGGGAGCAGGGTCTGTGTCGGCAGGAGGCACCGCGGAGAGCGGGTTGCCTGGACTCGACAATGCTCCGTCGATTGACGGAGTGACGCCGTTTGGGTGTTGAATGCCGTCAGGCGGAGTCGGATAGATGGTGCAGGCGGCCGCTGTGCTCGGTCGCCGGACGGCCACGGGCGACGGCGCACTTGGCTTCGCCGCGCGTGACTCCGCGGCAAGGGCCTCTTTCGATGCGAGGGCCCGCTCGGCCTTTCTCTTCGACATCTTCTCATCCCTATCGGAGGCTGAAGTGAACCACACTTTAGCGTTGCCCAAGGGATCGTGGCTTTCCTCGTTGCCGCTGAAGAGCGTGTCACCCACCCGGCTCGTCGATGACACTTCGACCGTCTTCTTGCGAAAACAGAGTTGCCCCGGCCAGGGTATCGTGATGGTAGAACCTGGGGCTTGCGCCCGCTTAGTCTCGCTTTTGGCATCTTGAAGCCTAGGGTTGGGGACGCAAAGGTTCACCCAAATGCAGTCGGCCAAACTCGACGACGCAACGCCCCGCAGCTTTAGAATGTTGAGGCAAGCCTGCTTCCATGACGAGTCACGAGCATCAGATCCGACGCGAACACTGAACGCTTGGGTGTTGGGAGTCTGTGCCAAACTTGCCGTGCCGGCCTCGCCGCTGGTGGATACCTGATTGTTCGCCACAACTCCGAATGGAGCCGCGAGAATGGGAGCGCTAGATTGCGCAAAGTTGGTGGCAACAAGGTTGGCGAGTGATGAGAGTCCCCTGCAGCGAGAGACGGCGAAGTTGATCACCAAAGCACCGGTTGTTGTCAAGTAAGCCTTGAGGGTAGCCAAAACCGGACACTGCGAGGCTTGAGAATCGTGCAGGCTGTTGATTGCCAGCGGATCAGATGGAAGCAGAATCGTTCGATAGTTGAGGGGAATCGCGCCAGTGCGACTGCAAAAGGCGGATGATATGGACAAGAGGAGGGCAGTGATGAAATTCTCGTACACGGTTCTGCTGGGCGTCGATGCTGCCTTGCAGTCGACCGCAGGCTGTTCCGCTGGCTTGGTTTCCTGGGCTTGCGAACTCGAGCCGGTGGTTTGCGTGGCCGAGGTAAACGTATTGCGCAGAGATTGGTCGAGAGCCGATGCGCTGGAGATGGAGCTGGTTGGCGTCTGGATCGCTTGCTGTTGCTGAGATGGGGGCTTTTGGAAGCTTGCGGGCTCCAGAATGCCCTCCTCTACAACGGCAAGCTCAATCCCGCGGATATTGAGCGTCGTTTCGAGGGTGTTGCTGTTGACCTCGTCGTGGCCCTCCTTTCCCAGCAGCTGGAAGTGCCAAAGGCCGCGTCGGTCACTGTCGAACAAGACAACATGGCCACCCTGCCTTAGCTCATCCTCTATGTCGAGAGCAGCCGAAGCGAGGCTGGGGAAGGGATCGGAGGGCGGCTCATAAATACGAAAGGCGATAGAAGCGATGTTGTTCTGCGCAACGGATTAGTCCCTTGGCTGCGAGGAGCGGACACGGCTATGATGTACGCACGATAAGTAGAGTATTGGTATCGTATTCGGCGGTATCCATGTCGACCGTTCAAGCCGGTAGCCCGCTCGCGGTAGCTTGTGCGAGATACAAGCCACCGCGAATAGTAGACGAAGCGCGCAACACACGCCTCCGGACGCGGTCTTAGCCCCAGCTGATTCGCTGTTCGGGGGCGGGCAGCGACGAGGAGCCTCGACTGGTCCTTCCGTAATAAAGCGCGATTCTTGGCTCCTTGGCTCCCCCGGGCTCCATCTCAGCGGATATCGATGTTGGGTTGGCGCAGCTCGTGAGGCTCGCCAGGATGGCGCCGTCCGAGGCTTTTTGGCTTGTCTCGTCGACCGGACTGGTCAGGGGCGATGGCAGGCCTCGGCAGCGGCGGACTCGACGGGGCGCGCGCACCAGGCGACGGCTCCACGGCTGAGACGAAGGCGGAGGGCAGTCCCTCGGGCGTTGTCGCTCGACAAGGACGACGACAGGGTCTCGACGGCGGTGGTGGTTCGAGGGGGGGCAGGCGTCTACCGGAAGCCGACAGTGGCCTTGCATCGTTCGTTGGCTGGCTGGCTCGACCAGGCCTGACGCTAGTCGTGCCTTGTGGGGCCCTTCACCGAGGTACCGCGGTGGGGCCTCGCCTTTTTTTTTCCTTACTTCCTCATCGCCATCTCTGACCGTTACTATTTTTTCCCCGGTGTAACGGGCTGCAGCTGAACCCGGTCGCGCTGTGATCTTTCGTAATCGCCGCGTCGCCCTCGCTGCCTGCCGGCCATGAAGCTCTCGAATCCGGGGACCGTCCCCGTCTATACCATCTCCGGGGCGTCGACCGCGCGGCCGCTGCCGGACTGGCTCGCCCGCCGGCGGAAGCGCAGCCTCAAAAACGACCCCGAGTACCAGAACCGCGTCGAGCTGCTGCAAGACTTTGAGTTCGAGGAAGCCAGCAGCTGTGTGCGAGTCAGTGAGGATGGCCAATGGGTCATGAGCACCGGCACCTACAAGCCTCAGATCCACGTCCACAACCTGCCGCAGTTATCCTTGTCCTTCAACCGGCACACCACCTCTCTAAACCACTCATTCGTCCTTCTGTCGCAAGATTACACAAAGTCGCTGCACCTGCAGACAGACCGAAAACTCGAGTTCCATACCCCGATGGGATGCTACTACGAAGTCAGGATACCCAGATATGGTCGCGACTTGGCCTACGATCGGCAAGCCACCGAGGCCCTGATCCCAGCTGTTGGTCTTGACGCCGAGGGCAAGGGCGAGGTGTTTCGCATGAATCTTGAGCTCGGGCGATTCATGAAGTCATACCAGGTCGAAGTCGGCGGCGACGACGAGACTCAAGGTGGTCTGCAAGGAGGCATTGGTGTTGGAAGCGTCAACGTCGCGGCCATTGCTGAAGACACGCACAACCTGCTTGCATTCGGAACATCAATAGGTACCGTGGAATTTTGGGACCCGCGCTCCAAGTCAAGAGCGGCCCTTCTCGCCGGCCATGACGGTGAGGTCACGGCTCTGGACTTTAGCTGTTCGGGCCTGTCTCTCGCGACTGGGTCTTCGACGGGTATAGTCCAGCTCTTTGATCTACGGCGCCCGGTGCCTTTGCTCCAGAAGGATCATGGCTACGGATTCCCCGTCAAGAAGCTCATCCACATGACCAACTCGTCTCAGGAGAGGAAGATCATGTCTACCGACAAGCGCATCATCAAGATCTGGGACGAGCTCACGGGAGATCCATGGACATCCGTCGAGCCAGTTGTGGATATCAACGACGTGGCGTGGTGCAAAAACACCGGCATGCTTCTCACGGCCAACGAGGGCAAGCAGCAGCATGCCTTCTTCATCCCCCAGCTTGGTCCGGCCCCAAAGTGGTGTTCATTCCTCGACAACATGGTCGAAGAGATGGCCGAAGAGGTGCACACGGAGACCTACGACAACTACAAGTTCTTGACGTTGCCGGAACTGAAGCAACTCAGCCTGGCACATCTGATTGGAAAGACGAACCTCCTTCGGCCCTACATGCACGGATACTTTGTTGCATCCAAGTTGTATGAGCAGGCCAAGCTGATTGCCAACCCCTACGCTTGGGAGGATGAGAGGATGAAGCGCGTCAAAGAAAAGGTCGAAAAGGAACGGGCCAGCAGGATCAGGGGCAGCAAGAAGGTCAAGGTCAACCAGAGACTGGTTGACAAACTCCTCAAGAAGCAGGAGAACAGAGATCAAGTCGACACAAAGGCCGGTCTTCTCGGAGACGAGCGATTCGCCAAGATGTTTGAGGACGAAGAGTTCATGGTGGATGAGACCAGTCGAGAATTCCAACTGCTTAATCCAAGCACGGTTGTCAACCAAAGTGTCGATCCCGGAGCTCCGACGCGATACCAAGCCAAGGACTCCGACGATGACTCCAGCGATGATGATGCCGAGCCCATGGCAACAACACGCAAGCCGCGGGATGAGCTGGTCATGCAGGTGTCTTCTTCACAGAATGGTGGAGCAAACCCCCGCGACACTGCCTTGGGCTCGAGGCAGCAAAAGTCAAATCGTGGAAGCAGGGCCCAACAAGGCGACGTGGTCGGAGAACGACGAGTCACATTTGTCCCCGAATCCAAGAAGAAGCAACAAGAGACGCCCGCGCCGCGGAGAAGAGAGACAGGCACCCGGCGGAGTGCCAGCTCCAACACTTTTAGAAAGATGTAAATATAGCAATCCCGGACCTTCGATGGACAAAAATTTCAGCGACAACTTGACTCAGGAATTGGCAAATCGCACATGTCCAGATGGCACGGTCAGTCCACCGCCTTGCTGGAGTCATATCAACCAGCCCCGAGTCGGCTCAGACGGCCGACTCTCGGTGTTTGCTTCGGGCTTCGGTCGTGGCCGTCCCCTTCTCCAGGTCTTGTGGTCGGAGTCGAGCAAAAGGGGAGAGCTTGTCTGCGATCTTCTTGCGGTCGCCTTGTGACGATTTTGTTGACTTTTTGGCCGAGTCTGGAAACTCTGCTCTCCTCGGCGTGAGAGCAGTGACCATCTTGCGGGCCGATCTTCTAACCTTTTCCCTGACCTTCCACTCACGCTTCTTGGCGAGGAAAAATAGGGTTGCAGTCGTCACTAGGGGGATCGTCAGCACTCTCACGAACGACAGCTGAGCTATCAGGAGTCTGGTTTGGGGCTTGTCTTACCGCCGATCAGGCATACGACAACGACAATGACAACAATAATGACCAAGCCGCCTGTCGAGATGCTCATGGCGCCTGAGCTGTTTCCAGAGGCGCCTGCATCAACGCCAGACTCTGCTCCCGGGGCAGGGCCGCCGTTTGCATCGCCCCGGTATGGCATGTGAGTGGCCTGAGGGAAAGCCTGAGTCTCTGTAGCCATGATGTCTGGGCTTGGACTTGGGTAGGCGTCGTTGGCAACGATGGCGAAAAAGTGGATGTTAATCGATGGGGGTCTAGGTTTTGGAGGGGAGGATTTAGGATGAGGATGAAATGTGAAAAACCAGTCCGGAATAGAGCAAACTGATGGAACCCAAGGGCTGCCAGCGTTTTACACTCACTCAGCCTACCATTTCCCGTCCTGCAATGTCGAAACATGGGCAATTGTTTGCGTGTGACGCCGGCAATGCACCGTGCATCAGCTGCCGCCCGTGACGCCGATTGGTCGCCCCCTGACCGGGGTCCTGCACGTTGGGCTGGCGAAGCTACCAAGAGTTGGATATCAAGCCGTGAAGCCACCATGATTGGTGGATGGAGATGTGGAAGCGCCGGGCAAAACAGTCTCGGCCTAGGTGGCTGCCAATGAGATGTCGCCATGAGAAACATGTCACGACTCTTGTTCTTCAGCGAATCCAAGGTGGAGAGCAAGCGCATCGTCATGTCCAGAGGCATTGCATTCGTCAATTCTGATGGCCGCGCGTGTTCCTGAAGCTGGATGCTGCGTGTGCAGGGCGCCTTCGCCATGCAGGGGAGCTCTCGACGCTGCACGCAGAGCGACAACGCTTCATTCGGCGATGCCACCTTTGGAAAGGAGGGAAACCTGAGGAGGAAACAAGTTCAGGGCGTGATGCCTGGGGATTTAGGAGACTCAGTCTAAAGGGCACTGCCTGCGTCACTCGGGAAAAGGCCCAGGGATTACCAGGTACGGACTGTATCCATATATGCTTGGGCACGGCAATGATGGCGTCAAATTCTCAGCCGTTGACTTATTGGTTGCTGGAACGGCCTCTACTTCTGGCTGACCTTGGCCGTTCTTATTCACAGGAGAACGGCATTGGACAACGAGACGTCCTCCGACCTCCGACTGCTTGTAGTGTCAGCGCTCGCCAACGCGTCTTGGGTTGGCAAGTATGAAGAATGCCTGCTTGATGGCCCGGGGATTTATCCATCTCCTCTGCGCTGCCGCCGTGGCTGAAGCTGCAGATGCTCGCACACTGGTACCCAAGTTGTCGCAGGTACTCCCAGGATCGGTCAGTCTAGCATACTGCCAGTGAAGTACCGTGTACAATACTGCGACACCGCTGGGCAGGAGCAGAATGCCTCCATCACGGGCCGTCCACTGGCGAGCTGCTCCTTCCTCGAACTGCGCGTCACCTCGGAATGCCACAACGCTTCCATTTTTTCCCACAGCAAAGATCCCTCTAGAAACACGGTTGCGCCGGCCTTGACTGGGCTCTCCCTTCATCCGCCGTCTCTCTCGGTTGCACGGTTGGTGCCGTCGTCAGACTCGATCCACGAGTACGAGCCCAACCAATCCATCCAAACGCCACCCTTGAGGGCCTGGTGCTGCAGCTCTCATTGAGCCGAAGAGATGTCGACTCCGCCTGCTGGCAGCCCAAGCATATCGCCATCGAGGGCGGTCAGTGCCGAGGCTTGCCACCTGCCTGCTCACGAGCGACATGTCAAGGGTCTTGGCTCAACCTTACCGGACTCCTCTCACCACGGAAAAACACCCCTGAAAAGCAACTACTTCCAGGGACTCTCTGCGGCCAGAGATGAGATATCCGAGACGGCACTGGGAGAGGGATTTTCGTTTGGTTTCAAAAAGCCTCCTCGCCCGGGCCAGTTCTCGGAGAGACCTAGTTGCCAGCCTTCCGACGCCGGAAAGAAGCAGACAAATGCGAGCCCTCTGTTCGAAAGTCCAAAGGTGCATGCTTCGGGCTCGGGAAGGCAGACTCATGGGTCCATGGCTATCCCGAGAGGTCACCCGCTGCCTCTCCATGAACTATCCCTCCCAACTAGCCGACACGTCTCGCCAATGCCACGGCGGCGGGGCTCTTGCCAGCTCAGATCACCTGAAGCAACTCATCTAGATACAGTCCATACTCCGCCCGCCGAAGTTGCATCTCGGCCGGTGTCAGAAGAGCTGCCATCTTCGGCTCGGGCGTCCCAGAAGCTTGGCGAGCCGGCTGAGGCAGCTTCGGCACTCAGACATCGAGAAGAAGCGGGACATGCGATACTGCGCAATCGTCTTCCTGAATCCTTCCCGGCGAAAACCATCCATGACGGCCAGTTGACGAAAAGTCCCAAAGACAAGGCGGCCAACGACAATCACTACCACGACAGCGTCCGCGCGTTTTCAGACGGCTCCCATCTACAGGAGCCCTCAATGGATCCGAGGACTCCAGAGAAGTCTTGTCTGGTAAACGATCACGTCCAGAGGCGATCCTCGCCCACCAGCACTTGCGGAGACTTGGAGAGGCCAGTCCACCCAAGTCCTGGGAAACCGAGGCATTCGACGGCACACCGACCTGCTCAACTTCGTGCTTCCTCCCATCGAGACATGCTTTCACGCCACAGATCCGAGTCGCGAACAAGCAACGTGTCCAAGAAGCGCACCGATGCTCACAAGCCTCGCCTTCGGCCGGATCCTGAGCGGAAGATGCTGGCCATGCATCAGGTTGCCCAGTACTGGAACGAGTGCATTCAAATTGCAGAGGACGAGAGGAATCAAGCCAACTGGGAAATCGAGCGTCTTCAACGTCGTCTCCAACGTCAGGACCTGATGTTGTCCGAGTCCCGCTCCCTGCTCAAGAAGAAGGAGTGTGAGTTGGAGGATGCTGAGCGTCACTGCCATCAACTTGAGGAAAATTATTCGCACAGGACCAGCGAGAACCAGCGCTTGAGTGGCGAGGTTGAAACGCTTCGCAGCCAGCTTTTCGAGTCTCAAACGCGAGCGACCGAGCTTCGGGACAAACAGCGCCAGATTCGAGACAAGCTCAACGAAGCGATTCACGAACAGCAAGATCTGTACAAGAGATCTCAGACCTTTTACGAAGACTCAATGAGCGAACTGAGAAAGGAAAACGAGAAACGCGTTGCCGAATCCACCAAAGTTGATGAGGCTCTCGAGAAGGGCCGTCAGAAGCGGGAGGAAATGATGCGATGCCTTCAAGAGCTTCGTGACAAGATGGACCGGGAGAACAGACTGAGTGATTTGCCCCCATCCTGCCTTGTTGAGCTATTACTAACCTCTTACTCCAGAGGAGGAGACCATCAGCGAGCTTCGGCGCAGGGTTCAGGAACAAGAAGACAACATCCGCCACGAGAGAGAAGTGACGGAGAGCTTACGTCGGCAAATCGAATTGCAAGAAGTGACGCAGCACACGATTGAGGATATGGCTTCTCAAATGGAGTCTCTCCTCAAAGATTGCACCGAGAAAACCCTCAATGAGCAAAGAAGTGCGAGCATAATGGATCAAATCAACAACAGGTACTCTCTGCGCGTCATATGTAAAGAATTTTCTTCTAATGTGATGGAAAGGCTCAGCGCTTTGACACATCATGTACAGGTTGCAGAGGCGAACAACGTATCACTGGCTGCTCTCAAGCATGCAGTACAAGGCATTGGCGATGCCATTTCTACTCAGTAAGTCGACGTGCTGTTTTGCCGAGCGTTCTTCTGACAATGACCCAGGGTCGTTTCCTCCATTGCCGATGTAGCTTGCAATCAGGAGCGCGCAGAGCAAAGGATTACGGGGTTCGGCTTCGCGTGCGGAAGGGAACTCAGCGACATCAAACGCCTTCTTGGGGACCAAGACGACAATCGCGCAGCATCTCAGGCACTAGAGGAAGAGGGTAAACACCAAATTCGAGATGCTCTTGAAAATCTAGAGTCTCGCATGCGGACAGCTCTGGACACATTCCAGCGAATCGAGCAGTTTCTGGAGGAGCGCTTCCAACAGGAGTTTCAGTTTCGCGAAGACGAGATCCAAAGGAGGCAAGCTGATCTTGACACGAAGCTCGCCGGGCGCGATGAGAGAGTCGGCCACCTGGAACAACAGCTTCAACTGACCTCGGAGGCCTATGCGGCAAAGGTTGAAGCCCTGGCAAACAATCGAGCTTCTAGCGACGAAGATGTTCAGAACGCCTTGCACAAAGTTTTTACTGAATTTCGAAGCAATCTGGATGAGGGGTTCTTTCAGGAGAAGGAGAGGTCTGAAGAGCATCTTCGACAAAACCAGACGGCCTTGGCCGCGTTGGAGAGTCAGCTCAGAGCAGTGAACGACCATCTGACGGTAGCCAAAGGAAACGGCTCGCAAAATGGCGCCGAGAGCAGTGTGCACGATGGCAATGCTTTGGTTTCCAAACTTCAACGCCAGGTCCGAGACCTCGAAAAGCAGGCCAAAGCAACTGAGGAGCTTCGCGGGAGATGGCAGAG
This sequence comes from Hirsutella rhossiliensis, assembly GCF_020360975.1. Classification (NCBI taxonomy): domain Eukaryota; kingdom Fungi; phylum Ascomycota; class Sordariomycetes; order Hypocreales; family Ophiocordycipitaceae; genus Hirsutella; species Hirsutella rhossiliensis. The sequence continues at coordinate 2,778,760 of NW_025408674.1, read as the reverse complement.
AGACATCCAAACCGTCGACGCATTGCGTGGCCAGCTGAGAGAGATCCAACATCGAGTGCCACAGATGGAGAGGTTTGACATGACGCTTGGCAAGATGGCTCGAATGAACGAAATCCTGCACTCAACAGCGCAATACCTGACTCACGAACGACATTGGGCGCTACAGCATCTCGAGAAGGCGGAAGCCGCAGACGGTAGCCGTGATGACCACTCAGCGGACGAAGCGGACGCGCAGTCTCAAGGAAGGCAACATCCTACCAATGACCGGCTTGTCACGAGCATCGAGATCGAATCTTTGACGACCCAGGGAAACCCGGACGCAGGCCTGGACGACGATTGTGACCTGGAAGAGGCACCCTTCTTCAGACGCAAGGTTACCGTTTACAGCCCGGCCGGAGAAGTCCTCTCGCCCTCGCCTCCTCCTTCAGTCCACCAGGAACAAATGCGGCGACGTGGTGCCGCGCAGCCGCGATCGATTTTGAAGCTGTCTGCAACGTCCTCGCAAGATGCGATCAGACTACAGGAGCAAGCCACCAGGATCAATCTCCATCAGAGTCAGTACAATCGACCAGTCGTGGGCAGAGACAGGGTAGCGGCGGCCAGTGCAGTGGTGGAGCAGATCCGGGCAGAACTCGTGCCCAGTGAACGGTCACACCTGGCCTGGAGTCTCCCTACCGTTGCCGACTTTGAAAGAGACGGCCGGTTCGCGTGCATGAACGAAAGCCAGAAGTCGGCCGATATGGCCAAGCGTCGTCTGCAAGGTACGGATGACGCTCCAAGCGTGGGTGGCAAGAGGGCCAAGCTCGACGCGGATGCTTCCGTGATGGGAAGCAGTGTCCAAGCCGGGGATGACGCTCCTCAGCATGAAACGCATGTTGAGTGATGGGGAGAGCTGCCTGGACCGGCTCGGGAAAGATCCAACGGTGGGACCGGCCATGCACTTGACGCAGAGGAAGGGTCCGACTTGTCGGACTTGGCATTGCGGCCTCAAATTAAACAGCTCACACTGTTGCACGTCGACGTGTGTCGCCGCACCTTGTCTAGACATGCATCAGGGCACTTGGACCTAGATTTGATGACAAATAATGTGTAGCTTAGCTTCTCAAACTTGCTCCAAAGCCGAGTTCGGAACTCGCGCATCCAATCTTTCAAGATGGCGATGAGTAGTCAATGGTTCGCAAGAGAAGTGTTCCTTCAAGCGCAAGCGCGCACCCCTAGCCCCGAACTCCGGTCATGCCCATGCCGTTGATACACACTTATTTTGTACACCGGGGCTTCACCCAGGAAAGCCGAGATGGCGAGTCAGATGGCATCCACTGCAGTTGGTCTCGATGGTCGGCTGCCGTCACTTTGATCTCTTTTTCGATTCGAGGAAGAGGACCTTTTTGCGGACTGGGGCGGAGACGAGAGTTAGCTCCCGGTGGATGGAGAGGAGAGAAGCCAATTGCAGGATTCAGGAGAGGAGCATGGCTTATCGCACCGATGGGGTCGTATTTCATCATGCCCATCATGGGGGCTGTCCGAGGACGCTTGAAGGTGTAGAAGAAGCCGGTCATGGCCATTGAGATGAGGCGGACGTGGATCAAGCGAGCCTTGGCTATAGTGGACGCCGGATGTCAGCTATGCCGGGGCCTGCCAGCCAGCGCAGCGAGGATGAAGGATGGCTCACCTTTCTTGGCCATGGCTGCGGTTGCAAAGGTGTAGCCACGGCTACAGGCCCAAAGCTCGGTGGTGATGTGGATGGCAAAGACCAATGCGCAGGCAGAATTTCGGAACGAGCTTGGCTGCTGCTGGGTGGGAGCGGCGTCGGGGGAAAGTGGCGCCGAGAGGTGACTTCGTACCCAGCCCAGAGAGGTACCGCCGATCTACAGGGCTCGTGAGACGTGCGCAACCACACACATGATGGCCGTCTGAAGTTATTCGCGGCTCTTTTGGGATAAGAATTGGAACAAGAATTGACCGAGATGTTTCCCATGTATTACTTCATACTCTGGAGCATGCGCTCGCGGTACGAGTAAAGATCCTGGGTATCTATTGTAAATACATTGACAGAGACATGTTCCTCGACATGACTTGACCTGAATGAATGCTCAACCTTTTCGACGGACCGAATACTTGGTGGAGGGAGGCAGCTGCTCTCTCCTTGGCGGGGTCTACCGATGTCATTTACGGCGAGAGCCAAAGTCACAGACTGACGACGGAAGCGTCAGCAGCATTGAGTTTGGGGTCGGCGGCAGTTTCGGGATGAAGCCACCTAATCTTGCTGGATCTGGCACTTCGCTGATTCTCCCTTTTCTTTATCTTTTCCTTCTGCTCTCGGGCATTCGCTCACTGAATACCGTGCGAGAGCCAGTCCACTGATTGATACAGCACCGGTGGCCGTGTCGACCTCGGTGCTTTTTCCGAGCTGTTGGGACAAGGCGTCTCGGCCTGGGTGGGCAACGAGAGTACCTCAGCATTTTGCTGGATGCCAGCGAGCACATTATCCATCCCTACTTTTGCCGTCCAGCCGCTTCCTCCCCACAGGCCGCGACGAGTCCGTCAACAAGCGGCATAGCAGCCGATTCCGCCCGCCTTCTGCCACCTCTCATCAGCCGCGATTATCGCCGGGAGGCCTCGGCGACCATGAGCCTTGCGGCGACGAGACGGCCGTTGTCGGCCATGGGTGGTGCCGCGGCCCTGACGGCCAGCGCGGGCCCTGTTGTTGGTATGTACATACTCCGTAAGACGAGGAGAATGATTTTCTTTCCGCCCTTTTCCGTTGTGCAGCATCCATCGGAGAGGACAGGATCCGTCGGAGAGGACAGGGCGAAAGCTTGCCCAGCAGGCGCTGAGGGTCGCACCCAGACGGTGGAGGACAGCAAGAGCCGAGCGAGTGCCGGGGCATGATGAGGATGAGGATGGCCTTGGAGCAGCAGCAGTGCCGTCTATCAAGTACATGCGGCATATCCCACATTTCAGCCGTCAGGTCGTTGGTCACCCTGACTCGGCCGTCCGTTGCAACGCCCGTTGGCTTTCCTAGCTCGCCCGAGAGGCTCGCCCGGCCTTTGCTCACTGGTGGTCCCCGTCTCTTGGTATTAGTTTGACTGTATTCCATCCATGCGCATCTTTCTTGTCATTGGCTACACCCTCATGGTTCATAAGGGGGGGGGCTGCTAGGAAGGAGAGAGGTTCCCGCTTTGGCTCACACCTGAGGAACAAACACAGCAACGACCCCTCGATCCCATTTCCACCGCAGCAGCGCAGCAGCCCCGCCAAAGACGCAGCGACCATCTCCACGTCACCACCACCACCACCTCCTCCTCCTCCACCACCAGCGTCGCCTCCAGTCCACGACGATGAGACTGACCGTCGACACCATCAACCCCAACGTCCGGCGGGCCGAGTACGCCGTCCGCGGCGAGCTCGCCGTCAAGTCGGAGGAGTTCCGCGCGCGGCTGGCAAAGGGCGACGCCGGCCTGCCCTTTCAGCACGTCGTCTCGGCAAACATCGGCAACCCCCAGCAGCTCGACCAGAAGCCCATTACCTTTTTCCGCCAGGTCTGCAGTCTGCTCGAGAACCCGCAGCTGCTCGAGAAGGAGCATGTCCTCGTCAATGGCCTCGGCTACAAGACCGACGTCGTTGAGCGTGCCAAGTGGCTGCTGAAGCAGGTTGGCTCCGTCGGCGCCTACAGCGCCAGCAACGGCGCCCCGGCCATCAGGGAGAGCGTCGCCGCCTTTCTCGAGAGTGAGTCGGCCTTGGCCCCGGGGCTTGACGCAGACCGGCATCGTGGTCCTGCTAACCGCTGCATGCTCCAGGACGCGATGGCTTCCCCGCCGATGCCGCCCACATCTACCTCTCGGCCGGTGCCTCGTCCGGCGTCAACACCCTCCTCAACGTCATCTGCGCCGACAAGTCGACGGGCATCATGATCCCCATCCCCCAGTACCCCCTCTACACCGCCAGCCTCTCCCTCCTCAACGCCACCGCTGTCCCCTACAACCTCGACGAGTCCCGGGCCTGGGGCACCGACCTCGACACCATCAAGGCCGCCTACGACAAGGCAAAGGCCGCCGGCACCGACGTCCGCTGCATCGTCATCATCAACCCGGGGAACCCCACGGGCGCCTCGCTCTCCGAGCACGACGTCCGTGCCGTCATCGACTTTGCCAGCCGCGAGAACCTGGTGCTCATGGCCGACGAGGTCTACCAGACAAACGTCTTTGTCGGCAAGTTCCACAGCTTCAAGGGCGTCCTGCGCCAGATGCAAAAGGAGGCGCCAGGCAGGTACGACGCCGTTGAGCTGGCCTCGCTCCACAGCATCTCCAAGGGCATGGTGGGCGAGTGCGGCCACCGCGGCGGCTACTTTGAGCTCGTCGGCTTCGACCCCGATGTCGAGGCCAACATCTACAAATTCGTCTCCATCATGCTCTGCGCCCCCGTCATCGGCCAGTGCCTCGTCGAGCTCATGGTCAACCCGCCCAGGCCCGGCGACCCGTCGTACGACCTCTACAACCAGGAGTACTCGGGCATTCACGAGGGCCTCCGCGAGCGCGCCACCGCCCTCCGCAACGCCTTTTCCCAGATGGAGGGCGTCGCCTGCGCAGAGCCCCAAGGCGCCATGTATCTCTTCCCAACCATTCGCCTGCCCCAAAAGGCCGTCGACGCCGCCGCCGCAGAGGGCCGCGCCCCCGACGACTTTTACTGCATGCGCATGCTCGAGGCCACGGGCATCTGCGTCATCCCCGGCTCCGGCTTCGGCCAGGCCGAGGGCACACTGCACTTCCGCACCACCTTCCTGGCCCCCGGCACCGAGTGGGTCGGCAGCATCGTCAAGTTTCACAAGGAGTTTATGGACCAGTACAGGTAGAGAGCAGGCCACGGCAATGGAACAAAACTTGTGTTTTAGCATGTCGGTACGCGCCCGGCGAGAAGGATCACATCACCGCTCATGGTTTATACATAGTAGACAAGCGCGCTTTAATTGTACTTGGAAGCAGAAGAGAGGGCTCGAACTATCGGTTTCAAGGCCGTGATTACATGCAGATTCTCACCACCCATGTTTCCACCCCAAGTCGCAGCAACAATAGCTGCCCTGAATTCATGTTTATACAGTAAGCTACGATACCTGCAACCCGCGCCGATAGCCTCATCCCCACAAGCGCCGAGGCAACAATCCCCTTGCTCCTGAGCCACTGCATATGCCCTTCTCCCGACCAAGCATTGTCTCAATCTCTTCACGCCCTCTCGCTACCTCTCAACCGTACAGCCTGGCCGTACTTTTGCAGCTTGGTGATGAGCTGATCGCCCTGGCGGACCACGTCCTGGTACTGCTTGTTCTTGTCGTCGGGGCGGTTGGTCTCGATGACGCCCTTGCCCGAGACGCGGTCGATGGTGCAGGGGATGCGGCCGGCGGCGATGAATCTCGCAAGGTCACTTCAAGCCCTCGTTAGCTTTGCAGTCCGTACCACATGCAAGAACGAGACGGGCGGGGTGGCAAGACAAGGGGAAAAGAGTGGAAATGGGCATCGACTCACCGATCCAAAAAGTCGACGGTGACGCCAAAGTCGCTGGCCATGCTCTCCAGGCCGACGACGCGATAGCTCTGCAGCAACTGCTGGTAAGCGCGGAGGCGCATCTCGCGGATGAACCAGTTCTTGTGCTCGTGGAGATAGCGGTCTTGGTTGAGGAACTGCTCCTCGACATCGGCGAGGGACTGGAAAAAGGTCTTATAATTTCCATTATACAGGCTGCTGACCAGCAGCGCAAGCGGGCTAAAGTCGATGGCCATCTCGGCCTCGGGCTGCTCGGTGCTGGTCCCCAGGGTCGTCAGGTTGACGGCCGTTGTGGTGGCAGCCTGGGGCGCCTGGTCGCCCATGGTGTCGTCGGCGCCCGGACCGGCACTGAGGGCGCCGCTCAGCGCCAGCAGCTTGTCCTCGCCATCGCCCATGATGGCCTTGATCTCGGGTGCGTCGACCACCTTGGACTTGAAGTCGACGCGCTTCAGCGACACGGAGCCTGCCAGCACCGAGTAGACGACGAGGCTGGAGTAGGTGCAGAGCTCGTAGCTGGTAAAGGTGGAGAGGGAGTCGAGCAGGAGGGGCGCGGCGAGGTTGTGGGAGCGGACGGTGAGGAGATGCAGGCCCTCGTAGGCCTTGAGCCGGTTTCGGCGGTCCCAGTCACCGCCCGAGTCGACCAGAGCCTTTGCCTTTTCGACGTACTTTTTCACCAAGGCCTTGTCGCCGTAGAAAAGGCCCATGCGTATTTTAGCAAGGACAATGTCGATCTTGGTGCCCAAAATGCCCGTCTTCTCAAACACGCTTTCGTACGCAGCAATCGCCTTGTCCTGCGAGGCGGTCAGCAACTCGTGCGTGAGGTGAAGAGTTCAAGCGTTGGGCCAGCATACCTTGTCTCCCACTCGAGCCCAGAACTCTGCCCTCTTGCCCTTGGCTGCCATGATTTCGGTGTCTCCGGCCTGCTCGACGGCCTCGTCCTCTTCTTTTTGGAACTCGGCCAGCTCCTTGTCGTTTTCCTCCTTGAGCCTCGAGTATAGGTCTTCGTTCCAAGGCAGGTTCACGTTGGTGGCCGTGGCCTTTGTCGCCACCATGCCTACCAAGCTCGACTTTCGGCTCAGAGGCTTCCCGGGTGCCGACGATCCGCCCTCGCCCACTGCGTTGAGGACGCCGTCGATGGGGTGCGCCAGATAGCGATAAAAGGGCGCCATCTTGTCCTCGGCAATGGCGTCTTGCAGCGCCTTGACGGCGGCCTGCTGGGCCGTCCTCGTGGCGTAGGCGTTTGTGAGTGTGAAGACATGCTGGGACAGCGGCAGCAAGGGCCACTTGGCATACTGGGGGTCTGATCCCATGGCGATGGCTGAGGGAGGATCTCGACGGCTGATAGTCTTGTTCTGCGGCACCGGCTCCGTGCGGAATCGTGTCTGTCGAGCGTTGCAGTCGGATTGTCAAGGGCGAGGACCAGGGGGGGAGCTGTGAAGGCGGAAGAGGCTCCGGAGCTACTAGCTGGTACGTAGGTAGTTGAGGTGGTGGATACTTGGTCCAGTGGGTTGGCTGGTCCGGGCGCAGCGCAAGGCTTCAGCCTGCACACGCATGGCTCGAGCGGTACTTGATTGGCCTACCCTAGACCAACTCCGGGAACCACCGTCTTGGAGCCACTTCCCAGATCCGTGGATCTCCGTGAACACAGATAGGACGATACCCTTCACCGACCGAGTCTCTCCGGAGGAGACCCGCGACGCCACGCTACGCACCGGGAATACGTCCCCTGGTCCCGACAATATTACGGTGCGGATGCTCCGCGCTGTCTGGCATGCGATCGGAAGTCTCGTCCACCAGCTATATCAAGGCTGCCTCAGGATTGGCCACCATCCGAAGCCCTTCCGAGAAGCAGAAGTGGTCATGATTGCCAAGCCGGGGCGCAGGGATCTCTACACCCCGCGCTTGGCGCCCCATCTCCTTTTGTCCTGTCTCGGCAAGGGCCTCGAGCGGCTCATCGCACGGCGTCTAGCGTGGGCCTCGGTCCATTTCGGCGTACTACACCCACAACAAGCCGGCGCGCTCCCGAAGAGATCGGCCGTGGATCTCGTTGCTGCCTTGATTCATGACATCGAGGAGGCATTTGCCTGCAAGCAGGTTGCAACATTGGTGACTTTGGACATTCAGGGCGCCTTCGACACAGTCCTCCGCAACAGATTGATCCTTCGCCTACGGGAGCAAGGGTGGCCACCGAACCTCGCGCGATGGGTCGGCTCGTTTATGCAAGACAGGTCGGCACGCATCCGCTATCAAGATATCGCAACGAATTCATCGCCTCTCCAGTGCGGGCTGCCACAGGGATCGCCAGTCTCGCCGATCCTCTTCCTACTGTATACGGAACCAATCTACCGCTTGGGCAGCTCAAAAGGGCGTTTCGGCTATGCGGACGACACTGCCATCCTTTGCGTCGGCGATAGCCTGGATGAGACGTCCGCCGAAGCATCTCATCATGTGCGTGAGCTTGTATCGTGGGGCGCCGCCAACGGATCTCCTTCGACCCTGAGAAGACAGAAGTGATGCACTTCTCTCGAACGACGCCCAAGACGGCGCCGCCAGTGCTCCATGGCGAATTTGAGAAACGGCCGGGCCGGGCGATGCGTTGGCTCGGCGTCTGGCTCGACAGCACTCTGTCTTTCAAGACTCATGTCGAGAAATGGACGGCCAAAGCGCAAGCAGTCGCCTTCCATCTCAGGAGACTGACAAACACCAGGCATGGTCCTCTACCGAGCGCTGTGCGACGAGCGGTCTGCGCTTGCGTCATTCCAGTGCTGCTCTACGCGGCGGAGGTCTGGTATCCTGGTTCTACGCGCCCGCGCTGGACCAAGCCGGGCAAGGAAGGACCGTCCAGGATCGGACACCTCGTAAAGAAGATGAGCAAGGCACTCTACACATCTCTTCGGGCTATCCTGCCAGTGTGGAGAACTACACCAACGAATGTTCTGCACCGGGAGGCAGGGATACCGCCGGTCCTCTGCTGCTCGAGGCGCGCCGGACTGCATTTGCTGCGCGTCTCAAATCCCTGGACGAAGCTCATCCGCTCGTGAAGCGCACGTCGAGGCCAAAAGCCCTATACTGAATGAAATGATCAAGCTGAAGTACCAAAAGCAGCCAAAACCCTTCCGGACTAGGCTGCGGCGCTCCGACGAATTGCTACCAAGCTGCCCAAGGCCTGCCTTGCTGCAGCGCGGATTTGTCGAAGAGCAGACTGCGCCTCTGCAGAGTGCATCGAAAATGAGACGGCGAAGAAATTTCGCGATTGGCTCCAGGCACTATCGCCCCGAACTCTGGTCGTCTATTCCGACGGGTCCCGTTCTACCGAAGGCCACGCCGGATATGGCTATGTTGTTCATCGGGACGGATCCACCGTCTTGCGCGACAAGGGCCGTCTCGGGCCCGCCGAGATTTTCGACGCTGAGGCGAAAGGTGCGTTGGAGGGGTTGAAGGCTGCGGTGAGCCTTCCAGAAACTGACCGCATCTTTGTCTGCCTCGACAACCTCGCGACCGCAACATGCTTACGGGGCACGCCGAGCGACTCCTCGCAAGAGGTCTTCCTTGAGTTTCAATCTTTGGCGCGAAAATACGGAGCTGTGGAGGTCCATTGGATCCCCGGCCATGCTGACATCCCAGGCAACGAGGAGGCTGATGCTCTGGCAAAGGCGGGAGCATCACTGCCAGAACCCGCTGATAACGTCCCGACGCTAGCGCACCTGCGAAAGATTGCCCGACAGCAGCCGGAAGAGGCTTTCAAGGCCTGGTGGGAAGCCTCTGCGCCGGAGCGATACAGAGACCTGAGGCTTAAAGCCACAACCAGCTGCCCGTCAGAATTGGCGCTCTCTCGGCCCCTGCTTCGTAACTTGCTTGCAGCAAGAACCCACCATGGGGATTTTGCTGACTACCACGAAAGGTTTGGTCACGACAATGCGCGACTGACGTGCTCGTGCGGAAGACGAAAAGAGCCAGCACACATCTTTTACTGCAGAAAGGTTGCGCCACGGCATCGTATGCGGCTTGCACCTTGGCCGGCTGCAGCCATCAACCGCGCAATCGGCAAGGACTTTGACAAATTCGTCAGGCTGGCGAAAGCGAGCTCCTTCTTCGGAGGGATCTGCCCACGCCACTAGACGGTCATCATTCTCCTCTCACCCTACCTTTCCTCTCAATCCTTTCTGTTACCTGCTCCGATCTCGGGCGGCGTCAAGGTCTCGCGACCATGCGATCGCCGAGGTCATCAAGGGCTGCAAGGCCCCAGAAGCAAATTGGCTGATCTGACCACGGGACAGCTTTTCTTCATGCCTGGACGTCCCGCTGACGGGCAACAGGTTTGTCATGAGCGCCGTTGAGCCGATGAAATGCTGGATAGTGGGTGAAGTGTACGATATGTAGCATGTAGACACCTGCTAGCTCAGCACGTCCTGTGCTCCCCTGCGGAGACCTGAGCGACCAAAAGTTGCTGGACGGAAAATACACTAAACTAAACTAAACTAAACTAAATCTTGGAGCCACTTCTCGTCGACGCATATTAGCACGCTTTCCCTTTGTTCCGGGTCTTGATGAATTGACTTGAAGTTTCAGAAAGCAAGAAGCAAGAGCCTAGTAATCTTTTGTTTCCCCCCCGGAGGGCCTGTCTCGGGCTGCAGTGATTCCATGACAACGAACCTGAGCTTATGATGACTAAAAGAAGAGTGGGATGATGTGGAATCCGGCCAACATCGGTGTTTATGGGATCAACTATCGCATATAGCAAATATTATACTTGCACCCACGCCTTACTGAGCATGTTTTTCCGAGAGTGTGGTTGGGATGCAAGGGGAAGCATGGCTGATATTCGGCACCGCTGAGGAGTACCAAGTACATGGCTTGCCTGCACTCAAACGCCCCACTGCGCTTTATTGACCACCTCACTTCCACCACCCAAGTTTCTCAGCAACATCAACCTCAGCCAACTCCCAATTGCTTCAAAGAGCCGTCGAATATGGCCGAAGACGAGAACAAGGCGGCCGCAGGCACATCGGTCAATGCGCCCCCCAAGAGAACCAACAAGCGTCGAGCCGACGACGACGGCCAGGACGACCTCCCGCAGCCGTACAACGCCAACTCGCTCCAGCCCGCCAAGCGGCGCGCCGTCTCGCCGTCGGAGCAGCCGCGCAAGCTCAAGCGCCCTGGGGCGCGCGCGCGCATCTCCGAGGCCGAGCGCGAGGCCATCCGCCTGCGCCAGATCGAGCGGGACCGCGCCGCGGCGGCGGCCGAGGCGGCGGCGGCCGAGCAGAACCGCCTGCGAGGCGTGCACGACGTCGTCAAGCAGCACTACAACAGTGTGCCCGAGCGGGGCCGTGACTGGCGCACGAGGGACAGCAAAATCAAGGGCCTGCGCGTCTTCAACAACTGGATCAAGAGCTGCATTGTCCAGCGCTACTCCCCGGACGAGGACCACACGCCCGGCTCGCGCGAATTGGGCCGCTCCAGCGGCAAGGAGCTTCTCGTCCTCGACATTGGCTGTGGCAAGGGAGGCGACTTGAGCAAGTGGCAGCAGGCGCCGCAGTCCATCCAGCTCTACGTCGGCCTCGATCCCGCCGACGTGAGCATCGAGCAGGCCAGGGAGCGGTACCGCAGCATGAGCTCCCGTGGCGGCCGTGGAGGTCGCGGGGGGTCCAGCAGGAGACCGCCACCCCGCCTCTTTGACGCGCGCTTCCATGTCAAGGACTGCTACGGCGAGAGCATCGAAGACGTCGACATCATCCACCAGGTCGGCTTCGACCCGTCCCCCATGAACCGCCGCGGCTTCGACGTCGTCAGCATGATGTTCTCCATGCACTACGCCTTTGAGTCCGAGGCCCGCGCCCGCACCATGCTGCGGAACGTCGCCGGCGCCCTGAAAAAGGGCGGCCGCTTCATTGGCTGCATCCCCAACTCGGACGTCCTCGGCGAGCGGGTTCGGCAGTTCAACGAAAAGGCCGCCGCAAAGCGCACCGCCCAGGCCAAACCTGCCGAGCAAGACGGCTCCTCGCCAGCCGACAAAACGCCCCCCCCCACGGACGAGCCCGAGGACGGCGAGCTCGAAGAAGGCGAGGCCGAGCCGACGGCCGAATGGGGCAACTCCATCTACCGCGTCCGCTTCCCGGGCAAGACACCCGACGACGGCGTGTTCCGCCCCGCCTTTGGCTGGAAGTACAACTTCTTCCTCGACGAGGCCGTCGAAGAGGTCCCCGAGTACGTGGTCCCGTGGGAGGCGTTCCGCGCCCTGGCCGAGGACTTTAACCTGGAGCTGCAGTTCCACCGCACCTTTCCCGAGATCTGGGAGGCGGAAAAAGACGACGCCGAACTCGGGCCCCTCAGTGAGCGCATGGGGGTTCGTGAGAGGGGGGGCGGGCCGCTGCTCGTGTCCGACGAGGAAATGGAGGCGGCCAGCTTCTACATTGGTTTCTGTTTCTACAAGGTCTAACGGGCTGCGTTGATGTCCAAGGAGCGAGTACAACTCCGCAAGTCGTAGCTGACGTAGGCCGTCGATTTAGCGTTGAATTTAAGGAGTCTTCAACTCGTGTTCCCCAACGTTTGTGCATCTTGTTATTCCTTGACTATAATGTACTCTGATGACTATACACAATCGAAAGGGGAGTTGGGTATCATAAAAAGACTGTGACAGCTGCTCACCATCCAAGGAGAGTTTCTCCCTCCCCATTTTCCTCCTTTTCCTTCACCTCTTGACACAAAAAAGCAAAACGCCGCAAGGTCTCTTGGTTATGACACCATTAAACCATATGCGGGACGATGTTGGAAAGCTGGCATTTCACGCCCCCCGAAAAGCCGTGTCGAAGGTGACTGACCATGGATCTGGCGTGGACAAGTCCAGAACCAGATGGCCGTCCTGCTAGGGCGCATTTGTCGACCGACGCCAGATCATCACCGCCGCGACCGCAGCGCAGGCCGTTGCGCCCAGGGTCAGGTAGAGGCTGGTCCGGTCAGGAGCCTCTTCCTCGGTTTTGGGAAATCCAAGGCTGGGGTTCGTGGCAGCCTCGGCGAGGGCGACGAAGAGCTCACTGATGCTGCCCCAAGTGACGCTCACGTGAAGGGGCGTGTTCATGTTGAGCGATGAGGTGTACTGGTCGGGCTGCAGCTCGCTCCGTTGCGTCGTCTTGTCCTTGTCTGCTTTGAGGGCGGTATAGACAGACGGCAGCTCGTCGAGGTGGGGGTACTTGGACCGCATGTCAACTATGTGGGAGAAGGAGTCTGGATCCGATGAATCGTAAGCATAGCACATCAAATCGCAGGCGTCGAGTTTGGACCGATTTTCCAGTACGGCTGGCTCGAGCTCGCCGAGTTCCTCAAGAATCAGGTACACTTGCTTGCCGCCGGGGAGCTCGACGCTGTTGACGGCCCGGCGAGGTTTGATGGTTGGATGGTACAGATCCTCCCAAGGACGATTCAGGAAGGCATCGAGCAATGACGATTTCCCAGCCCCCGGGGCGCCGACGAGGTAACATAGAACAACGTTCCTCTCGACGCGGCCCGGGCGTCTTCTCCTCTTACGGGACTTTGTAATCTTGAGGGCGGCGGTGATGGGATCTTTCGGATTGGGCGGTTCGAAGCCAAGGTAGGCGAGATACTCTATCGTCGTTTTGGGCTCCAAGAACGTGGTCATGCTCCACTGGGCCAGCCAACCCTGCAGGGTGATGTGACCAGCCTCGTTCCTCACGGTGGATGAGGGGAAGCAGGAGTCGGCCCAGGATGACGGCAGACCCGGGGTTGGCGAGAACAAGGCCTCGAGCTCCTCTCCGTTCAAACCGCCGTCGTTGTCCTTGTCGAAGAGCAGAAACAGGTCGACGAAGAAGCGGTATCCCGCAGGACTCAGCTCAGCCGAAGAGTATTCGGGGACATCGAACTTGGGGCGCAGGAACTTGTCCTCCAAGCTCAGGCTATCCGTATAGTGGTATTTACGCAGAATGATCCAAATCGTCTCGTGCCTGCCTTTCTCGGCATATATCTTGTTGAGCTGAAGAAAGCCGGCTTGGTCGATGCCCTTGTCCATGTCCGCATCGGGCAGCGACTTGGAAATGGACAGCTTGATATTGTCGAGATCGTCGCTCGTCAGGGGCTTGTCGAAACAGCGGGCCTGGAAGTCGCGCATCTCCTGATCGTTGAGGTAGCCGTCCTGGTCCTTGTCGCAGAGGAAGAAGACCCTCCGCAGAGCAGAGACGCAGGCCGGCTTGAGGTGTCCCTCCTTGTAGTCGAAGAGGGGCGCGATGGGATGGGTGACGGCCTTTTGGCAGAGGAAGAAGACCTCGTTGACATTTCGATGCTCTCGCGCGCTGGTGCGGATGCATGAGTCGATCTCGCGGAACTCGGCCATGACGGGTAGCATCTCCTCCTCGACGACCTGGGGGGTGTTGCCCTGGCCGGCCAGATCCGACTTGTTGGCGCACAGGACGACGGGGACGTTGACGCCGAGGGAGCGGAAGTAGGGCATCCAGAAGAGGGCAACCCTTTCGTAGCTGTAATGATCGGCATAGACAAGCAGGATGACGTTGCATTTGCGAATCTCCTTGCGCAACGTGGTACGGTCTTGGGGGCGCGCCGAGGTGTCGACGATGGTGGTTGTGACATTTTCGGGAGTGCCGATGCTGGGGGGGATGGTGATTTGCGGAAGGACGGGCTGGATCTTGTTGCTCATAAACTGATCCTTGACAAGCGAGGCAATGAGGCTCGACTTGCCTGTGCTCTCGTCGCCGCAGACGCAGACACGCACTGGGAGATGGAAGTCAGCACTGGCAACGACGGGTGGCCCGGGGGATGTGGTACCTGTGGCCATGGCTGTGGGAGTATGTGGCAAACCGCCTGCTGTGGAGAGAGAGGGATTTGGGATTAGGCGGCCATGTCCTCGCCCGACGCGGCTCCAATCTGGGCTGAGAGGTGGCCAAGGATGCTGGCGAGGCCTGGGGCGAAATCAGGAGCTTGGGATTGAGTTGTGGACGACGAGGAACCAGGCTCTGCTCCGGGGCGGCTGACGGCGGCTGTGGCGGTAATAAATTACTGCTGCGCCGGGATTGGGCAGGGGCAGGCGTTGGGCCATTTCCATGGCAGCGGGACCGGGTACTTGCCCGCTGGGGCGCAACAGTGACGGATGTGTCACTCAAACTCCGGACCTACCGTGCCTCGGCAGTCACCAGGAGTGATGAACCGGGGCAAATTGCTTGCTTGAGAATCCGGCATGTTTTTGACGACTTTCTTCGCTTTGAAACGGGGGCTCTACTTGTCCATCAAGGTGCCGCCTCCTCCGTACGGAGTACCAAGCTCCTATCTCAACTATTAGTCAGCGTTGCCCGCCAGTGGACGGGCTCGAAGGCAGGTCAGCTGAAGAACGCTGCTAGGCAAAAGTAGAGTGCACACACCCAGTAGATGATGCTGCAAGTGACCGTTATAATTGACTGTTTTGTCCCTGTTCCTGCAGGGTATGGCTGTATGTGCTGAACTTGAAGCAAATCCAGGTTATACTTAATTACAAAGCACAGTGAGTGCCGGGCCTGAACTGTAGAGCAGAGGAATAGAGATGGAATGGACATGATCAACCAGCAGCTGAGGCGTCGCTGGCGCTGAAGCCTTTCGCCAGCAGAGTCCACCATGGCATCTTCACCTTATCCACACGTGCATGCTCTGTTATATGTACTGCATAGTCATCATCGCTTATACGCCCATCTTGCCGGGCCATGGTAAAGCAGCTAAAGCTCAGTGACACGACGTCGTACTGAGCCGACGCGTCGTGACGGCAACAAGGACGTCCCGTCCCGTCCCCCTGCCTCGCTCGCATGCATTGCTTCTCTTGTCAAAAGACAAACGAGATTAATATAAATGCGCTTCCTTTTTCTGGAATTCTCTGATTCTTCATACCCCATTTGCCTGTCCTAGACGTTCAAACATGGCCAACCACTGCCGCAGCGCCCAATCAACAGGCTGCCATGGTGGATCGTCCCTGTCGACTGCTTCAGTCGTTACGTACCCCACACCGGCAACCCCAGAGTCCGCGGCAGACAGCGCCGGTCAAGGATGCCGCCCTCAACCTTGCGCCGCGTGTCTGGATTCAATCATATTGGCGTCACGGCACACATCAGGTCGCCAGCCTAGCTCGTAGCCATCGGCTCGCCTGCATGCACACATTCTCTCCCCTTTCACCTCCGCCCCGACAGCCTCGCCCCCCACCTCGGCCGCATCGTCGCCGCGTCACGGCTACCTGGCGACGGGCCTCGGCGCAGAGCCTCGGCGCAGAGCCAGCATGTTGTGCGTGCAGAACGCCCGGTGCTGGATGAGCACACGCTGACGACGGCCCCAGCGTCCTCCCTCCGCCGCCGCGGTATCCCTCCAACGGGCCCTACCACCCTGGCGGGCTCAGCGGCGTCGTGCCCATGATCGAGACCAACAATACCCTATCGAACCCCACCGGCCCCGAATGGCAGTTTCTGGTGGGAGAAGGTGAGCCGCCGAACCCTTCCACGACCCCGTCTTCGCGCGGGCTGACGTTGCCACGCCAGGGACTTACGTCCTGAAGGAGGACCTGCATCTCGCGACGCCGCCGCCGCATCCCTCGGAGGCGCCCATCGTCAACCCGAACCCTCTGGCGACCAATCCCCAGCCGGCAGCCGCCGGGACTAGGCTATCGCTCGTCAGCCTCGATGTTCGGCCGCCGCCCTTCTCTTACAAGGGCCCGGCGGAGAGGACTCTTTCGCTTGGCGGCACGGGCTCGAGCATACAAGAACACCCCAGCGAGGCCCGAAAATCGACCGAAGGCGCTTTGAGCAGCGAGGATGGCCGGGCGGGCTCCAGCAGCGATGTTCCGACAGCCTCCATTACGCTCGGCTCCGCCCCTGCCTTTGGCGAGGGCAACGCTTTCCTGACGACGACGCCGTCCAAGGACGTGAACAAGAGGAAAAAGCCAAAGAACAACGTCACCAAGAGCAATTCGTCCTTCATATCGCGAGTCATCGTCAATGAAAACCTGTCCAAGCGACTGACAGATCGACCGACGGATGGCATATTTGCATTCGGAAATGTCAGCCGCTCTTTCCAGTGGATGGACCTCTCGTCTCCCAATAAGGTGGGTGGCAACGATCCCGGGCAGACTGGAGTCGATGGGAGCCATCTGACTTGAAGCCACTCCAGCAAGACTATTTGACCAAGATTTTATTCACAAAAGCGCACTGCTTGTGCCATGACGTCAACAAGACAACCAAGAGCGCATCGCATATGGACGTCATCATGGGGTTCTCAACTGGCGAGATCATCTGGTGGGAGACCATCTCGCAGCGATATACACGTCTCAACAAAAATGTGCGATCGCGACTGTCGACCGGGCGACCAGCACGCTGACTCGCGCACAGGGCATAATCAATAGCACACCCGTCTCGGAAATTATGTGGATTCCGGGGTCCGAGAACCTCTTCCTCGCATCCCACATGGACGGGTCTTTGGTGGTTTACGACAAGGAAAAGGATGACTCGCAGTTCAATCCCGAGGACGAAGGGTCCAGTATCAACGGTAGCGATGCCGGAGACACGGCGAGCGCTGTTCACCATGGCACCAAGATGCATATCCAGAAGTCGGTCCATTCCAAGAACCAGAAGACGAACCCAGTGGCAGCGTGGAAGCTGTCTAACCAACGGATCAACGCATTTGCCTTCTCGCCGGATAACCGCCATCTAGCCGTGGTTAGTGAAAACGGGACGCTCAAGATTATCGACTATCTCCGGGAAGAGTAAGTCGTGACGGCGTTGGGTAGACACGGTCTTGGAGCAGTGCTGACACACGAATAGGCTCCTGGATCTCTTCAACTCGTACTACGGCGGGCTGACTTGCGTGCGTTGGACGCCCGATGGCAAATACGTCTTGACGGGGGGACAGGACGATCTGATTTCCATATGGTCTTTGGCAGACTCGGCCTTGGTGGCAAGATGCCAGGGCCATCAGTCGTGGGTTTCTGCCCTGGCATTTGACCCGTGGCGCTGCGATGATCGAAACTACCGATTCGGCAGCGTGGGAGAAGACGGGCGACTGTGCCTGTGGGACTTTGGCGTCGGCATGCTGCATCGACCAAAGGTAGGGGGAGCGTTGGCGAGGACCGAGAGGAGGGCTGACACGGCTGCAGAACGCGCGACAGCGAATGTCGGTCTCGTCGCCGTCTGGAATGGGGCAGCGCACCGATTCGGCCAGCCTTGGCTGCTTTCGAATGCGGTCCAACTCGGGGGTTGACGGTGACGACGAAGGAGACGGCATATTCCACCCGGTAGAGCCGCGAGCACGGATTCCCATGCTGCCACCAGTCCTGGTATGGCCCCGTCAAGCAAGTCGGAGGACGGCAGATGAACTGACGCAGCGACAAGACGACGGCAATTGATTCCCACCCGGCGTGCTGGCTGGAGTTTACCGAAGATGCCATCATAACAAGCTGCAAATCAGGTGAGTCGACCAAGCACACTGTCCGGCAGGTGCACGGGCTGACGGTAGCTCAACAGGCCACGTCAGGACCTGGAGCAGACCAGGTAAAGGTGCGGCAGCAGCGAGTCCAGATGACAGAGCCGAGGCATGAGTGTTCGTTGACGCGACGGGCGTTTGCGCAGGGCATCACGAATCTATGTATCATACGAGCAAAATAGACGGGGTTTCACGGCCCGGGCAAAGGCTATCTATCTGTGGCGTTCGCATTTCAAGACGACAAAGAACTGGGTCTTGTGTGACTGTGGGAAAATTGTCACGGCACCCTGCGCCGTACAATGTTAGGCCGCCCGTTATTGCGGGTGGGTCGACAATGCTCGTGTCTGCATTCACATGGCAGCCGGTTCGGAGGACTTCGAGGCAGAGAAGCCGAGGACAAAAAGCCTTCTGGCACGGGCTCTGGCTTCGACATATGTACTGATACTCCGTAAGCTAAGGCAAAAAAACAAGGGGGAAAAAGCAAAGCAAGGAAATCAGAAAGTAGGCATCTCCACAGGCGTGCCAAGTTGGGATGGAGTCGCCGAGGATAGCGCCACCGGGCGAGGGAAAATCGGGTTCGGAATGGCCTTGTAATTACATACTGTATAATATTGGCAAAGCAAGACATGTTCAAGTTTGGTTAGTGTCGAAGTGGACCGGACCGGAATCCATTACAAAAGAAGCCATTCCCGGAGCAGCTTGGGTCTATGCAATCTTTAAATCCACAACGACGAGAAGTGCCCCGTTTCTTATCTGCCAACCTGGCCGTATGAAGACATATGTACTGTACGTATATATGGGAACTTGCAGGCATCATGGGGCCACGCCGGATTGCATCGCCCTGCACCCCTGTCGCAGCGGGCCTCGGCGGTCGAGCCTTTTTGGGCCCGAGAGTTTGAGCACAAGTGTGGGCATGAGCTTGTGACAGTCATAAACATACCGGTACACAACGAGTATTCGGTTGAAGCATGAGGGTCAAGTGGCTCATGAGTGATTACAAGTCTATGAATTCAGCCGCCCTCTTCCAAGCAAACAAAACGAGGCCACGCCCCGAACCAAGATATTAAGGGATTTTCCGATGATCTGCCGGATCTGGTGATCTGCCGGATTGCGGCGACTTCGCACGCTCAACATCAATCGACAATAGCTCAACAACAACGGTGCCAATTGACGTATCCTTTGATTTCCTGAATCATCAGAAGCAGTGAAAGTCTGGCATATATTTAGAACTTTTATCTAGGGGGCAATGCGCTGCGGTGCTGACATCAAACCAAGCAACGGCCAAAATAGGATGCCGACAGATTGTGTAAGTCATTTCAGCCAATACAGCAAAAACAGAACATTATTGGCTTTCATCGTAGGCTTTAATCATGTGGGATTCTCCCCATTCTATCCATAGTGCAGAACTTGGCTCAGGATACTGCAAAAAATGGGGGTTGGAAGGGCGAGCTGGATAACTTCATTCTACGCACCCGTAATGAGCCAGATTGAACGTGATTCGACGGTACAAGCATCTTCTGAAAAGAACCTATCTATGCATCTGAATGTAAGGTTTATTTTTAGCTTGAAATTCAGTGCGCGAGGCTCCGCTTTCACACCTGACAAGGAAAGACGTGCACGAAAATTGAGAAATTCGACACCCTACCCTAAAACACGTATAACATGGATGAAATGGGCTTTCTATTCCTTATGAGCATTTGAACGAACAGGGTATTCCTCTTATTATAAGAAAACAAGGCAAAATTGCTCGGCGTATTAAAAAATGGCAACCCATCCTCCCTTACGTTCAAGATGTGCGTCAGTCAAGAGATGGCATCGCTGCCCCATTTCTCATCCACCAAGACAAGCCAGCACAAACTCTGGACTTTTGGTTCGTGAAACGTGAATCAAGTCGTCAATAAATATTTTTAACACGTCAAAAACGAGGTGGACGAATCACAATATTGGAAATGAGCAGCTCACCGGTACGTTCGACCGGTTTACCAGGGTGAAAGCTCGAAACGGTTGTGCTTATCGCCTTTTGGTTCCCGATGGCCACTTAACCATTTTAGTATCGAATTTATGGAGTGGTGTGACCGGCACCGAGTGATCGTTGTGGTGTTTCCCCCTCAATCCATTCATCGGCTGCAACCCTTGATGTATCGTTATTCAGCCTCTCTCAACAGCGTATACGCATGATCTTATCCAGTACACAGACAAATCAAAAGGTTCATTGGATTGCTGAAATCGAAGATCTAGACTGTGTTTTGGAACGCATTTCAGGAAGTAGTCGAGAAGTCCTCTGTCGATGCTGGCCGCAACAGCCGAAGGCTGAGCAGCACCCTCAGGAGCCCTCAATATGAGTTTTAAGTGCTTGATATGAGAGTTAAAGTATGCAGAGAACAAGTAGTCACAAGAACCAGCGCAGGCAGACCGGTAAGGCTTCAAAGATGATCTCTTCTGCTGTACAGATTCTAGTGCAGACGAGGTGTTTAGCTCTAAAATTGTGGCTCAAGCTCGCCAAAAATGACAGTGAAAGGACTCCAAAGAAAGAGGAGGCTCTGAAGAAGGAGGCCCGAAAGCTTCAGCGACAGCAGAAGGCAGCGGAGCAAAAGCTCTCGCTCTAGAGAAGAGGAAGCAATGAGAGGCGGAAATTGGGAGAAAACGACGGATGACGGAGGCCGTGAAGCAAAATAAGGAGATAAATTGGCATTATTAACAAGAGCTGAAGATTTTGAAAGTGGAAAAGCCACAGAAAATGCAGAATGAGCGACGGGTGGCTTCTGAGGGTCGCGAGAGGAGTCAGGATGTTCACGCTGCAAAATTGTCACTCTTCCGTTCACACCAGAGCGGGCCATAGCATTGCAGGTACCAAACACACTATATAATAACGCAAATAATAAGGCAATGATAACTTCAAACGACATATCCTGTCCTCAAAGGCCCTCTTTAGCTGTTGATAGTGATCGGGAGGCAATGGGTGCATTTCGGGGACTTGCGCGATCGGAGAGTAACAGAAGACGACCTCGATGGCTGGATGACTTCAAAAAGATTGAGTGGCATCTTTGAGCATTATTAACTGCTCTTATAAGATTTTAGAACAATTCAAATAGTATTCGTGAAGTTATTCTCAGTTCTTTGCTGGAATGCAATGAGCCCAAAATCCGGCGAATCGCCAGATCCGGCAGATCACCGGAAAATCCCTTATCCCGCAGTTCCCGAAGTAGTAAAAAGTAAACAGCCGCCGGTCCGTTTAGAGGAAAAGGGCCATGGCAACAACTCCAGCGAGGACGTTGAAGGCAATGACAACGCGGCCAGAGCCGCCCGTCACCGCACTGCCGCTGCGTCCGGGGACGGCAGTGCCGTTGCCGCCAGCCGCGCCGCCGGACGCACCGCCGGACGCACCGCCAGCAGGCTTGTCAGCAGCGGCCTTTGGAGGCGCGGCGGCGGGCTGGTTGGGCGTATGCGGCGCCTCCGGCTTCTCACCCTTGGCGGGCCCGGCAGCGGGAATGGTCTTGACCTTGTCGGCCGGGACAGCGGCGGGAGCAGGGCCCTTGGTCGGCTTCTCGACCTTGCACTCGGCCTCGACGCAGGTTTGAACGCAGGAGCACTCGGTCTTGACCTTGCACTCCTCAAACTTGTACGTCACAGAGGAGCCCGGGCTCGAGCCGGCGTGGTGAGCAGGGGCAGTGGTGTTGGTGTAGACTGCGCCCCCGACCTTGGCGACGAGGTTGTAGCCGCACTTGTCGCCCTTGCACGTTGACTGGGTGCACTTGGCGACGTCGGAGCACTCATAGACCTTCCTCTGGACCGTCTCAACACTCACGGCCTTGGTCTCGACAACCTTCTTGTTCTCAATCTTGACGTGGTTGAATTCGCCGTTGTCGCAAACGAGCTCGACAACGCCAGAGGCCGTCACATTGTGGCTGACGGCGAGACCGTAGACGTACTGGCCCTGGACCTTGGTGACAACGCGGCCCTGGTCGCGGGGCTCGCAAATCTCAAAACGGAACGTGCTCTTAAGGTCGATGTCGTAGACGAGGCGCCAGCTGACAACGGCGGCCTCGGCGGGCATGTTGGAGATGGCGCAGAGGCCGCCGCGGACCTCAAACTTGAAACTCTGCGAGAGCTTCAGCAGAGCCTCGACCTTGGTGGCGCCGATGAGAGTGCCCTGGGAAGTGCTCGAGGCAGCAGCCGAGGTGCTGGCGGCCGTAGTGGATGCGGCAGTGCCCGTGGTAAGGGTCATCTTGGTCAGGGTCTGAGGCTGCAAGCTCGTGGCCGAAACACTTGAGTGTGCGGAAAAGGTATAGTTGCTGCCTCCCGCGACGTTGGTGGCGACGGCCGACGACACGACCGCCGCGGCGGCCATGGTGCTGAACAGATGCATAGCGAGTGACGAGGTGCGCGTAGGCTGTTAACGAGAGTGAGACCGAGAGTTTCCCTGTAGTTGCGGAGAGAAGCGAGGGGAGTGACGGGGAAACTTGGCTATGGGATGATGGTCTCTGGAAGAAGATTATGATCCTCCATTTATACCCAGCCGCCTGGCCCTCCACTCCTACCTGTCTAGTTGAATGTTTCCCCAGTCCTCGAGACGGGATAATAGCATGAAAACTTTTTTATGCATCATCCTTGCCGCTACGAGCAATCCTCTCGTGGACCGCCTTTAGATTATGCAGGTACAGAGGTCGAGCCGGTGGCAAGGATTCAAACCGAACCTCGTATCCGCCTGGCCTTGCTCTATGGCATAAATTGCGGTAATCCTTTGTGGAGAGGAGCGCTCTTGGGAGCCACTTTGTGGGCATTTGTTTCGTACCGAGATGAGGCTAGCAGCATGTTTACGAGGACATGCCCCGATTATAATCATCATAAGACGTAGCGTGAGTGGAGAACAGCTGTCGAATGCGTCTCCTCGTCCGTTATTAACGTGGATACGGAGTCGCCCACAACAGACAGCCTGACCTAGCCGGAGAGGGTTTGGGGCAACGCGAGGTTCCTGGTCAGTCTGGCCCACCGAGCCGTTTCTCCGACAGACGGGGCAGAATTTGCATGCCATTCCCAGATAGCAATCATACCCCGTCTAGGGCTATCCTTGCAAATACAGGTTATAGTTTAGCTACATTGTATGATCTGCTCCTACTGTACTTTGAATGTCCTCCCAATTTTCCCACCATTCCTGTAGTAGGCTACTCTAGTTCATATCAAGCGTCTTCCCTGCCTCTTTCCTTGCTCTTATCATCGCTGCGAGTATATCACCGTTTCGGACCTGCGTATGATTGACCTTGAACGAGAACGTCTCGGCCTCGTTATAGCAGAAACCGGTCGTGAGTTCCGGAAAAGAGCCTTGAGCAAAGAAGTTGGAGGGTGGAGCGAGGTGTAAGGCTTTAGAATATGTCCGAAATGAGAAACCTGGGATTCAATGCAATCGAGCTCTCGTATCCATCTTCCTTGGTCAGGACAACCCATATTTAGGGCAGATATACGAATACGTAGTAGCGTTCTTGCATATTTACATCCGCGTACGTATTCATTACTATTAATAGTAATAAGCGCCATCATAACATAGAGAAGTACCAAAAGGGACTTTACATGTAATGATGAGCCTTGAGGGGCAATTAAGTAAGATGGCAAGTAAAGGACTTAAGTGAAGGGAACTTTACCGCAAACCGTACCGTATTGCGATTCTGTTCGCTGCTGGTTCTCCCCAGCCCTGTCTGCCCTTGCTTGGAACAATTTGTCTGAGTGGCTTCTGCTGAGAACATTTCGGATGCCACTTTGCTAGAGCCGTCTCTTTACCCGGGTCTGCCGGCTGCCGGTCAGTGTATTACTGATGTATTTTCTTCGCCACTCAGAACCATTAGACCGGCCTGCGTGCTGCTAACTAACGAACACTACATACCCTACCGCGACTTTTAGCGGTGCTAAGACGCTGCCAATTCCAAAGCACGTTGACGCCGTTACTCGCCGTTGTGAAGGGCTTCTAGAATAGCTGGAGTAGACATGTCCGGCACTAGTCGAACTCTAAGGTGAGCCTCGCCACGACCCAGTAGCTCAGCAGCCTTTCGTAAAGCCTCATGTAGTTGCTTAGATTTCTGGCGTAGCTCTTGGATGATCTTCGGGTACGCGCTCCTCGGCCCGTTGTGGACCTTTGATGAGTGTATTTGGCCTTGATGTGCAAAGTATGCGCTCCGCCGCTAGCAGTGCATGCATACTTCTGGCCTGTCAGCACACGCTTCCTCACGAGATGTCAGAAAACGTACGTGTATATAAGAAAGGCCTGGGCTGACTGGCACACAGGCCTGCCGAACTGGTAGACTAAAAAGTGAGTTATTAAGTTGTAGCATGTGCCGGTTAGTAAAGGATATCCCTAAGCTACTCGGTCTCTAAATGGAAGAATAACTTAAGAGGTATTTAGATTATAAATAACAAGAGCCTTTAAAACAGCTTTATATCTTTGAAGCTTCATACATGCATCGAGACTAGATAAGAGTCGGAGCGTATCGCCACGCGCCGCGATGACCGGCGCCGATTTAGCAGACTGAGTTCTGGAACGGCACAGAAAGCGAGTAAAGTTCGGCAGAAGCAGCCTGACGAAAACAATGGGAATGGGGACGTTCCTCGCCAAACCGCGTCCGTTTCCTTCACTTCTTCAGAGACCTATTTGCCTTCAACTGTATTTTGAGCAGCATCTCGTTCTCATCCCTCCGTGCCTGTTCTATCTGTTTTTTGCCTCTCATGACAATTGCTCGCTGCTGCGCCACTGGTAAATGCATTAGACTCTTCCGGTCAGAGTCCCGCAAGGTCGCCAGTTGGGTCTGAGAGACGGCCTCGCGTTTGGCCACTCGATTTGAACGGGGCGTTGTGTCCTCGTTTGCCTCGGCCGTCGAAGAAGTAGATATATATGTTGAGGAAGTGGTGGCGGTTTCTGTCTGTGCCGGCGCCCCGGGTCGGAGCACTCGAGCCCGGGCTTGCATGCGATGCGACAGCACCTTTCCTGATGGCAAACGCATCGTCTTGTCGATGTCGACAAAAGGGGATTTGGAGCGCTCCGTTTTGTATTCGATGTTGGTGTCGTCGCCAGAGCTGGACTCAAACTCGTAAAAGTCTCTGTACTCAGACCCTTGGCTCGAAACGTCAATCTTGCAGTGCCCTTTACCAATCATGTGTTGCTGTGCTGCTTGAATATTACTTCGCTGGGAGCCGCAGAAGAGGCATTCGAAATAGCCACAGATAACGAGATGAAAATACTCGATCAAGGCCTCCAAGTCGATAACTAGACGATCAGGATCGGGAATAATAAGGCTATGTTTTTTTTAGCATATTGTCTAGATTCTCGTCTAAGCCCGCGCTGCGATGATTGCAAAAGAGGCACTGCGCAGGATTGAACTGGACGTCGGGCTCGCGCACATCCAAGCCATTCTCGTCGACAGAGAGGGCAGAGAATTGTTGTTCAATGAGCCTAAGGAACTATAAGTGAGTGCGAATCCAACTGGTCTACTGACATTACTTCGCCTGACTCCTGCTGGCCTGGACAAGACATCACTCTTTGGGAATTGCGAGTATCGCATCCAGAGGCCGCAAACAATTCTCCATGTCGTTGGTCGGTGTCGGCCATGGTTGTAGCTTAGGTAGTCGCAGTCTGGATCGAGGATCACGACAAGAGGAGCATGAGAGCCAAGGTAGCGAGCGAGTAGCAACGAGGAGCCTGTGCACTTTTAAAGGCAACCAGGGACAAGCCTGAACAGGCAAAGGGGGAAGCGAGCGGGGTGCAGCATGCATCTGACATTGGATAGCAGTCCTCGGTTGCTGTTCTGTACTGCCAGCAAGGGTGGGCGCAGTACTACAGTTACCAGTACGGACATACATCTGCGCTGGAGTGGTAGATAATGGCCATGTTCCCTTCTGGAGAAACGTCGAGTTATGTGTAGAGGCAATACGGGCCATCACCCGACGCACAGTTGCCTACTGCCTTGCCATCTCCAAAACCTTTGAAAGGCGGAGCCCGGTGATGGCTCGCCTACTCTTTAATCTACGAGACATTTCCTCATCTTAGCAACCGGCGTCAAATCCAGCATACACAAGTGCGGCCGTCTTACCTTGTCAAAGTCCCGACACTCGTGCACAACGTTGGCCATTGCGCGTATGCCAAAGTCGCTGGGGCTATACTGAAAGACGTTTGGCGTGACATCGGCGGCGCAAACCTCGTGTTGCCTCAGCGCATCGATGGAGTGGTCGATGTGCGTTATGCCCAAGCCTTTGCCCATGCCAATGCGAAATACCACGAGCTTGTGCAACATGGCAGTCTCGGCCGGCGCTTGCGCAGCTTCAGCTATCATATCGCAAGGTATTCCATTGCTAGACTTCTTACACGGCAACGTAAACTCATCCCACCTTGGACTGGCATTCGACATTTGTCTCGGAGTTGCTGTCAGCACTACAACGGCGAGCGCGATGTTGATAAGAAATGACAGCAACGAGGCAACAACACGACTTTCCAGTTCCGAAAATCTGTCACCCGCTTGTGTCCTTGCTTTGGCCAGTCTAACACATCGGGCTAACTGGAACAAGATGAATGGGGTAAAGCTGGGATCAGACTCTCGCTCGAACTCCTAGGAGAGAGCTCCATGGCGAACATGAATTGCGGTTGCGGGGATTTCATCAGCCCCGTATAAGATGGACTCGACTTGACGGAATCGATTACTGGACCTCAGCTTCGAGTCATGTCGCCCTTTCGTTCGTCTCACCCGGCAGCTAATATGCTGTTGGAACTTGGGGGCATGCCTTTCGGCCGCTGCCCACTCGGGCACCCCCCAAGTCTCACAGAATTCGCCTTGTACAAATCCGAATCCTACAGACAAGCGTCTTGAAGGAGATGCTGCGGGGGCCGGATGCATGAAGGCACAGCACTACTGTACTACATTGAAAGTTCTACCATACCCATGAACCAGTGAGTCACTCGGGAGTCCAGACTCATCACCTTGATAATAAGAAAACGATGACTGCATGTGCATGTGCGAGCTTGGAGCGTATAGGTCAGCAAGGCGGGTATAACCGACCAACTCCTACGGGTGCATCCCTTCATGGGGCCCGATCGTCTGCTCACATGAGCACATGCAGGCATGCAGGAGCCGGTTCAGCCAACAAAACATTGGGGAACTGTTGGTTGCGCTCAGCGCAAGGGACATAGGACCTTTTTGGAAGGTCGATAACAGGCCCGGTCTTTGTGACTGTGCCCAGAGAGAACCGGTGATGAGTTGATAAATGAGTAAAGCATCTAGCTTGAAAGTAGAAGCCATGAACATTTTCTGCCGCTTTGGCCGCATTGACCCCTGTCGTGATACTCAAGCCTCTTTTCCCTGCTATAGCTAACAGGAACTACCGTAATACCCTGCGTGTCAATACCTGTCCACTCCTGTAACTAATTCAATGACAATGCTGATAGCCGGAGTGTCAAGTCTAAACAAAAATACGAGTATTCAACGTCTCGTCGGGTCATTAAAGGCTGCCTACGAGGTAATACTCACCTATTACAAGGATGCATTCATCGGTTCTGCGACATGTCACTTGCTAAAGTTGCTATGGACGTGGAGGGAAAGAAACATGGATCACGGGCGATTCTCGGTCGCGGGCTTCTTTGTGTTATTAATGGCATTGATCGAACGGCTCTCTCTAGTAAAATAGCCTTCTGTCCACATCAAAGGTTGTTGCAAGGCGTCTGCGATTGGTGTGAGTAACATGACTCAGAAGTCGTGCCTGTAAGTCTACATACCATGTGAGGCGCAAGCTCAATCCTCGCCTCGCTTGCTGGGCCAAGTGACGGGATAGAGTACCTCCGCCTCGGACTCTCGCTTATTGGGTCAAGTAACAGGATAGAGAGCCTCTGGTTCAGAGTTCCGCTTGTTGGGCCAAGTGACGGGATACAGAGCCTCTGCCTCAGCTCCAGCCTCGCGTTTGGCCACCTGGACCTGGCCGACCTCGAGCGCTGGAAGAGCGGACACAGAATCCATCGAGGAGAGAAGGACATTGGAATGCATTTTGAAGGAATAGAGCTAGGCTGCTAAAAACCTTAACTTGATTGTGAAAGAGGACTTTGGGACGGGGGTTGGCTCTTTGAAGGACTGTCCGGGGAGTTGGGTTTTATATTCAATACGCCCTTGAATTTGCGTCTTCACGTTCTTTCCGTCAAGTTATGCCCGTATCTATTTCTCGTCCTTGGCAGAAGTTCATCTTTGTGATTAGTGCTGAGTCCCATGTACTCAACATAGCTCCAAGGCAAACAAAAGGGAGGAGCAGTAACCATGTCAGTGAAGCATGCGTCTCTCGGTTCTGACCACAGCCAGAACCTGTGACCTCAGTCAGGTAAGTTACCACGACCTGGTCCATCCATGGCCCAGGCTCACTGCAGCAAGTGGATGACGCAGGTAGCAGTTCCCGATGGCTGTACACTCAGGGGCTTCCGATCCCCTCCTCGCCACCGTGGACCCATGATAAATGCCACTCTTCTACAATTACATGAGGTAGACGTGCAGTTCTACACCCACGAGCGCGCCGACATTAGGTCGATTGCTCCCAATGGCCATCAACGCGACGGCCGACGCCTCCTTTGGCCCCCAATTGGGACGGGGCCAGCTCGACTTTACGCTGGCCTTTGAGCAAGCTATCTTTGGAATCGGGCCCTCGGAACTGCTCCTGGCTGCCGCGTCGTTGCGTATTTCCATTCTTCGACAGAGAGAGCCGCTCTTCCGGGTCGGCCACTTGCTCTGGGCTAAGTTGGTAGGCGTGTCCTCCATCACCACTGCCGCTACCGGCTGCTAACAGACTCAACTCTACCGTCAAGACCGCCGCTGCCCTGCTCCTTGGTCTCGAGCTGGTCAGCCTGGTGCTATGGAGCACCTCGCCCCCTCCTGCGCGCACCCACGTCGCCCTGGCGGCCGCGTCTCTGGCTGTCGCTGACGTCGAAGCCATGGCCTCGCTGCTCTACACCGAACATCGCCATGCATTCTCGCCGTCGCTGCTGCTGAGCACCTACCTCTTAGTCAGTGCCCTGCTCGACGTCGTCGGCATCCGCTCACTATTCCTGCGGGGCGACTTGGATGCTCTCGGTGCCGTCGCCTCGGCGACTCTCGCCTTGAAGCTCGTCATGACTGGCCTGGAGGAAGTCCCCAAGCGTGGTCCCGCTGCTCTGCGCACATCCAAGGAGATGGCAAGAGGCCTGTAGAACCGATCCGTGTTTTGGTGGTTAAACGTCACCTTTCGCCGGGGCCCTTTTAACCAGCTCCCAGGTTTGCTTAGGCCCTGACTAGAGAGCATACACGTATGGATAGGGAGCATACAAGATAAGTGGGGTAGTGTGGCTTATCAAGGCGCAACGCCGATACCGCACAATTAATTCCCCGCGCCTACGTAGCAGACTCTTTAACGTATATATCGTAAAGTAAAGCTATTCGCATATAGGCAGGCTGCTTACGTTATATATATATATATATATAGAGCTTAAGACTTAAAGATGCGTTATTTCGTCGAATTAAGCCCTGCCCGCCCGGCTGCCTGCTTGCCTGCTTACGTCCTTAAAGGAGTTCTTCGGCATATATATCTCGCTATGCCTCTTCTTCGCCTTAAACGGCCTCTTCTACCTTATCCCCTTGTATGTCTTCCTCCTCCTGCGAGGGCATCGCGACGATAATTTCCTCTTGTGTGTGCTATGCCCTCGTGGGCTCGTCGGGCTCGGGGGCTGCGGCAAGCTTATCGTCAGAGACTGGAGTACGGCGTATAGCTTGTTGATACGCTCGTGGCATATGTGTGCCCGGCTCGTACGCATCGCCCCGTTGTTGAAGGTATCTCTGGTCCTCCTCCCCGCCCATTATAGGACATCAAGCTTAATCCCGCACGCGGCTATGTCCTCCAAGATCCACTCAATGGGCGTTAAGTAGGTTACGTCAACCGCCATGCCCAAGTTGATGTTACCGATTTGAAGCACTTCATTCCTCCCCAGTCCGCCCGTAAGCATCCCTGCGATTCGGCGTTCGACGACATCCCAGATACAGGCGCCGGAGTCGCCGCTTTCCGAGAAGACGGCCATCCTCTTATCGTGCTGGTAGCTAATAATACACCACTCTAACGCAATAAATTGCGTGGAGTTGGCCCCGGTTGTTGTACGTATAACGGACTTCGCCTCGTTATATGTGCCAAACGTTAGACCCGAACTGCCGCCTCGCTTAGCGACTACCTTAGTCGGCATGGTATAGCGGGCCGAGCTTTCAGTGCGCCGGTCGGATGCGATGCCCAGAGGAAGGCCCCCCAAGCGACAGGTTCCTTCGCTGTCTGGCGGAAGAGTTGGGAATCGTTCTAGGCTAGTGCTAAACCCGGTTCATACAAAGACGCGGTTCTGCAGCTCCGAGAAGGGCCTTGCGTATCGGTCTTGGTCCAGTCGAATAAGGCTCCAGTCACTAAGCTCGCCGTGCCGACGGATCGCATATCCTCGAACGTAGGCGACTTATCCAATTATACGACTGCTAGGTAGTGCGCGGGCCTCGAAGTTGTCAAAGACGGGCGTTATATCGTTGAGAAGTGTTTGATAGAATTCTATCTGGCGTATTAGGCGGTCATCGTCGACTATACTAGCACGCTCTTTGAATTCGTACACTAGGTCTTGGTAGCGTTGCCTGATCTTCTATAGCGTGGAAAGGGTCTTATCAAACGTTGTCGTGCTAGGCTGGAGCATGTGCTTTTGTATTGACGCGGAAGACTGGGAAGGGGCAGTGCTCGGTAGAATCTCCACTGAGTGTCCGGGCTCTATATGGCCGAAGCAGACATGTCGACAGGTCAGGGCGTATGTGGCATCCGTATGTCTGTCCCGGAGGTAGAGGCAACTGGTGCCCCCCCATGTCGGCGTGTCGATAGGCGAGATAACATTGCCTACGCAGTCGCTAATTAGACTCATGTCCGGCGCGTAATAGCTGGTTCCGGCGTCGTCCGGCAGTTGTAGGACCATAGGTGCTGCGAGCTTGATCAGGCGCGATTCTTTGATTTCGCACTGCACGTCATATAGCTTATAGTGTGCAAGCAAGAGTCGACACTGCGTTGCCACGCTATGACCATCGCGCCAAGATAGGGTACCGGGCTCCACGGAGATAAAGACGACAATAGGGGCGTCGGGGAGGTCTTGATATCCGATCCGTAAGACGTCGATCGCGTGCCAATAAAGGCCTCGTTGCTCGATCAAGGAGACAACCTGACAGCGGAGCGAGTTCGGGGAATCGTCGTTCCACTTTTCGATGATTGCATGCTCGTCTACTACGCGAAGCCTCTTCTCAATAGGGCACGACCATTGGTCCACCCGGGGGGTCCAGGGCTCCGTTCCAGATCGGGCAACCAGCCTCGGGAATGACGGTAGGCCGATATAGTAGCATCGTCGCTCTTGTTCCGACGGCTCCAATAACGCGTCCATATCTACCTATGAATCTAAACGCGTGTGTGAGGCGAGGCAAAGGGCGCTGCGAGATGTCGATAGGTCGCCGAGGGATAAGGCCTTCTTATGTTTTCGGATATACCGAAAAGGCATAGCATGTCGGAAAATGCTGGGGACCATATTTCTTATATAGCCGCGGGGCAGTTAGCAATCAGGAGGTACTATGAGGGAGGAGGAAAACTTACAGGCAGTGCTGATGGGCGTCGGCAAGGGGAAGCCTGAAGAAGACGATGGCGCCGGCTTGCAAGAGGTGGCGTTGTGCAGAGGGGTAGCGGCTTAGAGGGGGCGCGTGGAAGACTCCGCCGTGGCGGCAATGTGTCGATATCGCGTATAGAGTCATCGGTGTCACTCCACATAAGACGCCATATAGAGAGGCGAAAGAGCGGCGACGTTGTCGAGGTTGCATATATAGTTATAGGAATAGCCTCTCTGATGATTGCGAAGCGTTAGTGGAGATTAAAATATCCGTGTTGCCGCGGGCAAAGGGAGTAAGCAAAGCTGCTATAGCCGGGGCAGCTGGCGGCCGGCCGCACGGAGCGGGTAAACGCATGGACAGAAAAGTTGGTTACCGGACTGCTTAGCTGTCAACACATGATCCCCTGTCGGTTCTGCTGCATCGGCAACGCGCTCCGAATCTTCACCCGTCGTCTGGAGAGGGCTGTCGCACCTAGCAAGGACTTGGACGTTATCCTTCTCCCAGACACAACACCTACTTCATGACATAGCTGCTCCGCCTGATAAGGGGGGATTTAACATGAGAGCTCTACAACAGGGAGTTGCGTCAAGGAACTAGGGGCCGAACTAATAAGCCACTCGGATCATAGAGGCTCGATCAGGACGTTTAACCAAAGGCCGGGGCAGCCAGCAAAATACTGCCAGCTACTCGGGACCCAGACCATCAACTTCCGTCAAATTACCTACTTTCTTCAGTTTTAGGAAGGTGCACCCGAATCAAGTCTTCTTCGCGCAGGCTCCGCCCTGGGGGCCTTTAAGCTTCCGGTTTGGGGGCAGGAATCGCTCGGAACCCTGTTGGCTTGGATTTAAATAAGTTGCGTCCTCCTCATCACCTTCACATAGGTCTCAATCCCCTGCCCGAAGGCCGAGATAAAATCAAGTCCAGCTCAACAGGGGCCTCCCGTTGCGGTGAAGACTCGATTATTGCCTTGGCTCATGTGAATTGCTGCTGGCGAAGATGACGAGGCCGCTTTTATGGCTCATCCTCGGAGTCCTACTAAGTTCCGTCTGCGCTGAAGCGTTTCTCGCCCGGAACGGCCAAAAACTGCTGAGCTACGCAGCGACAGCGCAGAGACGGCCGCTTGGCAAAACCAAATCCCTTTCGTGATTGACGCCCGACTGGCCAAGAGTCACCAGAGAATATCCGGCTGCTAGATGCCCGCTTGCACTACCTGTAGGCGAACTGGATGTTTCGGTTCGAGTGATGAGAGGGACTCGGCAACGAACTGCTCATGGCAATGGGACATGTCATCGGGTCACCTGTTCTCGGTGCTGTCTACAGCCGAATGGGCATAAGCTAGTTGCTGTGTACCTAAGCTGTTGAGGAGAGGTTACCTGTCAGACAGAACAGACAAGGGATCAAGCTTTAACCGCACGATTGGCGGCATCTGTTGGAG
The DNA here is from genome assembly GCF_020360975.1 of Hirsutella rhossiliensis. Lineage (NCBI taxonomy): Eukaryota > Fungi > Ascomycota > Sordariomycetes > Hypocreales > Ophiocordycipitaceae > Hirsutella > Hirsutella rhossiliensis. Next base: position 2,745,701 of record NW_025408674.1, on the reverse strand, counting down.
CGTTTCACTTTTGCATAGGTAGTCAAGCGGTCCGTCTAGTTGGATCACTACCCTATACCCGGACCAGATCTCTAGGAAAATCAGCTGGGACTCGAGAGCTGCCTGTTATCGTGAGTGTAGGCAAACCGTCGGCACAGAGAGAGCATATGGCTTCTAATGGACTGTACCGTCGAGTGGGATGAGATGCTCATGCGGCCATTGCTCAGTAGAAACGTACCACGTTCAGTTCGGAGCACAGCAGACATTTCAAGTGAGTGGTAAGTCACGCGAGCCGAGGTGGCATCGGGCCCGCTGGTGGTGTGTTTTCGGCCGAGGAGCCATTTCCGGATGCTTACGTATCCGTACTCTTGCACATGTCTGCGCGGCCGCATCAGGGCAGCGGCAAGCAGGGATCGGCGAAGGAATTGCCCGTCTTTTGTTGACCACTGTCACAAGCATTCTGTAGGTACTTTTACGCATGTATAACCTCTTGTTCCTTTGCATGCGGTCGTGTTCGGGGAAGGTGTGCGTTAAGGTGTGCGTTGCTCCTGACTCCCGGGTAGCGGGTACCTGCCACGCTCCACTCTCAGGCGGCGCTCCGTTGCCGGAGGCACATGGGTACATGCTTATCGGCAGCCATCGCGGTGCGGTATCTGCCAGTTCGGTACCAAGGGCCCGAGTGTTTGCAGCGTGCACTAGCACTGCCTGTGCGCGCTTTTATAAGTTAGCTGAAGCAAAGCGACCCTTGGCCAGCGGGAGGCGAGATAGGTGACTTGGGGCGCCGACTTTGACCGCCGGAGCATGTGCAGCGGTCGGTACCGTATCTTGGACGAGATAAGGCAGGACAGAGGGCCCCATGTACCGGGTACCACCAAAGTACTGTAGATGTCACTTTGCTCAATTTCCGGCACTGGATGATGCTTGTGTGGATGAATCACGGGCAAGCGCGGCACCTGAAGCTCGGGCGAGCTCGTGAAAATCCCTTTCCAAAGACAGATATATCCTGTCCTCCTGTCCTCGAGCCCCCCATATTCCCAGCCTCGGACTTCACCCGTTTCCACTGATCCCTCCCGTCTATTACTCGCACACGCATGGTTACATGACTCTCCTCTGATTACTCGGCGCTGCACATCGCAACGGTAGCCTCCACTGCCGAACCCTTGCCCAGCCGCTGAGATCCACCGGTCCGAGATTGGTTAAGGTACCTCGCATCGTACATACACAGTAGACCCCTGATAACAACCGTCCAACGACGATTCTCTCTGCCCACCACCCGTCTTCGTCAGGTTCGCAGAGTGGCGCCCTCGCCTGTCAAGTAGCCCGTGATACAACCACTGGCCCACTGCCTGGCCGGGCCCGACTTTCTCTCGTCAGCTTCTTGCGAGGCTGCTGTCCCCCCTCGCTTCACCCCTCGACCTCACATCTGGCCCGAACCATGCCGTCCTTCAAGCCCTTCTCATCGGTGACGGGACGTAACAGCTACAGCCTGTTTGACATTCGGTATGCATTGCCCGTTGCCGCTGCGTCCGCTTGCGCTAATCCAACTCCAGCCTCGACCAAGACTTCATCGTATTCCGCGGCAACGATCATGAATCCTCGGGCCAGTTGCTCAAGGGCGTCGTCGTCCTTTGCCTCTCCTCGTCGCTGCGCATCGAGGATGTGCGCCTGCGCCTCACCGGCACTCTGCGATTGGCGTAAGCCCGCCCTCTTCGCTTGCTCTCCCACTGTGCAATCTTCTAACCCTCGACAGCTGGACTGACCAGAGATCAAGTACTGCCGCCGTGTCGGGCCAAAAAGTCGACAGGTCCACCGCGATACTAGATCACCGCTGGGCTCCCTTTGTCGGCACCCATGGCAAGAGCATGACGCTGCCCGCCGGCAACTACGAGTATCCCTTCGAATTCAACCTGCCCGGCGACACGCCCGAGAGCGTCGAGGGTGTCCCGGAGGCCTCCATCACCTACCGCCTCAAGGCCACCGTCGGCCGTGGCAAGCTCGCCTACGACCTGCATGCCTACAAACACCTCCGCGTCATTCGCACCCTCGAGCCTGGCGCCCTCGAATTCCTGCACGCGATGAGTGTCGAGAATATCTGGCCCAATAAGGTCGATTATTCCATCATTATCCCGCAAAAGGCTGTCGTATTCGGCGGCACTATCAATATGCATATGCGCTTCACCCCATTGCTCAAGGGCCTGGAGCTGGGCGAGATCACGGCCCGCTTTATCGAGCTTCGCGACTGCTGGATTCAAGGCTCGACCGGCCTGAACATCCGAGAACACCACACGGAACGCGAGGTCTCGACTTGGAGATTCGAGGTCAATCCCGAGGAACACTGGCAAGACATGATTGAAGACACGGGTCAGGAAGGCTGGTCCCTCAACAAGCCCTTGAACCTCCCCAAGCGCTTGCGCCAATGCATTCAAGACTTGAACCACCACGGCATCAAGGTGCGACACAAGATTAAGCTCACCGTGGCCCTCAAAAACCCAGATGGACATGTCTCTGAGGTAAGCCCCCGAAATGAGAGCCTTGCATGGGCTGTGTCGCCGTGCATGCTGACGGGCAAACGCAAGCTTCGTGCCACGCTACCGGTATCCATCTTCATCTCTCCAAACGTACCCTTCGACGAGCAAGGCAACCTGATGAACCAGTCGCCGGGCGCGACACCTGCGGGCCAGGACGCGGCCGCGCTGGCGCCGCCTGGCTACGGCGAGCACGTACTAGACCAACTGTACGAGGACGTTGACACGGCCGGCTTGCAGACACCGGCCATTCAGTCTGGCGTTAACAGCCCCTTTTACGCACACTCGCGCACGGGATCGGCCGACAACCTGGCGGCGTTGGCCGACAGCGCCCCGATTGCGCCGGCCGCGCTGTCGTCGCGGCTTGCAGACGTTTCATTTGACTCATCACGGCGCAACAGCTCCTACACGTCGATGCACTCGGTGCTGGGGAGAACATCGCCGCCTTCGGGGCCCCAGGGCTCCGCGCAACGATCCGAACCGCAGTCGGCCGGTCTGACGAGGAGCAACAGTCACGAGGACTACTCGAGGAGGAACTCGGTGGAGCACTTTGACGCCGACGAGACGGACCTGGCAGAGCTGAGTCGGGTGCCGAGTTACGCGACGGCAGTCCGCACACCTGCACGGTCGCGGGCGCAGACGGGAAGCTGCCCGGTGCCCGACTACCAAACCGCTCTCAGTGCGCCGCGGACGCCGCCGGCGACGGACGTCAATGTCGAGCATCTGACTGCCATTGCCGAGGTGACACCCGCCGAGCAGACAAATTCGGACGACTCTCATTCGGGGGTGGACTTCCACGTGGATAGGAGTCAGGCCGTCTGAGGCACGTGGACTTGCGGCACCATGTCGTGCATTTCCTCGATGGGGGTGAAACGGCGTTGGGAAGAGGGACGATGGGCGTTTGGAATGTGCGGCATATCGTGAAACAACAAATTTTCTGGGCTAATAACTAGAAGGCGACCAGAACATGGCGCCATGTGGAGCACTGCTCTGGAGTCTTGGGAGGAATGGTTTGTGCTTCGAGTATTTACTGGATCAGGCGCATTGGGCATGGAGGACGTTTCGATGGGCTGGCGGATTCCCTCTTGGATACCTTGTACCGCATTTCACACAATAATACCCATGACGCACGAGATAGGAAAGAAAACCACCATTGCTTTTCCGGCTAGATAGAATGGAAGATGGCCAGAGGCTGTGAGCTTTGACTTGACTGCCATCAGTCAGGTAGCCAGGACTCCCAGCCAACGCGCACGTCGAGCGAGTGGCGGCGCAAACACGATTGTTAAGAGAGGGGCGTAACGATGGGTGGAATGGTAACAGCTCAGCTAGGCGGATGGATCCCTCATGAGAGGGTCGGACTATGGCTCCCTATTGACGTCAGAGCCAGGGACCGACAAGCTGAACGCTAGCAGATTCCTCCTGAGACAGCCTGAGGGAGGGAGGCGGGGCACGGTTTGATGAGGTCATGATATAAAGTGCGCGCCATCCACGCTCGTGGGCTGGTAATGTTTAAATTTCTCTCGCCAAGAGAAGCGTTATTCAAAAGCAGCCATCAAGGTAAGTAAGCCGGCAGTTTCTCCGCCTAGGCGCTACTGCCGCGACCTCCACCGCCCCTCTGGTCCCTGACCGTCTCGCCAGAGCGGGGACGAGACTCGCGAGGGCGTCATGGCCATTTATCCAACCTTGGCTGCCCACTGTTCAGTCTTCTAACTCTCATCTAGTCACTTCAAGTCTCTCCAATCTCCTCCTGTGCCCTGAGCTCCCCGTCAACGAGACCCGGCGACGTGCCTCGCCATCATGTCTGAAACGGCATCGCCCAACACTTCGACGCTGCCCTCGCGCGCGGCTACGGGTCTCAGCGGTCACGATGATGCTGTGCCCGACCTGGATCCCACGACGGTAGGTGGTGACGCCAGATTCCAACACAGGCCAAGGGCGCGCGGCTGATGGGGGAACTGCAGACGGCCGGCCTGCTCGGCGAGCGCTTGTCGGCGTGGAAGCATGCCGTCAACTACCTTCAAGAATACGTGACGGCTGTCGAGAAGATCCATGGCCGCCAGGCCAAGGAATACGAAAAGGCGCTCAAGGTACGCCTCTTTACCGTCATGACTGCATGCGACCAGACCCTGACTGTTTCCCCGCCAAGACCATATCCCACCCCCTCCGCGAAGGCCATCACTTTGACCAGAGCCTGGGCGGTGTGGCTGGCTTCTTCGAGAACATGCGCTCCAACACGCAGGCCATGATCAACACCAACATCGAGACGGAAAAGAGCATCAAGGGCTCCGTCTTGCCTGTCATCGAGCGCCTGCACAAGGAGATCAAGCACAAGACTAAGGAGCTGCATAGCGGTGCTCAGAGCGGCGCCAAGGAGCTTGAGAAGCTGCGCAACACGACGCAGAAACACATTGAGCTGCTCGGCCAGCAGACGGCCTCATTCGACTCGGCCGGCGGCAAGTTTCACGGCCACGACGACCCGTACGTCGTCTTCCGCGGCGTGCTGCATCGGCTGAGCGGCCAGGTCGTGGCCGAGAACAACCATCGCAACGATCTCGTTGCCGTCCAGAACAACTTCAAGGCCTTTGAGGCGCACATCCTCCAGGTCTTCCAGCAGGCCATGGAGGCATTTGTCCAGCTCGCCGGCGGCCAGGGCGAGAAGATGCGCGCCCTCTACGCCGACATGCTGGGCACCATCCAGACGGTGCCCGCCGACTTTGAATGGGTCAACTTCAGCAGCCGATGTGCCGATCGCCTGGCAAATCCCAACGATCCGCCCCGCTCCGTCGAGGCGATCCAGTTCCCTAACATGGACCACGCCTCGACCAAGCCGCTGATTGAGGGCTCGCTGGAGCGCAAGTCTCGCAATAAGCTTTCGTGGGGGCTCTCGACGGGCTACTACGTTGTGACGCCGGCCAAGTTCCTGCACGAGTTCAAGGACTCGGACGACACGCGGCAGGACCCCAAGCCTGAGCTGTCCATCTACCTGCCCGACGCCGTCATCGGCGCCCCCAACGGCGACAAGTTCAACGTCAAGGGCAAGGACCGGAGCAAGACCATTAGCAGCAAGCTGACGGGCAGCTCGGAGTTGGCGTTCAAGGCGCACTCGGCCGAAGACGCCCAGAAGTGGTTCCAAGTCATCCAGACCGTGTGCGGCGCAACGGGTCCTGCCGAGCCCAGCTCGCCCGTGGCCGGGTCCCCCGTAGCCGCCGGCGGGGTACCCTCGGACGAGAAGCTTGTCGAGGACCCAGCCGAGGCCAAGGCGGTGCAACCGGGTGCCCCGGGGCACAAGGCGCAGGAGGCGGGCGTGACAAGCGGTGAGGCAGCTCCTGTTGCCGCTGCCCCTGTCGCCGCGTCGACTGTTCCTGTGGATGAGAAGAAAAGCTGAGGCTGCCCAAGTGAGGCGGACGGGCGTCCGCATGGATGAGTGCTGTGGAAATTTGCTGGCGCTTGTTTGCGTTCGCAATGCCCTAGTCTAGGGGCGACATGGTTGAAGAGGCGGACGGCGAGATACCTTGCCTGGGCGAAGACAGCATGACGTGAAGCCGGTCCGGGGGGGTTGGGTTAGTCGGGCGGATGGGTATCCTGCTGCCATGTCATTTTGTCGCAACAGCTGTTCGCTGCTTCGCCCCTAATCAACGTTGCCGAAACACCTGCCCATGACAGTCCCTGCCCTGCCTGGCCGTCACTTGATCTCTGGCAAAGCGGCGGTCAACAGAGAAGTGGCGTGGCCGACGCCATGCTTGGGCACAAGCTCGTCGCCTTGCCAGATGATGACGGTGGGAAAAATACAAAAGGATTGCAAGAAGGGGTAGAAAGATGATTGGCATCTGGCCCCCAACCAACAACCGTCCGCCACGCATGTGGAAGCCAGCCAGCCAGCCCAAGCCCCCCCTCTCTGCCGGTTCGCCTTCTTTCTTGTCTCTGATTCTTGCAAATGAGAGGATTGTACGCAGTGAGCTGTACTTGGATGTACATACAAAGCATATGCAAACACATTTGTATACGTCCATATGCAAGTATGTGCCCATGTGCTCTACTGTCATCATGATGCTCTGACGTCGATTGGGCTTCGCCGCGTTTACATGGCGAACCCCATTTCGTTACATTGGTAAGGAGGGAGAGAAGCCTTACGGCCCTGCCTGAGGAGGCTTCGCTTGCCTCGAATCCACCACACACCCCCCTTGACGGGGACCATGGGCTGGGCCTGTCGAGTTGGCGGAGCGAGCGCCTGGCGCAGACGAATGAACAAGGGTTAATGGCATGCCGGGCGAGGGCGAGCGGCAAACAGCGAGGCCGGGCAAGGACAATGGAGAGGGAAAGGAGGCGTGGTAGCGGTGATGGATTTGCCCTGGACCTTTCTCTCTCTCTCTCTCCCCCTCTGCCCTGCGGACGTGGTGGCTTGCGGGTGGTGGGGTGATGCTTGGGCAGCCCCCCCGGGGAGAGAGGGAGAGGGCGCGGAGGGAGGAGTCGTCCGAGGTAGACACCGGGAGAGCGGGAGCGGGAGGGCTTGGGAGAGAATTGCGCGTGAGGCGGCCACGAAGCGTCGTGGGCAGAGGGGGCTGCCCAGCGCAAAGGGGGCTTCGATACGTATGCGTATACACAACACAACACGCTATATATACACTTCTCCCCGTCTTGTTCTTTTTTATGAACTGGTTTTGTTCGGTGTATACGTATGAATCAAGGGCATGTAGAAAAGGTATTATGCGCGCTCTTCGCACGCTTGCTCGTGGCTCTGTGCCTGCCCAGTCCGCCTCACCTTGCCACCGCCGCCAGCTTACGAGACGCTCGCAACCAGCCGAGGAAGAAACAACAAGTCGAGGAGAAGAAGAAGAAGAAGAAGAAGAAAAGGGAGGTTTGCACACGGGCGAAGAAAAGGGTGCCGCACAGGCACAGACGCAGACACGGACTTGGACAAGCATCACCACCCACGCGCCATGACGAAGCCGTTTGACTCGTACCGCGGCGAGATTGTGCGCCTCTACATTGACGAGAACAAGACGCTCGAGGTTGTCATGGACCTGATGCGCGCGCGCCATTGCTTCACTGCTTCGTACGTTCCCAGTCTTAGGCCCCCCCCCCTGTGATTTCTACAACGCCTATTCCATCCCATCACATGCCATGTTACGCACGCTATTTTCCTGCGCAAGGCGCAAAGAAGAAAGCGAAAAAAGGATGGAAGCCAGGAAGAGAAGAGACGAGTGCGAAACCTCAGGAACCCTGCACCAGAAGAGAAAAGGAAACGGGGTAGCAGTCTAGCTGACATCAAGACGGGACCACGCAGCCGACGCAGCTACATGGACAACCTCAAGAAATGGGGCGTGCGCAAGTACAAGAGAAAGGTGGTGGTGCACAACCAGAACGGCAGCGGAGACCAGGACCCCGACGACGACCGCCAGGGCTCCGCCGTGGACGAGTACGGCGTCGCGCCGCTGTCGCCGTCGGCCCCGGAGGACGCGGTCCCGCGGCAGAGCGGCGCGCAGTCCCTGGTGCTGCCGTACCACCGCGACCACGCGCCGAGCGCTGCGGTGCCCCCGACGGCCTCGTCGGCGGCGGCGCACGGTTTCCCCCCGGGCCACGACGCCGTCCAGCTGCAGCACGAGCCCGCCGGGGGCAGCCACGACTACGGCTGGGGTTACTTTGCCCACAGCCACTGGCCGGTCGACGAGGCCGCCTCCCTCTCGTCGTACGCCTCGCAGTACGTGGCCGACAACACGCCGCAGTGAGTCTTTTTGTCCCCCGATGCCCAGGCTATATGACAAGCGCTGAGCACCCAGAGCCGGCCTGGCTGCTAGGTACTTCAACACGCACGCGTCTGCGCTGGATGAGAGCGCGGATCAGCCCAACCTGGCTTCCTCGCACGGGGGGACAAGCCAGGAGTCGCAGCACCGTTGGCACCGCTACGCCGGCCGTTGACTGTGCCCGCCGGTCAGCCGGTTATCAAGCTGCAACGAGACGGCCAAGGGGCAACCGTCGCAAGTCAATGTCTCACGATTTATGACCGAGTGGGGAGAGATCATGACATAGAACGAATGGATGCCACCTAGAGGAGCATAGACAGGGCGTCGGGTTCAACGCTGTAAAGTGCTTTGTAACGATTTGTTTGCTAGAGTATCGAGCTGCAATTGCTGTCCAATTCCAATGACCTGAAGCGACTCCAGTCTATTTTCTACGGGACGACAGAACCACTATCCATGGGCCGCCTTGGCAGGTACGAAAAGGTGGTGACCCAACGGCGTGTCACGGCCAAGACTTACCTGAACGACGGCAAAACGGGCTTCATTCAACCTCTCTACTTGCATGCATGCACATCCTGCGAACCATCAGTAAACGTCCGAGTAACACGTCTCCTTGGCAGGCAAGAAATTGTCAAGGGTATCAGGGAAAAGTGCCTTGTCACAGGCGTTATCATCAAAGCATATGGCTAAGTTGACCGTCGTGATATTGTACATCATGTAAAGACGAGAAAGGGTAACAAGGGGTATGCACTGACCTGTTCAGAGCGTGCAAAGCCTCGGCCAGCGATGGGCAACGGGCTTTCATCATGTCAGCCCAAGCCATTCATCAAGTGGATCAGTCGCGGTCGGAACAAGGCTCCATGTCAGGCCTTGTGGAATGAATTGTCTTCGTTGCGTGAGCTCAGACATATGCTTGTCATTTTCATTCGTGCTCATCACACATGGGCTCGTCTGAGGCATTTGACCGCGGGGGTCAAGGGGAGACCAACCAAAGCGCAAGTCGTCCTGCCTTTCGCGTTAGCGGATGACGCGTCAAGCATTATAGCTTCAGGGAGAACATGATCATGGGCAACGTCAGGTAATGCATGAATGGTTAGGTAAGATGGTGTCAGCATAGCAAATTGCTTAGACTCGTCATCTGAGATCATCATCGAAGGCCAGGGGAGGGCATGTTCTCGCAGAATTCAAGGCAAGGAGGCTCTACCTTGTAGGTTTCAACAAAGCACTCCACCGCATGATACAGACATGGCGCCAAGACGCGACCAGAGACACTGGATGCCAGCGTGTTAGTCGAGCCGATTGCGATGCTGGTGGCCAAAGAATCGGGGTACAAGGCGCAGGATCAGTGGGCGAGGTTTTCTAGGCCTGCCGCAAAGTGGCTTCTCTTGCTCATGCGATGTATTCGGAGCCCAGTGCCGCTTCATCATGGAAATGTGCGCGAAGTGCAGAGGTCGAGTTGTGCGTACCTTGTATAACGGTCTGGGTTTGTTCAGTCAGCCAATGCTCGAGAGCGGGAGCGTAGAGCAATAGGTATCAAGAACAAGGAACAATCAGTCAAAGCCAATTAGTGTCGTCAAGGAAGAATCTCAGCCGGTAATTTCCAGCGTATATTGTTGTAAAAGTGATCATCATGAACCAGGGTTTGAAAAGGCAAGGAGACGACGTACCCAATGGTTCTCGGGCCCGTGAAGGGCTCGGGCTCCGACGGCCACTCGGCCAGTCAGCGATTGCACAATGCAAATCTGTAGAGAGCAAGTCAGCGCAAGCACTTGGCAAGGTTGATCACGAGGGCGGACAAGCGTCTGATGGTGATTTTTCAGACTGACGTGTTAAATGGGAGTCGTCATTCCATAGGTCAGAGACTCTAGTTTGCGGTTATGGTTGTCATCAGGCAAGGAGAGGGGATGGCAAGTGCTGGAGAGGGGGCGTAGGAGCTTACCAGACGGATGCTGCGTAGGTGGGAAGAGAAGAAAAACGAAGCTGAAGTTTTCACGGAGAAAAGCTTTTGAGCAAAATCGGGTGTGGGGCCGAGTGGAGCGGAACAGGGATGCTTAGTCATGACCGCAAGTAATCGGTAGACGTCACGGGGTCTCGTGTCGGCCGCGTGCGTGAACAATCTGGTTGTGAGACGAGGCGTGGCGCATCGTGCGCTTCATTGCCCCTGATACTCGCTTTGCATCGGGTGACTCACGATGCCCGAGATTGCAGAAGGCATGTCGACGACCACGCATTTACGCAGCTCAACCTCACTGACCTCACCCAGTCGCCCGCATCGTCCACTTCCTCCGCCTCAGGCTCGTTGGGCAAAACATCGCAGCGGCTTCGGCCATTGACGATCCCAATGTCTTCGGCAAAGTCGGTACCAGCGGTGCCGCCGTTGAGACGGCTCTGAGGGGTAGACAGGTCCGGCATCTTCCCCCCCTAATTGTCGTTACCCCAAGCTCACAGCAGCTCCAGGTTATGTCGGCTGGCAGCCAAGGGAAATACTTCTGGTGAGCGAGTGTCGTCGCCTTTTGGACGACCCCTGCTGAGTGTGCGGAGGATTATTCTCGATAAGCCCCCTCATCTAGTGATGCACTTTGGCATGACCGGTAAGGCACCCACCGGAGACCAAGCGGCTGCTGTAACTCACTCCCACAGGCTGGATACACATCAAGGGCGAAAGAACGGCATATACAAATTACTACAAGAAGACCAAAGACAGCGAGCTCAGTCAATGGCCTCCCAAGTTTTGGAAGTTCCACCTTGTGACAGAAGGAGACTCGCCCGTCGAGGTCGCCTTCACCGACCCCAGGAGGTTCGGTCGGGTAAGGTTGGTCGACTGCCCCGGAGCAAGCATTCGGGAGCACTCGCCGTTGGTGGAGAACGGTCCAGACCCCGTCGTTGACGTGGCCATCTTCACCGAGGAATATCTACGGACCAAGATGAAGTCCCGGCACGTGCCCATCAAGGCCCTGCTCCTGGACCAAACCACTATCAGCGGCGTCGGAAACTGGGTTGCCGACGAGACCCTCTACCACGCCAAGCTCCACCCGGAGCAATACTGTGACGACTTTGACGACGAGGCTATTGCGAGGCTCTACCAGTCTATTCGCTACGTCTGCCAGACGGCCGTGGACAAGCTCGGCGACTCGGACGCGTTCCCAGAGCACTGGCTTTTCAACTACCGATGGGGCAAGGGCAACGGCTCGGCCAAACTTCCCAACGGCGAGCGGCTGGCCTTTATGACGGTGGGCGGGCGGACGAGTTGCTATTCGCCTGGAGTGCAGAAGAAGACTGGACGCGTTACGACAGGCGCCAAAGTCGAGCCTATCAAGTCCACGTCCGACGAAGAGGCCGACGGTCCCCCCCTTAAGAAGAGGCGAACCAAGCAGGTAAAAAGCGAGATCAAGCAGGAAGTGCTCGAGGTAGATGTGCCCGATGGACGCAGAAGATCCGCGAGGCTGCGAAAATGAGCGGGGATCTCGCGTTGCACAAAAGTTGTGAGACTTTAATCCTGGTACGGAGTATCATCAAACCTGCTGACCAATCCGAGGCCAGATCATGCTGGTAGGGCAACGCAGCCGAGACCTCGTCTGAAGCCTATCACACGTAATTATATCTCGGTTGATTGGGTACTGTATCATGTTTCAACTGTCTCAACCACTCCCGACACCCGATACAAGGTTCACTACTACCGCGTAGATTAATGGAGCCTTTTCAATGTTGAAAGACCATTTGACTTGTTTTTCCAACTAGAAACACGCGCGGTGAAAACGTCGCTTTGCTACAGGTGGTGTCGTTTACGCTGCGAACCTAGCAGTTCTACATCCCGTCGCCTGCCAAGTCTGCTCGTCGCTCATACCAGAAGAAGTACCTGTTCACAAAAATCAACGCTGCCCAACGCCCAACTGCATCTGCTCTTTCTGCTCAAAGGCATGCGCCGGGTGGATTTGCCTGCGCCTCCGATGCCTAAAAGCAAATCTATGCGTCTATGCTCCCGCCAATCCGAACCAGAACCGATTCTGGCGGGGAATATGTTGAAAATGTACCAAGCGACGTTGCATTATGATATGCACGTCCCCGGGATAGCGAGGACCTGCATCGTCGAGGGAAGAAGAAAGGCCGAAACGCCGAGAATTGGGGTATCAAGTATGCCTGAAAGCGGTGATGATCAATCGAAAGAAATGCCAGCAAGACGCAACATGTGGAGGCACCTCGTCATGGCGTAGTGTGTGTAGGAGGCGGAGAGAAAGTGAGATGACCGTGGAGCATGTCTCAACTTTTGCTCAGTCGATCTGAACCTGGAAGCCAACGGCGTAGTAATAGCCGGCAACGTCCATTTCGACGGGGACGACGCTCAGGACGTTGTTGAAGCGCTCGCCGCTCTTTTTGTAGTTGACCAGCTCTACCTGGATTTCTCTGCGTGCTTCGACGGCCTGGCGGATCTGCTGGGCAACGGCTTTGTTTTCGTTTGCTTCTGGTCTCGTGGCCGAGGTTTGGTTGGCCGGGGGGGTTTGCAGGAATCGACAATTGAGGCCGAGCACTTCGGCCTTCGAATAACCGGTCAGCTCACAAAAGGAGTCTGACGTATAGACGATGGGCGTGTCCGGGAGCTCGAGATCACAAAGGACAAGAGAGACGGAGCAATCGATGGCACCCAGCTCGATCTGAGGGTTTGGCCGACTCCTGACTCGCAACTAAGGTGTGTCAGGTCTCGTTGCACGGGAATGGTTATTCACTGTTCGGGTGACAAGGAAAGTTGCAAGGGATACGTACGAGAATGCTCATCATGTCGAATCCGCTGGCGGAGTAAAGACCCGGGAATACCAAGGGATCCTGGATCTGCCGCCGTGCGGCTTGGGGACCGACCTCCTCGGGGCCTGGCTGTGTCTGGCCGGGAAACTGGTACTATAAGTGGCAATCAATGTCAGCAGCCGTAATGTTTCCGGCGAGCATGGGGCCAGGAGGACGAGAGCAAACACTCACGTCTAGGGCCCGGGTCTCCCAGGAGTTGATGGGCGGCGGCGGCGGTGCTTTGGAAGTCATGGTGAGAAGGCGGCCGAGGATGAGGCGGCGTGAGGGAGAGGAGGAATGGGACACTGGGAGGAAGAGAGGAGAGGTGGTGAGGGCCAGAGGGATATCGTGAAAGAGAAGGAGGTGGGAGAAGAGAGCGGTGAGAGGAGAGAGGTGGGAGGAAAGAGCAGATGGAGATGGAGAATAGCAGCTCGGATCGAACCGGCAAAGGCTTAGTAGATATGTGCAACGGCTAGCAGGCCACGGATAGAACCCCGGCAATGCAATTGTCTAAGCACGATCCCCTGGCCGATGCCAGATGGCAGATCGGGGGGGCCCACGCAGGGCGGAGGCGGGAATTGGCTACCGGGTGCGTGCGAGCCGGAACTGCCATGTCCCACCGACCAAGGAGAAGACGATTGGATGTGCCGGTGGGATGAGAGAGTGAATGTCTGTGTGTCTGGGCAGGGCGCAGGCATAGTGGAAGACGAAGGGGTGCGTGAAGCCACGGAAAACAGAAAGGGCACGGCAATGAATGATGGGCGACGACGACGACGACGACGACGCCGCCGTGTACAGCACTCCAGGATCAAGGTGGTCCGACATGCAAGCGAGAGACGGCTCTGGACCAAGCCTGGCGGGCACGAGGCCCCCATGAGACCACTATACCCCTCTCAAAAGGCCTGCCCGGCGACGGCGGATTGCCGATGGGTGCCGATGCTGCGAGATCGAGGGCGTCTCAAGCCGGCACGGCGATCGGCCTCGGGGCGGAGGACCAACCAGGACTGAGGGGAGGATTTAAAACCGGTACGTACCCGGGATGACAGGCGCTGCCCGGCAGTCTCCGCCCATGCACTTCTCCGGTCTTGCCTTGTCGCACTCTGCAGGGACCGTGGGGCGCCACGTAACACAGGTTTACTACCTGTAGGTACGGTACGGTGCAGTAATTAGAAAGAGCCTCAGGCAGAGCTTACCTAACAGAGTCCAGGCGGCCCAGGCCCACAAGCCCCCTTGTCCCTTGTCTGTAGGTACATATACGGTATAGTACGTATTTATTTACATGCCTGTTAACCCGCTAGCAGGATCCTGCCGAAGCGCCCGGCCGACGCCGACGCCGCCACCTCGATGGGCGCGATCGACTGTCGATGCGGAGAAACGCATTCACGCCCGCCATCTCGTTCCCCGGTGTCGTCGACGATCAGCCTCTCCTCCCCCCCAGCCGTTCTAGACCCTCAAGGTCCCCTCCGGCCGCTCGGGAATTGGGCGTCAAGGAAAATACGATGATGTTGGCTGCGGATGGCACCGAGAGCCTCAGATAGCCGCTCCCAGCCATCGAGATCTCGTCAATCTCCCGCCTGGAGCTCCCCGTTTCTCTCCTAATGGCATCTCCTCGTTCCTCCCCGACGCTTAGCGCCCCGAGTGCGGGTGGCCTGCCGGTGCGCAGCGCCCGCACACAAACACACGCACACGCTTACTCGTATGATTCTTCCCTTAGCTTGTCGTCGCTTCCCGCTTCTTGCCCTCCCACACACACTCGGCTGTCAGCCTCATCCGATGCGGCTCTTCTCCCCCTCCCCCTCCACTGCCTCTGCCCACTCTCGGTCCGAGGGGGCCTGCAAGGCTATGGCCGATGGTGATATGCACGATCCAGGCGATGCGCATCATCGTCATGACCATGCGGAGTCCAAACTTCGGCTCCGATGGAGGCATAATGCGCTAGATTGCCATATCGGTCCCAACATAGCGCCTGTCTCTCCTCTGCCCTTCTCCGGCCTTGCTACCTGTCTGTTATGATATTATACATCTGGCATCCTAACAGGGATGGGCCAGGGATGGGCTCGGATCTTTGCCGCTGCGTATCCCCCCTACCTCTGACGGCCTGCCTTACCGTGTACTGTACTTCAACGTACTCTCGCGCATTGCCGGCCTACGCTGGAGCTCACAGGTGGCAGCCCGCTTGCCGTGAGTGACGCAACGGTCTACTGCAGTATTAGCTGGAGCACCTCGTTAGCTGTGAAATGGTAGTGCCAAGTAGATGCATCCTCCAAACACGTAATTAACACGGCGCGTCTTGATGCACCCTCAACCCCGGCGGCCAAACGGGCCGCATCGTCGCCGGGAACACGCACTGCCGTTTGGATTCCGGGGCCTGAAAGAGGAGGTGCCTTGTCTGCGACGAGAAACGGATGGTAACTTAATTATCGCACATCTTGATCAATGTCTAAGCTTATCTAAGCTTCCTCAGAAAGAATCGCAAGTCACGGGACCTATCGTCTCAAGCCGCTTACGGCATCCCCCGTCCCCATTCTCAGTCGCGTTTTGTCGCGTCTCCTGTAGGCTTCGCGCTCCAATCTGTCGTGAGCCAAGTACTGGGCCACACCCACTCGCCCTCTCGGGCTCTGCCGTATTCAATTCTCCGTTGTCCACTCCTCGCCCGCTCGCCATGCCTCGCCTCGTCAACAGCGGCACCGCCTCCCTGGCCCGCCTGCCCGAATACGAACCCCCCGCCTGCCCCCTCGACGACAACGCCCGCCGCGCCCTCGGCGACCTGTCCAACAACCGCGGCACGCGCTTCTACGAGGCCCAGCTCAAGGACCTGGTCCGCCAGCTGGGCCTCGGCGTCGGCGACATCAACGAGCGCCTCGCCGCCCAGCTCGAGCGCCTCGAAGCCCTGCGCAACAGGAGGCAGGAAAAGGGCTCCGACAAGACGGACGAGGAGGCTCGCCTCGAGGCCCATCTGCTCCAATTTGAGAGCGACGTCGACGCCCTTACGCGTGACGCCGAATGCGCTGTGCGCGACGTCATCGACAAGAGGGCCGAGCTCGAGGACGAGGCTGCCGTGGTGGCTGATTTGTACACCACCGTCGTCACGCGCGACATCGACGCCTCTGCGCAGCGCAGGCAGCGCCGTGCAGCAGAAGAGGAAGAGGAAGAGGAGAACGAGGCAGAGCAGCAGGACCGAAAGCAGGATCCCGTCCCCAGCACCCTCGACGCCTTTCGCGAGCGTCGCGCCCTGAAACTCGCAGAGTACAGCGACCAGCTCACCCCCGCCCAGCGGTACGCCCGCAACAACGACTACGCCGGCTTCAAGAAGCTGTGGCACGACGCGGCCACCGGCGAGGACGGCCCCGCGCTCCCCGACGCATCTAAGTGGTTCCGCTCCAACGGCCAGCCCGTCATGGACCGGCCCGGTGCCGCGACGCGGCGCAGCACCGTCGGGGCCGGCCCAGATGACGACGATGACGATATTGCCGTGGCGCGCGAGGTGCTGAGCATCAAGTGTCCCCTGACGCTGCGGCCCATGGACGAGCCTTTCAGCAACTCAAAGTGCAAGCACACATTTGAGAAGTCGGCCATTCGCGATTACCTGCCCGCGCAAGGCGTTGTCCAATGTCCCCAGACGGGATGCTCCGAGGCACGAATAACCCCCCTCCCCCCTTTAGAACCTTCCCAATATCAAAAGACGCACTTTGCTTCCTTCGCTAGATATTACATCCGCCGCATACTTGGCCAAAAAAGTGCTGACTCGAATCCCAATAGACATTCTCCCGCGCAATGTTCTCGGAAGACTTCTACCTCGACCAGGCCATGCTGCGGAGGATCCAGCGCGCAAGGCAAGCCCAACGCAACGACAAGCTGGACGGGATCGACGACGACGACGACATAGGCGACGCGGACGGGGACATGATGGTGAGGGGCCAGAGAGCCGTAAGAGGCAGGGCGCCCAAAGCAGAGCGTCTTTCACGAGCATGATTTGACTGGGCGGCATTTGTCCATGAGTAGGCGTGATGTAAAAGAGGACATGGTCATGTGTGACGAAAAGATACCCCAGATAAAGTAATGGTCATTAATCTTGGATATTGGGCTTGCCCTGAGCAGCAAGTGTCGGGGAGCGTGTCCCTGTTGGTGCGTGCCTGTAGTCACGACTATACCCTCTCATGTGCCATCCCGTTTGGATATTTACAGGGTATCGAAAATATGCGAGAGCGGCCGCCTTCGCGAACCAGACCAAAGACGCCAGCCAGATCCAAAGTTCCTCTCTCCATCACCGCGCCCCTCCCGCCAACGAATTACCAGAGGCCGCGCTTTGCCTCTGCACAAGCTGTATAGACACTTGTCTCCAGATGCCGGCGCACCTACCTCGTGCTCTACATCAAACTCACCAAGCTGCACAGCGCGAGCAAAGCAACCCCGAGTTCCCACACCGGTAAGCAAGGCCTCGCAAAGCACGCAGCGCTGCTGGGCGTCGCGGTGGCCGTGTACAGGCCCGTCATGGCATCCGCTGAGGGGGAAGAAGTCGACGTCGACGTCGCCGTCGGCCCGACCGTGGCTAGCACCCAGTCGTCTGCCTTGCTGTACAGCACCCCGTTGATGACGACGCCGCCGCCGTGGCGTGCGAGCTCCAACGCATCGGCGTCGCACGTCATGTTCATGGCGCGGATAAAGCACGTCGGCTTGGGTGGGTCGGGCGCCTTGGCTGAGCGCGTAGAGTTGAGTGGCCCGGACGTGTTGTACTTGGCCAGGTCGACCATGTTACCCATGGACACGGAGCGACCCAGGAGGATGCGGGCAAAGACCTGGAACGCCGTCTCGGGCTGGTACCAGGCGACGGCGTGGCCGGCCTGATATATGCGGCTAAAGGACAGGTTTCCGTACTGGCGGACCTCGCCGCCAATGTACGAGTCGTTGACGACAATCGGCGCATAGCCGGCGGTCGGAAACTTGGCGGCGTACTCTCCGCCCGCCTGCTGAGCAACCGCTAGCGAGACGGCCTCGCCTCCGAACCAGTTACACACGTAGTCCCTGTCGCCGTAGACGAGGCCTAGACGGACGCCCCTTTGGAGCAGAGCTGCCAGTCGGTGGACATTGCCGCCCTTGGAAAAGTCACCTGTCCATGAGAAGTTGGCGGAGACGACGTTGCTCGTCATGGTGAAGTTGACGGGCGAGCCAATGGCTGCTTGCACGCCAGCCTGGTTGAGGTAGTCGGCGAAGAACGGCGGGGGCTCGGGGTTGGCGGAGAGGGCCGCGATGTCGTAGGCGCTTTTACCTGAGTTCAAATATGGCTGTGAAATGTCGAGGCAGGCCAGCGTGGCTTGACGACAGACAGCATCGGCGTCTGTCTGGTTGTTGCCATTGCCCTCCCAAGGTTGCCCGGCGGCGGCAGCCTGGCATTGGGCCAGGAGATCTCTGCAACCGGAGCGGGCGAAGAACTTGTCCCGATACAGGCCGGCCTCTGTGTCTGACAAGGCCTTGATGTCGTAAGTGTTGTTATTTGCAAAGACCGGCAAGGTGGGCACTTGAAGCGCGCTATCGACGCACCCGTTGAAAATGCCCAGCGATGTGAGACGAAGCTCTAACGTCGTGTTTCGGTTCAAGACGCCGGTCAACCGCTTCTGGTTCTGCGCTTCCCACGTCTCCGCAAAGACTGGGCCGTACACGCCGCCGTAGCTCTGGGCAACGAGGCTGAGGGCGACGGAGGCATTGGCACTTGGCTGATATTGGGGGAAGGTGGTGAGGAAACCCTGGATCGCGTGCCAGGCAGCCATGGCCGCAGCCCTCGTCGTGTTGGCCGTGCCCCTAGGGTCGTTGGTGCTGAAGGTGCCGTTGGCGGAGGCCCAAGGGGGCAGCGAGTCGTCGGGGCGGCTCGGGGGCGTAGACGCGGAGCCATTGAAAGCGGAAAAGGTGCCGTTGGTTGGCGTGTCATAGGAGAAGCCAACCTGGTTAGGCTGCGCAGCGGGGGATCAGTGATATGACACGACGAGGCGACAGGAGACAAACCTGATCGATGAAGAGCATGTTGGACGCACGATCCCAGCCCCACTCTCTGGCAACCGTGTCGTAGTCTTCGAGGCCCCTTTCCACGACCTCACAGGGCCCGTTCTCGGAGAAGAGGCCGAGCAATGAGCTGGCGCCAGGGCCGCCGTTGAGCCAAATCGCCAGGCTCTCGGTGGGCTCACGGGCCTCGACGAACCAGAAGAACAGGTTGGTGGGGAATTGGCCGGGAATGTTGACCCATCCGGTAAACTGCCTCTGGCTGTCAAAGGCTGTCCTGCAGGCGCCTTTGGGCTCCTTGAAGGAGACGGTGACACCGGCATCTCCGGGTGAGGGCACGACGGTGAGATTGCGGACTCGGGCGTCCTGCGAGACGAATTGCGCGAGGGCCAGGCCGGAGGCTGCCACGAGGGCAGTGAGCGGAATGAGCATGGTGGCTATTGCGAGCGTAAGAACCGCAATTGCGGTGAGCCCTCAGGACAGGAGACGCTATTCCGACATGACGGAGGCCAGGGCTCAAAACAAAAGGTGAAGCAAATGAAAGCTGAGAGAGGCCGTCGACAATGGTGGGGTTTGGAGGTCAGACGGCTCAAGGACGGGGGCGGATGACGCGGCAGGCCGCAACGAGGCGCAGAGAAGTCGTTGGTGCACAGCGACCTCGTATCGCGTTTGGCCGTGGGAAGGCAATGCGCGACGTGTTTTTGGTGGACTTCGTTGAGCTGGCCGGGAGTTTCAATCACCAATCGAAGCTCTGGCGGTCTAGGCCTTGCTTTACCGAGGTGGGCAGGTACGGAGCTCGGATTATTAAGGCATTGACCTACTCTTTCACGTCTGCCCAGGCCGCACAAGGATAGCGGCGGTATGGTGGCACGACTCGCACTCCGAGAAATGGTAGCCCATCGCGACATCCACCTCAGCCTCATCATCGCCCATCAGCCACCCAGTATTCGCCGTCGTCCTCAAGCTATACATGACTGGCCCGACGGTCCACGCGCTGGAACCCGACTTTGACGTCCATTCCCACCACTGGGTATCATTCCATCCAGGACTGGAGCATCAGTCACCTCGACGGACTCCGAAGAAGTAGTTGCCGACCCTCTCACTTCCTCGCACCGCCTTCCATCCCAGACCGGGTACATAGACGACGCCCATGACGCGCGGGCTCTCCCAGCCTTGGTCCACAAAGTATCGCCGCAGCTCCTCCTCGTTGATGTACTTGTTCCAGTCGTGCGTTCCGCGCGGGACGATGCCCAGCAAGTCCTCGGCCACCAGGTTCGTCGTCAGCCAGCTCGTCCACGTCCGCGCAATGGTGCTCATGACCAGCCACCCGCCGGGCTTGACAAACGGCCGTACCCGCGCCAGGAAGGCGGCCGGCTCGTCAATGTGCTCGAGCACCTCGAACAGCGTCACCACGTCGTAGCGCTGCCCGTCGTCCAGCGGCTGCTCCAGCTCCTCGATGGAGCTCTGCCTGTAGGCGAGCTTGGTCACCAACGATGGGTCTTTGCGTGCGTGCGCCTTGGCCACGGCAAGGACCGACGGCGTGGGGTCGATGGCCGTGACTCGTCGCGTCGTCGGCAGCCGAGCGGCGCTCTCGGCAAAGATGCCGCCGCCGCAGCCAATGTCGAGGTAGGATAAGGGCGTCTCTCCGCCGCCGACCCCGCGACAGGATCGGATGAAGTCGTGTCGCAGCGGGTTCATCAAGTGGAGGAGTCGCGATGAGCCGTGGGGATCCCACCACTCGCTGGCGAGCGCATTGAAGTGGGAGACCTCATCGGGATTGACGGACGAAAAGGTCGAGTGCGGGCGCAGCGACGTCGGCGGTGGCAGTCCTCGAGACGCCCGAGATGGAACAGGACGCGGCCGCGGCAGTATCCGCCCAATACGAGCCGCAGCTGTCCGGGACGGGGCTGCCATTTGACGAGCGGACGGATGGGCGACGATATCGTCCAAGTCGAGAAGAATGACCTTGAGGGCTCCATGATTTCTGATGCTGACAAAGCAGGCTCGGTGAGTCCATACTGACACTGTGCAATTTGTCCTTGACGGAACATTCTTCCTCCCTCTCTCCGGATCTTTATCATTTAAGACGTGCCATTATTATCTGCATGCGGCAACGGCTCGGGGTCGGCCGGCGGTGGAGTCGCTCATCCGCACCGAGCACTCCTTCACTGTACTGTACATGCGCACACGTGCCGAATGGCGGGCGGCCTCGGGTCGGCTTTGGGGCTCAAGATGCCGCGATGGCGCCACGAGCCTTTTTCTTCCGCCCTCGCCCCTGTCAATCTGACTCACAAAGACTGTCTTGGCTCTTGTCCCCTCTGCCTAGCGTTCAGGACAATATCTGCAAGAACTTTATTTGCTGGCCTTCTTTTACTTTGCCCACATTAGTCATGCTTTGTAACTAACCCGCGGAAATCCGATCCCATCCTCTGCCGCCGACGATGAAGCTGGATCCATCCGAGTCTTTGTAATACATACGTCGCAGCATCGTCACCCTTCAATTGGGTACCTGGGATAACGCCGAGGGGCTCTTCAAATACGGGCATAGCCACTTGTACCGCCCGCCGGTCCCCCGAGGGTACCTTTGTATAATACTGGCCGATCCCCTTCATCGCATCGCACCCCTCCCCACGAAGCAACTCGACTGCCACAATGGCCGCCCCGGCCATACCACAGGGTCAATTCGACTCCATCCCGGACGCCGTCGAGGCTTTTCGTGCGCCCATTCCTTTCCTGCACCGCTCCCCAACACTCGTCGGGCGAGAAGCTAATCTGAAAATGCGCGCGCGCAGGCAACGGCGAGTTCCTCGTCGTCCTCGATGACCCCGGCCGCGAAAACGAGGCAGACCTCATCGTCGCCGCCCAGAACCTCTCGGCCGACCAGATGGCCTGGATGGTCCGCCACTCGTCGGGCTACATCTGCGTGCCCATCAAGCCCTCGCGCGCCGACCACCTCGCCCTACCCCTCATGGTCTTGGCCAGCCAGGACCCGCGCGGCACCGCCTACACCGTCTCCGTCGACGCCAGCCACGACTCCGTCACCACCGGCATCAGCGCCCACGATCGCGCCCTCGCCTGCCGCGTCCTTGCCGACCCCGATGCCACTCCCGCCAGCCTCCGTCGCCCCGGCCACGTCCTGCCCTTGCGCGCCCATCCCGGCGGCGTCAGGGCTCGCCCCGGCCACACCGAGGCCGCTGTCGAGCTCTGCCGCCTTGCCGGCTTGTCCGAGGCCGCGGCCATTTGCGAGATCGTCGACGATGGCCAAGAGGTCCCAGGCCGGGCGGTACGCTCTGGCGCCGGAATGATGAGAGGAGAGGCGTCCATCGCTTTCGCAAGGAAGTGGGGCCTCAAGGTTTGCACCATTGCCGACCTCGTCGACCACGTAGAGAAGCTTCAAGGGAAGCTCAATGTCAACGGCTCGACTTGAGGAACCCGATGTCCACAGGGGCCACAGAGCCCAGAGGAACCGCAAGTAGCACTTCGCTCCGCCGCCGAGGAAAGGTGTTTCAAGACTCTCTACCTGCTTGCATGACCGTCTCCCCCCCTCCCCCCCCCTATTTTTTTGAACCAGATTCGGGTTGGATATACATGGTTCCGGTTAGATTTATCATCTGTGGCGACATACATATCATTATGCGACATTATCGCCCCCAAAGTTCGCAGTCTCCCGCAGTACGCATGTGTGCTGCAGACTAGGTTACCGCATACGAGCTGCCAACGTCCTTTTTGCCCTCGTGTCTCCTCGAGCCCCTTTTCCGCAGGGGCGTCCAATCGATTCAAGTCACTGTGAACAATCCAATTCTGCCCCCGCAACACACGTGCCGCAGTCCAACTCGGCGGAGCGACAGCGGGCCTCAGGCCATGAAGTCGTCTTCAATGGTACCCCTGCACGTCGGAGGAGCGGCTCCGAGGCTGAGCGAGGCCGCGCGCTCCAGCAGATCCGCGTTTAGGTCCCGACAACTGCTGCTCCCGCTGCCGTCGGCACGAGCCGCCGAGCTCGACCGCACCTGGACCTTGACCTCGCCCTGGATTCCGTCCACCCTGATCGTCGAGATGGTTGTCCCGCCTGGCGGCGGCTTCATATTGGGCTGCGGAGTGAAGCTCACCAGCTCACGGAAAAAGCTGTTGGCCGCCTCGCAACCGTCCAGCAGCCACTTGAGACAAATGGTCACGCGCTCTTTGGCGTACGGGTTGTGGTCGTCGTAGGCGCAACAGTTGAGTAGCGGGACAATGCCGTTGTAACCGACCATCTGCATCTGAACCTGCGCGTTTCCAGGGCTGCTCTGTCCCGGGGGCGGCTGGAGGAGGGTGGCGATGATGGTGAATATCTGACCCTTGATGCCGGACCACGGAAACTTGTGCGCAGGCTCTTGCAAGGGTGGTGGAGGCGGCGATGGAGACGGGCTGGTCTGGTGCTCGGTTGCGTACGGGCGCTCGACCATGGGATTGACTTGCTCGCCCTTGGGGGACCGCTTCGGGAGCTCAATGAGCGCTTTTTTCTGCACGCCGGCTTCAAGCCCGCTCAAGATGGTGATGAGGTCGTACACGGCTTCCCAGTCAATCAACTTGGCCCTGGTATCCGCCGTTTCGGCAACTGTGGTGAGGAACTCGAGGTATTGGACCAGCCCATCCTTTGCGCGCTCCATGTCCCAGCTGTCGACGGGGAACTCTGCCGGGTCGCAGTTTTGCTCTCGAATCTGAGCCTGCAGATGCATGAGCGCCGCACACTCGGGGACGATGCGGCTCCTGAAAAAGCTGAAGAAGAAATGCACCAGCTTGATGTCCCTCGTGTTGTCCTTTGTCTCCTGAGCCGCGGGATTGTGGACTCGGGCGCGGAACATGTGGTTGACCAAGCGCAACAGCACCGTCTGCGCGGGCGAGATGATGTCCTTTGGTATCCTCAGCGAGTTCCAGGCGTACGGGATCAGAGCGCTGTGGTGGAGAGCCTCGACGATTTGCGTCGTCACTTGAAATATGAGTGACTGCTCATCCTTATCCCAGACGGCGATGAAGACGAGCAATTCCCGTAGCAGACTTTTCCCGCAGTCCAGCGCCAAGAACATTCTGCACCGCGTCTTCTGCAGGTTCTCGCCGGCGCGCGTCAGACCAGAGCCTGCGTTGTCCAGAATACAGGACTTGACAATCATATGCAGCGCCTCAATTTGTTTCGGATCGAGTATGTTGGGGACTTCGGTAAGCAGACCCGTCAACGGCCCTTCGCCATAGGATACGTCGTCATCGGCTTCTTCGTCGTCCAGCATGTCGTCGACATACTCGTGGGTGTAGTCATGGTCGTGATCGTGGTCGTGGTCATGGTCATGATCGTGGTCATGTTCATGGTCGTGATCGTGATCATGGTCGTGGTCGTGGTGTAGATGATGATGACGATGATGCTCACACTCTATGTCATGTTCATCCGCATGCTGGTCTTGTTCATGCTCGTGCTCGTGCTCGTGGTCCTCGTGTTGGCATGCATGACATTCCGGGCAGTGGCAGTGCTCGTGATCCAAAAGGTCTTCCTCGGCGGCCTCGGGGGGAGGGGACTGCTCGCCCTGGTAGGAATGTGCGTAACGATGCACCAGGTTGTTCTTGCAGTGATCTGTGCGTGACTGTGCAAACTCGACTGTGGGCATGCCCACAACCCATTCCTCGTAGTTGGGATCTCGCGCCCGGAGCCACCAGGTGTCAATTTCTCTCGATACTCGGCCGTATGCTCGATCCTGCTCGAACTTGTCCGGTTCATCCGGCTTCCACACGGGGTTGATTCTCTCCGTGCTATCGCCAACATCAGTAGGCACATTTACCGAATCCTCGGGGAGCCAGTTCCACGCCAAGGGTCGAATAGGCGCCAGATTGCCCGGCGGCTTGTCTGCATGGTTTTGGGCATAGTCCTTGAGCAGCTTGCGGGCGGTATCGCACATCTTTGAGTTGCGATCGAGCCAATGCTGGACCTGTTGCTTGGCTACTTCTGGACGAAAACCCGAACCGTCGCCCGATCCTTCTTCGGATCGAGATAAGGCACCGTCCTCATCGTCAAAGAGAACATCGAACCAAAAGGACATTTTGTTTCGGTCATGTTTGGCCGTCCAGTTGTGGGCTTGCTGGAGAGACGTGACGAGAAGTTTTTTGTCTGAGTCTGGTTAGCGGAACACGGGCGATGTACGTGAGAGTGGAACGAACAAAGCTCTGTGATATCTGTGAGCTTCAGCCGTTGAGCCTCGTCAAGGATTTCGCCGTCGTATCCCTTGCTCGTGACGTTTACACAAAGGATGATGGTTTGGTAGACCATCTGGTCGAAATGAACGGCTGCGCATATGTCTTGAGGGACCTCCGGTTCGGCATTAACGAGCAGATTTCTGGCCACGTGCATGAGCTTGATGAGGGTGCCGAGGTCTTCCTTGATGGAGGCGTGGTTCATGACGATGAGCGCAGTGCTTTCTTGTGGGCTGACGCCCTTTTCCGGGTCGTTCAAGCTTGAAAGCGGGCCGACGGATCTTGTTGTGAGGCTCGGGATCGCGGCAGCAAAAATCCTCGTGAGCCAGATCCATATCGCCACGTTGCGTGAGAGAGCTTCACTGCGGTCTTGAATTAGGTGGTGCTCAGGCATGAGATTTGTCCCATCAACTTACCGGGCCGCTCTCAACGTGTGAGTCTTCTCCAGCGTCTTTGATATCATCGAGTTGACCCGGGCGGCCGTGTGAGGGCCCATGGGGGGTGACTGAGTGTAGTGGCCTTCTAGGCAGATGAGCGCCGCCGAGAAGCAGCGCTCCTCGATGGTTTCATCGTGACCAGCAGCGGCAGCTCCTGAGCCGGAAGCTGCGTAGTCCACCACGCGAGTCATGGCTTCCTTGGACGAGGCCGTGTCCGCCATGGCGGGAGCTCGCGCGTGCGCACGAGGGGAGAAAAGGAGAGGGGGGAGAACGTGTTGGCAAGGTGAGGTCGGTCGGTGTGCACAATTTTCCGAGTTCGGTACCAAGTAAGTACCTTGGCAGCCAGGTGCCAGGTGGCGCGGCGTTTGTAAGCAGCATCACTGCGAACAAGGTACATGGCCTATTCAGTCCCATCAAAAATGAATTGCAAGTCTAGCTCGGTCAATGGTAGCGCCGCCTTTTGTCTGTGACTGCCTGTCTCCATTTCATATCTCTGCATTACGCGCTGTTGAGCAAAGGCAGGACGCTGTCGGTGGGCATGAGGCAGTCGTAGGTATCTGCGGGCTTGTTGTACCTTATCGGTCGCCTGCTCAACAAGTGCCTTATCAGCCGGCGACCCCTCCATCCTCTTTGGCGGGGTAATGCATCACTAAACGCCGCTCCTGAGTCCTGACCATCACGACAACAAAAATCCTTCGGATTCGATTTCTTTGCTGTGCGTGCTTTGCTGCTGGCGCAACGTGTCAGCTCGTGTGAGACGATGACCAACGCCTCCGCAATGGCTGACCTCCCCACCACCTTTGACAGTCAGTCCAGTCTCTCTACCCCTGCTCATGCCAGGCTTCATCGCTGACGACCCCCTCATAGAGCCCGTCCACATCGCCGTCATCGGCGGCACGGGTCTTGCCCACCTCGAAGGATACGACCCCGTTGCCGTGCTGAACCCCGTCACGCCCTGGGGCCCTCCGTCCTCGCCCATCCACATCCTCTCTCACAACGGCGTGTGCATTGCCTTTCTCGCTCGCCATGGCTTGCACCACCAGTTCGCCCCCCACGAGGTGCCCAACCGTGCCAACATTGCCGCCCTGCGCCACATCGGAGTGCGATGCCTCATTGCCTTTTCAGCCGTTGGCTCCCTGCAGGAGGAGATCAAGCCCATGGACTTTGTTGTCCCTGATCAGGTGATTGACCGCACAAAGGGCATTCGTCCCTTTACCTTTTTCGAAGGTGGTGTTGTCGGCCACGTTGGCTTCGCAGACCCCTTTGACGCCGGCTTGGCCGAGGTGGTCAAGACGTGCGCAAAGCACATGGACGGCCAAGGGGTTGTGCTCCATGAAAAGGGCACCGTCATCTGCATGGGTAAGCCGACTTCCCGAGAATAGCTGCGGCTAACCAAAGGCCGAGCTGACACTCCGCCATCTCACCCAGAGGGTCCGCAGTTCTCGACCCGGGCCGAGTCCCACATGTACCGGTCCTGGGGCGGCTCCGTCATCAACATGTCGACCCTCCCCGAGGCCAAGCTGGCGCGGGAAGCTGAGATGGCTTACCAGGTCATTGCCATGGCGACCGACTACGACTGCTGGCACTCGTTTGAGGACGTCAATGTCGAGATGGTAGGCAAGTACATGCAGGCCAACGGCAAGAACGCCAAGAGGCTGGTTGGTGGTGTGCTGGATCAGCTCTCGAGACTCGAGCACAGCGACCTCGTCATGGCCAAGCATTGGGAGGGCTCAAGCCGAGGCGCCGTCATGTTCATGACCAAGCCCGAGGGTAGGAACCCGGAAGCCATGAAGAAGGTGGAATACCTCTTCCCAGGCTTCTGGGAGCCTTGAAGGGGGCGCTATGATGTCGATCGGCTCGTATGTCGGCTCCCGCGGTTCGAAAGGGAGTCATGATGAAACGACGCGATGGGAGAACCCCCGGTTCGAGATAGTTGGGCTGTCGCCGGAGAGGAACGGACGAAAGGCAACTCGAACGTCGAAGCTGCCTCCATGACTAGGCAAAAAGCCAACGCAGTGAGCCGCAGAGGAAATGAAAAAAGAGCGTCGCAGTTTCGGGCCGGGGCAATTTTCCGGCTCCAATTGACGACATTGAATCACTGTCACGATCGTCCCTTGGGCAAGGACGTCGAGACGTGCCTCAAGATGTGGACCCTGATATCACGCGCGTCCATTGTCCGCGCGGCGGCTCCGATCCTTGATGCAAGGTCGCTCCCCACGAGACGCTTCGTCCGGTGCACGACTAGGGACAACAGAATGACCCATGCATCCAGCAGGAGACTCAGCAAGACCAGTCCAAGGGCTTCGAACAACGACGTAAACCTATAAGTGACGTTGTCACCCATGTGTCCAAGAGCGTTTCTACACGCCGCTCCTCTCCCGACAAACACCACCAAGGCACAGCCACGCCCTGGTTGCACTGTGCTACCTCGCAACGGATGAAGGAGGGGGGGGGGGCCTTTTGCGGAAGGACATGCCGGTGGGAGCTGGTTCGCTTCCGAGACGGCGGCCCCTTACTCGCATCCATCCGTGACACACGTATATACGTATGTGAAGTACTCCCGCTTAGATGCTGTACTTCTTACATACGTGGCACGAGGCAGGATTTGCTTCGTTGCCTGTGGTCTGATATTCGACGTGTACGCCAAGTATTCTGTCTGTTCCCGAGTCTGCCTTTTTACTTGCACAACCCAACGATCGCCCAACAAATTGCCTGGGAAGATGACACCCCCACCCATCTAGGGGACGATGGTAAAGCGGAGAGAAAGGAGAAGGCAGCTCGCCCGTCTATCTTAGGAGGACCCTCTATCATCGAACCGTCCCGTCGACCCATACTTTGTAACTTCGTACATAGCCACGAAACGCAGGCTTGGGCACTTTGTTCAGCCCCGCATCGCTTCGAATTTGTCTCGGCAATGGACATACATACATAGTGTAGTCGAATGGGGGAACTTGGATGACGCTCGATTTCGCATCCCTTTGGCAGTGGAAGGGGTCACCAGACGTCACCAGACAGGATTAGAGCCAGTAGGGCGCAAATCATACCATGACAGAAGTCCCTGAAATCCGCGCTGTTCCAGATAGCTACATCAACAAGCATTACTTCCATTTTGAGTCTTTGTTAGCCTCGTTCCTACCATCGATTCGCACAGAAGAGACTCATTAAAGTTGCTGACAGCTAGAATAGCCATAGAGATTTTATAGAATTAATGCTATATCAAACTGCCTGCTAAAGGCTCTGCCGTACTGCTCGCCTGAAAGTATACCTAGAAAGTAGCTACAGGGCTGGTGACTTGGGGCCTCCCCCTTCGCTGCTAAAGGGATCGGCCTGCAAAGTTCCCACGAGAGCCAGGGCGGTTGGCTACCCACCCCCTGCAATACCATATGACGGAGCATGCATGTCATCTCGAACCCAGCATCAGGTCCCTGCCGGGTGACTGTGCACCCGGGGAAGGCATCCGTCGGCAATCATCAGCGCCAGCAGACGATCATTTCCTCGCGGGGGTTTGAGGTGGCTCGACACTGTACACACAACGAACTCGTCCCGTTGATATCTCCTTGTACAACATTAGTTCCGCACTATGTAGATGCTCCCCGGCACTATAGTCCAGTACTATAGCTAGAACGTCGGGACTCCGTAGTGCGTATTTGATATGCTCGCTAATACGTACTGTACTGTACGGTGCTCCGTGCTCTCCCCATGCGTTGCTTTCCCGGCGTTATCTGAAGCTAACATTGTAGATGGGGGAGCATCAGACAGGGACCAGCCCCTTCCCTTTGACACCTTGCTCTGGGCGGGGGCCGCTGGGTTTCAAGTAGCTTGCTCCCTGCTAGCCTTGTTCTTTTCCGATTCGACAAAGTGCGAGATAGACTGGCAGCGCGCTCCGTCGCGTCTGTGCCGCGATTGCTAGGACTGACTGGATCGGTCCGACAATCAGAAACCAAGTCGCTTTTCCATTCCGCGGGCGCACTTGCGTGAACCCCGGGAAAGGCCGATCAGCGGGGCGGCCCCGCTCCGGAGCCGGAGCCGAAGCCGGGCCGCCGGCGTGGAGACCAGGATCCGACGGCACCGAGCGCACCCGCCACCGCCAACGGCGCACGTCATGTAGGTGCAACTATGAATAGATGGTGCTCGCGCGGGTGTGTGTGCGTGCGCCGGTCCAGGCGCTGGGGATACTGCGGTGTCGAGGCTGAAACCCACCTCACCCCAGAAGGAAACCCGTCGGATGGTGAAGGGGTACTTGAGTTGTGCTTGGCGAATGGATCTACTCGGCACGACGGCCGCAGGGAGATCATCGATAGCTGGCACCGGCTTATTTCTCGTAAGCGTCATCTATTCCAGTACGAGCGTCCGCTCTGCCGGCAGCCGCTCTGAGAGGCGCAACCATGTAACCTGGCCCTGTATGCACCATGGAGACGATGGGACCCAGACATGATCTCCAGCTGTTCCATCACATATGGGCAGGGCAGGCCAAGGGGCATGACGTATAGGACATTGCAGTACGAGTGGAGGAAGAAGTGTGGAAGAAAGGAAACAAACAAATGAATCAAACTTACACATGCAGCCGTCCCAGTCGCATCGTGTGTTCAGAGCTCAGCCAGGGGGGGAAGCCCAGGCACCCATTAAACTTGGGCCAGCCTCGTCGTGAAAAGAGACGAGAAGAGGGAAGAACAAGACGGCAGTGACACGCATGCAGCAATGACATTGCCAGCGTCAGCCATTGGACGCGAGGTGAATCATTTTACTTTCAGCCAAAAGAAACCCCCTCGTCCCCCCCACCACAAAGACACGTGCCACGGCCGGTGCCACGGTTTTCTTCATCAGCCTCCTTCACTCTGTCAACCCCCCCCATACCCCCAAGCTCGCGTGCGAGACCGTTGCCGAAGGGGTCGACGCTAAGAACAGGGGGCCGTCGGTGTGCTTCCCCAAGCTCAATGCGTACAGTACTGCAGAAGGGGAGAAGAACACAAGGGAGGAAAACAAGAAAGCAACCCCTTTTCAGGTCGCGCCATGGGATTGAGAGACGCCCCAAAGATAACACGTCATTTTAACATACGTAGCCAAGTATGACATCTCGTCTCCCATGCGAGATGCGCCCGTCGGCGCAGCCTGTATCACAGATTCCGACGGGGAGGAAGCACCCGAGAATAGACAAAGGTCACCACTTTTTCTTTCTACCCACGCCCTGAGGAGACCACTACATAGTCCAGGGTTTGGCAGGTACAGCGTGTGCAGTATAGGCGGACGGTTTGGTGTAACCCCCTCGGGGACCCTGGGAGGATTCCATCCAGCTCGGATCCGGCCACAGGGTAGTACTCAAGGTGTCAGACGGACCCCCGAAAATTGGCTTCTCGGTATATTCTTGACCTTCTATTGTCATCACCTCCTTCCTTCAATCTCTTGATACGGAGGTGGGGGTGGCCAACAATGACACTCGCAACCATGCAGTATCGCCTCGCCAAACGAAGCCAAGACCGTCGAAGCACATATCCGGTCATCGGCTAACGGCCAAGGTGGAATGGAAACCGGGCAAGGAAGGGGGCCAGGGCTAGAGAAGGCGTCGAGGCGTGCAGTACAGTACAGTTCAAACGTGTCAGCAAGCCCACTCGGTCGGTGTTCTCCTTTATTGTCCAGATATCAAAAGTAGTGCAAAGAAACGTTGCAAGAGGAGATCCATTTTGACCCGGCTCACATTCCACCCTGCCTCTCTGCCCCCTTGTATGCTGTCGAATCGTTTCACCGCCATGAGCACACGCAGCACACGAGCACACGAGCACACGAGAGAGCTGCACGTTCTGCCGCAGGAACGATAGGCCAGACTTGGAAGGGAGGTTGATCAGAAAAGGGACGAGACAGGCTAGATCGGGCACAAAGACACCCGAAAAAGATGACCAAAAAAAGAAAGCAATCCCATAAAAAGGGGCAGAGCTGGGCTAGAGGGGAACGAGCCGACGGATGCCTGCGTCTGGGTCGGCGCCGTGCAGCCCAAGCCTGGTGTGACGGGACGCAACGATGTCGAAATCGTACTATCGTCGACTGCGGTCCCCCGTCCGTCCGGCGGGCGCCGTCAAGGGCGGCCAAGATGTGTAATGCAATGTGCTGTAGACTATTCCGCGCAGAGGCACCGCCTTTACCCAGCTGGGCATTCACCACGACAAGTGGCGCTTCGCCCGGTCCTCGGCTCCATCGTTGACGGCGGCTAAGCTAATGCAGCTGTTTAGCTAGCCCGTTGCCGACCAGAGGCCCTTCGTCGCGATAGGCGGGACCCCGTGCAGGCAGCCATGTACAATATCCGATAATGTCCTGTATGAGCACCCGGACACGCGTAGACAAGCACTAGGGGGGTTTTCCATCTCGATCGTGCCCCCATCACAAACCCCATGCGGGCGATCCCAGGTGCATATGCCGTATCCGTCTCAGCGTAACCGCATTGTAGCTCCTTGACTCGCTCCCTGTTCAGTTCCTCCGCCTCGGATCCTCCGCCTTTGGGAGCGGCTTTCGCGTCGTCAACTTGCTCTGTGTCTCTCCCTTCCACAGACTTACTCATCTCTGTTCGTTCTGGGAAGCCGACCTGTCCCGTACATTAGCACGGTATTTCCCTCCACGAGGCGGAGAGACCCTCATCGCCCCCTGTTCCTGTGCCTACTCATCACAAAAAGTCTCAGACTCGGGCCAGAATTGCCGCTCTCGACGTTTGCCTTCATCCTTGGGTTTCGTTCGCTTGCACCCGAACCCAGTCAAGTGATATTTTCCCCGATTCGTGAGACGACTTACAAGGTCCAAGGCATCGCCATGCATCGTCAAGTCATCCCCGGCACCGTCGGCGAAGTGCCAGCGTGCTGACGCAATTGCTGAGCTCATGGCCCCGGCTGCGTGTCACCGGGTCCTTGGCAGCTCATTCGTGGATCCTTATGGGCACCTGGCCCCCCTTTGGACCCGACCACAAGGCACGCACCTCTTGAGCCAGTCTACCTAGACAGATCCTTGCCAGCCAGTCGACACCCCAACTGAGCCGCAACATGGCGGATGCATCGGGGCGTTACGCCACCTGAAAACGTAAGCCTGGTATTAGGCCGGGTGGCCCCAGTCGCCGGTACCTGGCTTGCATCTGCAGCTCCGCATCCCCCACCTCCCCCCTGATATCACACCCCGTTTCTCCCATGAGGCATCAAGAGGGAGAGGGAGGGCGGGAGGGAACAAGGCATCGTGCATACAGTGAGCAAAGTGTGATGGAGTCAAATGTACAGAGTACCCTCAGGTTGAAACGTTGCCGTTGATCAAGCTCATCATCCCTATTCCAAAAGACGAGCCGTAATTACACCTCTGCCTTCCTTAAAAACATCTCAATGCCCTCCCTGCCACAGTAACCCCCCACGCTCTGAATAAGCTCTTACCTTGCTTGCTTGCCGTCCCCGCAGGCCGGCTGCGGCTCCTCTCGGCCTCCCACAAAAGCACCATAAGAGAACGCCCGGCTTTGTATATGACACTGATATTCCGCACGGGAGGAGACTGTAAATTGCCATAGGTACGAGTACGAGGTACTACATGCATGCACGACTGTGGAGGTCTGTCTGTCTCTTCGACTTCATCATCGTTCTCTCTGGACCCACGATGGAAGCAAGTGCGGGAAATACTGTTTTATTGTACATACAAAAGCTCCCAGCTGCAGTTCAAGCGTGCAAGAACAGGGGGGTCGCCGTGCTGGGCTCAAGAGTCATCCATTCTTTCTCTCCTCTCGGGACTCGAGACATCAACTTCTCTGTGCCTTTCGCCCTCCTACTCTTGGATACAACCCAAGCACGCTGCCAGGCCTCTCAATTCCACCTCGCCGTTCTGTGCGATCCCGCACTCATGACTTGCATTTCGTCCAAGCTTCTGCTCGTCTGCTTAGTGGCCAGGTAGTGTTGGTCTGCAGCCGTACTGGTACACACACGCGGGACCGTCCTGTCCCCAGCTCGTCATCCCAGCCCCTCGTCCACCCAAGCCAGCGGCTGCATACGTACAGTACTATAATGATGTGGATTGATGATGATTGTGACCGCCGCCAAGCTGATGCTTGCACGTGGAATTCAGCACAATGGCCTCACCCCCGGTCCACTTGGGAGCTCATCGTTACCCCAGTGGGATCCCGTCAACCACTGTATGAGACATCCCCGGCACGGAGGGAAATGGAGCCCAGTTAGCGTTTCTTTGCCATGGTTTGTGCGCTCGCAGCTGCAGAAGCCTCCTTCTTTTCCTCCTCGTGCTTGCCCAGTTGCACCCCACCTCCTCGAATCGCCCGCACCCCTCTCGCTTTGCCGATAGCTCACCTGAGGGCGGACAGGGGGGTCCCGCCGTGGATGCCAAGTGCCCACCCGTGCAGCGCCGCCGAAAGTAGGGCGACCCTCGTCGTAAAGACACCAATCAGGATCAGATTGCCCAACCTGCTGGGCTTGCTGACTGGTGGCTCTGCCGTGGCTTAACGCCAGGCAGCTGGGCACATCAATGCTTTCGTATCATGACCAAACGGTTGTTTGACCGTTCATCGTGGGCTATCCTTCATACACTAAACAGCGTGGCAAGACACGTCCGGCCGGAATTCGACCCAGATTTCCACCTCAATCACGGAGCTCTTCGACCGGGCGGACTTTATTGACCTGTCCGGGCGTTGGTGTTGCCCAGCTGGCTCACGCGAGCTTCTGTTTGTCCCCCCCCCTCAAAACGTTTACTTGACTCTCTTTCATGTCACTCAAGATTGGTCTCCGCCATATCCACTTCCCTGTAAGCCTCCTGGCTCCAGGAGCATTGCAGGGCTCTCACTCATTTGGCAGGTATAAATCCCCGACGAAGGATGGCGAATGCCTAGCCTCACAGGCATCGACAGCCAGTGCTGCAGACACAACTCGAGGTCAATCCTTGTATATAACCGTGGATCGCCGCGGACGAAGAAGCATCTTCAGTTGACTATTCATGCCCCCAACCCATCCAATTTCTCTCGTTGGCGCCTTTCGTTGCTTCGCCATACCGCGTTGGAACACGTCGACGCCGTACCTCGCCATAAGCATGGGATCTTTACCAGAGTCACCTTGCCACGGCGACGTCGTTGATATTGGTGGCAGCGCAATGCATGGCGCAGTCGGCGACAGACTGGTTCGCACCCTCACGGCCATGTACACGCCTCATGCCAAGCCAACACTCCCAGACGAACTCCTGTACGATGATGTTGGGCTGCCCATTTGGAATGAGATCATCTTCACTCCGGAGTTCTACCAGACTCACGACGAGATCTCATTGCTTGACGACCACGGTGATGAAATCGTTGCTCACCTGGAGCCTGGAGTGACTGTTGTCGATCTGGGAGCCGGGTTAGTGCCAGCTCAACGTTCCCATGGGCCGAGCCTCGCTGACCAGCGGATGAAGTGATACTCGCAAAGTTGAGCATCTCCTCGCAGCGTTTGAACTAGCTATAGTGCCTGCCACGTATCTGGCATTGGACATATCACAAGCGTCGCTGGTGCACAACATATCTTACCTTGTTGAAAAACATTCGGCCCCAGGCTCCGCCGTCCGGTGTGCCGGACTTTGGGGGACCTTCCGTGATGGTAAGGATTATGTGCAGCGGATAAGAGGTCCCCGACTGTTTCTTTCGCTGGGCTCCGTACTCTGCAACGACCCATGGTTGGAAGCCTTGAACCATCTCAAGTACTGGGCGGGAGCCATGCGTCAAGATGACCTGCTCTTGATCGGCATGGATGCGCACATGCTCCCCTTGGACAAGGATAAGATTTGGGCGGCGTACCATTCCCGCAACGACCTTTACCGACGGTTTTTCCTCAATGGCTTTGAACATGCCAACAGGCTAGCGGGCGAGGAATGGTTCCGCGAAGATGATTGGGTGTTCGGGGCGCAGTTGGAAGACAAACCCACCACACGCCATCGGTTCTTTCTCCGCGCCAAGCGTGAAATCAGGCTTGTGAAGCTCGGGCGCGTCATTGCAGCAGGCGAGGAGCTCGACTGGTTTGACTCGCATAAATACGACGAGGCCAGTGTTCAACTTATGTGTTCCAAGGCAGGGCTGAGCGTCGTCGATGTTTGGAAGCTGCCAAAATCAGAGTTTCGTAAGTCACAGCAGGAGGTTAGTGTATCTGCCACTCCGCTGACCGAGACTTCAGGACAATACCTGCTCAAGATTAAGGATAAGAACCAAAAGGAGGATGCAGACAGCGCGGTTTCAGGTGTTTGACAAATTCAAGAGGGGAAGGAAAAAGCCGCCCTGCCTCCCATGCACCAGTAATCTCTTATTGCCGATATGGGCCCTTCCTGGGATAGAGGTTGCAGATACCACACCCATGCCGCCGGGGCAGAGCCAGTGTTGCCGACGACAGGGCCGTCGCTGAAATAGACTCATTGTGTTCCTGAACCGTTTCTTTCACGTCAAACATAGCACCTCGTGCTCCCTCTTATCAACTTCTTCAACAAGTTGCTCCCACCAAGAGTATCGCAGGCCGATGTGCTCGGTCAAGTCAGCGGTGGAGGGCGTAGGCATTTCGATCTCGGTGTCGATCCACTGCCAAACACGCTGCAGCACCTCATATAGGGGTGGCACACTCTGATTGCAACTCTCATCAGCAACAACGTAGAAACGACGATGTCGTTAAATAAACCTTGGTAGACTTACACTCCTGACTGGGGCTGAGACGACTTCGTCAAACCAGGTTTTCGAAACTTGTTTGTGGTCGGGGTTTGTGGCCAACATGCCTAGCATAAACACAGGTAACAGAGGTGCTTGTGCCGTGAACTGGTAGCCCGACGTCGGCATAATGCAAATACACCGGGCCAAATCAGCCAGGTTTTCTACTATGGCCGGGTGGTTCCGAGGAATCCTATTTGTCTCGATTAGAATACGGGGGCTCCACGTTTGATCGGTCGCAAGAGCTAGTCCCACCTCAGCACACGGCACTGCAGGTAAACAATGGCAGTCAATCTCCAGGCCTCCGCAGTCACATCCGTCATGTCGGAGGATGAGGTGATGGTGAATCCGTCTGGAACGGATCGCACCCACTCCGTTATCGACGGTCCAGCTTTTGCACTCTCCCAATCCTTGGACTCGCTACTCCATTGTCTCATTTGAACCAGCTCGGCGTGCAGGTACTGTGAGGTTGTGGGGACAACAATGTTTTCCGGATCTTGCTGCAGACGGGCAGCACAGTATGTGATTTGGCTCATCATGTGAAGCAGTTTCTTGGAAAACCCACAGCCTCCGTGAATCTGATACATGTCTCGCTCCGTTCCGTACAGTAGCCAGCCGAATCGCGATGTTTCGCATTCTGGGTCAAATGTACTTGGCGATGGAAGCTTCATCATCGGCTGCGCCAGGATCATGGCCCGGCCGACAATGATTGATTGAGAAATGCGGAGCGACGAGAACTGGGCATTTGATCGTTTCCAAAAGCGTGAGCCGCGATCTGTTGCTTGCAGAAACAATTCTCCTTGCTTGAAACCAGAAAGCCACCGAGGATCGTGAGGCTTTCTCAGTCGGCGTTCTGTCAGGACGATCTGGAAGAGGCGAGTGAGCCGATTTCGGTGGCACGGACAGCCAAACTCGGATGGGAACTGAAAGCGGAACAGAAGGGAAAACTCACGTCTTGCATGGAGAGAATGACGGCCATGGTGATGAGCTCATTTGCGTGGGCTTCGCTATGAGCAGTGGTGGGATCGTTTAACAGGCGGCTAAACCGATACTCAGCCTCAAAGAACCTCTCGTTGACTCTCCTGCGAATGCTGTCAATGGGTTGGTAGTCGTAAATATATATGCCAGCCAGGCTTTGGATCGCGGCTCGTACTCCGTCGCTTTTGTGCATCTGAGCGAAATCCTTGAGCCAAAGATTGGTTTCCAGAAGCACGCTTCTGCCGGGACACCAATTCCTGATATCTATTCGTTTGCTGTTAGGCTCACTCAATTTCATCACACGGGGGCAGTAGCAAGTAGTGTGGGCAGCGAGAAGGTGCGGCCGGGTGCTTTAACTGGCTTTTTGGCACAGACAGCGAGACGGGACACTGAGAGGAGGGATCGTGGTGATGCGGTACACCAACCATGACATACAGAATGTCCAAAACTTCCTATCCGTATGGTCCATTTGAGCCTCATAGCCAAAGAGCTTTGGGACTTTCCGCGGAGCCCCGATCGGGACCAATTCAGTGGAGATCTCGGCACCGACCGCCCGTGCCTCGACCTCGACGGGATGGCTCAGTTCGAATGATGAAGGGGGACCGTACAGGAAGCACGAGAAGTCAAAGTTGGAGTCGAGATCAGGCGACATGGTCATTGATGCCGGTGCGGAGCCAAGATGAACCAATGATGATTGGGGGGCGTCGACATCGGCAGTCGATGCAACCAACTCGGCCACATTGGGAGAATCCAAAACGAGCGACTCGCGACCGGCAGATGGACGACGATCAGGCTTGTCCTTGGGCCA
Organism: Hirsutella rhossiliensis; assembly: GCF_020360975.1. NCBI lineage: Eukaryota > Fungi > Ascomycota > Sordariomycetes > Hypocreales > Ophiocordycipitaceae > Hirsutella > Hirsutella rhossiliensis. Next base: position 2,707,587 of record NW_025408674.1, on the reverse strand, counting down.
GTTGAACTTGATGTAGCCATTAACCTTGCCGTCAAAGGGGCGGTTGAAGCGACGCTGTTGCGCCTCTCCAAAATTGCCCACACAGTCTTTGAAGGGGCTGACAAGCGCGAGTCGGTTGGCGCCTTTCCGCGAATGGTGGTCTTTGATATGGTAGTTGACATCACCCAGACCAGAGTCGCCAGCAGTCGCTAAGGGAAAGCGGGGCCGTTTCGGAGGAAGCGATGGAGCGAGGGACAGGGAGCCACGAGTCGGGCACGCCAGGGGGAAGTTGAACTCGCTCGCGGGAAGCGCTGGAGTCAAGGTTAGCTCACGAGCTCCAGGGAAAACCATAGCATGACCCCCGCGCACAGGACAAAGAAAAAGGGTTGGGCTGTGGTTTCTAGTGTGAACCAACTCGTCGAGCCCTTAAGGCCAGTTGGAAAAGGGCGAGAGATCATGCGTTGAAGCGGAACGAACTTGCATCTTGACCTACCACCTCAAGCGAGGTGATGTTTCACAAGCCACGAAGGGGAAAGCTAGGAGGGGAGTTCCCAGAGCGGATCATGACGTGGCGGTGGTGGTTGGGGTGATTGGAAGAGAGAAAAGACAAGATGATGTGGTTCATGTTGACTGCAAACCGACGGGAGACGGGTCTGAGATGCGGCCATGAGTGTACCGACGGGCCCCAGGAAAGAATAGGGGGCATGGGACTAAAAGGCTGCCTTGATGAATGATGAAGACGGTGAAGAATACACGGTAGGCATGTGCTTTGGTATCAAGCCTGCGAGACGGGAGGGCATGGGAAGCCGTGCTTGGATTGCAGCGGAGAGGTGCGTGCATCGAGAAGGAGTTGAGAGATGACATGGCGACATGATACGTCAGAAGAAAGTAGAGGGTAAGGAAATGAGCCAATGCAGAGCATCGTGGGATGGGAAAGAGGGCGGGTATGTAAGATATGTACTCGATACCTAGAAAGGTTGGGAATATCTCACCTGAAGCTATCGCCACTGGCACATCTGAGTCCAAAGACTTCAGTGGAGCGGGGAAGAAGTGGGCGGCGCCGACATGAAGGCCCGGCTCGAGGGCGCCGGCCATCTGTGACGAGGGAGACACCGTGGATGACGCCACGGGCCACTTCCACGAGGCATCGAACAAGGTCGAGGCATGGCCAGGCCACGGGTCGGTCATGTCTGCCACGGTCGGCGCGGCGACCACGGCTATGTTGGCAACATGCTCGTGCTGGTGCGAAGGCTGTGGCAGCGGGCCAGGCGCCGGCGGCTGTTGGTGAAGGGGATAGCTGCTGTAGAGGTCTGGCGGCCGTTGGTCCAGCGGCGATAGAAACGGTGGATGAGCGTCTGCCTCAGGCCCGGCTGCCAGCGGCGGGCGTTCCCGAGGCGGCGGAAGCGCCTGGGACAACGGAGAAAAGGGAGAGTCGGCGTTGCTCACGTCGTCATTTGGCGGCGCCTCGACCTTGATGCGCTTTGCGGGGCGGTCGTTGTCGAACAGCGAGTCCCCTCCCATGTGCATCAGAACGAGCTACTTCTGCGGTAGCCTGTACAAAGGCACTGACTGTATCCCGGTACCAGGGCGCCACCTCTTTCTAACAACACAAACGATGCGCTTTTGCTTGGCAGCTTCGCCAGCCTGCCGAGGCTGTTGTGTCGAGGCCCACCAAAGCAAGCCGCGAGGCGCCGTCAGCGTCCAAAAGACGGGGAATCGACAGGCGGGGCCGAGCAGAGTCCCTAATCTTGCCGTCCAAGTCACGCTCCTGCCCAGACCGGAACCTGGACAGGTCCCCTATGCTCGATTCTTCCCCTTCACTTGAGAGATACCCGGAGCCAAGATAGCCTAAGGTTGCAGAGACGAGGTACTGCACCACTTGTCCAAGGGTGCTGTACTTGGAGAGGCACCCGGTGTAGGTACCCAGGTAGGTACGAAAGCCACACGAGGCTGTCAGAGCAATGTGCCGCGAGCGAGATGCTTGTGCCTTAGCCCAGCGGTCTCCACCTACCTACCTGGCCCGGTAGAGAGAGGTGTGAGCCTACCTGGAGGTGAAGGGTGCATGTAACGCTAAGTGGTATGGGGGCAACGGCGGGTAGCCGACGCGAATAGTAATGGGGGCCGGGTAGGGCAGCTGCCATGCGCTACTGGTAGGCAAGCAGGCCGAACTCAGCGGGGAAAGGAATCAAGGAGGGAGGGGGCGCGCGCGCAGCCAAGTCTAGGAGCACACTGGCGCGGCAGGAGCCGACGAGTAATTTGTCGTCGGTATGTTGCGATAAGCAGTCTTGCCGTCGCCCCGCGGGAGGGCTAAGGCTCGGCAGTAGAGCGGCGCCGGGGGGGGGAAGTGGGCGACGCGACAGGAATCGCGGGAAGGGTGGAGTTGACGGAATGATGAGAAGGGTGGGGAACGGAGGTCCGGGTGGCTAGCCAGGCGACTAGGGAGCCAGGGAGGGAAGGTGAGGGGAGAGAGGAGAGGAGAGGAGAGGAGAGGAGAGGAGAGGAGAGGAGAGGCGGGGAGGCGGGGAGAGGAGAGGAGAGGAGAGGAGAGGCGAAGCGAGGGAAGGGGAGGGGAGGGGAGGGAGAGACGAGACGAGGAGCGGGCAGTGAGAAAAGAAGACGAGCGAGAAAACAGGCACCCAGGCACGGGAGAGGGGCGGCGCGGGGAGAGAACAGAGGGCCGGGGTGTGGTATGAGAGAAAGGGGGCGGCGCGATGGAGCCTGTCGACGGGGCCGTGGGTTAAATGGACGAACTGACACGTTTCGCTGTTGTATGTCTTCTTGCGCTCGCTTCCAGGAGGGGGAAGAAACGACGGTTGATAAAAGGGTTTGCATTGTACAAGCCGTACAGTAGGTAGAAATAGAGAAGCCAGGTGAATGGCACGAGTTGCAGGGATACTTCAACCCCTCGAAGCAACACGGTAATTAACGAGAAAATTCGTCCAAACGGCTGCTCCGAAAATCGTCGCGTAGACGCTTCTTGCGCGCAGCCTCACCCTCGTCCTGATGGGGGTCACCTTGTGCCTCGTCTCCATTCCTTTACAGTACCTGTGGACATGGTGGCCCGCCCGCCCGCAGGGCGAGACAGGGAGGATTTGGGCCAGTCGATTTTCGAGCCTCTGTCACGGGATCAGCTGATGTACTGTACTCATGCAGCTCTGTGGCCATGTATTTCCATGTCAGGTTTGCAATCTTGCCTTGTGTGTACCTGCCCAGGTACAGTACCTACCTACCTAGGTAGGCACCTTGTGATCCTGCACCCTTGTGCTCTCAGCCCTGGTGTGGACAGTATGGAAGGCACAGTGCGTGCATGCACGGTGGGCACAACAGCTGCGTGGAGATAGCTGCTGCCCCGCCTGCAACGAGCTGGGGCGGTGGCACCGGGCGCAACTCGCGATGGCGGGCAGAGAGGTATTGTGCACCGGATGGTGACTTCCCCAGTGAGCCCGGAGAAACCTTAGCGGGCAAGGCGGATGCCCTTCCAGGCTCCGGTGGCCGTGCCTGCGTCAGGGAAATAGCGGTGGGCTCAGTCAAGGTACAGTACTGGTTCTTGCCGTTGAGCATTTGGCGATGGCCATGGCCGTGTCTCGAGCCAGGAATCGGTCACGTTAGGGTCCCTAGCGCAGGCCTTTGACGAGCAGAGCGGCTCGCCAGAAAAGCAAGCTGGCAGGTCTCAACACTAACCGTGTTTGTACAAACAAGAGACCAGGTTGTAGCTGAGCTGACGTTGTCTCCCCGATGCCATCCTGAGTGCTCGGCCTTGTTCTCCGGGCACGACGCCTGAGGTAGATTCGTAAGTACGGAGTAGCATCGTGAAGATTCCGGCAGAGCAACCTCGTGGCGTCTTGGCATCTTGGCGCCTCGAACACAGTAGATACCTACTGTAACTAGTAGATATGAGTCCCGCGAGCGCAGCCACAATGTCTGTACTAAGCCGTAGGTAGATATGGCGCTGACCGGTGTCGCACTGTACACGGGGCGTCGCGCATGGCTGGCCCACGCACGGCACACACCAGGAGCACCTGCAGAAGAAGAACCCTGGCGAGATACCTACATGCGACTGCGCAGTTGTCTGGGCAGGCGTCGTCGAGACTAGCCAATCAAGGGCCGAGCGGTATCCGTGGCGCCCCTCACTCCAGACGTCGGACTCAACTTCCGGCGCTGCTGTCCGTAGGCCACGTCAGAGGAGCTCGAGCCAGGCACTGTACAGTGCAGGTACCAACGACTTTGGCAGGTGGGAGCCGTGCCGCAAATCTTTCAATGAGCGCGCACGTGCAAGCCTCATGATAGGCCAGGCAGCAGCCGATGACACGCTTTGGCTTCTTCCATGAGGCTGCAAGAGGGCCTGATGCTCACCCGACTGGTCGCGATGCCGTGGCCTGCTGAAAAGCGACAGATGCTCCCGCCGCTGTCGACAACAGGCGCAAAGACATGGCCAGTGGGTGGTATGCAACGCTTCCGCCCAGCAATCTTTCTGGCTGGCAAAACCCCTGCTAGCCTTGTTGTCTCTTCCCCACCAGCAAGCTTGTCCCAGGATCACTGTTGTGCGAGAGCGAGAGAGCTATCACCTCCAGCACCCAGCCAACGACCTGGCTGAAGTGCCGTTTTTCTGGCCTCGGGAGCCCTCGATAATAAGCAGCAGAGTCCACTACCTGGTCGGCACGGACAGAAAAGCAAGGGGGGAGACCCCGAGAGCTTTGTTTTGTAGCATCGAGCCATAAGACGGCCGCCACTTTTCGTCTTTTCTCCTTTGATGACGACGCTGGCTTTCCTGCTTGCTCCCAGTCAGGTGGTTCTCGTCGTCGATTCTCAACTCGCTCTCGTCTGCCTCGCCGCCTTTTCGCCCGTCTCCTAACCCCTCTTCCCCAAACTAGCCCTTGTCATCCAGCGAGCCGTCGCCAGAGATCATCCCGACCATCACCCACACCTCCTTGGGAGCGTCAGTATTCACTACTTCGCCGGCCAGCCCAAAAGAAAGGGAAGAAGAAACTTGAGGCAGCGGCAGTTCACCTCCAGGACCTGGTGCCAAGCTAAAGCCCCCCCTCCCCACCCTATCTCTCCGGTGACCTTCCTTGACTCCAAGCGCATATTCGACGCCTCATTGCACGCAAAACCGACCCAGCAAACGTCCCGCCCTGCGCGCCTGACATTGGGTCGCTCCGGCCCATCCATCCTGTGCTTTCTTGTCAGACGATCCGAGGGACTCGCAGCAGTCGCTGCAGGGTTTTGCCACGTTCTTGCTGCCGGCTGGTGGTGGCCCACGTCTTTCATCAGTCTCTGCGTTGTCGTTGTACAGACACTGGAGTGCAGCATCCCCCCTTTACCCCCCTTTCAACCTTCGTCGCTCAACTGGGCGGTCTGAGAGGTGGTCGGTCGTAGGAGTCGCTACCTCGGCCCTGGAGCCTCTTCGCGCAGGCCACTACGAGCGAGCGGGGACGCCAATCGGCCGTACAGGTGTCACGCCCTTTCCAACCCCGACCCTCTCACTCTCACGTACGCTCTCGACCAGGTCAGCGAGCAGAGCACCAATTGCGGCGCGTCCCAAGGGCGAGAGCGAGAGACGGGACACGGGGGCTTCGCATTGTGGGAGGCAGCCGCCAGCTGGCACTCACTTTGTGCGTGTGAGTGGCATCGAGTGTGAGTGGCATCGAGGGGCAGCCAGTCAATGCTGCACCGTGCCTCGGCTCATACCTGGCGGCATCGAGGGGAGCCAAGGAGGCCGGTGGCGGTATGAGAGAATTGAGACTCTCCGTACCGTGGTCGAGTCGAAACCTGGCCGTGCCTCCAACGGCGTCACATCTCCGCCTACGCCCGACTCTGTAGGTCGATTAGTTGTCTGGCTTCAATGCCTCGCGCCGCACACGTCTTCGAGCCAGGGCTGGGTGCCTCACAATCGCCCTTGCTCGAGTCACTCATCCGCGAACACCTGGAGCGCGCCACGCACGACTTGGACATGAATACGCCGCCCCCTTCGACACTAGGCTCCGAGGACTTGCTACTCAACGACATGGGCGACTACCTTTGTCGCACGGCCACGCTGTGGGCCTATCTGACGGACCGCCTCTTGAAGGGGCCTCACCTGGAGCAGGCTGCCTTTAGGGCTCATGAACGCTCCCGTACCGGCACCGGCATGTCGGATCTGACCGAGGTTGCTCGGGTAGATATTGACATCACTCGGCTTCGGTATGACCACCCCCCCCCCCCCCCACCCCTTTGCCCGGCGCCCCCTCTCCTTCTTCCGTCTTGCTACTATCTTGACCCATCTCCCCCTACCCACCTCCTGCTGCGTCCGCCACTTCCTTACCTACGCCCCTAGGGAGGTACATGCGGCCAGATTGCCAACAGTTGCTCTGCGTCCGATCACTGTCTCCCTCGTGCTTACCTCTTTCTCCTTCGTTCTTCCTGTCTATCCATGGCAGTAAAATCAGGGATATGACGCTCGAATTTTCTCATAAGGTTCAGTCCACTTGGCGGCCGCGGATGATAAACTCGCCGCCGGGCATGCAGGCCACATCCATTTCGCCCTTTTGTGACGCCAAGCTCTCCATTGTGTCCAACAAGTCCATGTCGGTGTCGAGCGACGGCGGCGAACGCTCGCTCAAGGCACGCAAGCTCTTGCCGGACAGCCACGTTCAGCTCCACCCTGACGTTGGCCACCGATCGGACGAGTCGGACGAGTCGGACGACGAAATGTTCCTTGACATTGACATGGAGGCCCTGCGGCAAAGGGGCAAGGGCACATATTCTTGCCCAAAGGCTTATCAATGCAAAAAGGGAGGGGTTGATAAGGAGGGCAACCTCGTCATCTTCGACCGCAACTCGTCTTTCGCGTACGTAGTTGACACAATCAACCCTCGCCGGCGTGGGCTTCGCATGGTGCCCGTGCTGGGGCACACGCCAAGTCAATGCCGGCCGAGCCGCACGTGTTACCCTTGATCCGCTAACGTGCCCGTACAGGCAGCACTGTAACAAACATCGCAAGCCCTGGCGGTGTGACATACCAGGATGCCCCAACCCGCCAAAGAAGCGGAGGTTTGCTCGCCGGGACGGTTTAGAAAGGCACAAGGCCACGGTCAAGCATTACGTCGTGACGTGACGGGTAGGTCAACTGGGGGGTTCCCCTGGTTCGAAGCGCCGAAGTGTCGGACATACATCCCGGACTAGCGTCGTCTTCGAGAAGAGGGTTTGGAAAGGAGTGGATCCCCGTTTCAATTAGTGGCAAAGCTGCAGGAAAGCACAGCGTGGCACGAGGGATGGCGCCCAGGCCTGCACGACCAACGGGGTAGAACGATCGAAACGAGCTTGGCGGCCGTTGGGGCCCGTCAAGAAAGACGAGCTGGTGGAGTTTCAACGCCCGATGCCTCGACGCTTCCTGGTCGAGGCAGAGAAGCTATACATATACATATGAAAAAGGGGGAGGGACACGCCTCCCGTGTTGATGGACTGGGGGTGCGTGCCTCACTTGGTTGCCGGGCGATGGGACGGAAGGCGAGGAAGAGGGGAGGATGGTGGTTGGCCGGCTGTTGCGTGCGTGCCACGACGATGAAGGCATGGGCTTCTTGGGACAGGAGCATGGGTTTATACATAGCCCTGAGGACTGGAAAGAGGACAAGGAGCACCCGGCCGAAGGATGGCGGGGCGGGCAGGAAAAACAAAGACCGTTTCCACGACGTACAGTAATTAGCGGCACAGCTGGATGCGGGAGGGGCTGGCTTTCTTTCTTTCCTTCTCTCTTGGTGTTTGACGATCTCACCCTAGCATCATGATAAACATCCAATGACACGGGTCTTTCTCATCTTTGGAGATGAGTTGCACCAGACGGCGGCCCGAGAGAACGTTTCACAGCATATGCGTGAGTACAGTATCATGTATGGCCGTACGTGGGCTCCGAGGCAATCGCAGATAGTGTCGCTCTGCGTTGGCAGTGAGGACACGACACAAGTCATGCCCCCATGCCCCCCCCCCCCCAACCGATGGAGAGAGATGGGCCTGGGCCTGGGGTTCTCGATCAAGAATGCAAGATCTCACCGATGCATCTATTGCCCAGGTCGTCAGCGGATCTCGCAACGAAAATGCTAGGCAGCCCGTTCTTGATGAACCCCCCCAAAAACATGTCTCACCGACTCCTTCCGGGCTATCGGGTCGCGGGTTAGCCTTGGACAGCGGTCCATGCCGGGGAGAGAGCGGGGTAGATTGGAGGAGAGTTATCATCATAATGATCCTCATGCTCATCACCTCAATTATAGGTTAGGCATGCGGCACGCCTGCACGTCCACGTATGGCCAGGCCGGGCATGGTGTGTTGTTAGTACAGCAGAGAGAGGCGCCTAGCTTCCAGTCACGGACCGGTGAGGCTGTCAAGCGCGCCCGCTGGCGTTGCAGGTGCGTGGCCATCCAGGGTCGTTTGGGCATCGAGGTCTCGTGGTGGTCGAAGGCGGAGGAGAGTGGTGTTTGCTTGCCTGCTCGGCAGGGGAGCCTTGACCCTGCTGCAGCAAGAAGGTAAAGCTCGAACATAGCCATAGCTAAGCGACGGCAGTCGTTCCTGGACATATTCAAAACGACGCCAAGGAACCGCCAGGGTGGGCACAAGTCGACGCCACGGGCTGAGAACCGGGTTCGCGGGACCGCCCGTCCGTTCTCATGCACCTTGGTGGGGTTGACAAGATGCTCACCGCTGTAGACGAGACTCATGCAAGGCGTCCGTTATGTATGCGGTGTCGATGAGGCCGTGCACTTGCCGCACGCCGCAGCCTGACGATGACGCGCAGAGGAACGGATGAACAAGACGGGCGGGAGAGGGAGACGGCCTGGGAGCTTGGTAGGAGTCTTCTGCCGAAGTCGGAGCCTTCTTGTTTGCGTGTCAGCGCAAGGAGATGGAACATTGGCCGTGGCGAGTTGCTACATGGAAAAAGAAACAACGGGCCGATGCTTGTCGGAGATCCAGAGCTTGTTCGGGTCAAGGCCAGCCGACGAGAGTGAGACATGTCCCTCCTCTGAGCTTGGCAGATTTGGGGCAGCAAGAAGGATCGAGGGCGTGCGAGGCAGCTGAAACAAAACAGGAAGCCCCTGCCTCTCCGGCATAGGACGAGGCTCGTTCCGGTAGAGGCGGAGGCATCGGAGCGGTGACGGCGAGGACATCAAGATAGAGAGGCAAGACGGGCGCGTCGTCGGAGATTGCGGCATTTCGTGCACGTGCTCTCGCAAAGGTGCGGCCCTAAAGCAAAAGATACAAGAGGGGGCGAGACGGGACCAAAGTCGAGCAAGCAAACTATTGCACATGCTGTATTTACATACACGGCTACTGTACAGGTAGGTACTGTAATACATGCTTAAGGACTGGGTGGTTGATCCACATAGACGACAACTTGGTAATTAGGTAGTCACCTTTCCACTTTGGGGCGCGTCTGACGACACCGGGGGGGCATGGGGGAAACAAGGGAGCAGGCGAGAGGAGAGGAGAGGCAAGAGTATCTGAGTATCTACCTTGGCAAGCACGTGAGCACCTGGCTTTATTAGGTACTGTACCTAGGCACTTACTGGACCCAATGTTGGTACGAATACGGATACATGCCTACATAGGTAATAGGCGGCGGCGAAAATCATCGGGGGGCCCCAGACGCCCATCTCTTGGCTGTGAACCGGCGCTAATGCACGGCGTCGCTTGGGAAAGGCGTTGGATTTCAGGGGAATGCCCCTTTGATTCGCCGCCGCGATGCCAAATTTTGCCGAGCAGAGGCGCCATGGGTGCGAGGCAGAGCGTCTCGCTTGCTCGGGTTGTCGTCGGATCAGGTGACGGTCGTCTCACCTCCTTTTCTCGTTGCTCTTTCCGCGTCTCCGCGAACGGGGATGAGAGAAGACAGGACGGGAGAGAAGTGGCCCCACAGCGCCGGAGACGCCGGAATGGGATCCTGGCGCGTCTGCCACGGGCTGGCCACGATGGGGAGGGGCCTCGGATGGGCCCCGGCAGACAAGGGCACGGAGGGTCGACGGAGAGGCTTGAAGACCAGGTATACACGTAAAAATAGAAACATTGAACGGGACAAGAGACTACGGATATCCGCACCTGCAACGTTTGTCTCGGGAAAGCCCTAGCATTGGTATTCCATGCCCCTATGTACCAATCAATACCTTTGACACAGCTCGTCAGTCTCCTTCTTTCTTCTGTCCCTGAATCTCAACGGGCGGCTCGTCACCTCATCTCTCTCACCACCAGCACCGCGTCCCCCGTCACAGTGCGTCGCTGGGGAAAGACACGGCAGACCCGCTTCATCGCCGACGTTGGAAAGGCGGGCCGGAAGTGGAGAGCCGCGCACTAGCCTCTCGGGCCCCCCGGCTTCCGCGCCGGCCGCCGCTATACCACTGCGACATCGTCTTGTTTTCTCATCGGATCCAAATGTCTTTCTTGGGTCGTCTTCTTTCTCTTTGCCGTCCGACCACGATCAGATAACGTAACTAGCCTCCTGTTTCCACCTACATACCCAGACATGCAATATTCACCAGCATACACGCACACACCCCATAAAGACGGTACCGCATCACTTCGTATAATCACCCACGGCGGCTCATATTGGCGCAAACTGCCTACCAACATGCACTAATCCCCGGCCGACATCGAGGATGCCGCATGACACTACCTCGAACACAAAGTGTCGAGCGTGCAAGGTGCGCTAGCCATGACGGTCCTGTGAGAAAGGAGACGAGGTGTTGGGACCGGCAGAGTCGTGGTTGAACAACTTGACCGTACCCAACCGTCCAGAGAAAGAAGACGGACGAGGGAGAGAGAGGCCTGTCGGTCTCTGCGATCTCTGCAGCCTGAGCATGTCCCCCGCATCTGATGTGCGCTACTGCCGAGGACTGCGGAATCTGTACCTGACGGGCTGTCTGGATCCTGGGTTCCCAGAGGTCACCGCCACGCCGCAGACGTGGAAAGAGACGCGAGAGGATGATCCCGTTTCTCGGGATGAGACACTGCCCGGCGCCAAACCATGGCCTGTGTCGGGCGTATGTATCCATACCTAAGTTGCGTGCTTGTATAACTTTGATGCCCGTTCCGATCCCAGCAGCCGGGTCTCGCCATCGAAAAAGCACGGCTTCTCCGTGCCGCCGGATCGCCTCCCGTGCCATGATTGCAATCGAAGTAGGTACGAACTCGCCCCAAAGCATCTCGTCGCGCAGCGGTGGCGTGGCATCTTGTCCCGCCTGCCGCCATGTAACCTGGACGCAGCCTCGGTGGGTACGGCTTCTCTCATCGGACGGTGCTTGGCGGCCCTTTTCACACGCGAATCAGACGCACATGGCTCAATGAGCCGATGGATAAAATACCCATGTTTACGTACATGGGACTCTCGCTGTGTGTGTGGATACGGAGAGGATGCCGCATGCATGGAGGAGACGGACGACCTCGAGACGAGCGGGACCAGCCAGAGGCGCCTGTTTTTTGTTTTGTTTTGGGGAAAAGAGGAAAGACTTTACCCGTCGGTCCGGCCAAGCATGGCTGTTTCCTAGGCTGAGCTCGTTTGGCGACTCCATTTTTGCTTTGCCTTGCCTTGCCGTGCCTTGATGTCTGACTGGGGGTCCTCTGTTGCTGCCGGCGGCTGCTTCCGGCTGTTACAGAAACGACGGAGAGACGACGGAGAGACGACACACACACACGCACACACGCACACGCACACGCACACACACCTCCCTCCCTCTTGCTAATTTAGGCGCCACGTCCCTCGGGGGGGATCATCAGAGAGCGTTCGAGGTATAAAGTCCCAACGGCGCCCAACTACTGACAGGAGGCCGGATCCGAGCCTGTCCATGTCTCTCTCTCTCTCCATCTTGCCAGCAGACAAAAGTGGAATGCATCGGGTGCCCCTCGACCTTTTCCCCTGCCGTCCTTTGTCGTTGCCAGCTCACCCAGGCCGTATAAGACGCCGCGCGCGAGCTCCATCCGCGCCTTACCCTGCCTTGGCCGCCGCTGTTGACCGGCTCTGCCTGCGTCACTTACACACATCCTCGCCTGTGCTTTCTGCCTTGAATCAAGACGAAAGACCCCCCTCTGCTAGATTCACCCTCCTCCCCGAGCCGTGACGAGGGCAAGAGAGATTGGACCCCAATCACCGTCATCTCTCGCTCTATATAAATTGCCAGAGAAGCCTCTCCGTCGCCGCCATCCATCGCCAGAGCAAAGACGTCGTGCATCTCTCGACAATCTAGACATCACCGTTGCTACTTCCAGACCGCCCACTCAAGCAGCCCCGGAGACATCAGGGCGTCAAAACACCAAGCTTCCCTCCCCTCGTGGGCCATGACTTCCTACATCATCATCGGCGCCGGCAACTTTGGCGCCGCCACAGCCTTGACGCTCGTCCAACGCGGCAATGCCAAGGTGACGCTCATCGACACGGCCGCCTTCCCCAACCCCAGAGCGGCGTCGCACGATGTAAACAAGATTGTGCGCGACGACTACCCCGACAAGCTCTACATGCGCATGTTGATCAAGGCGATGCCCAAGTGGCGCAGCGACAGGCTCTACAGCGCGCACTACCACGAGGTGGGCATGCTGCGGGCCGACACGTCGAGCTTCGGCGACGAGAGCATAGCGGCGTACCGGGACATGGGGGTTGCCAACGACTCCGAGTTCCTGGCCGTCGACGAGGTGCGCAGGCGCTGGAACGGGGCGTTTGCGACGGCCGACTTTGGCGGCCTCGACACGGTCCTGTACAACCCGTCGGTGGGCTTTGCCGAGGCCGACAAGGCGCTGGGGGCCGTGGTGCAGGAGGCGGTGGACCAGGGCGTCGAGTACGTCGTGGGCGTCGTCAAGAGGCTCAACTTTGGCCCCGCCGGCCAATGCACGGGCGTCAGCCTCGAGGCGGGAGAGACGCTGCAGGCCGACAAGACGCTGCTGGCGGCGGGCGCTCGCACCCCGGCGCTGCTGGCCCAGAGCGCGCCCGACAACAGGCTCCTGCACGTCGGCGACCGCGTCGTGGCGACCGGGGCCGTCAGCTTCTACGCCAAGCTCTTTGGCGAGCAGAGGGCCAAGTTTGCGCCGATTCCGGTGCTCAAGAACTGCCTGCCACAGGTCAAAGGTACGTGGGCGTCGCATCCCGGACGTGCTATTGGCGAGGAGGCTTTTGACCGGTCCACGGCTGGCTGCAGGCGAGGGCATGTCGATACTCGACGACGGCACCATCAAGTTCAACTGCGATATGTGCTTCACAAACTATGTCCCATTCCCGCCGACCGGTGAGCGCATGTCGGTTGCCCCGGACCAAAACGTCTTCAACGTCTGGACCGGGCCTCGCTTCCTCAGCTTCTTCCAGGAGCGGGCCCGGAGAACCATCGACGGCCTATACGGCAAGGAGGCCGAGGAGATACCCATTGACGCATATCGAATGTGCTGGTAAGCCCGAGCCTATCACCTGGCTTCCCCGCCCCCGAGAAGCACGCTCGCTTCGCAGAGTGAGCCAATCCCGTTCTAACATGCGGGATGCTTCCTGGCCAGGGACGCATCAACCCCGACGCACGATTTCCTCGTCACGCCTCATCCACACTGCCAAGGCCTCTACGTGGCCACGGGCGGCTCGTTTCACGGTTGGAAGTTCTTGCCCGTGATTGGTGACTACATTGCGGACATGATGCAGGGCAGCCTAGACTCCGAGTACGCTGATCGTTGGGCGTGGGACAAGAAGGGCGGTGATGGCCACTCGGCCAATCCGACGTACCAGGTAGTCGGGGACCTGCAGGACTGGATCTCGTGAGCCGGTGCTGTTTTCCCTGGCCTCTCGAATGAATCATCGTCTTCCCCCCCCGCATCTTTGGCTCTTGATCGCTTGTCTTGTTTCTGCTGGGTTTCATCTTCATGGGCTTTTTCCTCTTTCGCTGTCTCCCCCGCGGCCATGCTCGCCACATGGAGATGCGAAAGTGACGATTGACGACGAGGGCGAAGTATACAAGGCACCTGCGAAGACGGTAGTGTAACTGTGCGAACAGGCATAGGAGTTTTGCGCCGGCTTTTCGTTGGGGTCCCGCTGGACAGCATTTTACATGGAGTTGACAGTCCCACATCACTTGCCTGTTTTCCCTTGTTCCAGGCGCCGTGTTGTGCAGTTAGAAGATTTGCCATGGACAGGCAGAACATTCCCATGGACAGGAAAGGGAAGGTCAATAGAGCCAGGCATTGTGGATGGACGCAACGCCAGCTGATGTGACTGGTGAAGATGCATATGCGTAGGAGGCTGCAGGGGATGGCGGAGTTGTACGTACAACTTTACAAAACGCCATCGCGCACTTGGGCAAATCGATATAGGGATTTCGGAGATTTGGTTCCGTTTCCATACAGGTGCCATCATGGAACTAGCGCTCCTCGAGGCCTATCATCAGGGGTGTTGGTCCCGTGTGGAATGTCCAATGCCGACGAGTCACGTCGGGTCCAGCGGACTCGGGTCCTCGAGAGTCCAGCGCGGCCAGACAAGGCCTCGCCCCCGTCTTGGGGTGGGTCAAGGGGCACGGCGCTGAGGACGCAGTCGGTCTCGCTCTGCAGGGAGGGCCCCAAGATATGATCGGCCGTACGATGAGCGCTCCGGGTCGTCGAGGCTTGGTGCGCTCCCGAGAAGGGGCTCCGCGACTTGGACCAAGGTGGCGGCCGTCGCATCAGCTGGGGGCCATGGCGAGGTGCGGCGGCCGGGTTGCGGGGCCGGTGCGCAGACGTAAGCTGCAGGCCCGGGAGGAGGGAGACAAGAGGCTCCGCGTTTTGGCGGTCAAGAGGGAGGCCGGCCCGTGGGCGCGGGCGGGCGGCGGAAGTTAAGGGGGGGGTTGACGTTGCGGAGCGAGCGGCTGGCTGTCTTGCTTGCCTCCGGCCCTTTTGCTTCCTCATCTGGCGACCATTCACACCTCCCCTGCGACCCCAGATGACGGTGGAAACCACTGATAGGGTGACGGAACGCTGCCCGGACCGGAAGGCGAGTTGTAACACATAGCCGGGGCGAGGGGGCATGCAAGAGCAGACGATCTGGGCACCCGCAATATAACACACAGCATGCAGGCTTGCGACTTGTACGGATACGTCTGTATGGAAGGTTACGGGGTGAAGCTTGTTGTCTCTCCCCTCGCACGAGTCTCGCGTGGGTTGGACGGCTTGCACGGTCAAGCGTCGGATCCGAGGGCATGTGTGACTTGTATACACATGTGCATACATACCTACATAGACACAATGCGAGACGAAGGCGTTGCAGGCCCTGTAAATGGCATGCGGGCCTGTGTACTGTACGGGCGTCGCATGCACCGGCACGATACATCCATGCATGGCACTACATGTGTGGATGGCCTATCCACATCCGTACTTGTTCTACAGCTGGGCACATGCATATGCGTCGCTTCGTACGAACCGCATACGGAATGTGGGCGGTGGCGAGTTGCACCGGGTTGTGCTTGTGAATGCATCGTGACGTTGTAGGGCTTGTAGCAACGGATTCTCCTCCGGGCCCCTTGGCGAATGGCGTCTCGGCCCCTTGGGATTGGCGGCGGCAGCAGCACGATGCGTCGTCGCCCGCGTCCCTTAACCCCGCGACTCTGCATGGCTCGCGGTGCCCATATGGATGGATGAGGGACAGATGGGGCTTGGCTTCTCTGTCATCGTACGGATGGATACTCGCAAGAGCCACGACAAGAGTAGTGCAGTTTGTAAGACAGTGATGGCAATGGCTCGCTCGCTGATCATGCCACTGCCGGTGCTCGACTCGCCACTTTGGCTGCATCGCCACTTGGCTGTACGGAATCCGCTTCCCTCGTTCCGGACCAGCCTCCTTCGCACCCCGGGCACAGCACTGTACGAACACTGGCCCCCGTCTTGCTGGGAGGCCCGCGGGAGCTGTCCGGACACGGCCCGGGGCGGCAAGGCCTGGACCGACCGGGCTGGAGCGGCAGTGCATTCGTTGGTGGCGGAGTCAGGAGACGAGCACGCCGCGTCATCGACAACGGCCACGGATCGCGAGCATCGACGGCGAGGGACGGTGGCAGTGAGGCCATCGTTCGACAGAGATGGGGACAAGGGACAGGGGCAATTCGACACGGGGCGCCACGAACGGTGCACAGCCAAGACCATGGTTCCATGTGGCTCTCTGTGTGTGGCATCATTTTCGTTTCATCCAGTCAGCCCCAAACGCCCCTTTTTCTTGTCGCGGCTGACACGAAGCGCCATGCCCGAGCTGTACATACAGTGTAGGCCGCCTAGTCCGGGGGAGCCACGCGAGGAAATGCCAGGTGATGGATGCGCTCTCGCCCCTGGATACCTGGTATCCCCCTCCTAATAGACTTCGAGCACGTAGCGTCCCTCCTCCTTGAGCTTCTCAATCTGCTTGCCGGCATCGAGCTTCTTGCCGCTCGCCTGTGCCTCGGCCGCAATGGCCTCCTGCAGCACCTTGGTCACGTCCGGCACCGGCCACGTCGGCCCGCACAGGTAGAAGCTGCCCTCCTCCTCGACGTAGGCCTTGACAATGTCGCCGAGCGTCTGCCGCATGCGGTCCTGGATGTAAATCTTTTGCGGCTGGTCGCGCGAAAAGGCGCTGCCGACGAGCGTCACCACGCCCGCCGCCAGGTACGCCTCCCACTCCTCGCCGTACAGGTACTCCTCGCGCTGGTGCCGCGAGCCGAGGTACAGCAGGATGGAGCCGATGTCTTTGCCCTGGGCCTTTTGCATCGCGCGGTACTGCACAAAGGCGCGGAACGGCGCGAGTCCCGTGCCCAGCCCGGCCATGATGAGCGGCGCCGTGTCCCGCTCCGGGAGCTTCATCACCGACGGCTTGACCGACGCCGTCACCGCCGCGCCCGGCTGCAGCCGGCTCAGGTACCGCGTCGCCTGGCCGTAGCGCGTCCGGCCGCGCGAGTCGACCCAGTCGACGACGACAATCATGAGCGCCACCGTCGTCGGCGTCACGGCCTGCGCCGACGCGATCGAATACTCGCGCCGCTTGAGCGGACCCACGAGCTGCATCAGGTCGTGGAAGCCGGGGCGCGCCGACGAAAACTCCTCGAGGACGTCGACGTACGTGGCCGTGTCCTCCTCGGACCGCCTCTTGAACTCGGCCGCGCCCGCCGAGCTGCCCAGCGACGCGAGCCGCTTCTGCTCCGCCTCGTCGGTGGCGAACTCGGCCAGCGCCTCGTAGAAGCGCTTGGGCGGCTTGCCGAGAATGTCAATGTTCTGCAACAGCGCCTGGTGCACCGTCCGGGCCTCGAGCGCCGTCGGGTCCTCGCGCGCGGGGACCAGCACCAGCTCGGCCGCGTCGACGCCGTACCACCGCACGAAGTCGTTGACCTGTTGCTCGTCGTTGTCGGCGTGGATCCCCAGCGCCTCGCCAATCTTGTACGTGAGCCCGGAGTCGCCAAGGTCGAACTCGATGTGGAAGATGTTCCGGTCGTAGTCAGCCGGTGTCAGTCGCCGGTTCTCCTTGACGCGGATCGTGGCCGTCTTGACCGGCAGGTCGGGCCGCAGGCTTGCCCGCGTCCCGTATGCCTCCTTGAATACGATGCCCTTGGCAGCGGCCTGCCAGTCGCGCAGCTGCGGGGCCTCCTCGGTCTCCTGCTTCAAGAATGGCACGAAACTATTGGTCTGGATTGACGTGCGCAGCGCGGGCTCGCTGTGGTCCGGCGCGAACTCGCCCCAGGCCGCCGAGACCTCGAGCTTGTCAAGGCACTGGTCGAGGGCATCGACGCATTCTTGCAGCGTCGGCGGATGGCCCTCGACCAGAGTCAGGTTGCCAATGTCTTGAGGCGACAGCTGAGGCTGGGCGAGCTTCAAAAAGGCAAGTTCAAATAGGAGCTTGGTCGAGAAGGCGTCATTCTCAAATGCCGGCGAGTACGAGATGTCCAAGACGAACAGGTCGATGCCCTTTTCGTAGGCGCGCCTCCGGAAAGTAGCGGGGAGCCGCTTCTCGACTTCGTCCTGCTTGAAGCCGGACAGCTTCAGGAGAACCTTGCCCCCATCGGCGACACTCTTCAAAACATCAACCTCCTTCAAGAGCCTCTCGTCGCCGATGACAGACACGTCTGCCTCGTTGACGGCATAGGGCGCCTCGAGAGCCTTTTTGGACGCCCGCAGGTCTGTGCGGACGACGCCGCCCTGCGTGAGGTTGTCAAAGGCCGTGTGCGCGTAGACGTTGGTGGTTGACTCCTGGGACAAGACGCGGCCAATGACGGCGGGGGAGTGCAGGGCCGCCGAATCATCGACGTCCCAGAAGGTATACTGCTGGGCGGCGATGAGGGAAGGCAGCTCACCTGCGACGTCGTCGTTGCCAAACACCTTGTGCAGGGTGCTCACCAGGCCCTGGGGTGTCAGGGTCTGAGCAGGGAAGTACTTGATGTCGATGACCTCGGGCTCCTGGTCAAAGGTGCCGGCAAAGGTGACGGCGGTCAGGACGTCGCCGTACAGGGCAGACGGAATGGCCTGGTCTTCGACGGCGGCCTCGTCCCGGACCTGGCCGAGGACGGCAATGGTGCGGGCCGAAGCGGGAACAGCCTTGAGGAAGGCCTCTTCGATAAAGGGTCGGTACACACGGACGTTGACGACGCCGACCTTGGCCCCGTCGGCGGCAAGCTTGGTCAGGGTCTGCTTCGCGATCTGAGTCTCGACGCTGCCGAAAGCAACCAGGACAATGTCCGGGGTCTCGTGGCCGTGGTACTCAAAGGGCTCGTAGACGGTGCCGAGATCGTCGTTGAAGAGCTTCAGAAGCTCGAGGACCTTGCCCGCCGTGTCCAATCGCTGGTTCAGCTTGCGGGCCTCGGCGGCGAGTCTCGTGTACAAGTCGGCAACTCCGCTCTCGCTCAGAGCATCGACAACGCGCAGCGTCTCCCGGGCCACACGGATGCCGTCGTAGATGTGCAGCGTAGGGGTCAAGGTGGCAAGCAGGGTGGAGAAGAGAGACATGTGCTGCGCCTCGTACGTCGACGAGCTGGCAACCAGGGCCAAGCCGAGATCCTCGGCCAGTCGCAGCGTCGCCTCATAGTTGGAGGCGAGGCCATGGCTGGCAGTGTAGTCGGCGGCGGCGATGTGGGCGACAAAGGGGCTGGAGAGGCTGTACAGCAGGGAGAGCTGGTCAAGCGTGCCCCGCAGATTCTGTAGGCTGCCGGAGGGGGCAATCAGGGTCTGGGGAATGTGCCTCTTGGCGACATCAAAGTCGGGGGAGAAGATGTAGCCCAGGGCCAGGGCGCCGGCGCCGGTCCGGGTCTGGAGGGGTAGGACGGAGGGGGTGTAGCCATGGATGTTCCGGCCCTCGTCGGCGGCCCACTGCTTTGCGGCAATGTCGAGATCGAACGTCTCTGGTGAGAAGGAGTAGATTTTGTCCGACAGCTTAAAGGCCACCTGCTGGACGAGGAGCTGGGCGGTGACGTAGGCCGGGGCGGAAATGGAAGCCAGGGGGACCGGTTGGCCAAAGGGCAGAGTGGACGACGAGGCCTGGAAGCCCGAGGGCCTTGGCTTTGACTGTGGCGGCGGGAGATGCATTTCAAGACTGTATCCTCTCTTCGTCGGCGTAAAGGACACGGGTAGACCAAGGAGCCCCGCTTCCCAGGCGTCTCGGGGAGGCAATGGCCGGGGATGGGAAGCACAAGAGCAGTCCTCACAGGCAACGTCTCTTCCAAGGGCGCAACTTTATCGGCTGGAGGAAGGGATGAGGCGAGGGCGACGGTGATGAAGAAGAGGCAGAAGAGGAGGACAAGGGAGCAGTGTAAAGGAAGGAAACAAGGGGCACGAGCGAGGGTGGATTTGTAAGGAGTCATGGCGACCCTCTTTTTAGTAGTAATTCCAAGCCCATACCTCGGGTTGGTGGTTTTGCTCGTCGTTGTCGGTGCTTCCGTCAGATTGTTGATACTCGAGGAGAATCACGCAATTGTTTTAGGCTCAAAGGGGTCTAGCGGCCATGATGCAAGACACCCCCGGTCCACCCGGGCGCTCGGGGTGGGGCCCGCTTTTTCCGACTTCCGCGGCCTCGGCCGATGATCCGATGGGCTTTGATGATGACGGACACGATGACTATGGGTGTGATGCTTTCTCATGTTGCTTGAGTGTTTTGAAGAAAAGCGGTTATTTTGCCCGTGTTTAATTTTTTAAAAAAATATTTTGAAAAAGGAGGGCTCGCAAAGGTGATCATTCTTCGCCCCAGGAGCAGCGGCAAATCCCCCTGATGCGGGTCCCATGGAGAGCGCTACCGGATTCGTCGCGGCAGGAGACGCTGATTGGCAGAAGGTCGGTCTGACAAGACAGATGCCCAGGCACGGGACTGACCCTGGGTGAAGGGGAGAAATGTCCCTTGTCCTCCAAAGAGAGCCAAGCAGTCGGCAGTACTGTAAGGCTGCGGTTGGACTTTGCCTGAAGTATTAGTTGGGAAGAATTTCAGGGACTCGCCGAGCCCCTGTGGGCGCCTTTGGGCCATGCATTTCGAAGCATACATGTCTGCTTGAAGACTCGGCAGAAACAATGTCTGGGAGATTGACCCGACGAAGTTTTTGTTTGCGACGTAGAATTCGAACTGGCGGCTTGCAGAAGATAGGGGGCAGGCCACGTGACACAGATCACCGGCTCCGGTACTCGGCGAGTCCTTTGTGCGGAGTATCTACCGACTTGGTCGATTTGTACGACGGCGGTGAGCGGTGTGGCGCACCAAGTACCGACCCCGACCGACTCTCTACAGTACATGTCTGCACCGAGCCGATGTCAACAAAGATGCCTGCGTTCCGGCGCGGCAAATCCAAAGGGACCCGCTTTCTGCGGCTTTCACCCTCGGATAACCACCTGCAAGTTGTCATTCCGGTGGTGTCAAGGACACGCTGCACCTCGTCCTGCCCTCACGCAACTCGACCAACTATCTCGTCAGTCCCTCTATCGGCGCGCATGGCATCAATGGGCGATGCGGCGTGTGCAGGCGGCCACCGGCACAAGTGACGCAGATGCTACATGCAGCCTAGTTGCTTTGCGACATTTGTGCCGGTTTTTGGCTTTTTGCTCGTTATAAAAAAATGCCAACGCCCAGAATCCTTTGCGTGGAATTGTAGACTTGTTTTCCCCGGTAACCCTTCGTCTTCTTCTTTCTCTTCGTCGTCGTCATTTCTCTTGCCCGTCGTCGTCGTGGTGCTGCCTACCCTCATTGCTCTCCCCCCACCTGCCTTCCCTCGCTCTGCATCTCCTCGCTTAGGTACTCACCGTGCAAACTTCATCGTCCTCCCCTCACCTCTCGAATCCCTCGACACCCCTCGACACCCCATCTGGCCGGCCATTACCTTGCAGTATACTTCATCACATCCTTCAGCGCCCGGCCGTCTCGCCCGGCGGCCCCGTCGTCGTGCGACCATGGCTCCGGCAAACACCGTCACCACGTCCTACCTCTTGGGCAACCTTCACTGCCCGTCATGTGTAGCCCTCATCAAGAGTCTCCTGCACGACGAGTACGCCGACAGGGTCCTCTGGGTCTCGCCAAACGTCGTCACCTCGGTCGTCACCGTCGAGCACGAGGACCCCACCGCCGACTTTATCCGCGCCATGGGCAAGACGCTGCAAGACGCCGGCTTCGACATATGCGGCGTCGACACCTCGGCTGCCGTCGAGGCCGACATCGACTGCGTCTCTCCGCGAGATGCCCGCCAGAATTACGGAACCTTTGACATATGGTCCCGCCTCTGGCGCAACAAGACGCCCCCCGGCACTCCGAGCCCCGCCATCGCCGCCGCCCATCTGGAAAACTGCGAGGCGTGCAAGTCGGCTGTAGCCCATGACCAGGACCACTTGTCCGAGAACCGCGTCCGCCTCGTCCGAACCCTGTCCTTTGCGTCTAGCATCCAGAGGCAGACCTCGGCCGTGCCCTTTGACGGCGTCGTCGTCGACGGAGCTCCCTCGCCTCTGCTGCGCGCAACCGTGTCCGTTGGCGGCATGACGTGCGCCGTCTGTGTAAACACAATCACCAACGAGGTCCAGAAGCACCCCTGGATCTCCAAGATCACCGTCAATCTCGTCTCCAACAGCGCCTCGGTCGACTTCACCGACCCCAGTCGCGCTAAAGACATCGTCGAGGCCATCTCGGATCTCGGCTACGACGCCATCCTCGACAAGGTCGTCGACCTCAACCAGCACAGGCAGTCGGCCGACGAGCGCGAGGTTGAGATCAAGGTCGACGGCATCTTCTGCCACCGCTGTCCCGACAGGATCTGCCAGACTCTGAGAAACCTCGACTCCTCGCGCATCGAGATCCTCCAGGAACCGACGGTCAAGCAGCCCCGGCTCAGAGTCCGCTATCTCCCAGAAGCCCCTCGCCTCACCATCCGCCATATTCTCTCCGCCATCGAGGCCACGGACCCATCTCTGCACGCCTCCATCCACCATCCCCCGACGTTGGAGGAGCGGTCCAGGGCCATTAGGGCAAAGCACCAGCGCGAGCTCCTCTATCGCGAAATCCTCACCATCTTGATCGCCATCCCCTCGTTCATCCTGGGCATCGTCTACATGAGCCTGGTTCCCTCAACAGACCCGACGAGGCGATACCTGATGGAGCCCTGGAAGTCGGGCCTGAGCCGTCTCGAAATCATCCTCTGCGTCCTCGCAACACCCGTCTATTTCCTGGCCGCCGACGTCTTCCACGTGCGCGCTGTCAAGGAACTTCGAACGCTGTGGCGAGGAAACAGCCGCACGCCGCTGCTGGAGAGGTTCTACAAGTTTGGAAGCATGAACATGCTCATCTCCCTGGGAACAAGCATAGCGTACCTATCGTCGGTTGCGCAGATGATTGCCGCGGCGATCAACCAGGAAACACACGTGCCCGAGGGTCGCTTTTACTTTGACTCGGTCGTCTTCCTCACGCTCTTCTTGCTCGCAGGAAGGTTGATTGAGGGCTACAGCAAGTCCAAGACTGGGAGTGCGGTCGAGGCGCTGGCCAAGCTTCGTCCCAGCACGGCGCTACTCATCGAGCAAGACAGGCTGGGGAACCCGAAAACCACGGCCACCGAGATTGATCGACTGGAGCACGGTGACCTCATCCGAATCCCCAACGGCGCGTCGCCGGCCGCCGACGGCGTCATTGTCACGGGCGATACGAACTTTGACGAGTCGAGCCTCACGGGCGAGTCGCGTCCCATCAAAAAGGGGCCCGGAGACAGCGTCTACGCGGGCACGATAAACAAGGCTGACGCCATCACGGTTCGCATCACGGGCACCTGCGGCAAGTCGATGCTTGACCAGATTGTCGAGGTTGTCCGCGAGGGACAGACGAAGCGAGCCCCCGTGGAGCAAATCGCGGACCTGATGACGTCGTACTTTGTCCCCGTCGTGACCCTCATCGCCGTCATCACCTGGGCCGTGTGGATGGCTCTTGCCTTTACCGGCCACGTCTCCGATGAGGAGCTGAACAACTCCGGCGGACAGGCCGCGTTCGCCTTTCAATTCGCCATTGCCGTGTTTGTCGTCGCCTGCCCCTGTGGCCTGGCGCTTGCCGCGCCGACGGCCATCTTTGTCGGCGGCGGCATCGCAGCCAAGCACGGCGTCCTGGCCAAGGGCGGAGGCGAGGCGTTTGAAAAGGCGAGCAAGATTGACTGCGTCGTCTTTGACAAGACGGGAACCCTCACCGAGGGCGGCGAGCCCCGCATCACCGACTCGGCCCTGTTCCCGGACGGCGAGATGGACGACGTTGTGGACGAGCGGACGCTGCTGTCGGGGCTCAAGGCGGCCGAGGAAAACAGCAGCCACCCAATCGCCAAGGCCGTTGTCAGCTTTTGCGGCGCCGAGCTGGAGTCGGCCGCGCTGGGCAAGGTGGAAGAATTACCGGGCAAGGGCATCAAGGCCGCGTACAAGGACCGGCCACTCCATGTCGCCGTGGGCAACGAGCACCTGATGCGCGACCTGTCGGTCCCGCTATCTCAACGCGCGACGAACCTTCTCCAAGGCTGGAAGAGCGAGGCCAAGTCGGTGGCGCTCGTCGGCGCCAAAGCTCGCGAGGGCAGCGCGTGGAAGCTGGCGGCCATCATGGCCGTCTCGGACCCAATCCGGCCGGAGGCAAGGGCCGTGGTCCAGGCGCTGCGGGGTCGCGGGACGCAGGTCTGGATGCTGTCGGGCGATAACATGACGACGGCGCAGGCGGTGGCGCAACGCGTCGGTATCCCCTCGTCCAACGTGCTCGCCGAGGTACTGCCATCAGAAAAGGCGGCCAAGATCACGTACCTGCAGGCGACGGTCCACGCGGATGAGACGGGCAGGCGGCGGCGGCGAGGACACGGGTATTCTACGCGGCGGGCCATGGTGGCCATGGTGGGGGACGGCATCAACGACTCGCCGGCGCTGACGACGGCGGACGTGGGCATCGCCATTGGGTCCGGGAGCGACGTGGCGATATCAAGCGCCGACTTTGTGCTGGCGACGTCGAGCCTGTCGGCGGTGCTGACGCTGCTGGAGCTCAGCCGGGTCGTGTTCCGGCGCATCAAGGTCAACTTTGGCTGGGCCGTCGTCTACAACATGCTGGCGGTGCCCATTGCGGCGGGATGCCTGTACGCGGTGCGCACGCGGGGCGGGGGCCACGTTCGGCTGGACCCGGTATGGGCGGCGCTTGCCATGGCGCTGTCGAGCATCAGCGTGGTTCTGAGCAGCCTGAGCCTGCGGATCAAGATTCCGTGGGTGGGGTTCCGGCCCAAGACTATGGTTGCGGAGCCCCGATAGGCGAGCCCAAAGCGTCGAGGTGATGGACGGATGGCGGTGACGAGGATGCGCGGGTGTGAGCGGGTTGGTGTAGGTTTGTTGACGGGCGGCTTCTCCATGTGTGGTTGGCGGTCCATGCGGGCCCCAGCCGGAAAGCGACGAGGCGGTGGCCGCGGAGGAGGCACGGGGTGATTTCGTCGGTTGCCACACAGCCCTCGCAGCGGCCCGTGGTTCAGCTGCGATGTTACGGAGAACACACAGACACAGCTACCAAGAAAAGCCGATTCCGAAGGCGAGGTCACGACATGGCGGGCTCATGCAGCCCCGCATGGGAGTGCATGCGACGATGCGAGGGTCTGCACCCCCTATCCGTAGGTGGCACCAGCCAGAGGTTGCTTCAGGGTCCCGTTGCGGGAGAGCGAGGCCGGATGCGGCGGGCTGACTGGGCGGGGGGTCCGAAGGGTGTGGGGCCGGCGTTTGCGCCTTGTTCCCTTTCTTATTCTTTGTCCGCCGTCCCCTTGGACCCCCGCCCGCGCAACTCTGTTTTTTTTATTTTTATCTCCACGTTCAGGACGTACCCCGGTGGGTTTTTAGACTCTGCTCCCAGCGTGTACACGGGCACGGTCCGGAGGGCCAGGTCTGCCCCGATGCGGACGCCCGGAGGCCGAGCTCTGCGGGGCGGGCCACGATGCCCTCTACAGGGCACATGGGCCTCTATACTCGACGGGCTGTGTAGGCTGCGTCGCCTGGCCCCTCTTGCCCCCGCCGGCGGGCGGTGACCCCCAAACGCAGCCAACAGCCCACGCCCGCATCCCATCACCGCCCCTTGCCACCCACCGCCAGGCAGGCAGAAGACGCGACGAAGTGAGCACACGCGGCTCTGCACCTGGCCGTCCCCTGGTGGCGAGAGAGCTTCAACGAAGGGGGGGGGCAGTTCGCGCCACTATTTTTTCCCTCCTTTTTCTTTTCCTCCTCGTCTTGGGTGTTGCACTGTACGGTACGGTACGGTACGGTACGGTACGGTACTTTTACTCCTGATATCCCCCGCAAGCGAGTGTATAAGTGGCACGGGCCCCGGCGCATCGTCGTTGACAAACTCCGACGGGCGCCGGATTGGGGGTCCCGCGGCCGTTGCACACAGGGGTTTCTGCTGCTCCGTCTGTTCTGTCTGTGTGGTGACCAAAAAAAGTGTGAAAGTCTGGGCGAGCACGTACAGTATGTAAAGTACCTAGCTAGGTAGGCAGGCAGGTAATTAAGGCATGTGCTGGAGCAGGTATGCAGGCGGGCAAGTAAGTACCGTAGGCTGGACTGATCCGTCTGCCACGGCCGAGCAACGTGCGTGACGGGCGGGGGCGCGTGCGCTGTGCCGTTGCGTGTAAGCCAGCGCCGTGACTGCGTCTTG
Organism: Hirsutella rhossiliensis; assembly: GCF_020360975.1. Classification (NCBI taxonomy): domain Eukaryota; kingdom Fungi; phylum Ascomycota; class Sordariomycetes; order Hypocreales; family Ophiocordycipitaceae; genus Hirsutella; species Hirsutella rhossiliensis. The sequence continues at coordinate 2,681,564 of NW_025408674.1, read as the reverse complement.
CGCGCCTGCCTGGCCGCAAACAACCAACGTGCGTGGCCTCCCCCCCCCCCGGCCAACAGTCACCCGCCTCCCGTCCCGTGACCCCAGCGCGGTCCGGCGCCGGGCTGACCGACTGTCGAAATCCACGCCCCTCCGTGAAAGCGTTGCATGCACGCGTGCAAACAGAGCATTGGACATGTAGTGTTTGTCAAACAAGTTGCGATGTATTTGCTAGGTCCGCCCACGAGGGGGGAGCAGTTCTACCCTAGGACCCATCTACCATATCCTGAACCCAATATCATGGGAAGAGGCAAAGGAAAAAAGAAACCCAAAAAAGAAAGGAAAATGAGGAGTCCTCCTCAAGTCGAAGAAACGCGGCAGGGCCCATCGAGGCGCGCCTGGCCGCCCCAAACCCCCAAAACTCCAAATGCTGTTTTCTCTCGCCGCCGTATAAGTAAGAGAAGAGGTATTTCCAACACCAAGCTCGGCCCCGGTCCATCAGAGGCCCAGGTATAAGAAAGGAGAAAAGGAAAAAGGAAGCGAGATGTTGACTCCTGTATGGTGACATTTTTTTTGCCCTGTACACATGATAATATATGCAGACGCCTGTGTCGTGGCGCACTATTAGGCATCGACGTAGGGTCGTCGAGTCAAGCAGGTGCCAAGTCATGTTGGACGCGTGTCCCAGCCGGGGGAAAGCGAGTCGTGTAAGCCACCGCAAACGCCGTGCTCATTGTGTCGTGTCTGTTTCTCTTGATGCATGCCGTGAATCACACAAGTGAAGAAGGAAAAGGGGAGCCGATGCTGGTTATCGAACAGTGACGGCTCCTCCCAAGAGACGCCCCCACATGCCACGTTTGTGGCGCTTCTTGGCTGCGCCGTCGTGCATCTGGTGATAGTGCTCTACCGAGATCTCGTAGGGCAGCATGCGCGCGCTCGACGGCGCGGGTACAGCCTTTTGCGAGTCGGCGTCGACGACAATCTGGACGGGGGAGTCGTAGAGGGGCGCCTTGAGGGGCGTCTCGTAGGGCGTTGCCTCGGGGTCCGACTCCAGGGGCGTCGTGGAGCGCGACTGCTGCCGGCTCGAGGGGGCCGACGAGGCGTACGAGCTCGCCGAGCTGCTGTAGGTGAGGCCCGGGGGGGAGACGGAGCCGGGGCGCAGGTTCTCGAGGCTGGCGTTGCGGGAGCGCGAGGTGGCGCGGGAAGCGACAGGGCTGGGATAGCGGGTCGAGGCGGCGGCGTACAGGTCCTGCTGGCGGCGCTTCTCCTCGCGCTGGCGCATCTTGCGGGCATGGCGCTCGGCGATGCGGACGCGCAGAGGCTCGAGGAAGACGTCGAGCTCGCGGTAGAGGTCCTGCTCGGAGATCCTGAGGTCCCACTCGAGGAGGAAGAGGAGCTGCTTCTCCATGAGGTTGACCTCGGTGCGGGTGAAGCCAAACGAGTAGAGGTCGGTGGCGATGTGGGTGTAGTTGGCCCAGTGCTTGTTCTTGGGAGAGCTGTCGTTGAGGTACTTTGCAGCCAGGATGAGCGAGGCGAGGAAGATGCGGTGCGTGGTGCAGCGCAGGCCGCGGGCCATGGGCTGCAGCTTGGCCTTGAGGCGGGTGAGGTAGACGAGGGTGGACATGAGGGTGGGGACCTGGACGTTGGAGGAGACGACGAGCTGTGTGATGAACTCGTCGAGGGTGGGCAGGCTGTCGTCTTCAGCGCGGGCGCATCGGGGCTCGGGGCTCCTCGGGGGCGTGGGCGGCAGGGCCTGGTTCTTGGAGGGCATGAGAGTCGAGTCGCAGGTAATTACGTTGTGGGCGGCGTCGGCCAAGTACGAGATCATGTCGCGGCTGACGGGCTGGTAGACAAAGTGCTCGAGGGCGGCCTTGTTGAGCTCGTCCATGGTGAGGAGGTGCCGTGATGCCATGGTGGTCGTCGGTAGTGAAGGTGATGATGATGCTGGACGAGGGACCGGGCGGAAGAGAGCGAGGGGCAACGAGAGAGCGAGAGACAGCGAGAGAGCGCGGGCGAGAGAGAGAGAGAGCGAGAGGAAGAGGGGACGGCCAGAGGATATAGGCGTAGCCCTTGTCGAGGGTCGATGCGAGGACGGGAGGGAGAAGAATGTGAAAACGGTGAAAAAAGGGAGAGGGCGCTTGGTTATTGAAGTAAGTGTCAGACAATAGGTCGGGCAAGGCTCATGTGGCCTCTTGCTTTCTGGGACAAGTGACCGTGGGACATTCGTCAGTGGGTGACGTTAGGGGCACGAGGCTGAGTCCACAGGGGGGTAGGGGGGGTGGAGGGGGGGGGTGCCGCAGGGGGTGGGAGAGGGCGCTTGGGTGCCAACGGCGTGCAGCTGCAGGGGACGGACGGATGGAGGGAGGGAGAGGTTGAGGTTGAGAGGGTACGGGGGTACAGGCGTCGCAGTACAGGCGTCGGAGTACAGGCGTCGCAGTACCGATCGCTGGGGCCAGCTCTAGCGGCCAGGCCGACAGGGGTTCGGGGAGTTTAGAGTTGATCTATCTGTCAGCAGGGATTGCGAGGCGGGTCCGAGTGCCGAGGTTTGTGCGACGTTGCCAAATTCCTTTGCGGCGGGAGCAGACGGGAGGCGAGAGGGCGAAGGGCTGGACCGCTTATTCGCCGACGAGGGCCGGACGGGATCGATGGGATGCCAAGGTGGGAGAAGAAGTAGGGTTTTCGCGTGAGTCAGCCGAATGCGTGAGCGTGGCTGGGACCAGGAGAAGACGAGGCAGACGTCGCCGTCTTGAATAAGTATCGAGAATGAGAATGTGAGTGTACTCGGTCGAGGAGAGTAAAGAAAGATGTGTTCAGCCTGAACAAGCCCCCTTTTTTTTCTTCACTCTTTGTATCCGCACACTGCCTGTCGGAAACAAAAGGGTCCTTGGATCAAGAAAGATTTCCGAGGATGGTGGCTCTTTGGGACTTTATGCGTTGCCGAGTCAAGTCGTCTCCGCCGACGAGTCCCGGGGGGGTAGCCTGAGTCTGCGCGCAGGCGTGTTTGTGTGTACGAGAGGATGATGATGAGGACCGTCTTGTCCTTTCTTGACAGTCAGTCCTTTGCGAGGCCCGTGCCGGTTGCTGTTGGTGCGTACCCGGATTTCGGGCTCCACGGACTTGGGCGAGTCGTGACGAGGAAACAGGCGAAGAGAGCGCGAGCGTCAATTGCCGTCGGTGGTGGCGCGCCTTGGTGCTTATTTCGGGAGAGGTGTGGCGGGGATGTGACACGCGTGCGTTTGCGAATAATGTGCAGCGCCAACAACGAGACGAGACGAACAGAGAAAGAGAAAGAGAAGGCAGGCGACGCCGTGTGCGTGCTGGACAAGAAGGGACTGACTGTTGAGTCGGGCAAAGGGGGCTTTCACTGACTAAGTCGAAAGGAGTGTTTCAATGCTGACTCTCTTGCTCGGGACTGGACAAGCAGCTTTACTGTGCTGCCGAGGATGGTGATGGTGTGAGCAGAACAGAAGCCCCGGAGAGAGGAAGCGAGCCAGAACTATATAACGCCCCAACAAGGCCGTCGCCAATATCGAGGGGAGGCACGGCGAGAGAGGCTGGCTGTGACGTGTGGTGTGCAAGCCCTGTAAGTGCGGGCTAGAGAGGCGAGGGGTTGGCGGTTGGAATCAAGCAGCGAATATGTCGGAAAAGGGAGCCCAGCACAGGCCAAAGGAAAAAACGGGGCCCGCCCGAAACGAATGATGAAAGTGGTAAAGAAACGGTTGGTGCCTGCGACACTCTCTCGACGTAGGCAGCCGGCAAAGGGTCGGTGGGCGGTGGCCGGCGGGCGGTGGTCTTTGTGCTGGAATGCAGACCGCTGACGATCCCCTGTGTCCCCTAGCCGGTGGGTGGGGGGCTGGGTCCGAACGAGGAGGCGGTAAAGCGGGAAGAATAAATGATTGCAGAACCGGTATTGAAGAAGGAAAATTGAGCGCCAAAGCCGGAGGCGGGGCGGGGACGGGCGAGGTATGCAGAGGTGGAATAAAAGATTCGGCCTCCCTTGGCGATTCTCGGGCGCCAATATTCCTCGAGGAAGCGAAGTGGAAGAGCGAGCAGGCGGGCAAGAATGGGGCAACGGAGGAGAAAGGGAACAGACTGCGCACAGCACATGCACAGCTCGCCGGGACAGAGGAGGAGGAGGAGAAAGGGCGCGGCGGGTAGATGGATATATAGTCAAAAGGATGCCCTCGATGATGGAAGAAACACGGCGTTTCCTAATAATAACTAACAATGATGCCCAGCCCATTCATCCCGCCCGTACAGAGTGCGTGAAGCAGCAGCAGCAAGCAGCAGCAACAGCGGGAGACGCGCGCCTGTTTGCTGGCAGTTGGCGCCTCGCCGTTGCATCCAAAGGGCCCGCGGCATCCAAACCACCAGTCCCAGTAGTCGAGTGGACGGCGGTGAGGGAGGGCCCAGGGGGGGCCCGATTGGACGAGGCCGCTCCAGCGTCCCTCGGCGCCCCGTGGCTTGCCGCAAACCTCTCAGTCATCCCATGCAAGCAAGCAAGCCGCCCTTGAGCGAGCCCGTCCAGCGAGCCCCAGCGCATTCGGGCTGTGGGAGAGAGCGCGCTGGCGGCGGCAGCCTAGGGAGTAGGTACCTAAATTATCCGTAGGTACGTAGTAAGTTAGAGAGCCTCTAGTACCAAGGTAGCCAGCGCCAGCAGCGGGCGCCAGCCAGCCAGCCCGGCCATTGGCGCCGAGCGCGTCCGTCGTGAAACCCGCCTCCTCCTGTCAGGGGCCCTGAAACGACAGCCTAATTCGTCCTGTCCAATGAGTCCCGACGCCCGTCTTATCCTCCCCTTCTCCCCTCCGCCTGCCATCTTTTCTTGTCATGCCTGCCGTTTTCGGGCATCGGCGCGTGTGAGTGAGTGCCCCCACGCCTCAACCCCCGGCACCGAGGGCCGTGTCCGGCCGGGACGACCCCCGTTTCCTGTGCCTGGCCAGAGAGGAGGCGGCCGCGCTGCCCTACATGACTCCCGCTGCCCTACATGACTTCCTGGTCGTGTCGGTTGTTTGGGGGTTTTTTTTCTTTTTTTTTCTCACGGTCGCTGTCTGCCTCCCGAGCAAGGCCACGACGACTTTGCTGCCACTCACTGGCCCACCGTAATACTGGCTGGCTGTGTCGGGCAGGGCAGCCTTGGCATGACTTGTTGTTCTTCCTTGTCCGCAACCAGCAACTTGGAATCGGACTTTTTCGCCCATGCACGAGTGGTTAAGCATCGAGGAGAAAAACATGTCAGCCAACGCCTTGGGACCTGGCGGTGCAGCCGACGTCCCTTGCGCAATGCAGGGGAACCGGCGCCGTGGAAACTTTGTTGGCCACTCCCTCTCCCCCTCTCTCTCCCTCTCCACCAACGCTTCCTTCTCATGTGCGCGCGCCTTCGTCATCGCCACACGCTCTCATTCTTTCTCGTGCGTCGAAACGAAACATGCGCCACCCAAAAGAAGGTTCATGATGGATCCTGTCCCAGGCAGGCGAGGAGGACCAAGAGTCATCAGCATGGCCCAGCAGACCACCTGTTGCACCGCGACGTCTCTAGGAGGAATGCGTCTTCTTTCCATCTCGGCCTTCGTCGTCCGGGAGGTGTTAGCTATGCCTACCTACCCTTCATCTGTCTACTGTAGATTGAATGAGGGGGGGTGGAGTGACACGCCCGCCGTCGAGAGGGCGGTTCGTCTCACGTCTAGGGATCCCAGCATCACCACCTCCATCCCTCTTCAGTCCCGTCCATGGCATGAAGGGCCGATGGAGTCATAGAGTGCGCAAGGGGGTATTGGTGGCCCCCCCCCCACAGATGTCGACTCCCAAGACGCCCGCCCCCCGGTCCTTGACACACACACACGCACGCACACACACACTCAAGACGAGGAGAAAAAGCCGTCGAGGGTGTCGAAACACTGCCTCTCCCGCAGACACGGAATCTGATTCATGAGGCTGCCGGGCTTGAATCGCTTGACATATCGTCGGGCCGCCTTCATTTCACCTCGTCCCTCCCTCAGTTGCTGACTCGATAAGGAAGCTCCTTTCAGAAAGGCCGGCCGCACCAGGAATTCTAGCCTGGACTATCGGTGCTCCTCGGTCCCTTCTTTTCCCCTGTCCCTCGTCATTACATTGGCCAGGCCGGTACGTATCATCCAGTAAAGGCAATAGACGAGAATGATGGATCTTGCTCATTGTCGGATCCCCACACTGTAATCAAGGTCCACTCGTCCCGTGTGTGTGTCTGTGGGGGTGTGTGTCTGTGTGTGTGTCTGTGTGTGTGTCCGTCTCTGTGTGTGGATGAGCTGGATGTCTCGGTCTCCCCCGCACGCTCTCCCTCATCTAGGCTGCTTCTTCGCCTTTCTTCGTCCCTTGATCCATCGAGGACTAAATTGCCCACTGCGACGATGAGATGAGAAGATCAAGGGGGGGCAAAAGCCACAAAACGAGCGTGGGTAAGCAATGACTGAGGCGTGCCCCCCCCCCATCGCCATCCCCCGGCCCGTCGCTGGCATGGGGGGATCGCGCACCTACAACCACACAACTGCCCTATTCCCGTGAAAGAAGGGTGGGGGGCCAGACAAGACACGGTGTGCGCAGCATGTCGTCGTCGCGCTCGAGGCTCGCCATCGCTGCGCACCGCCGGGCATTAAAAGTAGCATCGTGCCTCGCGCACTCCGTCCCGCGGCCGTTACTTGTCGGCGGCACAGCCTCCCCTCCTTCACCGCACAACGCATGAACCGATTCTTCGGCCCGCTTGGTTTTGGACGAGACGAATCAATGAGGCAGACTGACTCTGGCCTTTTACTGGTTTCTCCCCGGTAGCGGTACAGTATAGCTTAGTCCAGCATGCCCGTCTCATCTTGCGTCTCCCTTGTTGAGACGCAAACCTACTGAAGAAGAATGGCCGCGAGTCAATGAGAAGACGCTGCGACGGGGATGTGTGTATTGGCCCCCGCCGTGCATTGCCCGAGAAGGATCCGTGCCTACAGTACGGAGTAGAGGAGATGACATTGAAGCTTGGGTGTGTGAGCGTTGTAGTTGTAAATCCAATCCAGACCGGCTCTTTACATGTTGACTTATTGGAGGGCGTCCGAGCAGCACGCTTCCCGATGCCGATCAGCATGAAGATCGCACCGCAAGGGGCAAGGGCATTGAAATTAGGCTTTGCATCGCGGACATGCTATGCTCCTCTCCCTTGATTGCTATTGTTTGCCGGCGAAGCAAGGCCTCGTCACCATGCGCCATCCATGGATCCAGGCATGGAGCCCACTCGCTTTGGCATGACCCCCTGTTTCCACTCCTTGTTTTACTCTTGTCATTCATCCATCGTCTTTCACCATCTCTATGGAGTAGCTGCTCGAGGGTTTTCGACGCAGTAGAGTCTGTGTCTCTCCCTGTATAATTTCTTTGCTCCCTCCCCTTGCGTGCCGGACCCCTGCCCGGAGTACAAAGGTACAAGGCAGCGGCCGTTCCGCCGCCACATTCGAGGGCCCGCCCCCTCCCCCCGCGGCGTGCGCGAACAAGCCACCCGACCCCCGCCGGCGACATGTGGGTGTGGCTGAGAGCAAACCCGCCCGGCGGCCCCGCGGGCAGCGTGGCTGGACAGAGACACGCAGCGGCCAATCAGATGCGGCGCTCCCTGCGTCTCCTCGCCCAGCTTTCTTTCCAGTCTCGGTACGGTTACAGTACCTTGCATTCACCCCGTCGACACGCCTTTTGACGCCCTGTTCCTGACAAAGACGTTCTGCTAATAGATAGCGTCTTGCTGATGATGGCTTCATTGCTTATGCATCCCCGGACAGGCTGAATGGCCAGCCAGCGCCCGCTTACACGCATTCTCTGATCCATGCACAGCTATTCGAAGCCCTCTTGTTGCGTCTCAGCCCTCGCCGACCGCCATTCTCACGTTACTTGGTCCCATGTTTGAACGCAACGTACGGATATCTGCTATGTTGGCTGGACCAAGCTGATCGGCAGGGGTGTGCGGACGGGCCCCGATTACCCCAGCATTTAGCCTTGCCCGTCTGTCTGCATGTTGCTTTGTCCTGCTCTTCTAATCGTCCTGGGCGCTCTCTGGCTTCCCCGCCCGCCGTGCGTGCGCACTTGTACGAATATCGAATCTCCTCCTCCCTCGCCATGCCATGCCATGCCCCCATGTGTATCAAGATCGCGAAACCGCATTCCACCATGCGTCAAAGCCCCTTCACCCGCAGTGCCATGTCGGCCGGCCCTCCCTCTCCGGCGCCATGGCCCTCATCTCCCTCCCTTGCTTCTGCAACCTCTCTCTGCCGTCCCCTCATCGCCATCGATGCACGTTGGCTCTCGCCCAGATCCCCCCGCAGTCCAAGCGGCCGCCGTCGCCCTCTGCCGGGAACCAGGTAATGATTTGTCCGGGCCCGCCCCCATCTCCCCCCCTTTTGCGTCCACGTCCCAAAGTCCCTGGATACTGGCCCTTGCTTTTCCACGCGGCCTCTTCTCGCCGCTCCAGCAATCAGGCAACGAAAAGGAAAGCAAAAAAGGAGCTAAAAAAACCCTTTCGTCTCGCCGGTCCAGGCCCGGGGGGGGGGCGAGGCACAGTCGATCGGTCCGTCGGGGTTTTTCCAGAGCGGCATCACTGTCCACGCCTGTGTACACATGTCCGTGCGTGTGCGTGTATACAGTAATATCGCAAGGTGCCGCCCATGTTTGGGACGCCTCTTCGTGTGTCACGGGCCGGCCGACCACCGAGACAGCAGCAGCTGCACGAGGGTGACGGAGCCCTGCTTCCTGCTTTTCCACGGCACCGCGGCCTCTCCTCGGCGGGCCTGGTTCTTTGGCCCCCGTTGTCCGGCAAGGACACGCGGGCCGCGGGGATACAAACCTGGCCTCGGCTGCTTTGGCTTTGCAGCGCGTGCTTGCATGTCTGTGGGCTCTGGTCCGAGGGGTTTCACACCATCGTGTATGACAATACGGGGCACCCAAAGCAGCATGCATCATCACGGTTGCCGTCGCGGAGAGACCCGGTCCCCCCCCAGCTTCAGCCTTCGCCTCTAGTCTGCTAGCCGAATAGGTAATAATCAAATCTTTCATCCCATCAGTCTCCCGTCCCGCTTCTTCCCCGGCAAGCCACCGCAGCAAACCCGTTTCACCCATCCCGTCGTGGCGCTCACACGAGGAACGTGAGCAGCATCCCCTACTTCGCACCACGCAGCACAACAAGCCAGGTGCCGCGTTTCATCAGGCGCCCGTGTCACCGATAAAGTTCGCACTTGGTCATTTACGCCTCGCCCTTTCGTCCGATGGCGTAGAAATGCATTCTCGGCGCGTCTGCGCTTGGCGGGCCAATCATGGTCTGTCCCGTCTCCCCTCTCATTCATTTGCCGGGCGCCATGCGCAGATGCCGCGCTCTGGACAAATCAATATCAAGGCCTCGATGCGCCTTGAGACTCACTGCCACTCGACGGGCCCGAGACAAGACCCGCCCCAAGAGCTGCAGCGGTAACGCGGCCCCGTCACCCCAAGGCCCATGCGGGCCATGAAAGGAGGGAAGGACTAGATGCCGCTTCAACTTGGCGAGTATGCAGGGTCCTCGCCACGCCCTGCCTCGTTTCTCGACTGGCGGTGGAGACGCTTTGCTCTTCGCGGGCCGCGCATATTCGTGAAACCCCTGAGCCGTATTGGCGCAAAGCCTCTGCGTCGGGTGTCGTGCAAATCACGGAAAAGCGCGTCACGTAGTTGCGTGCCATAATCGTCTATTATCGTGCCATTCCGAACCCAGACCGGTCTACTCCGTACCGTACATGATAGATGGGACAAAAGGAAAATTTCTCTGCCTCGCGAGGAAGCCCGCCTCCTCCCGCACCCCCTGGATAAGGTCGTTTTCTCTTGGGCTCGTGGAGAAAAGCCCTGGACGCATTCCCGCTGCTCGGCACGTCCAGAGGCTGCGTGGCCGCATACGCGGACCGTGCCGGACAGCGACCAGGGCACCGTATCTAACTCGTCAAATCTTTCACCTCGGTCGAATGCCTGCCCCCCTCTCTCTGCTTCCAAGATGGTTCGGAAAAGAAGATGCGGTCCTCGTTTGTAGGGATGCTGGTATGGCATGCCGTGGCGTGACCAATCTCGGGCGTCCATCGTCTCGCAGATATCCTGAAAGTCCAAAAGGATAACAAGGCACGACACCAGCCTCCCAGACGAATCACATCGTGTGTGCTCGTGCGGGCGGGCTTCACACATGGTACGCGCGCGGCATCCCTCCCTAATGGTAGTAGCCGTTGACGCGGCCCACGGCTGCCTGCTGCTGGGCGGCGTAGTCCTCAAAGTAGGGGTGGTTGCAAGCCTGCTTGGCCGAGATGCGGCCGGCCGGGTCGTAGACGAGCATCATCTCGAGCAGATCGAGGCCCTTTGTGTCGAGGTTCTGGCAGAGCGAGTTCTTGTAGTTTCGCTGCCACTTGGGGAACGACGACTTGAAGTCGGGGTACGACGTGACGCCGGGCCACAGCTCCTCGGTCGGGGTGCCGAGCGCGCTGGCAAGAAGGCGTCAGCCAGGCACACAAAGGGCGAGGGACAATTGCACTCACCGGAAGATTTTGAAAATCTCGTCAATCTCCGAGTCGCCGGGGAAGAGGGGTTTCCGGGTGCACATCTCGGCAAAGATGCAGCCGACGGACCACATGTCGACGCCCGTCGAATACTGGCGGCCGCCGAGCAGGATCTCGGGGGCGCGGTACCACAGGGTGACGACCTCGTGGGTGTATGTACGCAGGGGCACGCCAAAGGCGCGGGCGAGGCCAAAGTCGGCGAGCTTCAGGTTGCCGTCCTTGTCGATGAGCAGGTTCTGGGGCTTGAGGTCGCGGTGCAGGACGCGGTGCGAGTGGCAGTACCGGATGCCCTCGCATAGCTGCGTCATGAACTTCTGGATGACGGTGTCGTTGAGGCCGAGCTGCGTCACGTTGATGGAGGAGCCCTCGGGCAGGGCCTTGCCGCGGCCGCCGTCGCTGACGGGCAGGGCCTCCATGTACTTTTTGAGGTCGAGGTCGAGGAACTCGAAGACGAGGTACAGCTTGTGGCCGTCGGCGTGGACAATGTTGAGCAGGCGCACAATGTTGGGGTCCTTCATCTCCTTGAGCAGCGATATTTCGCGGATGGCGGTGCTGGGCACGCCTTCGTCCTCGGCCTCGAGACGGATCTTTTTGAGCGCCACGATGCGCCCGCTGTTGGCGAGGTCGCGAGCCTTGTAAACAACTCCATATGTTCCTGCAAGCGGAGCGATGCTGTCAGTCGGAGACCGGGGGGGGGGGGGAGCAGGTTGGGACGCAGCTCACCCTCGCCGACCTTTTCCAACTTCTGATAGTTTTCCATGGTCGAGGCCGCCCGCCGGGTGCACGAGGGCAAACAAGCGAAGGTGGGTGGGATGGATAGGAGGGCCGGGGCGTGTCGCTTGTGCAGCCCGCTCGTCGAGACTGTCGCTTTTGTCGTCGTCGTCGTCGTCGTCGTCGGGGAGGCAAAGAGAGAGAGCACAGGAGATGGGGGGGGAAAAGAGGGACCCGAAGTGGTCGTCGCCCACCCCCCCGTTCTAGGCCTAAGGGATTGCACTACAGGCGGTTCATTAGTTGGTCGATGAGGGGTCAATCAATAAACTCGCGACGACGCGGGGAAGACGCGCCCGCCTGGACAAGACAAGACAAGCAAGAGGCTGAGCTGCTGGATGGGCGCTATTCTTAGCCCCAATCGACCTTTGCCATCATCCTCTTTTCTTCCTTCTCTTTTCTTTTTTTTTCCTCTTCAGCTCGTCCGTTGCAGAGCCTCCAAAAGAGAAGGTCTGGGATTGCTGTGTTTACTATGCGTCCGCTCGTCTCCCAACCATCCATATGTACACCCGGATTGGGCCTGGTTTGTTTGTTTGTGTCCCCAAGGTTACCAGGCGGGGCATATCGATAACTTCCACCGTGCCTCTTCGTCGTCCACCACCCACTCTTCCTCCCCAGCCATAGACCAAGACAACCTTTCAACTTCCTTCCCGTCATGCCTCGGCCTTGCTTCCCGAGCATGGCTATTCCCGTGCCTCTGTTCGGCAACAAACACGGTGCGAGGCGACCAACAGCAGCCACAACCCTTTCCCTTGGCGTATACAGACGTGTCCAGTACTGTAATCCAGCCTCCTAGCCCTCCTTGCGCCGTAAATCAAGAATCTTGCCCAGGCTCAGCCTCCCCTTGGCCCCCCATCCCGATCGCCCAGCCTCCACGTCGGGCCGTGTGGCCACGTACCAGCTCCACGCCCGCCTATCCAGCTCCTCCCTCCCGAGCACCCCCTGCCAGCTCGCGTACAGGAGCCTGATGGCCCCGAGCACCCGTCCCAGGTTCTCCTGCTTGTCCTCGCTGCTCGCCGCCGCCGTCATCTTCCTGCCTCCTCCTCGCCCGCCCTCTTCCTCCTCCGTGGCGAAGCTCCGCAGCAGGTAGTTCCTCGCGCCTTCGGGCCGGTGCGTGGCCATACCCACCGTCGACGTGGCCGGCTTGTCGTCTTGCGGGTCCAGCGCCCACACGGCTTCGCCCGACAGCGTCGACGTCCGCCGCTGGGACAGCAGCGCCTCGTTGACGCACTCACGCATCAGCCGCCACCGGTCAGGCCCCAACATGACGCCCCCGAACCACCGCGTCAGCACCACCACCGTGTTCTTGACGTCGGCCTCCCGCATCAGGCCCAGCATGAATGCGCCGCAGCCTGACTCGCCGTCGTCAAAGGACGCCTCTTGCACTAGCGGCGAGTTCCCGTAACTTGTGCGCGCAGCCCAGGCGTTGTGAGTGGCAGTTTCTAGATGGGGCTTCTCGGTCATGAGCTGGTTGACCAGGCCGGCCCTTTGGCTTGATGCCGTCAGTGACGCTGCGTGAGCGATGAATATGGATGACCTGGCGGTCAGCCTCTGGCTCGCCGACCACGTCTTTTGGCGCTGGCCTGTTGCTTCTCCCGGTGCTCTCGCCGTGCTCGGTTCTGAATCCTGATTCTTGGCTCCCTCCGGAGACCATGTGTAGCCGCCTCGTTTGAGAACCGGAATGTCCCGCCCCAACACGCGCACCTTTGGCTGGCCCTCGGGAATGTGCTCCTCCCCTCCCGCCTTTTCGATCCCCAAGCTCACAGCCTTGGCCCTCGAGTTGGCGCTCACCACCGCCTGCGCCAGGCTGAGTCGGCTGCTGGGCGGCTGCTCAGGCATCGTCAGCCGGAGCAGCTCGACGGCAAAGGCAAGCACCAGCGGGGCCCTGTTGGTCACGACCGTGGTGGCCCGGATGACGTCTTCGTCCTCGACGAGCGGCAGGCTCAGCGCCAGCTCCAGCTCGTCGGGCGTCATGGAGCTGTAGTCCAAGTCTCGCTTGTGGGGCTCCAGCCTGGGTTTCTTTGCGTTTGGCGACGTCGAGTCGGCGGCCGGACGCTTTGTTGCCTTCTTGCCGTGGCTCTTGCATGCTGCGTGCAGGCTCTTTGCCAGCTTGGCGTCGCCCATGGCCGACTCGACGCTGTTGAGGGGGGCTGCTGCGATCTGGTCGATGCTAGGTTATCGGCAAGTCAGCCTGCGTGCTTTCAAGGTGAGACTCGTCCGTCCTACCTTCGTAGGTTGTTTGACTGCAGCGATTTAACATGGCCCATTGCCGCCATCATGGAGACTTTTCGAGACGTGAGCATTCTCAGCAGCTCCTGCAGGTCGCCCTGGCCCGCCATGGCTTCTTTCTTGACAACAGTCGATGAAACTAGCAGAAGTGCTCAGTGTCATCCGTTCGTGTCGCTGTACAGTAAAACCCCGGTTCATTTAAACTCACGCTCCTGTAGGGTATGCCAAGTGCGTCGAGTCGATGCCGCCGGGACCTTCTTCCCCACTCCTCCAGGGCGTCGGGCCGCCCCCACAATCCGACCACTTTTTCGACGCCATCACTTACCGGCGCTTTGCCATTGCGACTCCGGGGCGACATTCTTTTTCTCCAAGGATATGCACACAGATGACAGGGCCTTTGCGGGGCATCGCCAGCAGGGCCGCTTGCTCGTCGCAATGGTGCCGCCTCGCCAGCTCCTCCTCGCGAGCCTCACACCAGCCCCCGGGGGCTTCTTCGCCGGTCAAGAAGCATCCTCCTCCTCCTCCTCCTCCTCCTCCTCCTCGCCCAAAGACTCCCTCCCGCGTCGCCAGACCGTATAAGCCGTACGCTGCGAATGCCCCCCTTCCCCGTGAAAGCCCGCGGGTTATAACACCTCCGCCGCATCTAGGACCACGCGCCGACCAGGCACAACAACACCCCTACCGCCGCCCCCCCAGCCCGACACTCTCCTCAGCCTCTGGCGCCGCTCCTGGATCCCCCTCACCGGCGGCGCCCTCCTCGCAGGATGCCTCGGCTTCTACATCGTCGGCACTGCCGTCGCGTCCCTCGACACCTGCCCGTGCCGAGACGAAAAGACTGCGCCCACCGGCCGCCCCCCGGCCTTGACGGGCGACAATGCCGAGCGGTTTGACAGGGACCTCGACGGGTCCGAGTGGTGGATGGGCATCACGGGCCTGCGCCGCCAGATTGCCAAGCGTGCTAAGGGCCATGTGCTCGAGGTGGCCATGGGCACCGGTCGCAACTTGGAGTATTACAACTGGCTGCCGCTGTGCGCCGTGGCCGAGGGGCGCAGCGCGCCTGGCCCTGCGTTTCCCGGCATCGCGTCCTTTACCGGCTTGGACATTTCCGTCGACATGCTTGACGTCGCCCGGAAAGGTCTCGTCAGGGCAGTCCCCCCCATGGCCTCGTCGGCTGCCCTCGTCAAGGCCTCCACCATGGCCGATCACTCTGGCGGTCAACTCTCCTTCCTTCGCGGCCACCTCCGACTCATCAACTCCGACACCCACCGCCCGCTGCCGCCGCCGCCTGCCACATTGCCCGTGAAGCCAGCAGCCGATGCCGATATGAAATACGACACCGTCATCCAAACCTTTGGTCTCTGCTCCGTCTCCGACCCCGTTGCCGTCCTCTCCAACCTCGCTTCCGTCGTCAGGCCGGACACTGGCCGCATCATCCTGCTCGAACACGGAAAGGGCTGGTACGGTCTGGTCAACGGCCTGCTGGACAAGTATGCCGGCAAGCACTTTGACAAGTATGGCTGCTGGTGGAACAGGGACATTGAAGCTTTGGTTGACGAGGCAGTCAAGACGACTCCGGGACTCGAGGTGGCCAAGCTCCATCGCCCCAACTTTTGGCAGTTAGGCACCCTCGTCTGGGTCGAGCTCCGAGTGACTGACCGGGCGTGAGCGCTCACAAAACACATTTCCCTCGGCAGGCACTGTACTTAGCACTCAAGGACGTGTATATGTAGCGCGTGCAGTGCAGAGTGGCATGTCGTTCTTGGAGATTCCCTTACTATGTACAACCCTGTGCGCCTTCGTATCCATGGTTTTTCGTACATGCATCCAGATCGTCGCGACATCGCAACCAGGAGAGAAAAAGAGGCGCCGTCTACCTGTACATGTTGTACAAAACGCACCACGCGTAAATCTTGTGTCAAATATTCCGTTCCCCAGGCGGCAAGTCTTCGTTTTTCGCCGACTTTTCCCAAAACTCCATGCGCCAGTCGCAAACTCAAAAAAGGACAAGTCTTAGATCTAGCATCCCTCTAGAAGACAGTCGAGCTCGTCAATCTCAATGCTCTCGGCGCTTTGATCCCACTCAAACATTTTGTTGATCTTGAGCCACGCGTCGGCGTCGTCCTCTTTGCGCAAGGTTGACATGACGCTCGGCTTCATGGCGGGGCTCGTGATAAAGGTAGCAGCGGTGGCGGTTCGGGTTTCACCAAACCAAATGTCGTCCCGGAATCCGTACTCCATGGCTGAATTACGGTCCATGGTGTCCGGGATGGGCAGCTCGTCGCTGAGTTTGCGTTTCTGCAGCACGTCGGCCGTTTGCGTGAATTCGCGCTCGTCCTTTTCCAGCGGCGGCGAGTCGTGTCGCATGTCCCGGGATTGCCTCAGGTAGCGGGGCTTGAATGACCCGATGGGGGTCATGGGCATGGCGAAATCAGCGAAGTCATCATCGCCATCGTCAAACTCTGGCGATGAGAGGTCGACCTCGGGCGATGGACTTAGTTCTCTCCGGCGGGCCTCGACGTCGTCGGATCCCGAGTCATCGGTAAGAGAGACGGACGGGGTAATCATGGCAGGATGAACCGCTCGTGTGACGCTGGGGTCGGGAAGCGGCTGCCGGGGGTATGTGGTGAGGAAAAAGTAGGTTCGGCGTGGGTGAACTGTCTCGAGCTCCTTGGCTAGCGGGCAGGGTGCCAGAGCAGACCAGCAAGGTCGCTTCATGTAGGAGGCAAGGCGAGAGGAGATGATGGCGCACGGATTTGCAGATCTGCGGGGAGAGGGGTTAGTGAATGTGGGAAGTCCAAGGTGCGCTCACGGGCACTTACTGTTGCACAGACGACAGCTTCTGGGATAGAACGGTCGCCAGCTCCTTGATGAGATGGGGCCGGTTCGCGGTCGACTGCAGCTGGAGGATGGACGCCTCGACAATGTCGTCGTTGATGCCCTCGAGAACAATCTTGGGCCTCTGGCTAGACGCGTCCAGACCAGCGGCGGGAGGGGGCGAAGGCGGCGGCGTCTGCTCGACGGCCGTGTCGGCAGCGTGGGATCTCTTGTAGCGCTTGCTGGGATGCGACTCGGGTGAGTGCGAACGGGCGTCTGCAGGAGGGGATGCCGAGGGGACAGACGCCGACGACGAAGCATGTCGGGCAGCGCTCTTGGATGCAGCACGAGCGGCGTGGGTGACGGGGATGTGGATGCCCAAACTGAGCAGGGAGAGCGACTTGCGGCGCGTATTGTACGGCATGTTTCGGGTTGGCGTTGCCTGGCGGTCGACGGCGGCGGTGGTGATGTTGGTGATGAAGGTTATTGTTTGTTCAAGGGGAGCAAACGGGCGATGGCGTTCGAGGTCGAAGGGGATGAGGAACGAACGCGCGACGGCGATTCTCCGGTACGCAGCTGAGGAGACGGGGTCGCACGGAGTAGTGACCGAGGGGGACAAGGGAGGGGGAATGCGAAGATTGGGGGCAAGGGGGTTTTGGACGGTCGCGAGATGGAATCCCACGAGAAATCGGGGCGCACGGGGAGTTGGGCAACAAGAGGGCGGTCAACGACGAGGAAGGAAGAGGGGTTTGTTAGGGAGGAAGGAGCAAGTTTGGGGTGCGGCTCCACGGGGGGGGGAAGGCAGGAGCTCAGGCGATTTCTGGCGGTTGGCTGGACAAGAGGAAAGGCAGCAGAGCTTGAACTTTTTTTTTCTTTCCCCCTGCATCCTATTGGCCGGCAGGTGGCTGCGAGCTTGCCGAAGTGGGCCCTCTAAACGTCAGTGGGGCCCCCCCGATGCAGTGTCACCAAAAACCGGGGCCCTCAGTGAAAAGGGAGGCGCATTCCAGCAAGGGTAGCAGGTTCGCAACGGTACGTACTGGCGGCCTGGACAACCGCCCACCGTCCCGGTACCGGTACATGTGTTCATTCACGGCCTTCCCTTGTCATCATTGTCGCCCGTGCAGTGTTCTGGACGGCGGGCCGACGACGGCTGAAGGCAAAGACAAGAGAGAGGCATGTTTGGCACAGACTCGCGTGTCGTCCATTGATTCGATCTGCGTCATTCGAACATACAATATACACAGCTGGCCCACGCGAGACGGGGGTGTCGCGGTCGTTTGCTCCTGTCTGCACACTGCACATGCATGCGTGTGAAGGTGAACAAAGCTGACCAACAGTACCGCTACTTCCTCCCTTGAAACCTCGTGGCGGATCATCTGGTCGGGCCGGGCGACCCAGTCTGACGCAGAAATCCAGGGACCTGCTGCTCTTTCTTTCCCTTGTTTTTTTGCCACGGACAAGGCACTGTACTGTACTGTAGTATAGATGTAGTTAAGTTATGTATTTCTTCTTTACAGTGCTCAGGTACTTCGCTACCTGCCTACCTACCTACTCTACGTATCTGAAGCGACAAATCATAGTACAGGGGAGAGACTTCGAAAGCCCCACACCATCCTCCATGACCCTTTTTCTTCGTTGCGTCTGCCAACCAATAGTCCCGAGACAGCAGCCTACTGTACTGTACGGTGAGTTACTGTGCAAAATAAGGGGGGCTCCGCTCGATGGCTTTGTTTTTCTTCTTCTTCTTCACTTGTCTCGTCCTTCCATCGGCCCAGCGTTTTTTTTGTTTTTCCCCCGTCCGACCACTGTCTTGTCGTTTCAGCTGGCGCAGCCGCTCTCGCCAATCGAAACCAGGAGCTCCGGCTGCCTTTCTTTTGCATGTCGCCATGGGCTGTTGGCTGCCTGAGTCGTGACCTCACCATTGCCTGCTAGTGATGATACCTCGGGGAAAAGGCTGGCGGGTGTGTTTGCCGGACGGATCCAGTACCACTCCGTGCCCGTCCACGAGCCTCTTTCCCTTGCCTCTGATCATCCAACCACGGGGAGCTCTTTTCCAGCGGCTCAGGCTTGCCGGCATCTCCCGCGGGCCGCGGGGACCTGGTGACCGTGTACATATGGTCACACAGATTCGTACCTACATACAGTACATGAGATGATGCACATCTCGCAGTAGCACGGCCCAGTCCAGATGCGACCCCGGGCCGCGGCGCTCTGCAGGCAAACCGCAGCCTGTCGGCAGCACGACGTCGTTTGTCTCCATTCCACCCCCTTCCTTGCCATGCCTGCGCATGGTTATGCTTGTTCCGGATGGAGCACCATTGGCCCCTTATCGTCGGCTGTTGGACGGGACGGTACAGTGCCGTACTGTACATACTTGTGCTGCAGCATCTGTCCATCTGTCCATCTGTCCATCTGTCCATCTGTCCATCCTCCAGGCCGCTGCCCCAAGAGGCCCGGGAACCAGTCTATCCAACCCGTTCGTCCCATCTGCTCTACTCGAGACTTGCACAGTGCAAAGTCCAAATGGTGAATCTGCTCCAGTACAGTACGCAAGATTAACTAATACTCTGCTGGCTCCAGGGTAACCGGGCCTGAAAAAGGGTCCAGGCCCGGGTGGGGCGTCCTCATGGAATTGCCCAAGCCATCCCAGCAAGCCGTTTTTGCTCACTGACCGAACGGGCTGCTTGCACCGCCTACTTCCTGTGCGCACCCGCCATCGCATCTTCAAGGCTGTTCGCATCCAACCACATGTCTAACCACATGTCGAATATCATCCCGGGCTTGGGCCGCCGGTCGCCAGTTCCACTCGCGACGCGCGCGCGCCCTATAGTTGACTCGAGTATCCGCAATGATACGATAACCGGCTGATCAACAACGGCCGCAAGTCCACCACGCCTCCATACGCTTACACGGCCACCCTCGGTCGGCCAACAACCCCGTTTAAACCCTCTCCTTTCTGCCTGAAGCTGCCTCGCAATGCTCCGAGATACGGAATCAACCTCGAATGACACAAATGACACACCAGAGGACCTCGGCACAACGAGAGGGTAGACTCGGCTTAGGCAAATGACGACTCCCTCATGGACTTCAGATAAAGTATCCTCTTTCGCCCACTTGCAAGACGCAGCCCATCATCGTCGCCACCATGGAACTCCCCTTTGTCACTCTCGACGTCTTCACAGAGACTCGCTTCCGCGGCAACCCCGTCGCCATAGTCACCATCCCCGCCTCGGGCCCTAAGCCTACGCAGCAGCAGAAACAGACCGTCGCCCGCGAGTTCAACTTGTCCGAGACCGTCTTCCTCCACGACGTCCCCGACCCCGCCGCCGACTCCCGTCGCCACATCGACATCTTCCTGCCCTTTGACGAGATCCCCTTCGCCGGCCACCCCACCATCGGCACCGCCGTCGCCCTCCTCGGCCAGGGCGTCACCACCCTCGTCACAAAGGCCGGCCCCATTGCCCTCAGCCAGCTCGGCCCCCGTCTCGTCCAGGCCACCATCCCCCACGATGTCCACCTCCACGCCAAGCGCCCCCGTGACCTGTCCCTCTCCGACGCCCAGCTCCCCGCCGTGGCTCAGATCCGCGAGCTCGAGCTCAACGCCCCCGTCTTCAGCATTGTCAACGGTGTCGCCTTTATCCTCATCGAACTGCCCTCCCTGGAGTTGCTTGCCCAGGTCGAGCACATCAGCACCCCTACCCCTGTTGACCAGATTCTCGACGACGGCTGGCGCAAGGGCTTCCTCGGAAGGTACTACTATGTCCGCACAGACTCTCGCCGTCACGACAATGACCAATCCGTCGTCTCCCTGCGCACCAGGATGATGGAGCACACCTTCGAGGACCCGGCCACTGGCTCCGCGGCATGTTGCTTGAGTTCCTTCCTCAGCACCGTCCGACACGAGCAGGATACCCCGACCCGTAGATACAACATCACCCAGGGCGTCGAGATGGGCAAGGAGAGCAACATCGTCGTCGATGTGGACATGCAAGACTCCATCATTCACACCGTCAAGCTGGCTGGCACCGCGGTCCAGGTCATGAGGGGCCATATTCTAGTCTAGCCTCTAACTGACCATCGCTGGTTTTCGCCGCTCGTGCTCCAAAAGAATGGACCCGACTTTGTGAAAAGCCCGCTGGCCTCGACTCAAGGATTGATGCGCTGCAATGTTTTGTCTCCCTTACAACACGTCCTATCGTACATTTGATACAGGTATTACAGTGCCATGCCGACTTTCGTGCGTCAGTGCCAACCCCCCCAACCCCACGAAACACAAAGACGCCTCAGCCTGTCTGCGTCACTTCTATTCCCAATCAACCACGCGTAATCAATCCGCCAATGCCATGGCCTCGTACCCGTCCGGTCGTGGACAGGCCGCGGCGCCATGCCATGTCGTCGGGCCACAAACTTCAAGACGTCGGTGGGCACCGCTCGTCGTCTACCTCGTTGTCCATGGCAGGCTCTAGGCCCGCTGCAGGACGGCTGCGAACCTGTCGGCAACCTGTGTGTGGCCAATGTCAGTCTATCGCCTCAGAATCAGTCAGAAATAGCCCACCTCTGGAGTTGACTTGACGAATGGGAGGTCGAAGAACATGTACTTTTCGTTCTTGACCAATTCGAGAATCGTGTACATGAGCCCCCACGGCTGAGGCCAGAAGCCAACAAGTCGCTCCAGGAGAACCCGCGTAATCTCCTGCCGAATCTCAGACTCCTCGGGGTCATTCAAGTCCTTTCCAAATATGTTGAGGATGAGTTGGCTGAAAAAATCCGTGTGCGCATTGGGAAATCGCAGCTGGTTGACCATGCCGGATAAGAGGTAGTACCTCGCCTCGGGTGGAAGCTCGTGGACCAGAAGTGACAGCGTCGACACATCGGGCTCGCTGCCGTTGACGGAGGCCGAGTTTGCTGTTTGCGAGCCACGGTCCGCAGCGTGATGCCCAACGTACATAAGAACCGCCCCGATCACGTGGTTATTTGCGGCTACTGCGACGTGTCCAAAGGCGGTTTCCTTTGTCATGTTGTGTGTCATGGCATGCGCAATCTGGGCAACCGCGTCTTCCGACGGCCCGCTCTGCAGGATCTGCTCGAGGACATTGAGAAGCCCGCATTCTCGCAAAATCGCCACCGATTCGTCGATGAGCCCAGGATGCGTCTTCATCTCCTCCATCCGCTCGACCTTGAGTCCCGGATGCATCGGGTCGGGCAGCTTGCCGTAGCTTTGCTGAGGGTTGGCAGAGAGAATCGCGTTGAGCAGCTGGGTGCAATGGGGCGGAATGCTTGCAGACAACTTGACGTGATTGGCCGCCAAGAAGTCCGGAAAGTCGTGCTGAAGGACGACGAGAAGTTTGAGCGTGGCTCGGTAGACCTCCTTGGTTACAGGCGACACGCTAAAAGCTTTCAGCTGCTCACTAAGGCAGTCCAGAAGCTGGACAATCAGCTTCACAGAGGGGCCCCATCCGGCATTGTCTGGAATCCGCAGCAAGACCGGGAGGAAGACTCGGTGCTGCAGAAGAGAGAGCCAGCCAAAGATGAAGCCGGGGAGGCGGAGCGGTCCAAGTGCTTGAAATCTATGCGCAAATTTCAACGTCATGTTGCGCTGCTCCTCTTCTGCGAGGTCCTCGAACATGTTGTGCGTCTCGTGCAAGAGCATGGAAAACAGGCGGAAGAACACCCTTTGGTTCAGGTGCTCTCCCCTCTTGACGTGGTGATGGTTGAGAACAAGACCGATCAGCACCAAGATGGAGTCGAGAAAGGATGCGCGGGAGGTCGAGCCGTCATTGTGCATTGTGATGAAAATGCTGATCAGCCTCGCCAGAGAGTCCACCGTGGCGTAGGCATCGCCGATGGATCCCGAATGCAGGATGTGATCGAAGCGATCCGCCGACAGGTCGATGGCGGTGCGCACAAAGAGGAAAAAGTCATCTCGCCCGCGGATGACCTGTTTCGCCTGCAGCTGCTGGATGAAGACGCTGGTAGCCTTGGTCGATGCATTATGGTTGTTGCAGAGATGTACCCATTCCTCGAAAACGTACTCCATCTGGTCTTGTCGCACGACTGCTTCATCGCCGTCGGTTGCCCGTGATGGCTGAGGCATGCCCGAGCCCACGAGCTTGCTCTTCAACCGCTGTCCGGGAGGGGAGCTAGGGTCGTCGCAGATCCAGGCCCACGCCACTTCGAGGGATCGCACAAAGTCCGCGTACAGCGCAATCGGACGATTGCCAAGCAGGGAGAGATCGAGCATGCGTTCCAGAAATTCCAGGGAGCCGTCCTTTCGGACCTCGAGTGCCTTGGACATGGCCAAGTCGATGCTCCTCCAGTCCAGCAGATCGGTACGCACCAACGCGGCCAGAAGAGGCAAGCTCAGAAAGTTTGGTCCCGGCTGTTGGCTGAAGAGTGACCGCACGCGATTGTTCAGCGCAGGGCCGGAAATCTTGCGGAGAGTCTCAAGGACATGAACGAGGCTTTCCAGAGTCAGGTTGTCCTCCACCTGCTGGAAGATGAGGGCGCTGATTTGTTCCGCGGCATAGATGGCAAACTCTTCGGAATTCTGCGACGTCTTGATGATGAGCTGGACCAGGGCATCGACAACATCGAGCACCGGATGCGGTCTTGGGAGGCCCGCAAAGTGTTCCTCCCGAGCCTCGCCGGCAACCCGCAAAAGCTCTTGGAGAAGCTTGTTCACGCGATCAGCCAGGCCTCGGACATCCATCTGGAAGCCAGCCGCCCGCCCGCTCGGCATCGTGTTCGCGGCGGCCGTGTGAACCGGAGCGTAGGGCTGGAGCTGGGAGCCCAGGTGTTGGATGGATGGCGTCTCGGCCGGGGTGGGTAGATTCGGGACGGCGTTGTATGGCTCCTGCAGCACCTCGTTTGCCATTGATCGAGTGGCATCCGAGGTGGATGGCGCATGTGAAGCGCCAGAGGTCACGGCGTTGCGCGGCTGCCTGGCAAAGTCCTCATAAATTGCCATCTGCTCGGGGTTGAGGCCATTGTGGTTCGGGGAGAGCTTGTATGGGTTCGGAATGGTCATTCCCCAGCGGTTGACGGTGCCCGAGTAGAACGGCTCGTTCGGCTGTTGAATGCGATGCCGTCTCCGGGCCGCAATATCTTCCTCCAGCAGGTCCTCGATCTCGGGTACCGCTCTCTCCTCAGCCTGCTTTTCAATGATGTTGCAAGCTAGATCGAGGTTTGAGTTCACACACATAATGATTGTACCTTCAGGAAGGCCCGAAGGCAGGTCATTAGCCAGGTTCCGCATATAGTTCGTCATGTTGGCCCGAAGAGGCTCCTTGGAGGTGACCAGAGCCAAGCTACCGGCAGTCGCCTTGACCATGTTGACGGCTGAAGTCCGCAAACGGTTCTCGTCTGGCTCCGAAACAAAATCCTTGCGGATCATCTGCACCGTGGATATAGCTGCAATCGTGATGGACCTGTCCACAACAGGCTGGATAATATCTTGCAGAGCACGTGTCAAGGCAGTTCGCACGATTTCATGCAGACGCGTTGAGCTGACCACCATCTCGTTCGTCGGGGGTATGTTGATCAATGGCCCGACATCGGGTATAGCAGGCGCAACAGCCTGGGGGGACAAGCCTGCGCCAACAACAGACCCAATGCCGTTCAAGGACAGCTTCTCGAAAGCGTCCAACTGATCCTGCGGAAGAATCTCAGCCGCGTCTTCCATTGACGGACGATTGAGAATCTCCCCCGAAGGCTCGATGCTTTTGTGGTCCAGGTTCAAACCCTTGCAGAGCACTTCGATCTCGAATTTGAGGTTGAGCTTCAGCTCGGCATGGTGATAAAGCTCGATGAGAAGGTGAATAATGTCCATGAGCCAGGGGTTAGGGGGTCGGAAGACTGCAGACGAGGCGCCTTGGATGAGAACCTTGCAGACAAAAGGTATCACGACAATGAGCCTCTTCGTGTCGTGGGCTTCGATCAGCAGCTGCCTGAAAGCAATGTTCTTGTGCTTGATGGGCCGATCCCGAGCCAGTGTCAAAAGGCCGAGCCAGCCGCCCAGATTCTTGAGATGCGTTCGTTCCGTCGAGTTCTGCATTGTAAGCTCCGAATTAAGCATCCGGGCTACGCTGATGTAGGTCTCGCGGAGCACCTCGTTCCAGAGGGCATTATCTTCGAAGATTTTCACGAGCTCCAGGTAGACGTGGTGGTAGTTGGGTTGCATTTTGGCCCGCTCTTCGACAAGGTGACTGGCGAACCATTGCCGATGCTTGCGTTCCAATAACTCACGCAGCTCGAGGCGCATGGATTGAAGGGTTCCCTCCGTGATGTTGTTCAGAACAAACTGGATCTTGCCCTGATCCTCATCACCTGGCTCCTCGAGTTCGATACCGGGGGGGACTGGGTCGACACCGATGGCGGCGAAAGGGGGGGCCTGGCGATCGTTGACGACAGGTTCCTCTGGGTTACCGTTCATGAACGAGTCGCCGGCAAAACTGAGACCGTGCGGCGTACCTGCGCCGTTTCGGGAGCGCGCGAGCTCTTCTTCGTGGTCCCTGACAATCTCCTCAGCCTTCTTGAACGCCTCTGTGCCTTGGAGCCCGGGGATTTGCAGCAGTTGTTTGCAGAATCCAGGCCATTCTCGGAAGCGAACCAGGAGTTGCATCAAAGCCTGGAGACCGAATTTGTACATTGGATCGTCCGGCATATGATCCCTCACTGCTTCGAGGATCATTCCCAGGCCAATCTTGAGGGGCAGGTCCGATATCAATTTGTGAGATATTATGCCACCAAAGAGAACGGCCGTTGTTGCTAGAGCCTCCAAGGGATAGTCGACGTAGTGGTTGTACTCGTCGAAAAGGCCGTGGATCATGCAAGCAAAGGCATCTTGGTCCAAGGAATCTCGCGAGTGTTTGTATCGATCCAAAATGTCTACTATGGTGCGGACCTGGAGCTCGTCCCCGTACATCTTCTTGTAGTGTTCCTCCATCTTGCTGTTGGCAGCCGTTGGCAAGGCGTTGCCTTCCCTGCCGTTCGCATCGATGATGTCGTCGTAGCCCTCGCCGTAGTTGATCAATCGAGGGTATGCGGTGATGCAATGGCGTTGAACCAGGATAAGGTCTTGGACCGGCGCCTTGGGCAAAAAGTCTTCAAGTATCTGCAGCAGAGCCGAGACCGTCCGGACTTGTAGGCTGGTGCTCGTCTTCACCGGCGGCTGTCCGTCAGGCGGCCGCTGGAACTGGATTTCCAGGTTGGCTTTGATCATCAAGAATTGCAACAAGGTGCGCGCAATCTCGACGCTTCTGTCTGCGTTGAACCGCGCCCAATTTGCCAAATCAAGACGACCCTCTGCATGCGAAAAGGCGGCGAGATCGATCCCAAAGCCATTGGGGAGATAGATGAGCTCGTCAAGCCAACCATGCTTAATGGCATGATCGAAAACCAGGGGTAGATCGACTGGCTTGACGGCGTGGGCGTCAATCAGCCGCTGAACAACCCAGTCCCTATCCTTCTTCCACAAGCTGTCAAGGACGAAATCGTACTCGGGGGATCGCTTGTACAAGAAGTTTTCGAAGAGCGAGTTCAACGTATCAACCGCCATGGTTGCCCAGGACTGTCTCGGAACTTCAAAGGCAGACACCAAAAAGATGTCCAAGTTGGGCACCACCACCTCTTGAAATAGACGCTTGGCCTCGACGCTCTGCGAAGCGTGGACGGAGTTCAAGGCGACGTTGAAAATGGCGGACAGGGCAGCGACGGAGACGAGAGGATGCTTGACGGCAACTGCAGCCCGTTCCTGCACGTTTGCTGGAGATTTAGCGTAGTCTTCGATGTTGATGCTTCGGTGCAATCCCGGGATTGTAGTCGCGTCGAGCTGCTCCGGCGTCAACGACGCGTATGCACTGACAAAGGACAACTGAGCTTCTGGCTCGCTCCAAGACCCGCCCCAGAGTCGCTGTATATCGAAGTTGAACTTGGGATCCTGGGCAATCGGCAGCAGCGCTTTGTAGAGTCGCAGAAACTGAATCGACGAGATGCGTGCCGAGGCCTGGTCGAAGAGCAGCACGACCTCGGTCCAGTCGAATGTCCTTGGAAGCACCCGCAGCAGAGCAGCGGTGAGCGTTGCCGGATCATGCTGCGGAGTCTGGGTGACGGCCGTGAAGAATAGTGCTGCCGAAACCTGATCGGGACTAAGCTGCATGTTGCTTGGACGACCCTGCAAGTACGAGAGGCATGTCTCCTCATCCCGGGTAAAGTCAGCACCGGTCCTCTGAATGGATCGGGCCAACGAGTTTGCCGGTCTGTCGGCAAGGACTCTGCCAATGTCGAGCGCGGCCAAGACCTCGGAAGGCGGGGCCTGATCCATGGCTACGTATCGCTTGACGACATAGTTCTGAAGATCGCGCCTGGAGGAGGCGTTGAAGCTGGGAGGATGATATTGTAGGAATCGATCGACGACGAACGCAAGGAAGGCGGGCGTGAGATCTGCATGGGCCTCGATATCTGGGCGCGATACGATGTCAATGAAACTCGAGAAGTTTGTCGACAAGATAGCGTCAGCTATGGTGGAAAGAAGACAGGTTAGCTTTAAGCGAGACGTGCAGACGTATCTCACATCGACTCGCCTTTGGTCTTCAAGTCGGAACGAGACCCAGTCTTGAAAGCCAGAGCCAGCAGCGTCTTCTCCAGTGCATCAAGCTTAAAATGTTCCATGAAGGTCGAGAGATCGAAGTCGCGAAAGATGTCCTCGGTGCCGCTTTCCACCGATTCGGCAATCTTGCTGGCTTGGTCGACATCGTGCGCAATTTTTCGCATCTCAGCGACGAGGATGTGGTAACTGCCCGGGTTCGTGATGGGTCGGTTGAGCCCTGGGAAGATCTGTGGCGCATTTCCCGCTACCAGTCGGGTGAGGTATTTGGAAAAAACTTCCATACCGTGTTCATCGATGAGCTGCACAAAGTGTCAAAGGAGCCAACCACGACGAAACGCAAGGGGGGAGGGCTGACCTTTTTAAGCTGATCGACCTGCAATTCCCACTTGGCGCGATCCTTGTCTTCTTTGATGGTACTAAGCAGAAGATAGACTTGGGCGACAACAATCTTGATCAGGGAGTTGGTCCCCGTCGGACTGCTGGTGCTGGGGCTCGCGCCAGCGCTCAGTACACCCGCGTGAGACGGATGCGGCGAGTGGCCAGTTCCCGTCTGGAGAGACTGTGCAGGATTTGGTGAGAACGATCCCGCTCTTGGTGGAGGGACCATGGGAGTGTATTCGAGGGTGTTGAGATATGATGGTGGAGCGCCTGCCTGTGGGGTCGTGGCAGGCAGGTGGGCTCAAGAAGAGAAGGCTGATGATGGGGATGCAGGATGGAAGCGTTGGCAAGGTTCCTACATGGGGAAATGTGCTCGAGCCTTGATCGCCGGGCGTCAAAGAAGACGTGGGTGGGTCGCGCGACCGCCGAGCTTTGAGGCCAGGCGAAGGATGGAGAGAGCTGAGGCAAAGAGGGGGGAGAAAGATGCTGTCGGGAACGAGCTCCGTGGACCACAGGTGCCAACCGCTGTCGGGCGGATCGCCTGAAGACGCGAGCGGTGGGGGGAAGTTCAGTGCGGCTGTTGCAAGGTGTCGTCGGCGATAGCTGGGCTGGGTCTGGACGTGATGGGATCAGATATCGGAGTTCTCGTCGAGGGCAGAGTGATTTGGTCGGTGAGGTAATTGGGTAGAGAGAGGTAGGTGTGGAGGACAAAGTGAAGTGCAGCACAGAAAATGACCCATGCATGGGAGGAACGGCAAATCCCGCCTAGCCCTGAAAGGACGGGAGAGCCGACCCGCAAGATGTAGCTAGGGTCACGTGATAGCTCGTGGCCGTTGCCCAGCCAACCGAGGGCCGGGACCAAACAAGCCACTGCCACCTCGGACCGCCCGTCGCCTCAGCGAACTCACGCCTGGGAGCTTGACATCCCTTGATGACTGCCTTTTCCCGCAGAATTCCAACACTTTGGCGCACGAGCACACGATACGCATCTGAATATATCCATTTCGAAACATACATTCTTTCGGCTGCCTCTCGTAAGGCACGATGCCTGCTGCAACAGCAGATGCTCCAGCCGTCGCTCTGTCCTGTGGGCACTTCTGTCTCAGCCCAACAGCTCTTAATCGCTTAACTGACTATTGACGCAGTCGCAAACAACTTCTGGGGCAAGGACGATGCTGGAGTCGGCCCCCTCCTGGATCGCATGCAGGGCGCGAAGCAGACGTGTGATGAACTCAAGTCTTTCTACAGCGGTGAGCCTCCCCAAGCCAGCGTCCGTGTGCGTCGCGCTCGTCAGCTGCTCACACACCAGAACCGACAGCTCGTGCTTCCATTGAAGATGAATACGCCAGAAAACTCCTCAACCTTTGCCGAAAGTCCCTCGGGACCCAGGAGATGGGCACTCTCCGGACCTCCCTCGATACCGTGCGTGGCGAAGTGGAGTCCATGGCCAAGCAGCATCAGAGCATTGCCGCGCAGATGAAGACGGAGCTGGAAGAGCCGCTGGCCGCTTTTGCGGGGGGCATGAAGGAGCGACGCAAGATTGTCCAGAACTCTGTCGAGAAGCTGTTGAAGATCAAGATCCAGCAGACGCAACAAGTCAACAAGGTCTGCCAACCAACAGCTGGTGCCCAGAGAATTCAAGTGGCTGACTTTTCCACCTCTACTAGACCCGAGATAAATACGAGCAAGAATGCCTCAAGATCAAAGGCTACCTCGCCCAAGGCCACATGGTCATGGGCCAAGAAGAGCGCCGTAACAAGGCGAAGCTGGAAAAGACGCAAATCAGTCTCGCCACAGCCAACACCGAGTACGAGAATGCCGTCAAGGCCCTCGAGGACACCACGGCCAGGTGGAACAGAGAGTGGAGGGCTGCCACAGACAAGTTCCAGGATCTCGAGGAGGAGCGGCTCGACTTTACCAAGAGCAGCCTGTGGACCTTTGCGAATATTGCATCGACAGTATGCGTTAGCGACGATGCCTCATGCGAGAAGATACGCTTGTCGCTGGAGAAGACAGAAGTGGAAAAGGACATTATCCACTTCATCACCGAGCAAGGCACCGGCCAAGAGATCCCTGACCCGCCCAAGTACATCAACTTCTGCCGCGGAGACATCAATGACAGCCAGTCCGAGGTCTCTGAGGACGACAGCTACTCGGTTGCTCAGTTCCCTCGCAGCATCAACCCTGCATTCCGCTCATCCTCCCCCCAACCATCGACCTTTGAATCGCATCACGACCCCAACTCGGCGTTGGCGAACAACTTGGCTCACAGGGAACCTGCCCCATCAACGAGTCGAGAGGCCACTGTGACTCCGCAAAAGCCCCCCCAGCAGATGAGGATGCCTGTGAACGACCAGCATCCCATGGAGCATGCTGCCAGACAAGCATCGTACGATGCCAATCCGCATGGGGGCGTGGGCGCTGTGCCCCACGAGCCTTATCCAATGGACGGCATGACGATGCTCTGCCGCACCGCGCCTGCTTCCGATCGAAGCTCTCAGCATACGTCTGCCAGGTCCTCGAGCCGTGAGTCTCACAGCGACTACTCAAACCTGACGTCCTCTTGCAGTCAGGAGGCTCCCAGCGGAAAGACCTCACCTGCCAAGCAGCACCAGACCCCGGCGTCGAGCCCGGAGAAGCGCGTCTTTAAGAAGAAAAGCGGCTTTTTCCAAAACCATAGCCCCTTTAGGCGCAAGAGCACAAAGGAGGCCCATCCTCCGGCGCTAGCTGGGAGGAGCACCTGGCACGCTTCAAGTGTCGCGAAAATGGGTCAAACGGTTCGTCAAGTCTTGCCGGGCAGCTCAGGGATGGCGTGCTAATGACAGTGTTTAGGATCGAACGGCAAGCCCTGAGCCTATTGACGCCAACACAAGCCTTGCCCTTGGGGTTGGCCAGAACGTGCTTCCAGTCACAACGCCAGACACGCAGAGACACAAGGCACGAGCCGCGGCCGCAGAGTTGGACGAAAATGACCCCATCGCCATTGCCTTGGCAGAGCTCAAGGAAGTCAATTTGGGCAAACAGTCTTCTCTCAGGATGTCTGCAGACCATTACCATGGCATAGCAACTCCTGTTCCCGGAGCCGAGAACCGGATGGCGCGATCTGTTCCCGCTCCCGGCAGTCACGACGCGGCCATGACCAGCCGCGGAACGCCGCCACCTTCATATCATCCAGCGCAGGTGACGAGACTGGGTGTTCCGCCGCCGGCCGTAACCTCGAAAGCTATGAAGGAGGCCACCAAGAAGGTGACGGAACAGACGCGCACCATATTCGGCAACGAAGGCAGGGGAGATGCTGGAAGTCGCGGACCGTCCCCAAGCTCCCGGCCCGGCACACGCGGTAACGACTTGCCCAGAGCGGCGTCGCCAGCTCCGGCTCGAAGCGCATCTCCACAGCCGCGGACGAGTAACGACGTGCGCGGGGGTAGCCACCGATCCGCCTCGCCCAACCCTTACGGCGGCCGTCGAAGGGCCCCATCTCAAGTTAGCACATCATACAAGCGCGGAGCCGATCCAAGCTACTACGGATCGGCTTCTCCGAGCGGCTCCGTCCGAGGAGCGTCTCCGTCGTCGTACAGAGACTACAACCGGCCTCAGAGCAGCTATGGCGGTGCTGAGATGGCCGTACAGCTGGCGCCAGCGGGTGAAGATGCTTACGGATCTCAGAGGAGCAGGGGATCGGGACGGCCCGAGTCTCGGGCCATGGGCTTGTATGACGGTGGATCGCGGCCGCGGAGCAAGAGCGTGGCAGATCCGGCTAGGATGTACTCGCGAGACGGGCGGCCGATTATGCACTATGGTAAGTCGTGGTGCCCCGAGTAAACTGGCGTTGCTGACCGACCATGCTACAGCTCGCGCCCTGTATGTGTACCAAGCAGCGATTCCCGAAGAGCTAGGCTTCGCCAAGGGAGACTATCTGGCCGTGTTCCGCCACCAAGACGACGGCTGGTGGGAGGCCGAGGTCCACGGCGGCAACGGCCGCGTCGGGCTGGTCCCGAGCAACTATCTTCAACCTTGCTGATGGAAGCGCTCATGATTTCAGGTACATAATTGTTTTGGTCCAGGAGCATGCACAGAATGATGCGAAAACGAACTGGGCATCTTGTACATGCTACCATCCGGCGTGGGATACACTCATTTGGCCCGTGTTATGGAGGAATGTACGACAATGTCCGTCTACGCAGAGAACGATTTGGGTCTGATGTCGCTTTGGTTTTGTCTTGGTCGTCTCTTTCACTTCGTCTCCCGCCCTGTAATAGATATCGTGAGACTGAAAGAATTCATGCCAAAGAGGAGGCCCCATTCAATGCCGTGGCCGGGCAAAGAGAGGAGCAAATAAAGCGACGTACCGTGTTCAAGGCACTCGATGATCAGGCATGACGTTGAGCAGATGCAATGTCAAGATATTCGCTGGTGCTTATGTAAGGCGTTTCTGAACCAATGCGTCATTCCTTCGACCCCATCAACACGCTGGGCGCCTCCGTGTCGGAAAGACAGCCATAGTCGCAGCCACGACGACAGGTCATGCTCTTTGCGCGGCCGCAATGGTGAGAAGCCGGGCCATTCGGCGCGCCCCGTCTGCCTCCGTGTGCTAACAGTCGCCGTCGCAGGAGATGCTCGAAGACACGGTGCGTGCCGCGACGTCGAAGCCGGTGCAGCGCGCTGCTATAAACACTGCGCTCCTGGTATCTGGCGCAGGCACGCTCTTCTGCCTGGCTGCCATCGCCACCGGCTTGTTCTTCCAGAACTTTGTCCCCGATCAATTCGTCAAGACACCCGTGCACCTTCAATATGGGTAGGTCGATAGTCGATGGTTCTCGCGCTGCCGGCTGACTCTCCTCGCAGGTCGGGCCCCAATCCATACGGCGTTGCGTCTCTCACCAGGCCGCCGATGATCAAGACACAGCAAGAATACGATGTCTCCGTCATCATCTCGATGCCACGGTCTCCCGCCAACGTCGAGCGCGGAAACTTCATGGTCACCCTGTACCTGCTTGGTTCTGAGGACAGTGGAAAGCTCGAGGCTGATGCCCGCATCTTCGCCAATACGCACGACCAGTTTGGCGCCCACGAAGTCATCTTTAGCTCGCGGCGTCCGGCGCTTGTGCCCTATATCGATCCGATAGTGTCGGTGGCCAAGCGCCTTGTTCTGCTGCTGTACCACTTGCTCGTCCCCAGCTCGCAGGCTTGTAAAATGACGGTGGCTTTGGCTGAGCGCCTAGCATTCTCCAAGAGCTCTTCGCTGCCCGCCTCTGCATATGTGGAAATCGAGGCAGGGCAGGATATTCAAATCTACAGCGCGGCTTTGACAATGACGGCCCAACTTCGCGGGCTCCGCTGGCTCATGTTCTACTATCGGTTGCCAACGTACATGGCATTCACGGCCGTGTTCTGGGCGTGCGAAGTAATGTTCATGAGCCTCGCTTGGGCAATTTGGATCGCTGCAACGGGGTTTAAGGGGCCCAAGAGCTCGCGCGCCCGGAAAGACGGCCGCGCATTGGGCGGAAATCAGGCCGACGACGAGGGAAGCAAGGACGAATCCTCAGACTATCCCTACAATTTCCCGACGTATGGGAGGCAGCTACCGCTAAAGCATGAGCCAGAGGTCAAGGCAGAATACGAAGAGGAACGGGGTCGGCAACTCGCCGATATTCCCGCTGCCGGGGCCGAAGCAGACGACGAGGACGAGCTCTATGGCGATGACGACGGTGACGAGAAGCGGAGATACGACTCTGGATTGGGCACGAGCTATAGCGAGAGAGGAGGCGAAAGTATACGCAGAAGACTGTCCCGACCGACGTCGGGGCATGAAGAGGACGCTCCGCGGAGGTGAGGCGTGAGGGAGGATTCCAAGCTCCCGACTAGATACCCTGGGCTGAGATTGGAGAGCGCCTGTGCCCACGAATAGCGTGTTCACGCCCTTTAGTTCGGCGTGCGGTACGGCGGCGTGTGGAGACGTCCGAGTAGCTTCGGCGGTGGTGTGCAGTTTCGTTACACTGGAGGATTCGACGGAAACGAATAGGAAGGAGAAAACTGGAGGAATGATGTCGCAATCGCAAAGGGGCATCAAACGTGCATGGGACGCGCCTCGCACCGTCTCGCAACACGTTTAAGGGCTCTCGTAGCCGTTTCTGCAGGCGCAAACAAAGAGCAACATTCGTGGGCGTGCCGAGAGGTCTTGCGAGGGCGGTGTAATCAAGACTGGAGACCAACGACGGACAGTACTGTACAGTACAGTAGTAATTAGCAAAGCACCTGCCCGGGACAGCTCCCCACAATTGTAGGAAGCTGGGCCTGTAAGTTACAGTATGTACGTGGCCGGCAGATGATCGGATAAATAGGTTCACCCGGACGCGGCGGGACACCTCGCTCTCGAGACAAGCTAATTAACTTACGACCTGCTAATAATCGTGATGCGGGACCTGCACTGAAAGCCCGTCACCTTCAACTCCACTCTGCCGGTCAAAGATCCCTAAGCTTCTCCCTCACCGGGCCCAAGTGAGCGCGCGCAATCGATCGCAGGCCAGAGCCTCGCTTTCGCATCACGCTGCATCGCTCCGCTCTATTGCCGTGTTTCGGCATCTGAGATGGCTGGCTGCTGAACGCCACAGGATCCCCCCATCCGCCTCAAGTGCTCCATCCCGCCAACCACCGACCGCCCTTTTGCGACGACGACTCCCGCCCTGCCTCCCACCCAGCTCCCCGCGGCTCGCCCACGTTTTGGACACGCGCAGCACCCGCCCCTGCAGGCGTTGAACACGATGCCCTGCTTCAAGGGCATTGCGGTCAGCATCCATGCAAACGGCTCCCCGTTGCCCGAATATGGCATCCAGAGGCAATCGAGACTCTCTCGTATCAGCAACTACATTCCCGTGCCCCAGCCTAGCCTGAGCGGCGACTCCAACAAGCCTGAACCCGCCAAGTTTGCCATCTCCATCACCCTCCTGACCCCGGGCTTGCCGATCCCCTACTCGGCCCCAAAGCCCAGCGACAGCAACCCTTACCCGAAGCCGCACTTCGTTGGTAGTCTCCATCCCGGCTCCAGCAATGAGCGGGGCAAGTTTGCTGGCATCGTCACACCCTACATCCCCATGACCAACTCGGAGAACGAGACGATTGCTGCCTACATCTACTTCGATGGCCGGGCCAAGGAAGAAGTGGCCACGCTACTCCGACCCGGCGAAGAGACCTGGGTCAACAGCCGCTGGGTTCAGATACCCGACTCTGAGGGCGGCGGGCTAGCCGAACGCGAGTTTCTCTTCAGGGAGGTGGGCCTCGAACGCTGGCTCAACGGCCTCGACCTGCAGGGTCACGATGCGGCCGAGAACCTGGAGAGGCGGCGGCAGAAATTTGAGAAGCGTCAGCGTCGACAGAATCGGGCAATCAACGGCGACGCGGGTGAAGATACGGCCAAGATCCCGGGCGGTCGGAAAGACACGTTACGATACGGGGCCGATGACGCGTCGCCAATCGAAGCCGTATTTGATTCCGATTCTTGGTCTGACGATGACGACGAGCCCCCAGAGGCCACCGGTCAAATCAAGGTTGCCATGTTTCGAGTACTTGCCTCTGGAGAAATCAAGAAGGGGGAGTACTCGCCTCAGTTCGACGCACACGACGGTGACGATGAAACGGCGGGCACCACTGACAACGGCATCAATGCCGATGTCGAGCACACGACAAGTTTTGCCAAGCCCAAGTCTCTCGACCCAAAAACTATTAGCACACAAACGGTTACAGGCATTGATGGGCCAGATAAACCGTATGCGGTCTTCACCTTTTTCTACAGGGGCGATAGTATGCAATTGGTCTCCCCTCCGCGCCGTCGGCCTCGCTAATTCTCGTTTCAGGACAGCTGCAAAAGATTGGCGTGATGCAATCGTCCAAGAACACTCAAGCTACCCCGGGATCTGTCAAACGCCGCTCTGGGCAGCTCGACTTTTCAAGCCTGGGCCCCTTGAAAGCGGGCGGAACCGTGGGCTTCACGGCCTTCCGAGATCAAGACTCCTCGGACGTTGTGCGACGGAGAAAGGCCAGAAAGAAGAGCAACGGGCATATTGCCGATGACAGCGAAGACGAAGACGATGACGTGGGCGAAATCGTCGGAAGAATGGAAGACCTCGACGACAAAGTAGAGGACGGCAAGTTGACCGAGGACGACCCCAAGTTTGGCGGGGACTTGGCGGATGGCGTAAATCGAATCCGGGTAAGCAAGGACCATGGCTTCTTCCGAAAAGTCGACTAATAGATCTTGTAGCTTAAGCGTGCGCACTCGACCGAGCCGGACAGCCGATCGACCCCCGAGGCATCCCAGCGGACGGCGGCAGACGATTCTCCTACGCTCCAAGGCGCGTTACCTGGACAGCCTCTGTTGGCCAGTCAGGGCGCACCAGGCGATGCTGCAGAGGCGCTTGTCGGCAGCCCGCTAAAGAAGGCGCGGCCGAGCGTCGCACAGTCCAGTGCCGGCGACCAGTCTTCGGCATCTCAGAGTCTAAGCGCCGCTTTGGATGCCGCGCTGTCTGGCAGCTCAGCACCCCACACTACCGACGCCATGACGACGACGATGACGACGACGACGACGACTACAGCGACGACGACTACGACGGATCGAGTTGAGGAGGAACTTTAGACATGGTTGGTAATTGGGCCAAAGTGCACCCTACTGGGCGAACCAGATATTCTTCCTGTATCGTACGGCTTGAGCGAAGGGGCCACAATACCAGAGCTCTGTCGGACAAGTCCTCTAGAGCTATCGGGGATAGACATTTTGGAAAGTCGACTGGAAGGTCGAGGGGAGACTGATCGTCTGCTGTCGAGACAGACATGGCCACGATGACGAGCAGCTGATGTCTACAACCCTGTTATGAATGAGGAACAAGTGAGAGATGAGAAGAGCGGGTTCAGTTTTTGGACGACAACAACTGGACGCGCGTCGGCCGTATCTAGCAGATTAGGGAGTCAGCGTCTAGGTGAATAGATGACGGCGAGGTTTTTTTATCACGCGTTTGCTACGTACGCTAGCCTGCACTCGGCGCAAACAGATTATCGTGGGAGATGGCCCTGGGTCGGCCAGGATGATTCCTGGACAAATGAGCCTTTGTCCCCCTGTTCAGCATTGAGGCCCAACATTTGTTGGGCTCGTCTGGTGCGGGCTTTCAAAGCAAGATATGGCACACGCGAAAAACGTTTCACGACGAGCCCTCGACCGG
Source organism: Hirsutella rhossiliensis (assembly GCF_020360975.1). Lineage (NCBI taxonomy): Eukaryota > Fungi > Ascomycota > Sordariomycetes > Hypocreales > Ophiocordycipitaceae > Hirsutella > Hirsutella rhossiliensis. Next base: position 2,645,022 of record NW_025408674.1, on the reverse strand, counting down.
CTACTTGTTTGCGCTTGTACGGCGCAACGCGGCCAAGAGGGCCGCTTGCACGGGCTCCGTATGTGTTGGCAGCGACTGCAGCGTTTGCCTCGCTGTAACACGTATTTTGTAGTCTCGATAGCTACGCAGGTTGGGCCTGTTGGCGTGATTCCAGATCCCAACCCGGATAATAAAATCATAATGACCTGCATGGTTCGTGAGATGTGCCTACGAGACCAAGTCTTACCCTTCATCTGATAGCAAGACTTTGCTTCATCCCGTTCCGCCCACGCCACTTGGAGCTCTACGCGTGGCAGTGCAAGGGCTGGACGAGGGCTGCAGATGCTCTTCTGGCAGAAGTTTGGCTTCGGTTCTTGTTAAACCGCAATCAATAGAGAAGTCTGGTCAGGGCTATTCTGTGGTGCGGCATGTGACTGCGCGACGATGAGGTGTGACGGCATGGGTATACCAAGTAGAGCGAATCAAATCAGCTTGGTAGGATTTGAATTCGGCTGTTGAATAATCGTAATACCAACGTGTCCAGTCTGCGAGTTATTATGCCACGTCAGATGTGCGCAATAAGATATACGATGCGCTTCAAGCCAGCCAACCACGTGAAACCAATGTCATGCTCTTGCCGGCGTCCCGGCTGACTGGGATCCCTGTCGATGGTGGTGTTTTTACGCTGCGGGCATTCCATGGCTCATCACGCTGGCCAACGTCTTTCAGCCTTGATACGTGCCTTTTTGGTCATGTTCCTCTGTTCAACGACTCGCTTCGGGAAACCCAGCCCCCAGCCCCCACCTGATGCCTGAATGACTCGACAAGAATGCTCTGTTGAAATCAGACAGCACTGGCTTACCCGTATTCGACGGTTTTCGAATCTGTATCTCTTTCGCCTAGGGGGTCACAACACGAAGTTGCTGGCAGCAACAGCAAGCAGGCCTGAATACCGCATTGACATGCCTATACGACAGTCCCTGGTGAGTGGTGACAAGTTCCACTCTTCTTGACAGGCACTTGGAGGAGCTGTTTCCTCTCCAACTATATACTCTGTGCAGGCTTCATTGCATGTCTCGTTTTCCGGCACGTGGTGAAGGAGCTTCAACTTGTAGCTTAAAGTCCTGAAAAGCTGCGGCCCAAGCTGTGTTGGCGCACGAACAACGCGAAGGCTTTCCAGGTGGACCGGGGCCGGGATCTGTTTGTTTTCTAACTGCGGAAACTCACACTGTCCTTGTCCCTGGGGTCACTCAGTGATTGACTTGATCGAAGCGAGTATGTGGATTCGAAGCCCGTGATGGTCTGCTTGAATGGTTAAGTCGTTTCTTGCTCACTCGTCCTCGCCACCCGATGTGATCATCAGGGATATATGCGCGGCTGCGTCTCATGCTACGGTGATACTCATTGCCAACACTTCGCTGCCCGGACCAATAACCAAAGGCATGAATAATTTCCTTAGACCCAAGACTACAATGCTCATCAAGACAAGCGCAATTCAACTCAACACGTGCAAGTTCGGTGCGTGGCTCTATGCCTTGACACTCTCCCCGTCAGAGCCGTCTTCCATGCATGCCATCGTCGTATCCCAGCGAGCAAGCTTTATTCGAGGTACCGAGCCAACACGTAGGCATGTACATACTGCTGACGAGAGGTTACAGTCGATATCCGACACGGCTAGGAAGGTCGACGGGCGTCTGCACGATGCGGTCCGTGGCGCATCCACCCACAGGCCCTCCCTGTGCCCACGGCCGGGAAAGGAAGTCTCCGTGCATGCTCGACAGGGGGCCAAGACTCAAGCCCGACTCACCGGGCTAAGCAGCCCCTCCGACGAGGGTGGTTGGCCTTGTGCGGTGGCGTGCAAGTCCCGAGGCATCAGCATTGGCTCTCTGAAGGCCCTCCGCAGACCTCTCGTCCCCCGCATCGCAAGTCGGCTTGTCAGTTTCCAGCATTCCCGAACAGCGCGGCGGACCAGTGTTCCGGCCGTTCGTAAGCTGACGGCGGCCCGCGCTGCTAAGAGACCAAGAGGGTTGCATCATCGCACAAAGTCCCTCACCCCTATATCTCTGCTCTTCATCCCTGTTCCATTTCGGGGAGTCGGCAGGACAGAGGACAACCCAGCAATTAAGCCGTCTCGGAGTGCAGGAATCGCTTCAAATTGCGACAAAATGGTCCGGCTTCGGTCTTCTTGTGGCATTGCCGCGGCGTCGCTCGCCCTCTCGTCGGTGGGCGCGTACGCCGGCCGGGCTCAGCAGATGCCCACCATGGCCGTCCGGGGCAGGAATCCGCTCACCGACGAGTTTGGCGCCTTTGTCCGGCAGAAGCTCGAGAAGTGGAAGGTCCCGGGCATGTCTCTGGCCGTCATCGACGGGCATGACGTATACGCCCAAGTGTGTATGATGGACTTGGTTTCATGCTCACGACGTGTTGAGGAAAAGGGGCCTGTTGTGTGTGCGACTATGTGCGGCCGCTGACATCAAGGCTCTCTCAGGGCTACGGATACGCGACTCTGCCTGACCACAAGGCCACGGCCGAGACCATCTGGTACGGCGCGTCGACGACCAAGGCGCAAACTGCGGCCGTCCTCGCACACCTCATCGACTCCAACGAGTATCCCGAGCTGGCCGACGGCTGGGCATCTAAGATCTCGTCCATGATCCGCGACGACTTTGTCCTCGACGACGCGTGGGCGACAAACCACGTCACGCTGGAAGACGCCGCCAGCCACCGGACGGGGATGCCGCGGCACGACAAGGCGTCGGCGAGCGTCGTCAACGGCACCCAGGTCACGCCCAAGGATGTGGTGCGGAACCTGAGGAACCTGCGCCTGAACCTGGAGCTGCGAGTTGCGTTTCAGTACTGCAACCTCATGTACGTCGTGCTCGGCCATGTCATCGAGACCATCACAGGCAAGGGGCTCGGACGAGTGATGCGGCAAGTCATCTGGGAGCCGCTGGGCATGGACTCGACCTATCTCGGCCTCGACGACGTGCCCAAGGACCGCCTGGCAACGGGATATTACTGGGACGAGCAGGCCCGGGTTTACCACGACATTCCCCCCATGGCCTTGACCGAAGTGGCCGGCGCCGGCTCCGTTGTGTCGACCGTCGTCGACTATGCTCAGTGGCTCCATTGTCTGATCCACGAGACGGCCCCCTTTTCCGAGCGCGTACACGCCGAGTTCAAGAAGCCCAGGATACTGGCCGGCGAGACAGCAAGTGCTGGCCTGGACATTTCTCTGTACGGACTTGGCTGGGAGCGCAATCTCTACAAGGGCCATGTCATCTACACTCATAACGGAGGGTTAGACAGCTTTGGCGCCCAAGTCTACTGGCTTCCAGACGCTCGTTTTGGCGTCGTCGCCTTTGCCAACACGGCATTGACATCAAATGCTGTCGAGGACGTTGTCATCTACCGCCTGATAGAGGACAAGCTGGGCATCCCCAAACGCGAGAGATTCGACTTTGACAAGAAGTATAACCGCACCATGCATTTCGATTTGTGGCAAGTGGCTAACTATTTGCTCAGGTGGCAAGAAGCCATTGACAAGATAAAGAGGCCCGACACGAACGTCGACAAGATCCTCTTTCCGAAGCACCCAACCCCCCCGCTGCCCTCTACGTTCAGGATCAAAGACCTGGTGGGCAGTTACTGGGACCCGGGTTATGGCGAGTTCACGCTGCGTCAAGAGCCTCATCCAGACAGACGAGGAGACAAGATCCTCGTGGCAGACCGGGATGACATGACGTGGAGATACCAGCTCCGACTGCATCACGCCTCTGGAGATTTCTGGGTCGTGTATGCGGTGGTGCCACGCAACCCCACATTTCTCCATGAGTTCCATCCCGGCGAGTTTACGAGGGGTGTTGATGGCAAGGTGTCTGGTCTCGAGATCCAATGGTTGAACCGCCGGGAAGACATCAACGAAGGCAAAGTTGTTTTTAAGAAGCTTCCGTAGAATTTTGTAGAAAGAAGGAGCGGTTCTATTGAGTAAGATGTCAGTCCAAAGCTGGCTGGGAAGCAGACAAGCGAGACAAGAGGAGGTCAAGTCAAATCAGACTGTTGAGCTTGATAATTTGAACAATCAGCATCGGGGCTAGGCCCCTAAGTAGGCCGTTCTTAAGAAGTTGTGTCATCAGGTAAGGGGGTAGCAATCGTGCTTGGACAAAAGCTTCACGTACCTTGGGAGCTCGTGGTTGTGAGAAGAGGATGGACGGCGCCGGGAAAATTAAAAATGAAGGTGAAAAACTTGTCTTATAAGCAACGAGATAAACATTGAGATAAGGGCGAGAGGACCCGATAGGTGCATAACCCTTTACGCCGCGCGCTATGTACATGGCGGGCTGTTCTCCGTACCGTACATACGTAACCCCGCGCGACGATGGGCTTAATTGGCACTGTGCTCAACCCCACCATGCCCAAGGCACCTCGGGCAGGTCGTTAATATCCCCGCCATGATAATCTTGCTCTCGCCGCACTCCTAACAAACAACCAACCTTTGGGCACTTCTTGCGACGACCAACAATCTTCAGACCTCCCCCTCCGTCTCTCTCGCCATCCTCCTGGCCGTCCATCCTCCCAGAGCGCCTTTCTTGTCTCGCCTTTTCGCTTCGGCGCACGCAGATTCGTCAAAATGGCCACCAGTACGTATGCAAGCTCCGCGAGCAAATCAACTCGCCCACCAAAGACTCGACTGACCACCGCCCTGGTCTAGACTTCGAGGACGTTGCTAGTACGTTCTGATCTTCTGGATGCGCATCCATCCATGCGCCCGCCTTCTAACGTACACATCTCATTGCAGAGCAATTCATCCAGTTTTACTATCAAACCTTTGATGGGGACCGCAAGGCTCTGGCTGCTCTCTACGTGCGTCAGCCCTTGAGCAAACCCGAAGGAAATGCTGTGCTGACCGATTCCCCGCAGCGTGAGCAGTCCATGCTCACTTTCGAGTCCGCGTCCGTCCTCGGAGCCAACAACATCGTCGAAAAGCTATCGGTATGGAAGCCCGCTCCCCTCACCCTCGATGCGCTGTGCTGGGCACTGACAGGCCTTTCTCAACAGTCCCTACCCTTCCAAAAGGTCAAGCACCAGGTCTCCACCCTCGATGCTCAGCCTACCATGGTGGAGGGCGGCATCGTCATTCTCGTGACCGGCCAGTTGTTGGTGCGTAACGGCCCCTTCCAGCTCACCGAAACAACACTAACAGGCCTTCCCTTCAGGTGGACGAAGAGGAGCGCCCCATGAACTACACGCAAACCTTCCAACTCGCGCGCGACCCGAGCGGCCAGTATTTTGTCTATAATGACCTCTTCAAGCTGGTGTACGGTTAATTGAACGAGGGGCGTCGAGGGGGGATATTTCAACGAGATGGTGGCAAAATGGCAATGATGATATCAACGCTCAAGATACACGGAGGAGTTGGCTAAGGCAGGCATTTACTCGGTGCATGATGATGATCTGCTCACTTTTGTAGGAGGCAGCCACATAACAATCCTCTGAAGCAAGTTTACGCAGCCCGGGGCCCCATGTAGGCAATGAGATGGAGCCGTGCCAGCTGTGCTGTGGCCCGTCAACCTGCAAATCATCACAGACTCTCTCAACACGAGGTGAGATATTCATAATCAGAGAAGCCTGTGCAGGACAGAAGCAGTGTCTCCCCGTACCGAGTTCCAGAACTAGCTTCTCGTCTGCCACGCATATGGGCCATCATCCTCACACAACTACATACGTGCAGATTCAAGCAGGAGAGGCTAGTCTTAGTTGCCCGGTGGTTTCAGCAACAAACCCCTTTTCGCCATGCTATCGTGAACCTTGGCGGGTGTGTTCAGTTCGCGTTACCGTTTATTCTGACCACGCGTTTCATGCTCAAGCCTTGCCTTTTTAATCCACAGCTTCTCGATGTGTAAAGCATTGCCTCGTTCAATCTTTGCATTTCACACACTCTCTCATCCACTGTCATTAACCGCTCCGCAAGGTCGACTCCCTTTCCCTTCGCCACACGCTTCACGCCGTGCCTGTTTAAACCACAGCCTCCCGGCGTATGAAGCACCGGCTCCTCAGTGTGCCTCTCTCTCCTTCTCCTCCCTCACCAACTCCTTGTCCGCTCCGCAAGGTCATCACCCTCTTCATTGATCACACGCTTCTCGCCGTGCCTGTTCAAACCACAACCTTCCGGTGTATAAAATCCCGCCTCCCTTCACCTCTGCCTCTCTCTCTCTCTCTCTCTCTCTCCACTCCTTTGCCAACTCCCTCAAGCTCTTCTTCCTTTCTTCCTTTCCTCGCCACGTGGCTATTCAAGCCTGTATTCTGAGCCAGCCAACGTTTTTTCTTCTTTTCTCCTCTCGTCTCGTCTCCTCTCCTCCGATTTCTTCTCTTCTTCTTCCCACACAGGATCATTTTACCCCTTCTCACAGCGGTGGAGCTAGCTGTTACTTTGTCTCTCTATCTCTCTGCTTGCCCCCCCCCCCCCCCCCCTCCTCTGTTAATCCTCTTTTCTCTCTCACCCTCTCTCACTCCTCTTTCCCTGCTCGCGCCACTTACTGGAGTCTAGCGATTCTTGACCTCGCCCACCGCCCGGAAGTCGTTCAACATGGACGACGTCGATTCAACTATGGGCGTGTGGGACTTGACAGCTCGTTCGGATGACGAGGCCAATATCCTTGATGAGACCGCCAGTTCGAATGACGACGATAACGAATCAGAGGTGGAAGTCAGTGGAGATGACTGCTGCGCCATGGGAGATTGTGCCTTTAAGCCTCGATTTTTGGTGGCTCAGGAGCTTTCACGGAAAAGGCAGTGCAGAATCGACGCAGCTCGAGCAGAAATCAGGGCTCTCAAACAAAGGATCACTACTCTGAGGCAAAGGGAAGGTGTTCCTGCCAGGAACAGCCGGAACCATCCGGTGAGCTCTTTCAAATATGATGATGCTAAGGACCTCGCTGACATCTGTCGAAAGACATGGCCCGATTTCTTACAAAGATATCTCGACTCCCCGGCAGACCTGGACGAAGATTTCCCAGATGCATCGTATCCGAAGCTGGCCCGACTGTCTGCACGCGAAGGGAACCACAGTTCTCGATACCTTCACCCCAGCCTAGTACTCAGAAGACCCACCTCAGAGGAGCTGATGAGGGACGAGGGCGAGCCAACCAGTACTCAGGTCGGTACTGGCCCGATCAAACGTCTAGGGCTGGCGATCGAAGCTCGTGTGCTTCAATACGCACTTCTCTTCGACCAGATGGTGCATGTGGTTACGCGCCTGGACCCTTATGTCGAGCCCATGACATCTCAAGAGTTGCCGCGCGATCGCTCGGGCGCCTTGACCTACCTGCGGAGGTTTCACGTTGGCTCCAGACCCTGCAGTCTTACGTATTCGGCGTTGCGCCCCAACGAGCTGCTGGCACCGCTCCTCGTCAGTCGGGCATGGCATACAATCGGGAGTAACCTGTTTTACACGAACCAGTTTGTCTTCTCATCTATAGGTGAGCTCGGCAGATTTATGGCGGGCATAGGTCCTAAGATCGCCCTGCTCTCCAGAATCGAGATCTTCTGGATCGGGTCCCAGCTTTTGACTTACCCCATCAACGAACTGTGAGGGAACGATCATGTGACTTTCATACTTTATGAAATGTCTCACTTTGATTCATGTAAATAGCGAAAGTCAGAGTCTTCCTTAGGAACCTCCTTCTCTCTTCGTAGACAATCACTTTACCCAAGTCGCACCGACCTTGTTCGTGCACTTGTACCGTCACATATTGTCTACCAACTACCCTCCTCAATAGATCACCGTCCGCGACGTGACTATTGATTTCGATAGTTCTAAACCGCACTTGTCGCTTTCAAACCTCACCAAAACACCCTGCAACCAAATTCTCACCTAAACCACCACACCGTCAACAACCCAATGGCTACCGCTGCCCCACACCCGTCGATCAGTGCCCCCTGCCCCTCCTCAACGCCAGCAATACCAATGAAACGTTCCGAAATGCCTTTGTTGCTAACCCAGCCGGTCTCATGAAAGAAGTCTTCCTCGTATGCAATGCCGCATACAGTATGCAAGCGGTAATCGATTCACTACGTGCCTCGACCACGACGACAATAAGGGACATGGAGGACCTCCAAACCCGCCTAGAAAACACGCTCATTTCTAAAAGTGATGGAGACGCAACGATCGCCCGTCTTATGGCAGAAAATGAAGCATACCTAAAGATCATTCAGTCAAAGGAGCTTCACACCGCACACCAGAACACCCTGATCCTGAGGCCTTCACCGGAGAGGACCCCACGCTTCTGCCGAATTTCCTCCAGCACCTCGAGTTGAAGCTCGAAATGAATAAAGATTGGTGGAACTCGGAACCTCAACGTATGGGATATGTCGTCTCATGCCTTAAAGGCAAAGCACATGACCAAGTCCGCTACAACATTAAAGATGGGGTGGTTCTCTTCGACGATGTCAATGCCATAAAAGCACCCTTCAGTCAGCCTTCGGGGATATTGACGCTAAAGCTACCGCCCAACTCAAAATCTTTGACATGAAACAAGGCCATAGATCCCTTACGACATTCCTCCCGAATGGTATGCCGTCGCCAAGCTCACCGAGTGGGATAGTGGGGCGCTCATTGCTCACCTCCGACGTGCCCTCCACGACAACGTTATCTGGAGACTTTCTCTCACTAAGGGCAAAGATACACCTACCGAACTTAGTCAATTTATGGACCTTGTCCGTATCTGCGATAACGAATGCCGTCAAGTCAATGCCAATTACTTCAAGAAAAACACCGACAACTCAGCAAGTCACAAAGCAACCTTACAACCCTCCACCACGCCACAATCGACGACCTCTAACGGCGGGGATTCAATGGATTTGAGCGTCATCACCTGGGGCCAAAGATGTCGCCTCTGGTCGTAGACCCCAAACGGAAGCAGAGAGCGGCACGCAGAGCCTATTGCACAACGCATGGACTCTGCCATTGGTGCAGCTCGGGCAAACATCGTTCCTCAATTGCGACACCGCACCATGGAGGACGGAAAAGTGTAGTCTCCGACGGAAGTCGCCGCAGGAGACGCAAGAAAAGGGCGATCTGCTCTCTTCTCTGGACACCAACCAAGCTCATTTGCTACTGCCTTGTAACCTAATCGAAGACAATTCCACTCCGATTAAAACCGAAGCAATGCTTGACTCAGGTGCCACCGGAAGGGGTTTATAGACGAATCCTTCGCGCACACCAACAAACTCACGCTTTATGAATTACGAAACCGTCGCCGGCTGAACGTAGTCGATGGAAGACCCTCCTCGGCTGGCGACATCACTCATGTGGTGAAGCTCAACATGGACATCAAGGGACACAAGGAGAAGATGCTTTTTTACGTAACGAAGCTTGGGAAGTATAATGTCATACTTGGAAAACCCTGGCTAACAGATCACAACCCAATCGTCAATTGGAGCACGAATGTGGTCACTTTCAACTCTGATCACTGCCGCAAATACTGCATGGAGAAAGGACAATACCAACTGCCTGTTTCTGGAGCTCCCTCTTTGTCAAGTTCTGCAACCACGACTATACTGCCACGCCCATCAATCCCCGAAGAGTCGGCGCAGCCTGTTCCACATGCTGACCAAAAACCGCGACGTCGACGTATTCTCATTATCACTGTATGAGATCGACAAAAGGCTGGCTGAACTTGGGGTCATCACAGAAGCCTCCACCTTCGTAGAACCTAAAACACGCCGACGGGTCCGATTCGACTCTGCACTCACAGACATGGACAAGATGAACCGAGAGCTCCAGCTACAGGACGGAATCACCTCCCTTAACCCCAAGGACCAACAAACACAGGAACTCCGAGCTTCCCGGAAAATAGCAGCCGATATGTACCTTTCAGGGCATCACTCGAAGACATTCACAAAGCCCTCGAACCCAAGACTTTGATCGATCCTGCAACAAAAGTACCACAACACTACCATGAATTCTTGAAGGCATTCGACCAATCAGAGGCGGATAAACTCCCCCCACACCGAGACTGCGACCACGAAATTGAACTTCAACCTGGAACGACTCCACCACATGGACCTCTGTACGGGATGTCCCAAGACGAACTTCTCGTCCTCCGGAAATTCCTTCAGGAAAACCTTGACAAGGGTTTTATACGCGCTAGCACCTCACCGGCGGCCTCGCCGGTGTTATTCAAAGAAGCCAGGAGGGGCCTTCGTTTTTGCGTGGACTACCGAGCTCTTAACGCGATAACCATCAAGAACCGCTACCCGCTACCGTTAATCCAGGAGACACTTTCTCAGCTAAGCCAAGCCAAGTATTTCACCAAACTCGATGTCGTCGCAGCGTTCAATCGAATACGCATCAAGGAGGGTCAGGAGTGGATGACGGCGTTCAACACAAGATATGGTCTCTTCGAGCATGGTGATGCCTTTTGGACTATCAAACGCCCCAGCTACCTTTCAAGCTCGAATCAACGAAGTCTTACGCCCATTCCTTGATAGATATTGCACAGCCTACATCGACGACATTCTCATCTACTCAGACGACCTCGCCACCCACAGACTCCACGTCAAATCAGTACTTCAAGCACTTGAAGCCGCAGGCCTACAACTTGACGTCAAGAAATGCGAATTTGAGACTACTGAAGTTAAATATCTGGGCATGATCATCTCAACCACTGGAGTACGGATGGACCCAGAGAAAGTCGACTGTCTCATCAACTGGGAGGCCCCTATCAACGTCAAAGATGTTCAAGCCTTCTTAGGATTCTCAATTTCTACAGACGGTTCATCAAGGGATTTTCACGCATCGTACGACCACTTGTTGCCCTGACACGGAAACTAGTCAAATGGAACTGGACTTCATCGTGCCAAGAAGCATTCGATATGCTCAAAAATAGCTTCACTTCAGCGCCAATCCTCAGACACTTCGACCCGCAAGAGAAGTGTTTGTCGAATGCGACGCATCCGATTTTGTCTCTTCGGGCATCCTCTCCCAGGAAGATGATCAAGGAGTGCTACACCCAGTGGCTTTCATGTCCAAGAAGTACGACCCCGCTGAGTGCAATTACGAGATCTATGACAAAGAACTTTTGGCTATTGTACGCTGCTTCGAATGCTGGAGACCCGAACTCCAAGGCACGCACCACCAGATTACAGTCATCACTGACCATGCCAACCTTCGATATTTCATGACAACCAAGCAACTTTCAAGACGACAAGTCAGGTGGAGCGAATTCTATCACAGTTCCAATTCGCTATCAAGTCAGTGCCTGGGAAAGAGAACGGAAAACCTGACTCACTCACACGAAGATCACAAGACTTGCCGAAAGATGAAAATGACGACCGCATCCAGTACCAACAACAGTCGCTGCTTAAGCCTTGCAACGTAGACTCCTCCGTACAAGAACAACTAAAGCTTGACCCCGAGCTCTCAGAACTCTTTGCCAATCTCTCCTGGGAACAAGAAATTGCACTATGTCCCGCCATTCTTGACGAAATTCAGCCAGAACCAATCAACCACAGAATCACAAGACTTCTAGACAAGGGCTATGAGGAGGACGAATGGTGGATGAAAATCAGGGACGAGATGCTCAAACCCCATGGCACTCCTCACTCGAAGGAAGTTCTCTATCGGAATGCATGATAAACGAAGGCCGATTATATTTCCGAGAGAGGCTATACGTACCCGCAGGCGAACTACGGACCCTTCTCACTCAACTCGCCCACGACAGCGTCGAATCAGGCCACCCGGAAAAACAAGCTATACGAACTCATTTCACGCTCTTATTGGTGGCCAAGGCTTAGCGCCGATACGAAACAATTCACACGCAATTGCCACGGATGCCTGAGGAACAAGACCTCCCGGTTACGGTACCAGGGGACGTTGAAACCGCTCCCAGTTCCCTTGCAAAGATGGAGGACTTGTCCGTTGACTTCATTGGCCCAATTCAGCGCACAGCTCGTGGATTCAACGCAATCATGGTGGTAGTCGATAGGCTGTCAAAGGACAGACATTTCACGCCTTGCAAGACCGACATGAAAGCACATGACTTGGCAACGCTCTTCGTACGAGATGTCTGGAAACTCCATGGACTACCGGATTCAATCGTATCTGATAGAGGACCACTGTTTGTCTCGGAATTCTGGAAAGCGGTTTGCCACCGCCTACAGATCAATATCAGCCTCTCCACAGCATATCACCCCGAAACTGACGGCCAGACGGAAAACGCTAACTCATTTCTCGAACAATACCTTCGCCAGTATGTTAGCTTTGCTCAGGACGACTGGGACGAGTGGCTCCCATTGGCCGAATTCGCAGCCCGTAACGTTGTTAGCGATTCAACGGGAATGTCTCCATTTTTTGCGAACACAGGCTACCACCCCCGAATGAGCTTTGGTCCCCCTCGCGCAATACCACTCGCGGCATCCAAAGACCTGGCAGAACGCTGCAACGAGGGGAACGAATTTGTCGCCAAGATGCAAGAAATCACTGATCTACTTCGGACAAACCTGCTCTCAGCTCAAGCCTCACAAGAACAGTTCGCCAACGCAAATAGATCACCGGCGCCAGCGTACCGAGTTGGAGACATGGTGCTACTTAGCACACGCAACATCGATTCGACCAGACCCATCCCCAAACTAGATCATAAGTTCATTGGCCCTTTTCGAATCGAGCGCGTGCTCAACCCTCACTCCTACCAACTGAAGTTGCCACATGAATTAGACTCAATTCACAATTCATTCCACGCCAACCTCCTACGACCGTCACCAAACGACCCGCTCCCCGGCCAATACAACACACCGCCCCACCAATAACGCTAGATGCAAAGGGGAGAAACTCTGGGCGATTGAAGCAATACTGGACTCGAAACGCACAAAACAGAAAGGCTTCCAGTACCATATACTATGGAGAGGCTTCGACCTTGAGCAGGCAACATGGGAACCACTACAGAACGTCGTCAACGCTCACATCGCCATCAGAGACTTCGAGAAGCACAGCAAAACAAACCCAGACCCACGAAACAAGAAGTGCAAAATGCTCGCCTACAGGCTCAGCAAGACGTGGAAGAATCAGAAGCGATGGAGTAAGGGAGGCCCATGTGTGAGGAACGATCATGTGACTTTCATACTTTATGAAATGTCTCACTTTGATTCATGTAAATAGCGAAAGTCAGAGTCTTCCTTAGGAACCTCCTTCTCTCTTCGTAGACAATCACTTTACCCAAGTCGCACCCGACCTTGTTCGTGCACTTGTACCGTCACACGAACGGGGCAAGTACGTTTCGAGAAGGACCCAGCCACTCATGAACTTGCCGCAGTGTTTACGCCTACGCGAACTGACAGTTTACGTGCGAGAGACTGCAAAAAATCATATGCGTCGCCGTCACGAAACCCGTGGAGTCGTTCGCTACGCAAAGTTGATGACAGAGGCTCAGCCGAACTACCGGGGTAACCGGAATCTCCATTGCCTGCAGGGGTTGGATTATGTCTATTGTCTGCGCGGACTTCAGCGGGTGCAGTTCTTTGACTATGACCAGTGGCTTACCTGGCGCAAGAAGAAGGTATCCATCCGGGATTCGGGCTTTGTGGAGTCAATTCGTTCGGCGGTCCAGCAGGAGAAGCAGCTCGAACACTACGTTCGGTCGAGGCTCAGAAACCTCTCACCGTTGATTCCTGGATATGATCCTCCCGAGGAAGTCTGGAAGTGCCTTGAGGCGATCGGTGTTGCTGTACTCGAGCCTGAGCCGGGCCGTGTTGCGGACGCTGAGGGTTCCGAGTCGGGTGATGAGCTGGACAACTCGAGTTTGGATCTTAACCCTGGTTCGTCCGAAGAGCCGATGGTCTTGGATTCGAGCTCAGATTCAGATTCAGACGAATCCATGTCCGACGATACCGAAGTACCGGCGCAAGTTAAAGCCGAAGCAAGTTCCAATATTGACGACAAACGCTTGGCCGACGCAGCGGACGGACGGACGTCTGAAATCATCGATCTGACTGATGACGCAGCGGACGTACGGATGTCTGGAATCAATGATCTCACAGGTGACGGTGACTATGGAAGCATGAGGCGGTCAACGAGCGGCAGCGGCGGCGGGCGCCATCGCGAACGGAACTCGAATGAAGAGAGCTCCTTGTTCGTCGGAGATGCAATGGGTGGCATCCAGTACGATGACGCCATCGACAGGGCGGGATCGCCGCCCGCGTTTGGACGAGAGCGGCTTATCGAGTCGATTGAGAGCGAGGAAAGTGGGTTGTTCGTGAGCAATGAGCCAGACACTATCATCGATCTGACGAGCGACGGCAATGAGCTGGGTTGACTGGACGGGTGGAGGATGGCAGTGCGAGAGTGAGGCGTTGGCAGAGGAAAGGGGAGCAAGCTAGGAGCTATCAAAATGGCGAACGGGCAATGCGGCGAGGAGCTTTCAAAATGGAAAACGGGCAGTGCGGCGAGGAGCTATCAAAATGGCAGGCGGGCAGTGTAACGTCGAGTTATCACTTAAGCCGATGTCCAATGCCCGTCTCCGGTGGGTGATGTGACGTTGTGTGGCGGAGCACTGCCGATGGCGCGGCTTATGTAATCCTCCACGCCCCCCCGGGTACGTAATGAACTGCCTCCGTTCATCCTCAACATTCATCTCCGACACAGAGCAGCCAGCGATCCTCATCTTCTGCTTTACCCTCCACACACTCTCAAGGCAGGCTTGCTTTCGCTCACAGAGGCGCCATCGCCCCTTGCTTGACCTTGCTTGACCTCGACAAAGCAGCCGCAGCCGCCCGATCCGCGCATCATCCAGGCGCAGCGTTGCGGCAACCCTTGTGGGCTCGGGTTAGCATCGCTGTCGGCTTCGCTCCCTGGCCGTCGCATCGCAAGCGCAACTCTCGAAGCCGAGCCCGACTTTTCCCTTTTCAGCTCCTCCGGCTCTCGAGCCCCGCAGTCGCCATCATGTCCAGGGTCATGCGAAGCGTCAAGAATGTGACCAAGGGCTACTCCAGTACCCAGGTCAAGGTCCGAGAAGGTGGGTCAAGTCGCCACGAGCATCTTGACCACGATACTAACGTTGAAAAGCCACGTCTAACTCGCCGTGGGGCCCGTAATGCTTCTCCCAGCCCGCCGACCATCACCTCGAAACTCCCGCTGACAGCGAGCCTCCAGGTCAGGGACGCAGATGAGCGAAATCGCGCAGATGACATTCAACACGTACGTGGCCATCGTTTGGCGCTTCACGGCAACACTGACCGGGCCGCGCTGCGGGCGCTGCGCATAGGTCGACCGAGTTCTACGACATCATGGACATGCTCGACAAGCGCTTGAATGACAAGGGTAAGAACTGGCGACACGTCCTCAAGGCCTTGAAGGTCTTGGATTACTGCCTGCACGAGGGCTCGGAGCTGGTCGTCACCTGGTCTCGCCAAAGCATTTATATCATCAAGACGCTGCGCGAATTTCAATACATCGACGAGGATGGCCGAGACGTGGGCCAGAACGGTGAGCCCCTTTCATCTCCGCTCTGCCATGGTTGCGCCTCTCCGAATTGTCCTGCTAATATCGTCCAGTGCGGGTTGCTGCCAAAGAACTTACGTCTTTGATCGTCGACGAAGAACGACTTCGCGCCGAACGAAGCGACAGGCGATCGTGGAAGTCTCGGGTGTCCGGTCTGGAGGATTACGCCCCACAGTTTGCCGAGCCTTCGCAGCCGCGGCGACCCCGAGAAAGGCGGCCGATGAATGAGGAAGAGGATGCCGAGTACCGATTGGCCCTCGAAGCGAGCAAGCATCAGGAAGAAGAAGACAGGAAAAAAAGAGAAAGCCGGCAAGACGACGATGACGACGATGATTTGGCAAAGGCCATCAAGCTCAGCAGGGAAGAAGATGAGAGGAGGCGCCGGGAGTTGGAAGAAAGCAACGCAACGTCCCTCTTCGACGATGGACCCGCCCAGAACCCCCAGCCACAGTTCACCGGCTTCAACCAGGGATATCAACAGGGCAACCCCGTTGACTTCTTCGCCAATCCTATTGACCAGAGCCAAATGCAGCCGCAGCCCACTGGATACCTCGGAAACGCCTACACCGGTTTCCAACAGCCCCAGCCAACCGGCTTTCAACCCAATTACAATGCCAACTTTGGCATGGGAATGGATCCCTACGGCCAGCAGGGCATGCAGCCATTCCAGCCGCAACCGACCGGGTTCAATCCGTATGCCCAGCAGCAGCAGCAACTGCCGGTCCAGTCCGCGCCTCCGTCCGAGCCCGCCCTCCACCCGGGTAGCAATAACCCCTGGGCCACCAACAAGCCTCAGCAGCAGCCCCTGAAGCCAACGCCCACCGGGTCCAACAACCCGTTTGCCCAGTTCAACCGGCCCGCGTCAGCTAAGCCCGCAGCAACTTCACTCAGCCCCTTGCCCGAGCAGAAGCCGCTGGCACTATTCAGCCAGCCTCAGCAACCGCAGCAGCTGCAGTCCCAGCAGCCGCAGCCTTTCAATCCGCCGCAGAAGAACATGAGCGATTACGAGTCCAAGCTCAACTCCCTGCTTGCCACTGGTGACGGCATGGATACATACGGCAATACTGGCGATCTCCGAATCCCCGCCCAGCATACCGCCCCCGGGACTTTCGCGAACAGTGCTGGATCGGGCATTCAGCGGCTCAACGCGGATGCTACTGGCAACAACCCTTTTATGAGGCAGCAGTTCACCGGCATGCCAAGCATCAGCTATGGCGGCCAAGCTCCGAATGCGACCGGCCCGGGCGGCAGCAATCCCTTTGGGGCTCAGCGACCGCAGCAGCAGTCTCAAAACCAAGATCTTATCCAGTTCTGATTGAAGGCGTGATCTTCGACCGGCGAGTCGTAGAGCCCGTTGACGAGTCTCCATACCCCTTGCCCCCATCTCGCTTGCTCGACCACCAGCACTTTTAGTTTTCTCCGGTTCAAAATCACCAGGTTCAATGTGATGCGGAGTGGTTCTTCTTTTGTCGGCCGACTGCTCTGCATCCCCCGTTTTTTTCTGCTTCATTGTCATTTGGAGGATATGGAATGGATACGATCGAGTCGAGGCTTGAGACCCTCTTATTACACGCGCCATACCGGAGGCTATGTATACTGAGCGTCTTCCGCATGCAAAGACCTAGATCTGATTCATCTTAATCAACATTTTCCAAGCTCCCTCCTCATGGGTATCGTAGCCACGCCGTCTCCTCGTAACTCTACTCCTAGTCGCAGTTGATCCAATTCTGCCCGTGTCTTTTGGCTCTACCTTACTGACCGCTCTCGGCCAAGCCTTGAGACGAGTCCGTGTTGAAGGTATCGAGAGCAAATGTAGGCGAGTTTTGCCCATGATGCAGTAGAACCAAGGCGCCTCTGGCCGGCGAGCATTACCAGGGGCCTGTTGATGCGATCAGCTGAATGGGGCCGGACACGTCTCAACATGGCCGACGCGGGCGCCTGCTGTGACGCAAGGTTGTTGGAACGTTCGGTGATGTTGCAACAGTATGCCGCTGGACACCGTCTCTTTATCCGGCCTCCTCCATCATCTGGATGAATTCGTCGAGATTGACGCCACCTTTGCCGTCATGGTCAAGATGCTCTATCATGCCCTGAATCTCCTCCTCGGATAGCACGCGATCTTCCTTGATGTCTTGGGCCAGATGCCGCATGTCGTCGAAGGAAATGATGCCGTCTTGGTCGTAGTCGAACATGTTGAAGACCTTGGTGGCCTCTTCTCGGGGATCTCGGTTTGCGATGAGCTTTGCGGCGCACAGCCTGAACTGGTCGAGGTATATGTGTAGGCGGTTGACGGGGCAGCTGTGCGGATCACGCCAGTCGGGCGGCACGGAGCCGTACGTCTCGAGCTCTCTGAAGTATTCGGGCTTGGGCAAGTCGAACCCCAGAGCTGCCAAGGAGTGCTTGAACTCGTAGCTGTTGAGCCATCCTTTCTTCTTCATGTCCATCAAGTCAAACTGTGCATGAGAGTGAGTCTGGGTGCGACGGCCGACCAGCAGGCGACTCACGACTTCGTCAATGTGTTCCCGGTCCTCCTCGGCAATTGCGCCGTACTCTTCATTGGATGAGACTTGTGGCGCCGGAGGCTGTCTCTGCTGATGCTGTTGGCTAGAGGCGCCGGCGATTGAGCGCATGGGGAAAGGGCGCGGCGTTGTGTGGGCGTTCATGGTGGGCGAAGAGGATTCGAGTTGCGTGACGGGCGTGAATTTGAAGCTCGAAAGTGAAGATGTATCCAAAGAGGATGGGGTCCCAGCGGCAGCAGGAAGAGCTGAGCGGAATCCGAGAGCAGAGAGCAATAAGCCCCTTGGCTATTGTTCTTTTGCGAGCGCACGCGACTTAACCGAAGCTTTCGTTGGCTGGCTATTGTGACTGCGACAGTCGATGGGAGGGAAAATGCGACGCGACGGGGCGGGTCTCGACGCGCCTCCGGCTTGCTGCATGCTGTTGAGAGCTCACTGAGATCAGAGTACCTGGCGGCTCGGTATCTGACTCACCCTGTGCACCTGCAGCGGAGACTTGATTCACGGGTATCCCCCGTACTCCCGTCGCCCATTGGGGGTCAGTTTAGTCAGCACCAGGGCGCACCAATTGGGTACGGGGAATCTTTTGGTCTGAGGCAGCAACCCAGCTCTCGGAGTCATCCGCGAGACGAAAAAATACTAGCAGCTGGCTTGACCTCTCGCCTTCGCTGTTCCTCCATTGCTGTCTCGAGGTGGAAAAGGGGCGCGCCACATCAACGCTCGTCAGCAAGTGTCGGTCTCTCGCGCTGTTCAACTCAAGTCTTGTCCACCTTCCAGCCCCCTCTTTTCTCTCCCTTCCTCTCGTGCGCCGCCTTGGCTCTTGACCGTCTGCAGCTTCGGCGACAACGGACTCTCCGCTCGGTGTGGCCGCGACACGCAGAGCCTTCTTCCCCCTTGACGAGATACCGGACCGCACCCAAGCAGCTCAGGCACATGTACGGACTTGCCGACTTTTAGCTCGCCCAGACGATCGCGTTTGCGACCCAGCGTCCACGACCACGCGACGAGCTACGTCGAGTTTAGGCAAACTGCAGCCTCGAATCCCGTAAGCCGCAGCCTTCCGGCATCATGTCGTTTGGTAGCGGCGGCTTCGGGGGCTTCGGCTCAAACAACAACCAGACATCGAGTGGGTTTGGCGGGTTCGGCGCAAACAATAACGCAGCTTCAGGTACTGCTGAGACAGCCCTGCGCACAAGAGCTATGCTAACATGGCCATCTCTAGGCTTTGGTTCGACCAATGCCAGCGGCGGTTTTGGTCAAAGCGCCAACACAGGAGGCGGTATGTTTGGAGGTAACGCCAATGCCCCAGGCTTCGGCGGCTCTTCATCAGGTATCTCTCTCCCTGCGCCTTGCGTTCCCATTTCTCTTCGGTTTGCTCTACCCGTGTGACGAGTCTTTACTGACATGGATGTAGCAGGATTCGGTGCAAACACCACCGCTAGTGGCTTTGGTAGCAAGCCTGCTTTTGGATCCAGCACCACAGCCCCCGGCGGGTTTCTTGGCTCTTCCAACACCAACAATGCCAGCACCACAGGTTTCGGTGGATTTGGCACCACCCCCGCCAACAATACCACCACCTCGTCCCCCTTTGGCGGCGGCAATACTGCAGGCGGCAGCATGTTCGCCAGCAACGCCAACAAGACAGGCTTCGGCGCCACGAGCAACACCGGCTCGTCACTCTTCGGCGGCGGTGCTGCAAGCTCCGGCAGCGGCTTCGGCGGCGGCGGCTTTGGTGCCGCAAACAACCCCGGCCTGGGAGGCGGAGTTGGCGATCCACCCGGCACCGCGACGACGCCTTTCCAGGCCTTGACCGAAAAGGAGCCCAACAGCACGAACCAGTCTAATTCGTTCCAAAACATCTTGTTCCAGGACCCATATCGGAAATGGTCGGCCGAGGAGTTGAGATTGGCAGACTACGTGCAAGGGCGTCGCCATGGAAATGCCAGCGGAGCCGGTGCCTTTGGCGTAAGCTCTGGCTTCGGAGGAGGCTTCGGCTCGACGAATAACCAGACTCCAAGCGCCTTTGGAGGAGCGTCAAACGCGGCCCCCGCCACGACCGGCGGGCTCTTTGGATCCGGCAACGCCAACAACACTACCACCGCTGGGTTTGGACAGACTGGTGCCAGCGCTTTTGGTGGCAATGCCAGTAACACGTCCGGCGGTCTCTTTGGCGGCAACAACAAGCCGAGTGGTGGTTTGTTTGGTAACACCGCGAACCAGCAGAGCGGTGGCCTTTTCGGATCTGGCTCCGGGGGAGGATTCGGCGCGACGAACAACACAAGTACCTTTGGTGCTACGAACAACGCTGCCACCGGTGGTCTTTTCGGCTCGAATAATCAGGCCAACAAGCCTCAGGGAAGTGGATTCAGCTTCGGCAATACCAATGCCAACAACGCCCCATCTGGATTTGGAGCCACCTCCGGAGGTGCTTTTGGAGCAGCGAGCAACACTACAGGATCTGGCCTGTTTGGCGGCACAAACAACACCCAGCAGTCGGGCGGAGGTCTCTTTGGCAACAACCAGCAACCGCAACAAAACGCCGGCTCTGGCTTCGGAGCCGGCTTCGGCACCCAGAACACGAATCAGCAGAGTGGGGGCTTGTTCGGCAACAACCAGCAGAAATCCGCTTCGGGAGGTCTGTTCGGCTCGAGCAACGCCAATCCAGCTTCTGGCGGTGTCTTCGGGAACACCAACAACCAGCAACCAGCAACGGGCGCCTTTGGGACTAATACCACCACACCAGCTGCGGGTGGACTTTTTGGCGCATCAAAGCCCAGCACTGGCAACAGTCTGTTTGGTGGCGCCAACACTGGTCAGGCCAATAACGCTGGAGGCGCGGGAATGTTTGGGGGACTGGGTTCAAATGCTCCAAACCAGCAGGCAGCCGGTTCTTCATTGTTCGGCGCGACGAACAATGCCCAGCAAAAGCCCGGCGGTCTCTTCGGCAGCACCAATCAAACCTCGACGCCGAGTCTATTTGGGGGCCAGAGCACTCAGAACCAAGGCGGCTCGCTCTTTGGAAACAACCCGAACCAGCAGCAGACTCAAGCCTCTGGGTTCGGCGGTTCCTTGCTCGGAAGCTCGCAGCAGGGCGGCAACGCCCCACAAGGGCTTACGGCAAACCTCAATGATGTGTCGGCCTATGGCAGCCCGTCTCTGTTTGCTGGGGTGAGCGGTAATGAGGTCTCTAACCCTGGACCCCTCGCCACTCCTTTGAGCGGTAACCCGAAGCCGCGGAGGAGCTCCATCCTACCAATGTACAAGCTCGCTCCAGCTGCGGCGTCTCGATTCGCCACTCCTCAAAAACGAGGCTTCGGCTTCTCGTACAGTTCGTACGGCACCCCAGGTGCCAGCCCCGCCAGCAGCATCTCCAGTACGCCTGGTGCGCTCGGTCGCAACCTACTTGGCCCCAGCTCCGCCGGCACTCTGAGCAAGAGCATGTCGACGAATAACCTTCGTCGCAGCTTCAACACAGAAGATAGCATTCTTGCGCCCGGGGCCTTTTCGTCCAGCTCAAACGCCCGCTGGTATGGAAGCACCGGATCGAAGAAGCTGGTCATAAACAGAGACATCAGGAGCGATCTGTTTTCCACACCTCAGAAAGACAGGCAAGCTGTTGATGGCAACTCGAGCGCCCGCAAGCTATCCAAGCGTGTCAGCTTCGACACAAGCAATGTTGAGGCTGAGGACGAGACCCCCGTGCGAAACGCGCTTCCGGCTCCAGAGGGAACGCCAGGCTCTCAGACCGACGAGTCTACTCCACGCCAGAATCGGCCCTCTGTCCTCGCGAACGGATCGAAGACTCCGGAGACCGAACAAGTCAAGGGCAACGAGCTGGCTATTGTTCATGAAGAGGACAGTACCGCCACTCCGGAGGCGCAAACCGCCGTCGGGCTCGACAACGCCCCTGGAAACTACTGGATGGTACCAAGTAAGGAGGAGCTTCTCAACATGAACAGAATGCAGCGACAGAGAATCGACGGTTTCACCATCGGCCGCGCGAACGTTGGCTTCATCAAGTTCAAGATACCTGTCGACATAAGCGGTATCGAAATCGACGAGCTCAGTGGCGGCGTGATTCAACTCGAACCTCGGTCTGCCACCGTGTATCCCAACCCAGCAAAGAAGCCACCTGTTGGCAAAGGTCTCAATGTGCCCGCCAGAATCACTCTCGAGCACTCGTGGCCCCGCGCAGGACGTGACAAGCAAGTGGCCAACGATCCCAAGCGCTTCAAGAAGCACGTCGAGCGACTGAAGCGGATACCCGACACCACTTTTGAGGAGTACAATCAAGAAACCGGCATCTGGACCTTCTCCGTCGAGCATTTCACGACCTATGGCTTGGATGATTCGGACGACGAATCGGACGGGGAAGAAGTCCCACAGGTGACGGGCGGCCCTGAACCTGCCCCTCCAGCCCAGCCTACGTCCCTCGGCATGAATGTAGACTCTGCCATGGAAGACGACACTTTTGAGTTCAACCATCCCAAGGGTGTCCCGGGCGCGTTTGATCAGCAGGAGGACCTTTACACTCAGGACCTTGTTACCGGAAAGCAGTCTTTTTTAGGGGTTAGCTCCGCGGATTCGGCGTCCAACGTGCGGTTGTCCCTCGATGAGTACAACAGCAACATGGACGACGGATATGACGTGTCCGAGGACGAAGACATGACGAGGTCTTCTGTCGGACTGCATCATGCCGCGGAGCGTGACGACGCCTCGTCGGAGAATGACCCGGAAGCCAAGAGAAGCACTCCTGGTGGCATTCTCAGAGCAAGAATGCGAGCGATGAAGGACTCGGTTGGACCGGTGCAGCTCGAGGTCGCCGATGGTGACGACTGGATGGAGATGCTTCGAAAGACTGTCAGTCCCGTCAAGCGAGACCGTCAGATGCTGAGGGAGTTGAACGAGTCGCCTTCCAAGTTGACTGGCGAGCCTGCGAATCTTGACGACGACGGGAATTTACTTCGTAAGTCGTCCATATGGGGGCAAAGCCCAACCAAGACAGACAGAGCAAGCGGGCTGGCGGCGAGAAGCCAGATGGCAATGGACAAGGGCCACGGATTCGCCACCAGCATCGACTTGATGAACTCGTTGTTTGAGAAGCCTAGGCCTGCGCGACAGAATCTTGGCGCTTCGTTGCCTACAAAGGGCTTCCCCCAGGTAAAAAGACTCGCGGAGAGGGTTTGATTTGTGTCGCTGCGCTTAGGGGCACGACAAACATCGACAAGTGCTGACTATTTTCTCTCTTTTCTAGTGGCCCTACGAGCGGCAGGACAAAACACTGATCATTGACGAAGGCGAGCAAGCTTTCCACAACGCATCGCGTCCAACTTGGGGGCCAGGGGAAACGTTGTTGTTGACCCGGGCGTTGGACACTAAGCAACCGGGCCGACTGCTTCGCGACACTTCGGACGTCCTCGCTCTTCATCGATCGGGCGTCCAAACTCTGACGCAGGAGCTTAGGTTTGGGAAATTCTCTACAGCGGTACGAAATCACTTGCTTGAGCTTCTCCCGGTAAATATGCATTTTCTAACACTCGCGCAGCCTTCGAGAAAGTTTCTAAGAGCCCAAGATGAATTGACCGATATTCGCCTGGTCGACGGAGTCCCCCTGGCCACTCTGCATGCCGCCACGCTTCAAGATCTATTCCACCGCGAAGACTTGAATGACCCGGCCAACCTCCATGAACAGCGTGTGTGGGAGCTGGCAAGCATCCTCTTTGATCGAGCCAGCCCATCAGTCTCGGCAGAGACGGAGCACCTATCAAGGAAAACCAGGCTGTCGCGATTCTGGGCCGATCTGGTTGAGCAGGCCTCTGCGACAAACATCGGACTCGCAGGCACCTGCGAGGAAAAGGTTGTCGCGTGTCTCGCGGGTCATCGGATCACCGAAGCTTGCAAGTACCTGTTGGAGGGCAAAAACCTTCGACTCGGAACCCTGGTGCCGCTTATAGGCACCTGCGATGCTGCCAAGAAAGACATGAAGGAGCAGCTCAGGGCATGGTACGACGCGAAGATGCTGTCTGAATTCTCTGATGCAATTCGCACCATTTACGAGCTCTTGAGCGGAAATGCTTGCGTTTGCGAGGGAATGAAGGGAGTCCCAGTCGAGGATCGCTTGGAGTCGTTCGTCATCTCCAAAAAGTTTGGATTGGACTGGAGACAGTCGTTTGGTCTGAGGCTGTGGTACGCCATCGCACAACAAGACAGCGCCGCTGCAGCCGTGATGAGCTTCAAGGAGGACATTGGCCAGGATAGGGAGGATCTTCCCCGACCGTGGTACAATGAGCAGGGCATCAGACCATTGTGGAGCGACATGGACGCGAGTAGGCGTCAAGATCTGCTATGGGGGCTTTTGCAACTGTACGCCGATGAGCATGCCGACTTGGAAGCGATACTGCGTCCTGAGAATTCTCAGCTGTCCCCACTCGACATGCGGCTCTCCTGGCAGCTGGGCCTGGCTCTTGTCTCGACGGGCAAGGTATCTTTTGGACAAGGTGAAGCCGCAAAGGCCGACGCATCGACAATGACTTATGCAGCTCAGCTGACGGCCGCGGGCGAATGGCTTGAGGCCGTGTTCGTCTTACTTCACCTTCGGGATGCCACCGCGCGCACCAAGGCGATACGGGAACACATCTGCCGACATGCTGGCCTGGTTGGCCCCGACTCGGGAACAGTGTTTGCAATTCTGACGGAAAAGTTCCAGATCCCGGCAACATGGCTGTGGGAAGCGGAGGCTTTGTACATGCGTAGCGTCAAGAAGGACGCATCGGCGGAAGTCCATTGTCTGCTTCGAGCCGGATCTTTCACGGAAGCTCATCGGGTGCTGGTCCAGCAGGTGGCACCTCGAGCAATCATCGAGCGCGACTATGTCTCACTTTCGGCCTTGATTTCCCAGTTTGAAGGACGCCAAGACTCTATCCCGGATTGGTCGCTGGGCGGCGACATGTATAGCAGCTTTCTTACCCTCGTGCTGCACCGTGGCAAGGGTGAAGGTGCGCCGGCCGCCCTGCTTGAGAAGCTCCTGGCGGGCCTCAGAGCTATGCACGATGGCGTCGGCGAAAGCGAGCTAATGCGGTATGCCGCCGTGTCGGACATGGCTGACGAGACGGCTCGGGAGCTCTTGAAGTTGGCTGTGAAGAAAAAGGTATGCATTTGTCGATTGCAGTCTCGGGGTGGCGAAGCTAATGTTGACACCAGGACATGGAACTCCGTTCTCGAATCCTGAACCTGCCTCTAACGCAGGATCGCCTCTTGGCGTACTCGGTGGAACTTAGTATGGACTGCTATCGAGCGGTCATGTCGCATTGAGTGACGGTGGTGGGCGGGTGTCCGTCAGGTCTGGAGCAGCTGAGGAGGCAATCAGCGATGTTTTTGTGTAGTAGGATAGTAGGAAAGTAGAGGAGGGAGGAAGCATTGCTTTTGTGCCTGTTAGTGCAAGGGGTCTGAAGCTAGGAGAGAGGACGAGGAAAGCGAGTGCAGGATTGGCAAGATAGGTAGATAGACGAGCTGTGGCAATTCAAGCTGAGAGCCGAAGCGAGGCGTGATGTTGTGGTTGTGCTGCCGGACGATTACTAGAAGCTTTATTCGACGATGTCCGAGAGAACATTTTGCTCGACGACGTCTGTCCTCATCCTCATGGGGCCAGCTCCAGAAATCAAGTCGTATCAACTACGAGTTGGCCTCCTTGCTCGTCACCGAAACAAGACGGACGATTTGCAAGTGGGGGATGTAACTTAATACAGTATCGATCGATACTGACGCGGGGCTTGGAAGCTGCAGCTGCCGTAGGCCTACTCTGTAGCTTGTGCCGATTAGCCTGCCCCGCCGCCACCCGCAGAGGATCCATTCCGGCACGCGCATATTAACTTTCAACAGTTCCAGGAACGGAGGCCAAAGCCACATTTCACTCAACGCCCGTTCTTCTCTCACCACTTTCGCGCGCGCCAACCAAATACCCTCGCAACAGCTTCGATTATCGCCACGTGCTTCACCTCGATCTCGCATCGCATCGTCGCAGTCGCCTCCCCACGCCGCCCCGTGCTGCCCCGTTAGCCGAGCTCCAGACTCGCCCCCGATCGACGCGCGCATCGCTTCGCATCCCCGACAGACCACCGTTGCTCCATTGCCATACAACCAAGTCCGCCGAGTGCTCCCGCCGCCGTCGTTGAGCACTCCGGCGCTACAAATCGCACCTTTAAACACGCCGTGATCCGCAGAGACTCACAGCGAGGTGCCATTTCAAGCGCCCAGCAGAGTCGCTCGCGCCTGCCCATGAGTCATCTGCTGTGGAAATACTACTGGGAAAACGATGTCGACAGGTTTCGGCGTCTGCTGGGCCCGGGCGGTCTCGGCTCGCATTCCGCCTCCAAGAGCCCTGCAACAGGAACTGGTGGAGGATACCTAGGTGCGAGTCCTGGCGGGCTCGCAAAGTCGCGCAGAGCTCTGGTGCTTGCCTCGGGCTACACCAGATCCAAGGACGGCAGCTCCGGCCTGAGCCGAAGCGAAGTCAACAGCCGGGACCACGCCGGGCTGACCGTCTTGCTGCGCGCCGCTTCTTCCATCGATCCCAACGCCTGCGACTTCGTTCAAGCCCTCATCGAGCACCCGTCCATCGACCTCTACGCTCAAGACCCCGAGTCCGGCTGGAATGCCCTACACAGGTCGCTGTACTTTGGGAATATATCCATTGCGCGACTTCTCCTCGCCAAGGAGCGCAGCGATCTGACGAATCCTGCGCTTCAATCCATCGGCAAGGTTGGCCAGCTCATCAAGACAAAGGACCATGAAGGAAACAGCCCTTTCGACGTGTACAACTCAACCATTGCCACGAGAGCCTTGGCCAATTCGCAAGAGTTGAGAAGGTCAGACAGTGGATCGGATGGAAGCGACACCGAGGACGAAGCGACCCAAGTGTTTGTGCCCACCCCTATTCCGTTCCATGTCCCTTGCTTGACGCCATCTGACAAGTCGCAGCACCGCCAGCGTTTCCCACAGCATCAAGCACTCGATCGAAGGTGGCGAATTCTACGTGTTTGGGAGCAACAAGAACCTCTCTCTTGGCGTTGGCGATGAAGACGATCGTCAATTTCCCGAGCGTATCCTGCTCCAACGACCGGACGAGCTCCTATACCGCTTCTACGAGTCACACCTAGAAGATCAGGCCCTGGAATCGCCCCCCTCGCTGCCGGACCTGAGCAGCATCTCGACTCTACTTCGCAATCGTCCTTTGGTCATCCAAGATGTGGTCATGTCGAAGCTTCATAGCGCCCTTCTGACCACCGACCCCGTGTCAAACCTCTACGTGTGCGGTGTCGGAAGGGGTGGGAGGCTCGGCCTCGGCCATGAGAACACCCAGTTCCGGTTCGCGCCAGTGCTAGGACCCTTTGCGGACCGAAAGGTACGACAGGTCGCGCTCGGGCAAAATCATTCCGTGGCTGTCGCCGGCAACGGCGAACTTTGGACCTGGGGTCTCAATTCTGACTCCCAGCTCGGCTATGCTCTCCCGCCCCCTGCCAGATCTGACGAGGAGCCCATGAGCGTGACGCCGCGTCAAGTCTTCGGCACTCTCAAGAAGGAGATTATTCAAGGCGTTGCCGCGTCTGCCATTCACTCTGTCGCCCATACCGGCTCGTCGCTATACTGTTGGGGCCGCAACTTGGGACAGCTGGCACTCATGGATGCTGATTCGAGGTCGCTTGATGTCCAGCAGACACCTCGCAAGGTGGCAGCATCGCTTCTCTCTGCGCCCATTCAAATGGTCTCGGCAATTGACAAGGCCACGGTTTGCTTGCTCTCGAACAACTCTGTGTGGGTTTTTGCCAACTATGGTTATAATCTCGTCAAGTTTCCAGTCCCCGATGTTTTCACCAACCACAGCCTGGTGGCAAGCTCGTTCTTGAGCAGACATGACCCCGGGTGGAAAGAGATTCAATACATCACGTCGGGCGGTGAAACGATCGCAGCCATCACAGCACGCGGGGACTTGTTCACCATGCATGTGAACAACAAGGTAGACACCAGCCCACCTGCCGGCTCCACTACCAATCCGGTCAAGATCAAGGGCGCCGTCACACAACCGCATTGCATATGGGACTCGAGGAAGGACGGTGTCACCTCCGTGAGCGTCGGCGAGCACGGGTCTGTCATCCTGTGCACGGAATCCGGCGCCATCTGGAAGAGGGTTAAGCGCGTCAAGGGCAAAGCCGCGAGCTTTCCCACGTCCCAGGATATCAAGAAAAAGGACTTCAAATTTGAACGGGTGCCCTACATCACCGGATGCGTCAATGTGCGGAGCTCCACCTTTGGGGCGTTCGCCGCCGTCAGAAGAGACAAGAGCGTCATGTCCCAGGAGATTGGCATCGCCAAGCAGTCGCTCTGGGAGGACGTTGGTTCCCTCCTGTGCCTGCGAGCTTTCAAGGCTTCCGAACCGACTGGCGATGTCAAAGCTTCCCGCAAGTCATGGGACGCTGCAATTGCAAGGGAGAGGCCTGGTTCAGTGTCGCGTGAGATTTTGCGCTCTGTGAACCTCGAACAAGAGCTGCTCCAATATCTGCAGGCTTATTCTTTCCGACACGCCGACATCGATATGGAGGTGCGAAGTACGACAGCACCAGACATCTCAATACCGGTGCATGGCTGGATCCTTGCCGGGCGGAGCTCCGTTCTGCGTGAGGCGTTTTCGGCTTCCCGCCGGCGGATGACCGATACCACGCTCTCGGATGCGTTTGTGGTTGAACTCATAGACGGGAAGCGCGTCCTCACTCTGACCGGTGTGGAGGTCTTGACCATGTTGAACTTGGTGCTGTACGTATATCAAGATGCAATCATCCCCGTGTGGCGATACACTCGCGACGCTCCAGCGGACGCATACCGGTTCCGCCAAGTCCGCTCGGAAGTTATGAAGATGGCAACGAGGCTGCACATGCCCAAGCTTGAAGCAGCCGCCCGATTGCAGACTGGAGTGGGACCCTCACTGGATGCCGACATGAAAGACGCCGTGTCCGACCCTACGTTTTTCGAAGATGGTGATGTTACCGTCCAGCTCGACGGAGCAGATGTCACGTTGCACAGTCAGCTTCTGTGCCAGAGATGTCCGTTCTTCAAGGGCCTGTTCCAAGGAAGATCGCAGGGTCAATGGTTATCTCAACGACGCAGTGAATCATCCGCTTTAGAGCAAGTCAGTGTTGATTTGAAGCATATCAGATTGGACACGTTCCAGTACGTCCTGCGACATCTCTATGCTGATGTTGGCGAGGGGATGTTTAACGACGTGGCCATGCCGACTATCGACGACTTCTCGGAGCTCGTTCTCGATGTAATGGACGCTGCCAACGAGCTGATGCTGGACCGCTTATCTCAGGCCTGCCAGTCTATGGTCGGCAAGTTTGCTACGACACGGAACATTGCCAACCTTCTCAACGAAATCAGCCCCTGCTCAGTGACAGAGTTCAAAGACGCTGGGTTAGAATACATTTGCCTGCAGCTCGAATGCATGTTGGAGAATCACCTTCTCGACAATCTCGACCAAGATCTCCTACAGGAGCTGGACCAAGTTGTCCGTGACAATCAACTGGCGAGGTTTCCCATTGCTCGGGGTGGGAGGGCCGACTTGTTGCTGCACAACAAATATCCCGACCTGGTAATAGATGTCAACGAGGAACGCCAACGCCGTGTGAGAGAGATGGCCTTCAAGCTGGCCCAAAAGGACGATGATAGGAGGGCTTCCTCATCACAAAAAATGCGCGGTGGAAGTTTGGATGAAGGCACGATTGCCTCGCCGACCCCTGAAAGATCTCGCCGGACCTCTAAACAGGGACGCAACGAGCAATCCAGCCCGACTCTACATACAAAGAGGTCTCAGGGGGACATGGTGTTCAATATGGATGAGGAAGACTTTTCTGGTGCCAACAGCCCTTTCTCTCCCGACATGGGGGATTTCGAGCCACATCAAGACGTCGACGTAGGAGGCGTCCCACGATTGCCAGAATCATGGCGTGGCAAAGGCAAGGCCGACGCAGATGTAGGAAGGCCCTCGCCATCGAGCCCTTGTCCGCCTCGACTTTCGGCTCATGGAGGAAAAGAGGTGGGTGGGATGGGCTCTCCGGCACTTGGCACCCCTGTGAGGAAGACCAGTGGGCCTTGGGCGTCTGCCGTGCTACCAACATCAAAGTTGGATCTTAGGGACATCATTTCGGAGGCATCCTCTCAGTCTGAGCTTACTGCCGGACTAGCCGCACAGGCAAAAGAGGTGGCGGCGTCCAGCAGGCCGCCGATGAAGATGTCGCAGAAGGAGCGTAAAAGACAGATCCAGTTGCAGGCCGAGGTGGAGGCAGGGGCAACCGCGCAAGTCGAAAAGTCCAAACAAGCTCCGTGGGAAACGGTCGCGCCAGCTACTCGGCCATCGCCGTGGAAGGCGGCATCACCGGTTCCGAGTACGTCCTTGAAGGAGGCTTTGGCGTCTGGGGCAATACAAGGGGAAGCGGCGGCGGCGGTTGAGGCGAAATCGCTCGTGACTTGCGAAGCAGAGCCGCATTTATTTCAGAGACTGACAGCCTCGCCTGACACCAGGTTTCCAGGACAGGGACGCATGGGCAACTCAGCAGCGGCACCGTCAGAGCCATCGGCTCGAGACCAAAAGAAGCCTCTTGTGCCGCATTCCAAATCCTACATGACGCCAGCACGCAAGGCGGAGCCGTCGCTGGGAGCAAGCATGGCGGACATTATCGGGCAACAGAGGCGCGAGCGAGAGTTGGTCAAGGAGGCGGTGGCCAAGCGATCACTGCAGGAGATTCAGCAGGAGCAAGCTTTCCAGGAATGGTGGGACCAAGAAAGCCAACGAGCTCAGGAGGAGGAGGCCAGAAGACTCGCCAAACAGGACAAGGGACCGCCGGGCAACAACAGGCGCGACCGCAAGGGGCGAGGAAGCAGAAGCAAAGGAGGCGAGCCCTCAGGCGCCAGCGGAGATGGCGAAGGTTCAAAGGGGCCAGGCGGTGGCGCGGGCTCGCGGCGAGGCAGAAGCGCCAAAGGAAAGGGCAGCAAGGCCTGATTGGTGCGCGCGGGTGGTGATGGTATCGTGTAACTAGAGCTAGACAGTCGAGAGCCTCGACGGAGGGGTGCGGAGGCTCCCGGCAGATATTGACGCATAGAGGCCTTGAGTACCTGGACCGTGATGTAAGCCAACTTACATGACGAGTATTGCCACTTGCCCCAGGCCAAATGTCTATATGGCCAACGGCACGGTAGGCCGAGGCAGCAGCCGGTCGAGCGGGTTAATCGGGCAGCCAGTCAGTCGGGCGAGTAGTTAACAAGTTAAGAGTATGGTTGTACTTGGTAGAGGGAGGGGAAACACAAAGACGCTTCCGTTTGTCTGACGAATGGGAAGAGAGACCGGAGCAAGACGCGAGCTAACAGTCAGGGTTGTTGGCTGCCTGGAGAGATGATGGAAGTTTGCGATGCGTCGCCATCACCAATGAGCCGAGCGCTGCAGTAGTGTACCAATGCACGCACGGGGTGATTGAGGCGAGGACGGACGTGGCCAGGCAACCAGCAGAGTAATGGACGATGACGAAGCGTCCCCAACGGCTTTTGTTGGTGTAGACTCTGATGTCTGATAGCCGCGCCAACGCGCCAAAGGTACATGCCGCACGTGCAGGACATAGTGCCCGTCCAGGGGTACCAAGAGGCACTGTCTACGACGAGTACAGTGTACAGCGGCGGCCTAGGGTGGCCGATGTCTCCGAAGCGGGATGTCGCCATGTTGGAGCTCGTCGTGTGAGCAGATGGCGAGAGCACGACATGTGCAAGTACCATTGGGTGGCCCCCGGATGGATGAACCTAGACAAGGGGGAGATTGAGATAAGGAAAGGCAGACAGCGGGGGGCGGGCCGGCGGGCAAGGACTCCGCACTCGAGTTTGATGATAAGACTGACACCCTCTTTGGACACTTGGTGCCTGCCTACTGTAGCATGGATAGCAGGTATCTCAGCACTCGTCGCCGGTTTGGCATTGTGTGGTCAGCCAGCGTCCTGTGCTTGGGAAGTTGTTGCACAAGTGATTCGTAAACAGGCTCCGAAGACGCCTTGAACAGCGCAGTACCGGTACCTACAGACAGCGCAGCACAGGTCTACTTAATGACTCAGCAAGACACGCCTTGGATGCCAGAGGTACCCGGGTATCTCCCCCCTAGGCACCTACCACTGGACAGCACCCTGAGTCACTTACCATGCCAGGCAGGCTTGAGGAGGCGGGAAACCATGAGCAAATGAACGTCAAAGAAGCCGGGCAAAGAAAGGCCAGCAGACGCATGCATCGCCGAGTCCTACAGTAGTGGCTGCTCCTGCTTTGGTACGGTGGGGCCGGGCTCGGAAGGTACCTGGCCGGTCAAGTCCCCTATACCCCGGGCTTGTGTACCCACAGGTGACTCCATCTGCTGAGCCGCCCGCGTCTGCCGTACCGACGGCACGCTAGATGCTTTCCACAGCCCATCATTCTTTGTCGCAGAGGTTGAGGCCGACAACCCCAACTCTCTTTGCGTGATACCTCTAGCCCGATGACGAGCCTCGTCGGCTGAACCATCGCACGTCACGAGGACCCCTTTGGCTGGCCCCAAGCGGCTCCGTACCTTTGTTGGACTGCTGCTAGCGAGATATCCATTTGACCTCGTCGTTACCTTTGCCTCGAGGCGGAGACAAAGCCCGAGCACTCGTGCAACCAAAAAAAAAACCCCCAACGAGCAACACTTCTTGTGCTCGCTCCAGCGGCGTCGTCGCCTTGTCTTCCTCGGGGTCGTCGTCGCCGCCGCCGCCGCCGTTGCCCGGCTGCCAGCCCGAAGTCAGCCTTAACTGCGGATCGCGGCCAATCCCCGGACAAGCTCCTGGTCGGCTGCCGCCTGCGTGACGCACCAGGCAGGGTTGACCTCCCCCCCGGTCTTCCTACATTTTCCACCTCTTCGCAGCTCTTCCCGCCATCCGGCATCCTCTTCGCTGGTCGACGCCATACGAGACGGCAGAGCCCTCCTTCATCCTCACCTTGGCTTCATTCTTCCCCCTCCCCCTCCCCCAACGCAAAGCATAGACTTGTCGACGATGGAAGAGCAAGTTCGGTTCTCGATCGACACCCCAGTCCGCACCTGACAACCCGTACCCGATCCGTCACCCCCTCGACCCATCTCTTCACCAGAACCGAGCTTCAAACCCATTATGCATCAGCAAGCTCGAGCGCCCCCGAGGCTCTCCTCGCCGGCCTCGTCACCCCAGACGAACCAGACTCGAACCAACAACCAGAGAGATGCCGTGCTTGGAACCGCTCAGCGTGCTGGCTCCAACGTGGCGGCGAGGGACCTCATGAGCTCTCCGACGGCCGAGCAGGCCTTCTCTCCCGGGCCTCCTGCTGAATCAATCAAGAAGCTAGATCAAATCGTTCAAGTAGGTCCGCCCATGGGCCCCCCTACCCGCCCTGCTCGCTCTGGTGCAGAATAATCTGACCGCCGCAGAACTTCTACGCCAAGGCTGCCATACTCGTCCTCGATGCGCGCATGAAGGTCAAGATCACCCGCAACGCCAACGGCTTACGAAAGACGAACAAATGGGTAAGGCTTGCTCCCCAGCCCTCGGCGTCTGCCATCTTGACTAACGTCCTTGGCTGCAGTACCAAATCGAAACCGACGAGATCGACGACTTTAGAGATGAGCTCAAGATATGGAAGACGTGCGGCAGCCTCGACAGTCGTCCTCCCCCGATGGTCATCGAGGTCTACCTGGATACCTCGCGACTCAAGGAAAACCAGAGCCTCGTCATCCTCGACGATGACGGCAAACGGTGGGACGTCATGGAACAGCTCAATGCTACGGGGTCGTCCAGCGGCAGCAACTCGCCCGGCCCCGGGGGCAAGAACGCAGAGGTGATTTTGGAGAGATGGCGAGTCGAGCTGAAGACGACCATTGATAGTGCCAGCCCCGCAGACGACTTCGGCCCTATCTTGCCCACCGTATATAAAAAGGCCATCGTCTTCTTCAGGACCCTATTCGTCACCACCCGTTTACTGCCCGCATGGAAGTTTGCCAGCCATAGTGCGGCAAAGAGCTCTCACCCGGCTCTGATACCTCGCTGCCGAATCCGCACATCCGAGCCAGACCGATCGAGTCCCGACCCGCTGAGGCAATCCATCGATGGGCGCACGGATCCGGTAACAGAGTACATGTTTGGGGATCTCGATGTGCCCGTCGGCCGTCTGAGTGCTTCCGTCACTTATCGAAATGACTGCACCTTCCGCATCGACGATTCAGAGTCTCTGCTCAGCTCCCGCTTCATGGGAGTCGACGAGAACTTCTTCAAGCCGTCCCTGCCGCCGTACGGAGAGAGGCAGCGTGCGCCAACTGCAGAGGTGGGCTCCTTGCGTGGACATCGTCGCGGTAACGGCCTGGGCGAGGTTCAGCAGACATATGGAAGCCTGTCGACCTTCCACGGGGACGGACCGGTGGGTACGAGCCCCATTTCGGCCTTAAGAGCTGTGAGACCTCCTGGATCAGATACGAGCTCCCCTCCGGCGTCGTTTCCCACCAATCCAGGCATTGACTGCCCCAACTCGTTGCCCGTGTCGGGCCGTCCGTCTTCCTCCAGAGCTCCTGCGCGGCTTGCAGATCTTTCTACCAGGAGGACGTCGGTGTCCTTTCAGCCATTCAAAGCTGGATCATTGTCTGGGTCCCCCATTCCACGAGCACTCGATCCAGAGTCTCCAGCATCGACACATTCGCTGAGCCGTCCGGTCGGTTTGACTGCTGGCTCGCAGCCTAGAAACCGCTCCTCCCTGACAGCTGGAATGCCCGCTTCGCTACGCGGCGGGCCACCCGCGAGCACGCCTGATGCGCCCGCGGTCGGGTCACCTCGTCCGGCATCGACCAGCCGATACAGCAGCAGCTTTTCCCACCGCCGCGGACGCCCGTCCGGAAGCGGCGCCAGCAAAGGCGGCGATGAGGAACAGTCGAGCAGCGGCCGCCAGAGTCTCGCCTCGTCTGTTGCGCAGCCGGGGTCCGGATTTCTCGCGGAGCCGGGTCCGGCAAGCTCTGGCTCTCTTCACGCAGAGGAAGATGACATTTCGGATTTCCTAAAGGCCCTTGATAGCAAGAAGACTCTCAAGAGCTTTGAGCCGGCGAAGAGGGGGGAATCTGCCACCAACAGGACCATCGCCCAACTGTCCAAGTTCCACCTTATGAGAGACTCAAACAACGCGCTCGGAGACTCGATGACGTCGTCGATGCAGATGCACCGCTCTTCGAGCTCCTCCAGCCGCCAGCTGACGAGCGTGCCCGGAATGGTGGCGCCGGCATCCGTCTCGACGTCGACTTCTCCCGGCAAGCCGGTGTCGCCGCACACGCCGCACACTCCCGCCATTCCTTCTAGACTCAGCGAGAATTCCATCATTGACTACAGCACGACTGGCAGAGTCGTCTCCAGGGGCGGCCGTCGGCAGGTGTCGACAGTGCCGGAACCAAGCAGGGAGAGCACCATAACCCAGGAGGGCACCACGGCCATCGACATCCCCCTCTCGCCACGCTTAGGATCATACCAACGGCGCTCGAGCTCAGTGGCTCAGCAGAGCCGAGCCATGATTGACGACGACGATGCCGATTTAGCATTCGCGGCACATCGAAGTATCAGCCTGGGCGCCGACGACCGGGAACCGCCGACAATGAGTACTTTGCTTGGAAGGCAAATGCAGATGGATAGGAGGCCGTCGACGCGCGACAGCCCCCAGAGCAGCCTTCAGCCGGCGGCGGAAATCCAGCCCTCGGATTCGGCAGAGGTGATGCAGCGAGAGTCGACCGAGGGCAACCCACCGGATGGGCTCATGCCTTCTGTGCAGTCAAGCTCGCCGTTCCCGCGACGCCGTTATGCGGGCATGGCGGCAGCGGCGGCGGCGATGAGGCCGACGCCGCCGCAATCATCACGGGGTAGTTTCACGGGCTCGGTGAGCAGGCTGGGGCGAGCGGACGATGAGTCGGTCAGCGGCGAGCCGCTGATGTTTGATCTGTCAGAGATGGACGCTCACGGCAGACGAAGCCTGGAAGAAACTAGGGGCGGGGGCAACGCAAACCCGGAACGAAGTGGATTCGAGCCTCGCGGGACGACGCGGCGAGGATGGTAGTAAGGCGACCGTCGACTCGCGAAGTTGTCAGAGCACCACAACCACGTTGCACACACACTGCTTCTGCTTGAGGCAGACACACAAGACTGACAAGATGAAGACTGTGAGTAGTGGAGACGGCCTTCCGGCTCCATATATTTCTTCTCATTTCCTTTCGGTCGGCGGCTCGAGGGATTCCAGCATGTGGTATCGGATTGGCGTTTGGGGCCTGGTTTTATCTCATGCAACGCGGCAGGTCCCCAACTTCTGATGTGGAAGGGGAAATGCCGAGCCAAGGGGAGTTTCTCTTGGACAGCCGCTGCGCCCCGTCTTACGATTTGGTCAACGAAAACTGTTCCTGTATATGAGATGTCGAAAAAGTAGTTGATGGGGAGGCCAAGATGGGCTCTCGAAGGCTGCACATTGGAGCGATGCAAGGCGTCGAAGCGACATGACGTACAGGTAATCTAGAAAAGAGAGGACTGGAACATAAAATGGGCATAGTATATTCTTGTGAAACCCACGAGCAGGTGTCTCTCTCTTGTCAATGAGCGAGCTCATGTGAGGTGGCTGTGGCGCATGGTTCGCCTGTGGAGCCTGGAGCTGCTGAGCCCCTCCCACCTCAGTAAGCCGGATGACGACGTAACTTAAGTGCTCGGCCTTGCGCTCGAACCAACTCAGCCCGCAGCACCACCACCAAGGCCAGCTTCCGACACACACTTGCACCCGCCCGACTTCCCACAATCCGAAGCGAGCTTCCTTGAAGCAGACGAGAGGAAGCCAGAGACAGAGCGGCAAGAGAGAGGGACAGCCTTGCAACGACGGCCAGCCATGTTCCGAGCAGCCGCGGCGGGACCCTTTGACGAGGTCGTCGGTGAGTCTCGCCCAAGAGCATTCATGGCGATGTTGTTCCTGACGCTTGCGCAGCCAAGGCGACCGACGAGAACCTCACCTCGGAGGACTGGGGGGCCATCATCGAGGTGTGCGACAAGGTCTCCGGCGATCAGAATGGATCCAAGGAGGCTGTCCAGAGCATGATTAAGCGGCTCGCGCACCGCAACGCCAACGTGCAACTCTACACTCTCGAGGTTTGTCCCCCTGTAGTCCATAAGAGATAGGAGAACTGCCGACTGACCGATGACACCATCACCAGCTCGCCCACGCCCTGTGCCAGAACTGCGGCAAGCCCATGCATCGCGAAATCTCGAGTCGCGCCTTCACCGACGCCCTCTTGAAGCTGGCCAGCGATCGCAACACCCACACCCAGGTCAAAGCCAAGATCCTGGAGAAGATGAAGGACTGGAGCGACATGTTCAGCAGCGACGCCGAGCTCGGCATCATGTACGACGGCTACTACAGGCTAAAGCAGAACAACCCGACGCTGCAGCCGCCGAGCGCACCGCAGAAACAAGGCCTGACCGAGTCAGACCGACAGAAGGAGGACGACGAGCTTCAGATGGCCCTCAAGCTGAGCCTGCAGGAGGAGGAGCGCAAGAAGGCAGCCCCGGCGAGCTCGGGCTCCCAGGCAGGCCCCAGCAGCCAGCAGGGCTCTGCGCCGACGCCCGCAGTGCCGGCCGGGACGACGGCGGCGACGGTTAGCAGGGTCCGCGCCCTGTACGACTTTGTGCCGTCCGAGGCAGGCGAGCTCGATTTCAAAAAGGGCGACGTCATTGCCGTGCTCGAGAGCGTCTACAAGGACTGGTGGCGCGGGTCACTCAAGGGCAAGACGGGCATCTTCCCGCTCAACTACGTCGAGAAGTTGACGGACCCGACGCCCGACGAGCTGCAGCGCGAGGCCCAGATGGAGGCCGAGGTGTTTGCCGAGATCAAGAACGTGGAGAAGCTGCTGACGCTGCTGAGTGCCTCCAACACGGCCCCGCGCGAGGAGGACAATGAGGAGATTTCGGTACGCAGACGAGCGACTCTTTTGCTACCCTTGGAGAAGCGCTGCCAGAATGGTCCTAACAACGGTTGCAGAAGCTCTATCATCAGACGCTGGCCATACGGCCCAAGCTGATCAAGCTCATCGAGAAGTACTCTCAGAAAAAGGGTGCGTCTTGACCCCCTTTCTTTCCAAGACGACACGGCTAACAAGCGCCCGCCAGACGACTTTACCCAGTTGAACGAAAAGTTCATCAAGGCCCGCAGAGACTACGAGACCTTGCTGGAGTCGTCCATGTCTCAGCCGCCTCAGCACAATTATCATCAGTACGCCATGCGCCCGGGGCCTCTTGGCCAGGCATACCCCCCGGCCGCCGGCGGATATCCCATGCAGGGCCAGCCGCCGCATGACGCGCAAAATTACTACCCGCCAGGGCCTCAGGGAGGTGTGTTTTGACCTGTCCCGCAACGGCCGGGTCTCCTTCGCTGATCCTTTGGTCTCTCCCTTTCTCAGACCAGCAACAGCATTACCAGGCCTCTGCTTCTTCACCACCAAATGTCCAGTCTCAGGGAACGCCGGCTCCCTTTTATGTCGCTGGATCCGAAGTGCCGTCGCAGGGGGGCGGGCCTCAGCAGTATCCGCTGCGGGAGCAGACCCCGCGCATCACCTCGCACGGAAAGCAGGCCGCGTCGCCTCCTCCGCAGGGCGGCTACGCTCCCTACTCACAGCAACAGCAGCAGCAGCAGCCGCCGCCGGGACAGAACCCGTCGGCCCCGTACTCCCAGACGCCACCCGCCCAGCAGCGCCCGACAAGCACGTACGGCGCGCAGGAGCTGGCCACTTCGGTGTACGACTCGCCCGTGGCGCCGCACAATGCCAGCTTCCCCTCGCAACAGCAGCACCCTCCTGGGCAGCAGGCCTACGCGCCCGAAGACGCCAACAGCAAGCCTCCGAACCCCAGCGCGCCGTCGTACGCGCAGCAGCCCTCGTACCAGCACCACCACCACCACGGCTTCAACCCCCCGGACCAGGCGCCGCCCCCCATCCCGACGGGACAGCCCCCGCACGGCGGCCCCATGTCGTCGCCGCCGCTGCAGCCCCACGGCGCGGCGTACGACGCGCGCCAGCACGCCATGTCCGGCGGCCAGGCTGCTGGCGGAGAGCCGCAGTATAAGCCGTACATGCCCCCCGGCGGGGCGCCGAGTGCGCCGAGTGCGCCGACGCCGAGCGATTATTACCGCTAGTGTGCGCCGGGCTACCATACATGCGAGAGAGCGTGTACGTGGGCAAGAGCCCGGATGGCGGCGGGCCGGCGAGGGGTGAAGAAGAGGGTGGGGGGTGGTGACGATGGGTCTATTATTCGAGCAGCAATCTGTTCTAGCGCTCGGTCTGTGAGCACGAGACGTCAATGCCCCGGCTGATTGACATTGCTGTGGCCTTGGTGATGCCGATGGGCAGGGACATATACACAAGGTGAACCCGTCAAGGACGGAGTGGCGGGCTATGAGTTCATATTCTTTGTTGGTACATTTCTTCATTGTCTGTTCTGCGGCAAGGCTGGCTGGCGGCCGTCATGTCTAATGGAGCACGCCAAGTTCTCACGACACCCGTCCTGTGACGCTCCATCCTCGGTTGCCCATGTACGCAACCCCCTGTGCGAGCACCAGTCGCGCTGTCCAGAGATCCCGTTCCCGCGAAAACCACGAAACGCCTTTATTCCCCCTCGCGTCCCCCGCCCTTTCAACGCCTGCCTCCAGAAAAAAGCCGTAGTCCCATGTCCCTTGCCTTTCGCCACGCATGCTTCCGTCTCTCGACGTGCGAATCACCACCTCCGGCCATAGACGGCATTCTCCTGCCTAGCCGGCTTGCGGCGCAGCATATTCATCGACTGGCGGGCCCTGTCGCGCTCGTCGGCGGCCTCGCCACCGTCCTCCCACGGCCGCTCGTCGACGACGCCGTGGTGGCCGCCGGGCCTGAAGAGGTCGATGATTTCCTTGAGGCCGAGGTTGACGGCCTTCTTCTTGGCGCCGCCCTCGATGGTCTGCTCGGCCAGCAGGCGCTTCTTCTCCTGCAAATCGATGATGCGCTCCTCGACAGTCTCGGACACGGTGAGCTTGTAGACGGTCACGTCGACGGTTTGGTTGAGGCGGTGGACGCGGTCAATGGCCTGTTCCTCGACAAACTGCACGGTGGTGTTAGCCTCGAGATCCACCGCCCACGTAGCACCTCCACAGTACCATTGGAACAAAAGGGAACACGAGCATGACTCACCGGATTCCAAAACGGCTCGACAATGATGACCCTCGTCGCCGCCGTCAGGTTCAAGCCCAAGCTGCCGCACTTGAGGCTGCACAGGAGGACCCTGACGCTCTTGTCCTCGCGCAGCCGCCGCAGGCTCTCCTCACGCTCATCGTTCTTCATGCTCCCGTCGTAGCGCCGGAAGCGGAAGCGCTCCTTGTGCAGGAACGGCTCCACCAGGTCCAGCATGGACGTGAACTGGGAGAAGACGATGAACTTGTGCTCGTGGGCCTCTGCCTGCAAGAGCCTGGTGATCTCGCGAATCTTGGCCGATGCAAAGAGTGGCGTGGCACCCGCAGAGTACAGCTCGTCGTCCGAGTCTGATGCCGAGTCCTGGTCCGAGCCCGAGTAGACTTCTGTCCCGTCAGCCTCGGATCCTGAGGCTTCGGATTTGGCGCAGTCGGACGCAGAGGCATGCGACGTGGCGGGCTTGACCTCGTCAAGCGTCTGGGCTGCCATCTTCTGCGTAATGGCAGACACGGACAAGAGTGAGTCTTCGTCCTCGGACGCCTCGGCCACGGACTTATAACCCGGCTCCTCCTGGGCCGTCTCGTCATCGACGACAAAGCCGCTCAGATTGCTCTGGTCCCGGTCATCGACCGTGTCGTCGGCCGAGTCCTCCGAACCGATCCAGTCGCCCCCTCCCTCGGCGTTTTCGTCCTCCTCGCCGCCAGCCTTGCCCAGATGCAAGTCCCCTCGTTCGCCTTCTGGCACCAGCCAGCTGCCCTCGGCTTCCTCGTCCTCATCATCGCTGTCGATAATGGCGTTGCGGTTCCGCGGGCGGCGCGGGGCCTGCTTCTGCTGCGCTTCCGCCGCTGGCTCGACGTCTTGCTCGTTATCCTCTTTCTCTTTCGTCTTCAACTTTCTCTCGCCTGCATCAGCTTCTGATTTTAGTGGAGACACCTGCTTTTGACTCTTCCTCTTCTTCTTCTTCTTCTTCTTCTTCTTCTTGTCCTTCTCTGGACGACCATGATGCTTGAAGTACTCTAGATCATCGTGGCATTCGGAACAGTTTTCCCTGCCAATCTCAACGTCCACGCTGGTCAAGTCTTTGCCGCAGATGCTGCAGCTTTTGGACACGATGCCCATGCCAGCAAACATATCCGCCACGGCGTCGATGTCTGCATCCTGCTTCTTCTGGCTGGAGCCCGTCGACAGTGCATCCTTGTCCTCGCCCAACTTCCCTTCCACCAGCTTGGGATGGTTGCACGCCTGTCGCAGACGCAGAAGCAGGGTGAACGCGTTCGCGTAGCTAATCTTGTTCTTCATCATGAGCTCCATGCTCTTGTCCGCGCGCTCTTCCAGGCGATTGTAGAAGTTGCGCTCAGCGGGGGGTAGTTTTGTTGAGACGGTGACGACGTTGCGCTCTGTATGTCTGAACTCAGTCGCAGTGGCCGTTCCATCGGCCGGGGGCTCGCCGCCAGGATGCAGGGCGCCCTCTTCCTTGAGAATTTCCTTGGTTCGTCTCTTCATGAAGCAACGCAGGATGGAGTGAAGGCGCCGGATGGCGATGTGGCCTTTGCCGTTCTTCATGGGCAGGTCAATGTGCTCCTTCCACTGCTTCAGGTCATCGTACGGCCTGATGCGCAGGAACCGGACGAGAGACTGCAATTCGTCGAGATTGTTTTGCATTGGCGTTCCCGAGAGACACCAGCGATACTCGGAGCGCAGAGCGTAGCAGGCTTTGGTG
Source organism: Hirsutella rhossiliensis (assembly GCF_020360975.1). Taxonomy (NCBI): domain Eukaryota; kingdom Fungi; phylum Ascomycota; class Sordariomycetes; order Hypocreales; family Ophiocordycipitaceae; genus Hirsutella; species Hirsutella rhossiliensis. The sequence continues at coordinate 2,603,041 of NW_025408674.1, read as the reverse complement.
GCCTTTGCGTTGCGGTTCTTGACGGTGTGTGCCTCGTCCAGGACGACGCGCCACCAGTGGAGACCAAAGCAACCCGCCCCCTTGTTCTCTGACGAGTTGCCATGCTCGGACACGAGGATCTGATATGTCGTGATGACGACATCGTACAGGGCCAGGTCTTTGGAGTTCTTGGTGCGCTGAGGACCATGGTGAACAAGGACCTTGAGTCCGTGAGACTTGGCGACCTTGTCCCGTATCTCGTGCTCCCACTGCCTGATGAGCGCCAGGGGGGCAACCACGAGAGTCGTCTTTTCGAGGCCCCCAAAGTGTTTCTTCCAACCCTTTTCGTCCGTCGTGGGCTTTTGGTTCTTCAGCATCAGGGAGATGGATTGCAGCGTCTTGCCCAAGCCCATGTCATCGGCGAGTAGCCCTCCTTTGGGGACGGTGCCTCGCTTGACCGGGCCCAGCTCACGGCCACGCATCCAGTTGACGCCCTCGACCTGGTGAGGCAGCAGCCTGACCTTGAGGCCGTCGACTATGCCATCCTTGCCGACCACGACGTCCCTTTTCTGTTCCGTTTTCTCTTGTTGTGGCTGGGTCGAGTCAGGATTCTTATCAGCCTCCAGCACCACAACAGGCTTCTCGCCATCGTCTTGCTCTTCTTCCTCGTCCAGGCCGCCCTCGAGCAGTGCCTTGAGGTCGGCATTTGCTTTGGTAGGATCGGTATAGAAGACCTCGTCGCCTTGATAGGACGGCGCGGCGACGTGTGTGTTCGAGCTGAAGGTGGGCATGGGCGGGGGCCTTCGGTCGTGGTAGGTAGGGGGTCGCGGTCCCGAGATCTTTGTTCCGAGATGGTGTTCGGGACGGGTCTTTTGGTGGATGAAGACGTCTGCCTTCTGCTTAAGAGAGGAGACCATCTTGGTGGGATGTCCAAATGTCGGATGGCTTGTCAGGGCAGAGGAGCCAGCGCCATCGGCCGGGCCGCCGCGATACTTGCCCTTGACGGACGACAAGTCCCTGACAGCGGCGGTAATGTCGAAGTCTTCGTCTGGAGATCTCTCTCGCTGCGACTCGTTGGCTCGGGCAGCTGGAGCAGGCTGCAAGGGCGAGGGCCCCTTTGGCGGCGCCCGTTCCTTGACCATGGCCTCGATTTTCTGGCGGACAAGAGCCGATTCGGTACTTGAGGTGTCGAGAGAGCTGGGCGTGTTGGGGAATGAGAGGGTGTTCCTGGGCTTAAAAGCGAAGCCTGCACCCGGCCTTTTTGTGCAATCGCCGCCGTTCATGGGGATGGGGTGCGCGTGTGAAGGCACTCACTCAATGCACGCTGAGTGAGCGGACGCTGAGTGGGTGGCGCGAGTCACCAAATGACATAATGAATTGCCCCGGCAACCGCCTCGGCGCTAATTCGACAACTCTGCGAGCATGCGTGGAAGGGCGTGCAAAGCACGGCAGTACACAAACAGCCCGCGGCCCGCAAGTACCTCGCCTCCGCCTTCCCCTCGATGGATACCTGGGCCCAAAGTGGCAGATCAGCACACGTTGTAATTAGGGTAGGCACTGTAGACAGCCAGCTGATGCTCCAGTAAGTTACCTAAAGTTACTTACCGGGAAAGCTTGCTCGAAATACGGAGTCATGATGATCTACCTGGTACGAAGTAGATTGGGCTCAAAGGGTCACAACCAGCTACAGTACACAAGTCTCACCTCTCTCGTGTTTTCAATGCCTCGCCCCTAGCCCCCAGCAACCTCCGGCTCATCTCCCTTCCGCTCGTCCCAGAAACCCTTGCCGTAACTTACCAAAATCTCGTCCCCCTTCCTGATGCCCTTGCTGTTCTTCCCGCCCAAGACCCAGACACCCACGCAAACCTGTTGCCACCGCTCACACCACGCCGTCCCAAACTCGGCATTGGCCCTTTCCTTGACCCCCCGGTAGTCGTTGACGAAGCGACCCTCATTGCCCTCATTCGCCGCGTCCACCGCCACGTCCGCCTCCTTGTCCAACCACAAGTCGTAGTCACTCTCGGCCAACGACGACGGTGCCGCCCCGCCGTGCACTCGGCCCAGGTATGGCAGGATGAAGCTTCCGGGCTTAAGGTTTTGCGCCGCGAATAGCCCGTACTGGCCGTCGGCAGGGTGAGCAGCGTCCCGGATCTGCTGGATCTTGACGTTCGGCGAGGGCACCAAGGTCTGTGACGCGGGTATGACGGAGATCGCCGAGGGCTTCGTGCTGAGGGCTTCGACCTGGGCAGCCGAGAGGTGTTTGGAGTGTTGCGGAGACTTCAAGTACGGTAGCGAGCCGGGCCAGTTCTTTGGCTTGGACATGGTCGTCGTTGGATAGAATCGAGGTGCGCAATCTCGGTGCCACGCGCGACTCCGGCCATTCTGCACCGGAACGCTAGCATGAAGCTTCCGCGGGGGGGTGACAATTCATGTTGGTTGATTGACGGTCTGATCCATGACAGGGCCCTTTGATTCTTCACGTTGGGGACATGTAGAGAGTGGTTGTCGTGATGAGCTACCTAGGTAGGTATCTTGCCTACTGGAATGGACTCTGGGTACGGATACCGGTACCCGCAAAAGACGTCGCTACAAGTACGGAGTGTAATATAGTAGGCACAAAACACGTGCAGTGACTGCTCACCTAATGAATCGTTGCACAATGCATGCGCGCTAACAAAGCTACAGCACTAGCAGAGGCATGCTAGGGGTCCTGGGGATATAGCCGTAATATTCGCTTACGGCTCGTCTGCAAGGGACGCCGTTGCATCTCCAATTTTCCACCTCTTGCCTCGCTCCGCCATCGTCTGTCTCTCCTCGGCAGCGCTGTCAATCCGCCCGGGCACCGTTGCCCCCAGTCCTCCACCATGTCGCAGGAAAAGCCGCTCCCCTTCATCTACCAGTTCGCCGCAGGTACGTTGCTGCCGCCCCCAGCCGCCGCCAAGTGCTCGACCCTAACGCCGTCTGCCAGGCGCCATTGCCGGCGTCTCGGAGGTATGAGATGCGCCGCCCTGCCACGCTCGGCCCCTGCTGACCCTCGGGCCCGCATCAGATCTTGATCATGTAAGTCCACGACACGCCGTCTTTGCGACGCGAACAGCTGACACTGAGCGCTGCCAGGTATCCGTTGGATGTCGTCAAGACCCGAGTGTGAGTCTTCTCCGCCCCCCTTTCGCCGCGGACCCGGGACTCATCGGCCTAGACAACTGCAAACCGGCAAGGGCGCCGGCGCCGAGGCATACAATGGCATGTTGGATTGCTTCCGCAAGATCATCAAGCATGAAGGGTGTGTGGAGCTTCACCGGCAGTCCTGCCATTGATCCTCGAATCCTCGAGCTCATCCGATGCCAGCTTCTCCCGGCTCTATCGCGGCATCTCCGCTCCCATCCTCATGGAGGCTCCCAAGCGAGCCACCAAGTTCGCCGCCAACGACGAGTGGGGTAGGGCCTATCGCAAGATGTTCGGCATGCCCCAGATGACCCAGTCGCTCTCCGTCCTGACCGGAGCCTCGGCCGGCGCTACCGAGTCCTTCGTCGTCGTCCCCTTCGAGCTTGTCAAGATCCGCCTGCAGGACAAGGCCTCGGCCGGCAAATACAATGGCATGATCGACTGCGTCGTCAAGACGGTCCGCAACGAAGGCCCCCTGGCCTTGTACCAGGGTCTGGAGAGTACCATGTGGCGGCATATCCTCTGGAACGCCGGCTACTTTGGCTGCATCTTCCAGGTCCGCCAGTTGATGCCCCAGGCCCAGAACAAGCGTGGCCAGATGGTCAACGACCTCATCTCCGGCTCCATCGGAGGCACCATCGGCACCATGGTCAACACCCCCTTGGACGTCGTCAAGAGCCGAATCCAGAATACGCCCAGGATCCCCGGCCAGGTCCCCAAGTACAACTGGGCATTCCCTTCGGTTCTCACGGTGCTCAAGGAAGAAGGCGCTGGCGCCTTGTACAAGGGATTCCTGCCCAAGGTAAGTCTAGTCCCCTTGTCTAGCCATGGACGGTGCCCCAGACGGTTACTCATGACACCTCCTCTTTCTCTAGGTGCTGCGACTTGGACCCGGAGGAGGCATCCTCCTCGTCGTCTTTACCACTGTCATGGATACCTTCCGCAAGTGGCACTCATAAAGTGTTTCTCGGTTGCGGAGTCCTCCATCTAGTTTCATGTTCACAGATCCTGTAGCATAGAATGGGTCTCAGAGATAATAGACAACGCGAGGCGTTCTGTGTGTAGACTGGGCCGTGGAGTTGTCGGGCAGCATTAAGAAGACCTTTTCGTCCCACATTGTGGCCCTTCATGCCAACCTGCAAAGCCTTTGGGCTCTTGCAACCAAATCAAATACTTCGTACCAGCGGCCATCTCGGTGCTCGGTATCGACTTGTTGAATCGCTCTAATCATACACCAGAGCCTGCCTGGAACGCCAAGAAACATCTTGGGAGCATACACCTTACCCGAAGCACCCCTACGCCGCATTATTAAACCCCTTCGCCAAAGAAAGACAAAACCTCACATACCGTGACTCGAGGCCATGGCAAATGATCATTCACTGGCTCATCCTCCCGCATCGACCTCCATACCCCCTTCTCCGCTGGCTCCCGGGGCGCCGTGACCAGCCGCCCATGCTCCCGATGCCAACCCCGAGTCGAGCGTCGCCTTTCCGTTGGCCGAAGCCTTGCCCACGACAACCTGCACTTCGTCCTGCGCTGGTTTGTCGGTCAACGCCTCCTCCTCCTCGGGCGTTGCGCCCCCAGCTTCCGCCCGCATGCGGGCTTGCTTCTCCTTCCAGCCCGGCGGGAGACCAGGCCCACTATCGGCATTACCATAGTCGGACTTCTTGGTACCCTTGGGCCATCGTCCCGGCCCGCGTCCGGTCCCGCCCGTCTTGCGCCGTGATGCGCTGCTTCGAGGGCGGCTGGCTGTGGGACGGCGGCTGCTCCCCCCCGACCGTCGCGGCCGCGATGCGCTGCTGACGGTACGAGAGGCAGACGGACGGGTTGCGCTTTGCCTCGCACGATCTGCACGTCGACCGCCCGTGACAGGGGGGAAGACCTCGAATCGAGTTGGCGGTATGTCTCTGTAAGGTGCGGCCCAAGAGTCGCAGTCTGGAACGGCGTTCCTGACGTCGGTCTGCGGCTCTGCATTCTCCTTGTCCTCAGGCGCCACTTTCTCAATCGACTTGACAGGTTCTGATCCGTTCGGCATATTCGTCTCGCTGGTGACGCTGGCGTCTTGTAGGGGCGCATCCCCGTCTTCGCCATCAACCAGCGGCTGGAGCTCTGCACCAGCGCTGTCGGGGTCCTCGTGAGCTTTCGTCTCGTCGTCCTCGCGCGGCGCAATCGTGCTGATGGGCGGCCCGAGCTCGAAGTTGACGGCGTTGCTCCGACCCATGACATACGGGGTCCAAGCCAGAGCCTCCGCCTTCAGCCTCACGTAGCCTTTGGACTCCCACTTCGCCACGTATTGTCGGCAATACTCCGAGTCGACGCGGAACGCGTACTGTTGTGTCTGCGGATCTCGCACCAGGGCTCGGAGCCCCTCCAAGGCCGAGACGACGTCGTCGGCAGTCATGCCTGTTTCGTCAGAGATCTGCTTGACGCTGAGGCCGTCCTTCTTATGCTCGTCCCCTTCCATGAGGTTCAAAAAGTATCGGCACAACTCGAGCCGCCAGTAGTTGCGATATGACACGAGGCCCATGTCAGACAGCGGCTTCTCGGGCGACCCCGTTTTCTGCTCCGTCTTGGTGAGCAGGTAGGAAAAGTCGATGAGCAGGTTCCCGTAGCCTTTTCTCTGGTGTATGGGTAACGTCAAGATACACGACACATTGTTCTGGCTGCTCGCTCGCTTCTCCTTTGAGAAGTAGCCCACAAAGTGGTACCCGCGCTCGTCGTACTCGCAGAGAATGTAGAACAAAAACGGCTCCACGTCGTAGTAGAGCGTCTTGGAACCGAGGAAGAGTTTTGCCAAAAGACACAGGTTCTGACAGTAGACAGGATGCTTCCGGCCATCGACCTCAAATATGGACACCGACTCGTGGCGGTAAATCTCGTCTCCAGGGGGGTGCTTCGTGGCACATTTGAGCTTGTGCCGCCATGCCACGTAGTCCGAGTTCATGTACTTAAGACAGAACTCGCAAATGTAGAGGACGCGGTTTCTGCTGTACTCGGCAGGGTAAGGAGCCGCGTACCAGGTGTCGATCTCCCACCCACCAAACTCGATGCACTCAATCTGGCTTGCGTTCTCGTTCGCCTTCTTGGGCTTCCGCAACGGCACGTCCGCCTCGGCCTGCATCGCTAGGACGCGAGCTCGCCATTCGTCTTCAGCCTTCTGCTTGGCTTGATCAAACCTCTTGCGATCGTCAGGAGTGGGCAGTGTTTTTGAGGTGTCCGCCTCCGCCTCGCTCAGTATACCGCCGTAAGGCTTTCCCTTGGCATCATCGGTCTCCTTGTCGAAAAAGGAGTAGAATGGCTGAGAATACAGGTCCGAGGTAAAAGGCGTGGGAAGGGGAGTTGCAGGAGTCACAACCGTAGCCGTCAAAGCGGGCGTCGTTCGCGGCGGTGGAGCAGGCCTCGAAAGAGCCCCAGGCCGTCTCTTGTTATCGCGTTTCCTCCGCGATAGAATCTCTTTGAGGTTGCCTGGACGCACCACAAATTTGAGTACCAGGGACGTGCGTGATCGTCTTTCGACGGTTACTGGGGGCGGTCTTTGAGCCCTAAGTCGCAGCATCCGCGACGCCCTGTTCGACTCTCCAGACTGATCCCCGCCTCCATCACCATGAGCCGTCGATTCGCTGGAGCGGTTTCTGCGTCGCTTTCTCAGAGATCCGCCCGTCTCGTCTGGCTCGGCTGAGGAAGTTTTCCTCTTGCGTAGGGCACGCGAACTTTGCATGGAGTCGTCAACATGCATTCCGGCCTGAGAGACGGACTGCTCGTCCGAATTACTGGGTTCCCGTGCAAGGTTTGGCTCGTCCGAACGCTGTGACATGGATAGTGAGTTGTTGCCCACACTGGCGCCGTCTTTGATTTCAATCTCATCATCGTCCACGTCAGAATTCCCGGTGTAGCACTCTGGACATCTCCAGTCTTTGGAATCTGGAACCGGTCAGCGGACTCGGCCGCGGGCTGACGGGCTGGCCAGTACTTACGGTTCTTTTCTGTCAATGCGACGGCGTCGCGGGCACACTGCTGGTGCGCTGATCCCCGTTAGCCAGTCTCCGCGCAGTGCCTGGAAAAGACGACATACCGTTCTCGCCACAAGTAGTGCATGTAAGAAATGCCTCAAAATCCTCACTCGGGTCATTTTCCTCGTCTTGTTTGCAGAAGGTGCAAGCGTTGGGGGGCGCCGCGTCCGATTCGTCATCGTCTGCCACGTCCCCGTCCTCCCAAGCAGCCCCGTCTTCGTCGGACTCCTCATCTGGGACACTCGGAAGCTCAGAGACTTCGCTCTCGGCGTCTTCATCATCTTCGGCTTCGCCAGGCTTGATCTTGACAGCCCCTACCCCTTCCTCGAGGTCATCATCGTCTCCTTCTGCATCCTCGTCTTGTTCGCCATCCTCATCTTCTCCAGGCGCAGCATCGCCAACTATTATCTGTTGAGCCATGTGATCATCGTCTTCTTCACCGGAGGCATCTTCGTCTATCTCCTCGCCGGAGGCATCTCGGTCGCTGAGTTCGTCGTCGTCATCGCTGCCCATGTCTCGAGAGGCGACCGCGACGCCGGTCGAGGTAGAGTGGGCAGCCGCCCCTCGACCCTCTCGTGGTGTCGAGTCTGTGGCGTTATCGGCGAAACTGTCTGCCGTCTCGTATTCCGCGTCTTCGGAGAGCAAAACACTCTGCTGCAGCTCCTCTTCCATAGCTTGCGCGCTCGCCATCGTTACCCCTGCTTCCCTAAACGAAGGCGGTGTGTTTTCGACTCAAATTTGGGCATATCGATGTCGCGACAAGCTACTGCGGGCGGTCCTCAAGCTTGAAAGAGGCCCGCGAGCTACGGGCCTGAGCCGCTCGACCTGTCACGCTGTCAGCTGGGAGCACAAGAAAAGAAGTGAAGTCCCGCGAGCTCCCACCTCGCGCTCGTAAGCAACGCGCCGAGGAAACTGGACGGTGTCTGCAACGACGACGCCAAGTAGCGTGACACAGTCAGTCGCGTTTCGATGTGCTGCTGGGCGAGGAGAGAATGCTTGTCACTACAGTGCGCGCGCCAGTACGATGCACGTATGGGCACTAGAGCTTGAGTTTTGAATACAGTGCCAATGGTTTCTACGCTAACTGTGCGTCCACACTACGAATTAGAGTGCGACCGCATTTCACGCCTCAGGCATCCAACCGCCAAGGACCCAGCCGAACACGGCAATCCAAGCATCTAGCCCAGGCACAGCATTGAACCTCGCCGCAACTCCAATTGTCCTGGCCGCACCGACAGCAGGCTGGAGCTTGACAGACACAGCCACGAACCTCGGCTTGCCCGTCAAAGTCCTTGTGGGCAGCGCATCGCAGCCATGCCTGTGCCGTTTGAAGCCCTGCTTCCCTATGCCATCATGATTGGTGTACGAGCGCCCGATCACCTCCCCTGCGCCCGGAATCGGCCGAAACTCATCGATACTTAGATGTTTGGCGTGACTGGGACTGGCCTGGCTTTCGTCAAGACCATGCGGAACGAGGGCAAGCGCCCGCGATATTCGCTGGATGAGTGGGACAAGGTTGGTTGCTCCGTCGCCCGTCTCTTGGCCCCGTTGACTGACATGGCCGGCAGCAAAGTAAGATAACCACCTCGTCACGCGTCGCAACCCAACGGACCACTCCAGGCACTGACTAGTGTTGCTTCAGTGATGGCGCGAGACCGGAGACTCACGGGAACAATGCGCGGGCAGACTGATCAGCCACAAGCACCACTAGGCTTTGAGCTGAACAATCCATGGAAGGTACCGGGCCAGAAAGCCGCTCTTTTCAACGAGATAATTTGCTCACTGCCCCCTATAGTTGGAGAAGCGTATTTCCTGAGCCCGCTGGAAGCGACGATCGAACAGACGAATCCACCGGACGGGGATGAACGTGTACATATAAAGCCAGCGAACTGGCAAGCCTTTCCGGCGAGAGGGGAAAATGGTCAAAGACAGCACGGATATCACATCACACGTGAAGCTGAGCAACGCCCCCAACTTATGCCTTCGCGCACATGTCAATGATAGTTCAGCGGATGACTATCGAGTCATATGTTGATATCGGCCCTGTTCTTGTTCAAGCTCTCCAAGAGCGTGCAAGCCTGGCACATGTCTTGACTCGACATGTAACCGCATTTGATGCATCGACCCAAGGTCTGCAACGGAACTGGCACAGGATCTTTCGGCCAGCGGCTCCTCACGGGGAGTCTGATCGACCCATCTGCCTCGGTGGCCCCCTCGGATTTGACTTCTGCCTCGAGGCCTTTGAACTGATGCTGGTTCTTCAAGCTCGCCTCCATCTGTACCATATCGCCTCCCGCAGCTCCATTGGCAGATCCGCAACCGCCCATGCCTTCTCCCGGGCTGCAATCGCAGCCGCTTTGACCCTTGTCAGGTGTGAGCCGTGCCATGTCCTCCCCGCTTCGGACAATGTCAAGGATTGCGCTCGGCCGAACCTTTTCCAGGCTCTTGATCAGACTTCTAGCGGTTCCCCGGAATGCTTCAGGACTGTATATGCATTCGGTGCTGAAGTAATCCAACTTCTTGTGATGTGCATACAAGACGATTTCCTTCTCATAGGCGTACTTGAGAGGCTTGCTCCTCTTGACCTCGCTCTTTGAGTTCCCGGTGACTATGCTGGTACTCCTGGACAGCCTAGGCAGATCGCCGCGGAGGAGGTTCATCAGGACAGTCTCGGCCACGTCGTCTGCATTGTGCCCCGTGACAACATGCCTGATGTCGAGCATCTTGGCGCCTCGATCCAGTGCCTGTCGACGGAAGACACCGCAGTACGTGCAGTTACCCTTTTTGCCAACCGTTTCCACGACCTGGTCCATGGTCCATCCGTAGAGCTGATCGTAGCCCACGATCTGCAACGGCATCTCATATTGAGTCGCATTGCGTTTCACCGTCTCGAGCGAATCATCTCGGTAGCCCTTGATACCCTCGTCGACGCTGAGGAGAACCAGGTCCAGTCCGTACTCATGCCGCTCATTGAGTGTTTTGAGGACCGATGCCAGCACTGTAGAGTCTTTGCCGCCTGATGCGCCTATTGCTACCCGTTCGCCGGGGTAGAATAGATTAGAAGAGACAATGGTATGATGAACCTCGTCCTCAAAGGCCACGAGGAAACAGTCTCTGCAGACTTTGTGATGATTCTTGGGCCTTTTGACGATGGCTCTGTTGTTTTGACACAACACGCAAGGGGTTGGCGGCATGGTCAGTAGGTGACAGGGAGTTTGTCGTGGTTTGCCGGAAAGTGTACTTGATGAAACACTGTAGAGAGTCGTAGTCTGGCTGAAGCGATTCCGCCCAAATGGAAAGGGAGCCAGTTCCAAGAAATTCACACCGAAGACCAGCGTTTATAGCGTGGAAATCTAGACTGAGGCCCAGTGACTCAAGAAATGGCCACTTCGAAGATTCTTTCACACAAGCCGCCGACAAACCAACGTTGACTCGATTTGCTACAGGCCGATCTAAACCCAACAGCCACGGTCGCGAGTCAGCACGTGACACATCAGCCACACCCACGGACCCCCTTGGGGCGAAGAGCCACTGTGGCACACGAAGCCCTAATTTTTCACCCACCACTGAAATATCCACTCGGACTTGGTCTTTTTCGCAACCCACCCTCACGGCATCAAGGACTTCGCTTGTTCTCACAAGACCGAGCACCGTCGCCCACGGATCCAAGATGGTAAGTTTCTCGCCATAGATGCTCTGACGGCTACATTTCCAGAGTGGCAATGCGCTGGCGTGCAGTTCGATCCGCAGCGTCGCTTGCGGCCTGCTGGAGATTCCGCCCGTTCGTCCCTCGTGGACCGGGTGAAGACCTGGCTGGAGGCGGGATGTGCGCTGAAATACTGCCGCATCGCGTTCTCTTTAGAGTTCAGAGAAGACTTTTTGGCTGAGCAAGTCGCTGATGTCTTCTTTTCTCAATGACAGCCTCCCAAGACTGGCAAGAAGGTGGCTCCGGCCCCATTCCCTCAGGGAAAGGCTGGTTCCAAGAAGGCTCCCAAGGTGCGTGCGACGCGTTCCTCGAAGCCCCTTGATCTCATGCGCTCACACCTCTACAGAACCCTCTGCTCGAGAAGCGCCCCCGAAACTATGGCATCGGTCAGGACATCCAGCCCAAGCGAAACTTGGGCCGCATGGTGAAGTGGCCTGAGTATGTCCGCCTCCAGCGCCAGAGGAAGATCCTCCAGATGCGCCTCAAGGTCCCTCCGTCTCTGGCCCAGTTCCAGCACGTTCTCGACCGCAACACTGCCGCCCAGGCTTTCAAGCTCCTCAACAAGTACCGCCCCGAGACCAAGCCCGAGAAGAAGGAGCGTCTGCTCAAGGAGGCCACTGCCATCAAGGAGGGCAAGAAGAAGGAGGACGTCAGCAAGAAGCCCTACACAGTCAAGTACGGCCTCAACCACGTTGTCGGCCTCGTTGAGAACAAGAAGGCTTCCTTGGTCCTCATTCCCAACGATGTCGACCCGATCGAGCTGGTTGTCTTCCTGCCTTCGTTGTGCAAGAAGATGGGAGTGCCTTATGCCATTGTCAAGGGCAAGGCGCGCCTGGGCACCGTTGTCCACAAGAAGGTCGGTTCACACATGATTGCGATTCGCCCATCGGTTCTAACTGAGTGCTAGACTGCTGCCGTTCTGGCCATGACCGAGGTGCGCTCGGAGGACAAGAACGAGCTGTCGAAGCTCGTCTCCGCCATCAAGGACGGCTTCATGGACAAGCACGACCAGGCCCGGAGACAGTGGGGTGGTGGCATCATGGGCCCCAAGGCGCAGATGCGGATCCTGAAGAAGCAGAAGGCTCTGGAGGCTGCTACCAAGATTTGAGCTGTCTAATATCCCATGATGCATTTGAATTACGGGGTTTTAAGGTGTTGCCGGTTTCAGGACATGGGAAAATGAATGGAATTTCACGCGCCAGTCTTGTAAGCCGCACCCATGGCATAATGACATGCTCCCTGGCGTTAAGCCGTCTTGCCGTGGTACCGTGAGACATTGAGCCTTGGTGACGTGAGTACTGCCGTTGGCAATCGGAAACAGAGTGTGACCGCTGCCGAATACCGGAAGCGCCGACTGCACCTTTGCGAAAAACGAGGGCTTAAGCCGAGACACATGGCAATGCTCGGGCAGCATGCGGCTTTCCGCGTCGAGGTATCAACGTCTATCGACACGCCCTCTCTCTCTGTGGAATCGAGGCACGTGAGGGCTGTTTAGCTAACAGAATCCCTAAGCCGGCGGATTAAATGGGCCCTGGTCGGAGAAAGTCGGAACGCAGGCGCAGGAGGGAACAGCCAATGACGGGGTGCGTAATCAGCGGGAGATGCCGCCGGGGGGGGTGTGGGGGGGCCAGAGCATGCCGACGAGGCGCTGTTGACGGGCGACAAGGCCCGGGGATTGCGACGGCAGGTTTCGTGGAACACGACGTCGCGCATGAGGGATACTGTGCGAATGACGTATCGGCGACCATGATGCATTTACGGATACGTAGGGAAGTATTTGCAATGGTGCAACAAAAGATACTTTGACGGCCGCCTTGCCGAAAGCGTCGCGGGTGGTGAGCAAAGGGCGAATCCCCGGGGGTTTGTCGAATCTCGTCCACGGTGGAAGAGCAGTTAGCTACTAATGTACCTGCTCATTGGCTTGCCAAGAACTGGGCGACCGAGGCATTGGGGCATTGGGGTATTGCTTTGCCGACTAGGTGATCTTAGGCGTCGGGATATACAGTACGGCCCACGGGATAAAATAGTACCTACCTTAATCAGGTAGGTCGACGGGGTGCCCAATCATGTGCCGTGGGGTTTGGCTGGATGGGCAGGGCTGTTCTCGACTCGCCTGCCATGCAGAAATGAATGACACTGCCTTGTCGCAGAACAATAGCCTGCTCAGGTGCGATGGCCTGCAGAGGGCGTTTTACGAGAAAGGGCCGGGATGATTGGCATGGACGGGCCACGTAGGCCTGCGGCTCCGGACGGCATGGCGGCGCTGATGCCCAAAGCGCACGGGATGCAGCTTTCGGGTACCCTTTCCCACGGCGTGTCAAAAGCTGTGTCTACAGTGTCTACATTTACGCCGTAGGCTGTACGAGGTGAAGAGGCCGTATTCCATGATGGAGATATTTGGAGGACAGCCGTGACGTGGGCTCGCCTTTATTATCTACTACCTTGGTGCTGTACCTGCACCGGATACTCGTTCCGCCAGCCAGTGCGGCCGGGAAAAGTCATGTAGGTAGGTAGGTAGGTACTTATCTAGTAGTACCTACCTACCTACCTACCTACTTGGTGGAGGGCCCCTTTCAGGCAAAGGCGGCGGAGGGGAATGTTTGCCCTTTCCGATCCCCCGAAACCGAAGCAAAGCTTCTGGCAAAGGGGTTCAAAAGGGCCACGATGCCGCCGGCCTGGACGCCGTTGCTCCCCCGTCCACCACCATCGTCCATCATCGTCGTCTTCAGCATACCAGTACATCTCGGTCCGCACCAAGCCGCATTGACCGACGTCTCCATCTGCCCGTGCTGTACCCGCCTGCGGCACTGTAGTTGCACTGTACATTCCTGGGCCAATCTCGCTCGCGCGAGAGTGAGCAGAAAAGGCAGCGAGGCTTTCCGGCCTTTCACGATCCCCGCACCAAGTCGCACCCGAAAGGACGTTCCGGTCAGCCCCACGGTCCTAGTCCCGCCGAGCTTTTACCTAGGCCTGCATCCGCCTCCCGAACAAGACGAGGCTGGTTCCGACATATCCTCGTGAGCAGCCGGTCTTCCCCACCCCCGGCTTCCTCCCCACGCTTTGCACACACGCTTTGCACACGCTTTGCACACCCCCCCTGCCCCACCAAAACGGTAATAGCCCTTCCGTCACCAAAGCAAGAGCTGGCTACTCTACCCATCACCAAGTACTGTACCCGTGCCCGTTGCTCTGCCACGAGTACGATTCGGCGCATACACCGTCCATTGCCATTTGTGGAGAGAAGCCTTGGACTCGAGTCGGTACGCCCAACAAGGCACGCGACCTTTGCCCTCTTCTTGCCCTTGGCCAGCCCACCCCACTCCCCCTCTGGGCCAAGCCGAGATCCAAAGTCCCCCGGCGGGGAAAAAACATACATAACCATGGCCGGTCCCATCGCCAGAGTTGCCTCTCCCTACCCAGATCCCAACGTCAAAGGCCCCAGCTCCCAGATCCTGGCTCAAAGGCAAGACTCGCGCAACAGTGAGTCCCCCTTGATGCCCATGCCTCGAGAGTGTAAGCCCTGACGCCCCGAGTCAGTGATTACCAACACGGTCAACAAGACTTCTCTGCACCCGGGCGGTGTCCAGTGAGTTGTCCCCCTCCTCCGACACCAGGCGGCTTGGATGCTAACATGACGTCCTCGCCAGGCCTCACCGCGAGCACACCGAGCTTGGTATGTTGCCCTGGCTGCCGGCCCTACCGACGCTAGCTACCCCGGACCCCCGACTGACAAGCCTTCCACAGAGGAGGCGCTTCACGAAAAGGCACACATCGACTACGACCACGTCGCAATTGTAAGTGGACTCTGATGTTTGGTGTTTGCAATGGCAACGGCTGACGGGTAACGGCTCGCAGATCCCCAATCCTTCCGTTGCCGTCCTCTACGAAGATGCGCTGGTGTACGAAACAGGCACAGCCATCACCTCGAGCGGTGCCCTGACGGCCTACTCGGGCAAGAAGACGGGGAGGTCTCCCCTCGACAAGAGAATAGTCCAGGAGCCGTCGTCTGAAAACGACGTCTGGTACGTTCCTGTCCCGGCCAGCGGAAGAGAGTCGACTGCATGCGGTCAAGTGTCAGCTTTGCTCGGCTCTCAGCCAACATTGATTCCATGTGAAAGGCCCGCCCCTTCGGCTAACCAAGGCTTTTCTGCAGGTGGGGCCCCGTCAACAAGCCCATGAGTCCCGAGGTAGGTCTCATGTTTTGCCGCCTTTTCCTTTTTGCCCCAGTGGTTCCCCAGTGGTTCCCCTTGTCTTTCCCTCGGCCGTCAATCACCCCGCGTTTCCCTTGGGGGTCCCGGTCGCCTTGACGCCAGGCCCGTGAGTCGGCATAAACAGCTTGGGCATGCAGGGTCTGGGCTGAGCCGGGGGGAAGTCAGCTTCCAAGCGGGAGGTGGCTGTGGCTGGTCTAGCCGGTCCAATCAAATGACTGTGATTGCATGTCTTGGCCGCTGGCTGCCTCCCTTGGGAGCCACGCCGACCCGCTCCGTCCCGATGGCCGGGTGCGCGCGGGACCTGCAGCGGCGGTGTTGGTGTGTGTGTGTGCAGGCCAGTCAGTGTGCGCAGGCCAGTGCGCTGCTGCATCCCGGATGACGCGCATGCGTGCCGGCCCTCCTCATGTTGCACCGCATCCAGCCGCGATGCGGGGCATACCGGGCTGGTTGGTCGGCCGCATTGGGCAGTCAGTCGACTATGCGCACGCGTCGGATCCGAGCCGCCAGAGAGGGGGAAGTCGAGTACGGTCTGGCTGACGTTGTTGCAGGTCTGGAAAATCAACCGCGAACGCGCCGTCGACTACCTCAACACGCGCAACCGCATCTACGTCGTCGACGGCTACGCCGGCTGGGACGAGAAGTATCGCATCCGCGTCCGTGTCATCTGCGCCCGCGCCTACCATGCCCTCTTCATGCGAAACATGCTCATCCGCCCTCCTCGTGAGGAGCTCGAGCACTTCCGCCCCGACTACACCATCTACAATGCCGGCTCCTTCCCCGCCAACCGCTACACCGAGGGCATGACCTCGCCGACCTCGGTCGCCATCAACTTTGCCCAGAAGGAGATGGTCATCCTCGGAACCGAGTATGCCGGTGAGATGAAGAAGGGCGTCTTCACCGTTCTCTTCTACGAGATGCCCATCAAGCACAACGTCCTGACCCTGCACTCGTCGGCCAACGAGGGCAAGAATGGCGACGTCACCCTCTTCTTTGGCCTGTCGGGCACCGGCAAGACGACCCTGTCTGCCGACCCCAACCGCGCCCTCATCGGCGACGACGAGCACTGCTGGAGCGACCGCGGCGTCTTCAACATCGAAGGTGGCTGCTACGCCAAGTGCATCGGTCTCTCGGCCGAGAAGGAGCCCGACATCTTCAACGCCATCCGCTACGGATCCGTGCTGGAGAACGTCGTCTTCGACCCCGAGACCCGCGAGGTCGACTACGACGACTCGACTTTGACCGAGAACACACGATGGTGCGCCCCTTCTTGTCCTGCTTCTCTCCGCTGAACATGTCCAATCTAACCAACGCTCTTGTCCTGTGCAGCGCTTATCCCATCGAGTACATCAGCAATGCCAAGATCCCCTGCCTCTCGCCCAACATGCCCTCCAACATCATCCTCCTCACCTGTGACGCCCGCGGCGTCCTGCCTCCCATCTCCAAGCTGGACCGTGCGCAGACCATGTTCCACTTCATTTCAGGCTACACGTCCAAGATGGCGGGCACCGAGGACGGCGTGACGGAGCCTCAGGCCACTTTCTCCTCCTGCTTCGCCCAGCCCTTCCTCGCCCTCCATCCCATGAGGTACGCCAAGATGCTGGCGGACAAGATTGAGCAGCACAAGGCCAACGCCTGGCTGCTCAACACGGGCTGGGTCGGCGCCGGCTTCGCCCACGGAGGCAAGCGCTGCCCCCTCAAGTACACGCGCGCCATCCTCGACGCCATCCACTCGGGCGAGCTGGCCAAGGTTCATTACGAGACGTACGACATCTTCAACCTGCAGGTCCCCACCACCTGCCCCAACGTCCCCGCCGAGCTGCTCAACCCCAAGAAGGCCTGGACTGCCGGCGCCGAGAGCTTCCAGAACGAGGTCGTCAAGCTCGGCAAGCTGTTCCGCGAGAACTTTACCAAGTACGAGAGCGAGGCCACCGAGGATGTCGTCAAGGCCGGGCCTACGGCATGAGCAAGCATTTTGGATAGCCGGTTTCTTTTCGACGCCCTAGAGTTGTTCTGCTTTTCGTCACCCGTCACGTCTTGGGGCGACGCTCACTTCCACGTCCGCGGGGCTGTCTGATCCCTCCCTGACCCGCAATGCCCGTTTTGTTTTGTCAAGACTTGCTGTGTCTTGACCTGGGTTGGCGTTTTTGACTTTCCTTTTTCCTTTTCTTACCATGTCGGGAACGCATGGTACTGTTTGACTTATACGCCGTCGCCGTAAGGCAGAGGCCAGATTCTTCAGATTCTTTGAAGTCGGGTCGAGAGGCATGAAGGGAATCAAGGTCAATGGGCCCAAAGCATGAAAAAGGAGGAGAGCCGGGTTTGTAAGCCAGATACAGCAGGATCATAATGTCCAGAATTTGCAGCAAGAAGAGACAGCTTTGCCGCAGCTAGTGAACATGACGCCGCGCCGTGTAGGTGGGGGGTGGCTGGAAGCAGTAGCCATTGCTCAAGTCGCCGTTGGAATGTCGGACGCCGCCGGTTGAGGAGGCACGAAGCCCCCATATTTGCTCTTAGTGGAAAGCCACAGCGCCCGTGCCGACCGTGCGCCGGCTACTGCTGTCACTACCATGTCAACGCCCCGCGACGCCAGCTGAATGCTGGGCTTTGCTTATGCCCCCCCATGCAGGGAGGCCGCGAACGAGAGGGAGAGGCGGATGCTATTCAAAGGGTATGTATTCGTCATCTACCACGGCCAGTAGCTGGCGTGTTATCCAACACGATGCGACGGCATGCTGCCCATTTTGCCATGCGCCAAGATGGGTTGGAATAGACAGGTGTATATACATGTGAGCCTCGAATGAAACATGGCAAGTGCCTCCGCCCCATAATGGACGCCACGCAAAAAGAGCATCAGACAATGGTGGCTAGAGCTTCAGGCTGGCTGGCTGTGCCAGCTTTAAACAGTGGTTGCAGGGTAGGGGTTGGAATGGGCAAGACAAGAATAACCCCCCCCCCCTATCATTTTGCGCGCCGAGACATACTCGTACATTCTCGAGATGATTGATATAGTTGCTGAAAAAAAATTGGACACCAAGGCAGGTAGCAATATAAGAAAATGCACGCTATGAGATCAGTACGTGTACCGGAACTGCTTGTTCTCCTTGTCGGTCATGGCCGTCCAGACATCGGGAGACATGAAGGACTCCTCCTGCTGTCTGCTGCGGTCGTTGCGCTGCTTGTTGGCCCAGACGTAGTAGAGGAAGAGGGCAATGGTGGTGACGGCGCAGCCGGCCTGGGTGCCCATGACGGCCAGCTTGGCCGGGCGGAACTCGGGGGCGTCCCTGGCCTGGAAGGTCTGGGGGCCGATGATGTTGCCAAGGGAAAAGGAGCCGCTGACGAGGGCCGAGGCAAAGGCGCGCTTCGTGCCTCCGGCGCAGTTGGCGACGGTCCACTGCGTTTCGCCGAGTCAGCTTATGATGGAAGGCAGGATATGGGAGGATAGCAGAGAGGGTGCTCCCGGTGGACACGTACGTTGTAGAAAATGGTCAGAGGGGCGACGACGGCGTTGACGAGGTAGATGCCAGCCAGGACGCCGGACCGGTTGGTGTGGGGGTTTAGGAACGACATGAGAGCTCCGCCGGTGATGCTAGAAAGACCCAGGGATTAGATGGTGCCCGACAAAGATATGGCCGCGAGGGGAGGGGTGAGACATACGCAGGAACGATGCAGACAAGGATCCATGCCCAGCGGTGGGACTGCTTCCGGATACCAAAGCCGACGAGGAGAGTGAAGAAGATGCTGACGATGCCCGAGGGCATGTTCATGAGGGCGGCCTGCTTGGGCTGGTAGCCGAGGTTCTTGATGAGGGTAGACGAGTAGGTGGTGACGACGCCGCTGGAGACGGAGAGGAGAATGACGGAGACGATGAGGAGCCAGATTTGGGGGTCGCAGACGGCCTCGAGAACCTCGCTTGCGCGGAACTTGCGCGTGTCGATGCCCGTCTGGTTGACGCTGACGTGCTTGAGGAGGGCCACCTTTTCCGTGTCGGAGAGCCAGGGGGCCTTCATGGGAGTGTCGGGGAGGAAGAGGAAGGTGGCGATGCCGAAGACGACGGTAAGGCAGCCGAGGACGACGAACATGGTGCGCCAGCCGGCGAGGGCGGCGCCGGGGGCGACGTGCTGGAAGGCGTAGGAGACGGCGCCGCCAATGATCTGGCCGAGGCCGAGGCCGAGGTACCAGAAGGAGAAGCGCGGGGCCTGCTCCGACTTTGTGTACCACTGGCTGCTGATGAGCATGAGGGAGGGGCCGATGGTGGCCTCGAAGATGCCGAGGAAGATGCGGGAGACGAGGAGGGTCTGGTAGCTGGTGGCGGCGGCACCGCAGGCCGTGGCGATGCCCCAAAAGGTGACGTTGAAGCCGAGCCACTTTGCGGCGGGGAGTTTCTGGAGGAAGTAGACTTGGGGGAGCCGGAGTCAGCGCAGAGCAGCCATATTGTCGGGAGGCGACTCACTGTTGGGGACCTCGAAACACAGGAGGCCGACAAAGAGAAAGGTGGCGATGTTTGAAAAGTCATTGCCCTTGAGGTTGAGGTCTTTGTTGATGCCCATGACGGCGGCATACTGCGAGGGCAAGGCGTCAGCCCAGGCCAGCAGGAGGGAGGGGGGAGGGCACTCACGTTGAGGATGACCTTGTCGAGAAACTGCATGGTGTAGCAGCAAAACATCAGGGGCACAATATGCCAGTCGATCTTGCGGCGCAGGGCGGCGAGGTCGACGGCGGAAACACCCTCGGCATGGCGGTGATCGTTGAGGAACTTCCAGGCGGCATCAACGTCTGTCCGGTTGCGCGAGGCATCGGCGGCATGGGTGATGGAGGAGGTGGACGAGGAGCCAAGTTGGCGAAGAGCGACGTCGTGGCCCATCTTGTCGTCGCCGATGGAAGACATGGTGACCGAGGAGGGAAAAGGGAAAAAAAGGAAAAGGCGATAGGTTGAAGGCCGAGGTAGTCGGTAGGTTAATTAAACAGAAGGGGAAATGAGTGGCGTCGGTGGGAGAGGAGGAGAGAAGTAGAGACGAGGAAGCGAGGAGAGCAGGGACAGCTAAAGATAAAGTGCTGCAAGACTCTGGCACCCGTTTTTTTTTCCTTTTCCTCTGCCTCTCCTTTTCTCTTCCACCAGAGTTGGAGGCTTCTATCCGCGGCCTTGGGGGCCCAGCAGAGAGAGGGACGGGGGGGGGAAGAGAGAGAGAGAGAAGGTCCAGTGGGCGGCCTTGGCTATGGAGAAGGGTGGTGGGGAAGCGAGCAACGGCGGCAAAGCCCAGACTAGAGACGGCGCCCAGAAAAGAAAAAGAATGTCAACAAGAGCAAAAGACGGGGGGGGGAAGAAACGAAGGACAGATTCTTGCTTGGATGCGCGGCAGCAACCAACCCGATCTGACTGATGATGACAGCTGCACGATTGAGCTTGCTTTGGAAGGGGGGGGGGGAATAAGGATGAGATGGGCCAAAAAGTATATTTTGGTGACGGAGATCAGCTAACCGAAGGCGCCCGCCGAGGACAAACGGACGAGGAGACGGGCGAGAGAGAGAGGCAGCGAGAGAGAGAGAGAGACAGAGAGAGAGGCGGGTTAGGCGCTAATACACTGTACAGCACGAGAGCTGAGGACCAAGACCTGGCGTTGTCTCACCTAAATAGGCTTTCGAGGATTACTTGGGCCAAGAAAAGCCAAGAGAGAGCGACTCAATCTCTACAGTGAAGAGGAGCATT
This sequence comes from Hirsutella rhossiliensis, assembly GCF_020360975.1. NCBI lineage: Eukaryota > Fungi > Ascomycota > Sordariomycetes > Hypocreales > Ophiocordycipitaceae > Hirsutella > Hirsutella rhossiliensis. Next base: position 2,582,266 of record NW_025408674.1, on the reverse strand, counting down.
GCATGCACGTGTATGCGGACCAAGCAGCATCGTGCATGGCCATGCTACTGCCATCAATGATGTGCCCGTCGCTCCAGACACACAAGGACACAGGACAGGACACAGGACTCGGGACACACACACAGTCACAGCCACAGACACAGAGCGACGTCCGGGACTGGTGGGGCTGTTCCCGACGGTTGAAGCCGCCGTGGGGAGATGGAGAAAAAGGGGGGTTACACGGGCAGATGCACCACCGAGGCTAAAGGGGGGGGGCTGCACACAGGCGCAGATGCACCACTGAGAGGCCGAGAGAAGCGACGGCAACAGGGTCCGGGCTGGCTGCAAGACATCCATGCCTCGGGGCTGGGTGCGCCTGGTGCACTACCAACACTACCTGGCGGATTCATGGCGTCTCACCGCCTGCGCGTGTCCGTCCTGTACCTTGCAGCGACGCCTGTTAGCATGGCCACCTGGCGAGTCCGACGGCGGTGCCTGGCCTGGTCTCCTCCCTATTAGGTCTCCTCCCTAATTAATAGGTCTCCTCCCCAGGGAGTCCCGCCGCTTGCACGTGCCAAGCGCAGTCGTCGACATGGCATCATGGGAAAAGGAGTTCAGTCCTTGGCGAGGAAATCCCATGGCGCCAAAGGCAAGGGACCGAACTGTCCAAGGGACCGACTGTCCTTGGCCGTGCGCTCGCGGTCGTCTGGCGACGGGGCGCGTAAGGGGGTCGGCCGATGCATGCTTTCCGGAGCAAGGGCAAGAGTGCGGACGGATACAGTCGATTCGCATCGGATGGAAGGGAAATGCCGTCACGAGCTTTAGTAGAGCGCAGCTACAGTATGAGCCAGGGCGCTCCGCACTGTACATGCCCACAACTTCAGCACGGTAATCACAGTGTATAATGAGCAGCCGGCTTACTGTACCGCAAGGCCGGGACGGAGCTGGAGCGGAGACCGACCTCGCTTCAAGCTCCGGTGGAGGTGGCGGGTCCGAGGGCTCGCTCTCCCGAGTACGTACAGTAATTATGCAGTGTGTACGTAAGGCGTTGGCGGGCAGGGTGGGTGGCCCATGCTTTACATTGTTTGTAAGACTAAGGCGTGCACATGGTAGGCAGAGCAGAGGCCCAACTCTCACCCGACTCTGGAAAGGCCATCTACGCTTCTGTCGCTGTTCCTATTATAGCAAGATGCAACATACTGCACCATGTACAGTATCAAAGTAGGTACCTGCCTACACCGAATTTACACAGCAGGCCTGATAATTACGGAGTATAAAATTTTGAGCAACTAATTACGCAACCGCAACCGCTCGGCAACACCTGCCATCCCACTCGGGCATATCCCAACTCTAATCAACGGGTATGAAATCACCGCCGGACCCGCCTTGACAGGGGACAAGGGACGCCGTGGTCCTCGGCACCTGGACACTCGTCACCGCCCTGTAAAGACCACATGTTTCGCAGCCATGCTATGCTCCACCAACATGTATGTGTGTGTGTGTGTGCATCTCGCGTCTGGCAGCATGAAACTCTAAATCTCTCTCCTCTTTGCTGGTCAGAATCATGTCACCCGATTCGTGTGCGCCTCCACTCTTCCACTCTGGGGGGCGGTGGTCTGTCCTCTCTTTCCTTCCCAAGGGGACGTCCGGATTTTGGGAAGAGGAAAGACAGAAGCGAGTGTGTGTGTGTGTGTGTGTGACGGGGCGGAGAGTGAAGAGAGGCCGCGGGGAATCGGGAGAGGAGGAGTAGGGCGAGAGGACAAGAGAAAGAAACGCAACCGCGCCGGATCCCTCACACATATGGCCTCATATGGCCTCGTCCGCCTTGGCCTCGGCCACACCCCGGTCGACGGCACTGACCCAGCGTCTGCGGCGGAGGCGGCAGACACGGCGGCGGCGGCCAGGGCCATGAGCGAGGGCGACGAGGGCTTTACGCCTGAGATGCGCCAAGGACCCCGTACAAGGACGACAACGACGACAATGAGGAGGACCAAGGCGCAGGCGAGGGGGCAGGGCGGCGGCGCATGAAGATTGACCAAGGTCCCAAGACAGAGAGCCCTTTGAGGACCGCCCGCCAGCGGCGCGCCTACGCCCTCTGCGTGCTCGACAGCCCCGAGCAGCTCATCATGTTTGCCCAAGGCGCAAACGACGGCGTTACCAGCCAGCGCCGCCGCTTTGGCGCCATCCTCGCCGGCTTCGAGCCCTCTCCGCCGCCCCCGAGGGCGTCAAGAAGCAGGCCCATCATCCTCCGCCGCCGCTGCTGGCTCGTCGCGATGCGCGTAGGGCGGGTAGGGCGAGGAGGACTGCTCCGGCCGAGACATATAAGCCGGCGGGGGAGTGGGCGGACTACGGTGAGTGACGAGGGACGCGACGATGCAATGGCATACATATAAGTCAAGCTTAAAAGGGGGGTCTACTAATTAAGGGAATCAGTGGGCAGACAGCAAGAGCGCGTAGACTGGCATCACAATGAGGGCTGGCAGACTCGACAACGTCCGCAATGCCATTTCTGGCGACCACGCCAGGAGACCCGGGCTTTTGTCTATTGGCGCAGTGGCATCCTCTCCCGCTGCGTGACAAGACCACGCCTAGACGAGGGAGTCTTTTCCCCTTTCTTCCCCCAAGACGGCCTCCTCCTCTGCCAGGCTTGCATTAGAGCACCAAACAAGACCGTGATTAAATTTCCTTGCCTGTCAGGTCCCTAAAGGAGGCATTGATATCACAACTTGTTTCCCATAAGATCCCTAAAGGAGGCCTTGATCATTACAACTTGTTTCCCATAAGAGGGACTGAAGTCCCTATTGGCAGCCTAAGCAGCTTCTACCTCATCCTCTTAATTTCATCATCGTGCCAAAAAACGCGTTATTAATACTGGCACTTTTAATGGGCATCTACCACTCTGGCCCGAACAATGCACTCATCCCGAGGGCTGCCCGCCGCCAAGGCCGAGCAATTCGCCGAGAGTTTCGACGCCGCCATCGTGTGCGTGTCATGCCGCTTTCCCTCGTCCCGCTGCCAGGCAACTTGTGTGGGCGCTGATGGCCTCGACGGCCCGTTGTCCCACAGTCTGTGCGTCGCCGCTTAACCAGGCAGTTCATCCATCTTTTCTTTTCCAGCGGAAAGCCAGTCGGCTGTGGTACTCTCCGAGAGCCGGGCTGTAATAATAATAATATAATAATAATAATACCCTGGCCTGGCGCCCTGGGAAACAGGTCATGGCGAAGCTGCCCCTCGTCATCATGGGCGTCACGGGCTCCAAGACATGGCCCGCATGGGGTGTTCAATAAAGAGCGTTGTGGAAGCAGACGAAACGTGGCCGACGACTCGGGATAAAAATAAAATAAATCGAGACAGCAGTTGGAGGCTTTGCTGATCTCTCATTTCTGGCATTCTTTAGCAGAGGCGACTTTCTTCTAATTTTGGCCACTCTGGGGGCCTTGAGCTGTCTCGTATCACGGCCTTGATCTGTCCCTTCTGTCTCAGCCTTCTTTGGCTTGGTCTTTTCTCGTGTCCCGGCTCTTGGCGGTCTCGATGCCGTCACTGCCTAATTAACCTACGACTTTGTGGGGAGAAGATGGAAGCAGAGGCCAAGTCTCCATGTCCGTCGGCAGCACAGTAGAGTTGACCAGCACTCTCCGTAATCTGTGCATGCATCGGCGTCTGTGTGTGTGCCCATCCATTCGCTCCCCCGGCACCCGAAAACCGAGACAGGACGTCCACTCACAGGCTGCAGGTCTCACTCTCGTCCTGTGCCACCCGAGTCCAGCTGCTCGGGAACCCCTGACCTGCCCTTGCCGCCCGGTCCATCTGCGTCTGTGCGTCGTCTGTGTCGGCTGGGCTTGCTGGTGGCTGGCAAGGCTGGGCCGGCGCCGTTATTTTTGGCCTCTTTTCTCCTCGGCAGACATGGTTCGACTCGAGTGGCGTAGCGGCAGGAGGGCCATGCGTCCCAGAAGAGAGGGGGGTGTGGCCGTGGACGTGGACAGGACGAGTGCTGTAATGTAAGCTTGCACGACAATGGACGCAGAGGCAATTGCCGACAGCCCATGCATGTGTTCGGGAGTCGGGAGTCGGGAGTCGAATCGAGATGGCGGCCAATGCCATCTGTCGTGTTGTTGATTCCATTCCTCAACTCAGCCATGTCATCAAGTCGGCTTTTCCCCTGGTCCCCCTTTGTCCCCCAAGCGAGGGACGGGCGGACATTTTCTCTGCACCATTGGCCCGAGTGGCTCTCGGGAAACCGTCTTCACGCCGAGCCCTGTCAGGCACATGAGCCAGCAGCAGGGGCTCGAGCCCCCGGGCAACGAGAGGAGGTGGTTTGCCGATGATGGAGCTTGACACGTGGACACCAGCGTCGTCGACGATGACGACTACCACAAGGGAGGGCGTAGCGTAGCTTGCACGGGCCGGTAAATCTAAGTCTAGGCGATAATTATTACTCGTGTGACCGCCTTTGCGCTTCGAGCCATGAGAGTCTGCTTGGAAGAGTCTGCTTGGTCAAGCGTTTCGCCAACTCCATCCGTGCTTCCTCCCCTCAAGAGCAAGCCGCATCAAGTCTGTTCTGTCTGCAATGGCCTCGGTATCAATTGTGACATCTGCTGGAGCTATTAGTTCCACTTTTTGCCTGGCGAGTGGCCGTAATTATTTTGGACAATTACCGAGTAGTAGTAGGTAACTTATACGAAGACTGTCTCCTCGCCCTCCAGAATAACCGGAGGCATCCCATCCGGGTTACGCTCATGCACCCTCCCACCGGCCAAGACGGACCTGCGCTTGGCCAGAGCAAAAGAAAAGCAGCCAGGGGGGGGGAGAAGCGTGCCCATCGCTCATCTCTCGGGCGCCCGGAACGGCCAACGCCCCCTTTGGGAGCTGCAAAGACCAAAAGCGCCTGTTTGCTTTTTGCCTGCAGGCCTACCATGTAATTACGAAGAGCAAACCTCGTAAGGCGCCGCTAACGCGTGGCCTTTTCCATTACGGAGCATGGCCAGGCCGCTCGATGCCTTCATCTCGATGCCGTGCTGTCCGCCAAAGCAGGCACCGTCGTCTGGTTGGCCTCTAATTATATGACTCTGGTTGAGCTCTATATGACTCTGGTTGTCGGCAGAAAGCTGCTCGCATTGTGCACGTAGACTAGGTGGATACCCTCCTATGTCTGTCTATACTTGGCATCGATATCTGAGCCAAGACTCGACTCGACTCTGGTTCTAGATTGGCAACCCCCCTCCCCCCGCCCATATCCTAGCCGTCCCTCGGGCTGCCGGTGGGAAGACGGGCAACGGCGCCTTTCTCATTGGATCCTCCGTCTCGTCCCATGGCGCGGCGGGTGGGAAAAAATCAGAGTTTAAAGAGCAGCCCCCCTTTACTGTAGCCAGCCTCACAGACGGGCGGTCGTGTAATTAATGTTGCGCTTGCCAGGCCACTGCTACTGCAAGCATATATCGCACCCACGGTGCCATCAGGCAAGGAAAGGGGGTGCGTGTAAGGGGAATCCGAGCCAGCGGATATTTCTTTTCCTGCTAGCGCTTTTGTTCTTGGCCTTTTCTTCTTTCCGCCCGTCGTCTTGGCTCTCCCAAGCTTGTCGATGCCCTCTCCCTCTTTTCCGCCTCGGCGAGTTTTTGCTTCTTTCCTCCACGCTCACTCAGCTCATGTTTCTTCTAGCCGTGCCTCCAGCTTCTAGGCCCTCGTCGTCGCAGTCCATCGTCCACTTCCACTGTCTTGAATCTAGTGTCGCCGGGACCCTTAAACCGAGTCCAGACACGGTCGTCCACCTCGTCCATCATCACATTGGGCCAGCTATGCCGTCAGCAGGGAACCGCAAGGGGACGTACGCTTGCTCCCCCGGCAATGACAGGTAACGCGCCACTGTCAAGGCCCCCTGCCGGGAGAGCCAAAGAGGCGAATCAGATGCCGGCCCTCTGCGGCACCCGCGTCCCGGCACTGTCCGTTGCAACTCTACTCGCAACGAGCTGTGCCTTTTCGTCTCTGCCGCCTGTCTCTATACGTCTCCAGTCGCCACTCTTGTCACCTTTTTCTCTCTGCCTTGGGTGGTGCGTAGCATAGCTCTGCCAGACACACCCCCCTCCCCTCTCTTGGCTGGGCAGCGAGGCGCATGTCGTCCCGCTCGCCTGCTGCTTCTCGGGCATTACCATGACTTGAACCACCCCGGGTCGAGCGAGATCCATCAAAGGGTTTTTTTATTTATAAAAAAAGTCCGGCGATCTGTCCGACGGCTCTCGTCCGGACCAGACATATCAAGAGACAATTTCTCTCGCCCTTCATTCCTCTCTATTCCTCTCTTCCCCTCACCTCTCCTCCCTTTCGCCCTTTCCTGTGCCGTCAGATTTTCTCCTCTTCTTCCTCAAGGCCTCGTCCGGTTCACGGGAGCGGTTCGAGCTGATGACGCCAGCTTCCTTTTTCCACGCCGGCACTTGTTCTCCCTTTACATCTCTCCGAGCAGATCTGACCACACACGCCCCCCCCCCCTTTTTTCTCGTCTCCCCGCACTCCGGGACGCTTTTCTCAAATCGCCTCAGCTCCTGTCTTGCACATTGCTTTTTCCTGATCCCTTCGCACGTCCAAGCGGGTACGTGTGCGCGCCTACGGGAACGGAACACGCGGTTCGGAGAGATATAGGCGAATAGATAACCGCCGCCCCCGTCGTTCCACATTGACGGGCAGTCTTGGGGGCCATTCCCAGCTTCGGGCTCGTCGACGTCGATAATATATACCACCAGCAGTATCCCCAAAGGGAGACTCGTGCGGGGGAGACACTCACAGACAAGCATCACCACACGCGACACCCACGAGCAACAAGCCGCTGTTGAGACATCGTCGTCCTTGGCCAAGATGGTTTGGGTGGAAAACGTCACGCCAGAAGTTGCTGCCGGGTCGCAGTTCCCGGCCATCATCTCCATATGCGTCGTCCTGTCTCTCCTGTCCATTGGCACCGTCAGCTGTCGGCTCTGGATCCGCGCCAAGGCTCGCGGCCTGGCGGGTGATGACTACATGGCCGCCTTGTCCATGATCTTTGCCCTCGCCTACTCCGTGCTCTGCATAGCTCGTACGTTGCCCATGCTTCTCCATCTTGTCTACGCCCTTGGCCGACTAACACGGGGCCGCAGAGACCAAATATGGCTTGGGACTGCCAGTCAAGGAGAGACCAAAGGCCAGCCTCATCGCCTACACGCGCGTCAACTTTGCCGGACGCCCCATCTACCAGCTCGGGATCTCCTTCTTCAAGATCGCCCTCCTCATCAGCTACTTGCGCCTCCTCAAGGGCACCGACCAGAAGACGTATCGCAGGGTCGTGTGGGCCACCATTGCCATCGTCTTCCTCGCCCATCTCGGCTGCACCCTGTCTCTCATCTTCGCCTGCACGCCGGTGGACAAGTCTTGGAACCCGCTCCTCAAGGGCTCGTGCCTGCCCGCCGGGTCTTCCTTTACCGGCTACGCCATTGTGACGATTGTTTCCGACATTGTCGTCGCTCTGCTCCCCATTCCTGTGCTGCTCAAGCTCAATGTCCGCCTCGAGAAGAAGCTCGGTTTGATCGGCATCTTCATGTTGGGCATGTTCACCACCGTCTGCTCCATTCTGCGCTACGTGCAGATCAACCGCATTCAATTTGGCGATGGCAACTCGACCATGCTGGTGCTCTGGGGTACCATTGAGTTTAACGTCGGTGTAAGTGCATGGGCCCCCTTTACCCCTTTCCGTATACGCAAGACTCGGGAGCTCATCATGACGGCACAGAACATGGTCTCATCGCTGCCCTTCCTGGCACCAGTCTGCATGAAGAAGGCGCGTGACTACCGCTCCAAATACTCTGGAAGCAACGGCGGCTCCTCTCAGGGCAACAGCCGGAGTCGCGGCCGAAGGAATGTCGAGCACTACAAGCTCAGCGACGTCAGCAACGACAAGAGCGCCTTCAGGCCGTCGACCAAGTCCAGGTCGCCCAGCGAGGAGCGCATTCTGCAAAACAGCAACAACTCCATTGTCAAATCCGTCACATACACGGTCCAGGTAGACGAAGACGCTTCCGACGGCAGCACGCATCGCCGTCGCCAGGACCAGGGCTCGAATGTCTGACGGATAGGGACAAGGAAAGCAACGAGAGGCGTCCTCCGCACGGAGCATGTCTATATGTACAAGGTGATGGGCGAATGATGCACTTGAGAGATACCGCGGCGAATATCGGCGATGGGGGCGGGCGCGATTGAAAAACTCGGACGTGTATTTTTGGGTTGGGCGGTTCCATCATGACGAGCCCGGCGTATTCCTGCTTTTTTTGGGAGGCAACTGTCACGTCTTTACGGATGTACAAATAACAATGAAGGAAGGGGGTTCGGGGGGTTGGGGGTTCTTGGATCAGCGTCGTGTCTTGATCTTGTCAACTGAGTCTATAATCACAATTCTGGATGACTGTCCAACCGTCTCTGTTGAAGACGCTGGGCGTACAAGCAAAACTTGCATTTTCTCTTTTTATTCTCTTCAGCTCCCCGCCGACCTTTTGCATGCATGTGAAGAATCCTCCGTACTGTACTGTACAATCCGCTGCATCACCCTGACACATGCATATGCCGGTGTTCACACAGTACAGGCACGCACCCCGAACCATGGGCGACGGATCAGCTCCTCGTCGTCGGCTGTCGTCTGCGTCCAATCCGCGGCCAAAGCCCCGGGACGGGCCCCGGCGGCAACGGCGGCCCATGGACAGTGCAGTAGCGTCCTGCGCGGATCCTGTCCTGGCCCTGGTCGCCCATGGATGGCCGGCATCCACACGCGCGCTTTTCTCACCCGCCCTGATCAGTTGCGTACTGTAACTCCGTACATACACTGCACTGTATCTGGGTGGCCTCGCTGATCGGGGCGTGCGGGGCCGCGGTGGTGGGGCCGCATCCGGCTTGAGCCCCGAGCCCCGGGTACTGTACTGTACGCTGCTCTCCCCAACCAAGTCTCCCGCCAACGATGGCCTTGACTAATCTCGGCCGTAACGACTGGGCGCCATCGAAGCGCCGCATCAAGGCTCGAGTTTGCTGGGCCAGATCGGTCGAGACCTATCTCCAGAGCGTCCTGATGTTCCGTTCCAGCGCCGTGTAAGTTTATCCGGGCTACATAGTGGGATTAAAAGCCCAAGCCACATGGTCGATTTCCTCGACGACGCTGAGGTCGATGGCGGAGCAAGACCGGCCGAGTCCATGACGGTACTGCTCGAACGAGCCTTGAAATGCACCTGTTGAAGCATAGTTTGCCTGGTCGGCGTAGCTAGCTGAGGAGCGAAGAACGATGAGGAAATCCAGGCCAGCGTCGAGGAGAGCAGTATGTAAATTCTCAAGTTCCTCTGACCCGGGGAGACAGAACTTAGTCGCAATCGTCGTAGCTTATCTGGGAGAAAATACGTTCTGGACAGTGACACCGCTTGCTGTTAGAGGCTGATCTCACGAGCGACACTGTCATGGAACGGAATCAGGATGACATGCCTTCAACACCATGCACATTTGCATGGCACCGGCGGTGGGGTTTGGGGCAGTTTGGATAGCACACGTCGTGATGGACTTTCTCAAGCTTCCCAAGCCCCCTGCAACGAGGTAGGTGTATTCCATCAACAACGCCTTGGCCGGGGACGCTGATCCTTCCTGGACACCCCATTGGGCTTGGACGTGCCCGATCGACCGTTGCTCTTGGGTCTTCTCTCTGTCGCTGTTGCTTTCGTGTCATCCAGAGACCTTGGCGGTTGTCGAGGTTTCGCGGGTGTCCTTGGTCTCAATCCTGGACGACGACTTTGGGGAGCAAGAGCCATTCCAGGAGCATTGCGGCGCGCCGCAATACGTGCGCTGCGACGAGTTCCTTGAGGCATGGTCCGAGACGCATCTACGGACCGATCCGCACGTTCGGGTGCAAGCAGTTGCGTCTGTGAGCCCTGTGCTTCGGTTTGGTGAACACCAAACTGACGTTCCGTACGCGTCTCTCCGGCTCCTGCCAGGGCGGTTGTGCTGCTGCCTGAAAGCGAGCCTGGCTTCTGATGTTCGAGCTTCTGCCTCTTACAGCGTCGCTTCCTTGCATGATCCTCCTCGGAGGTGAAGCTCCTTTTCGTCCTCCTGTTCCCACTAGGACTTGCCTTGTGCGTTTCGGACTGGATCACCTCGGTCTCGATCAAAGGAACTTGCTCCAGGACCCATGGCAGGAGGATGCTGTGGCGGGCTGCGTCCTTTTTTGCACCCACGTAGTCGAATGTCGCCCGAACAAAAGCTGTGACGCGGTCGTTGCGTCTCTTGACTGATTCCCGCCGAGCTTTTGCCGCATTTAGTTTAACCGTAGCAGCTTTCATCATTGATATACGCTTGGCTTTGGGAATATCTAAGCGCTTTGGGTCCTGCTGGGTTAACGTGTAGACCTTTTTAGCCTCTGACATTGCCTGCTGCACAGCCTTCTTGGCCCGGTCATCTTCTGCCTGGGCCTTCATCGCGGACGCCAGAGTCCGTACGGATTCCTCGGTCTCGTGAGGCCTCAACACATTGAAGTCCACAAGCTCCTGCCAGGCCTTGTCGTGATCTGGCTTCAGGCGCTCGGCAGATTTAGTGTACCGGTCGAACCACCAGTACTCGAAGTTGAGGTATTCGATCCAGGTTGTCAGTTTGTCCTGTTGCTTGGGGTCCTCCCTCAGCTGGAACGGTCGGGTGAATTCGTGTCGCGCCAGGCGACGCCTTACCGCCTCGACGTAATCGGGGAAGCCTTTACAGCCATGCTCTCGGCAGAAGTATCGCTGTCGTTGCCGTTCTGCTTGAAGACGATCCCATCCCGACTTAAGGCATAAGGGGTCAGCTTCAACCTCTGCTAGCCGCCTGTAATCCCCATCCCTTTCGTCCACGCGCTTGATCCGCTCGACGTATGCCGGAAAACCGCCATCGTCGTCTTCAAGATCTCGGTTATCGATTTGCCATTTCCGGAAATCCTGCCATCTCTGCAGCTGCCTCTCGAATAAACTCCATGACTTCGGGTCACTAGGATTCTGCCAAGGTCGCAGCATTTCGCCATGCTCCCCTGAGTTCTTCAACACCTGGTCCAGAAGGTCTATGGGGTATAACGGGCGGCCACCATCGTTGACGAGGTCATGATAAGCCTCCGTCTCGCCGTCTCTGGCCCAGCGTTCTCGCATGGTGCCGGGAGTCATAGATCCAAGTCTCTCGGCGGTCCGCGATGGAGATGGCAAAGAGGTGCGATTGCCATCGGATACGTCGCGTAGGCGTGCTTCGAGCTCGTTGAGATCGAGGGGGCGCGAACAAGCTGTAGGGCTCTGGGCCAGGGCTCGTTCTTGGGCCCTAGACGATCGTAAGCAAGTAAAAGCGACATAGACAGCGAGGTGGCGCACTTCAGCCTCTCTGCCAGTTTTTGTCGTTCATCTCTTGACAGCTTATCCCAGCCGTCAACGGGAAGCTCATAACCGCCGTCGGGAGGTCGGTTCTTCTTCATGAAGTCGGCGAGCTCTGCATCGCTCAGGGCAAAGAGATGGTCGACAGACAAGGTCGGCTCTGGGGAGGCCATGGCGCAGTTGAGCAGAGAAAGAAACAGGCGGAGGATGCGGGACCAGAGTGATGGCTGCGCAAACAGGAAGAATGGCCTGCTTATCTTTCAATCCTCAGACGACGAGGTACAGTACAGTACAGCCCACTAGGATGACAGAAGACGTTGCAGATACATGCCCCATCATAGCACTAGAGTAGTTAGTTGCACCTAGTATGAGTAGTACCTAGCTCAGGGACATAGGTACCTATCTAAGTACCGGTAGATGCCCCTTTGTTCTATGTAGCCTGCATTCGGTCATAAGTATCCTTTGTGTCGGGGCACTTTCCGCTAAGCGGCGCAAGCAGCTAGTCAACCAATCGCTTAGGTTTCCATACCACCCTGGTCTCGCTCGCCCTGGCCGTCCTCGGGACCGGACACTCCTCTGTTGCACGGGGACGAAAAACACGAAAACATGACTCATGCTTCCGAGCCCTGTATCACAGCATGTACATCACAGCATGTACATCACAGCATGTACAGTCAGGTAATTAATTACTGTGACATGTGCCTGGGCGCTGTCACCTTGACGCCAGCCTCGTCCCCGCTTCGGCACGGCACGCTGCCTCCGCAAAGGGGGGGCCCCCACCTATGGCGCGTAGGCGCCACCTCACCGGGCGCCGAGCTATAATTACTTCCTCCGTAACTTAGTCCGTAGTCCGTACGGAGTAGACGGTGCTCGTCGTATTCGGGACTGTATCTGCAACTGCACTACAGTTGGCGGGCAGCTGCCTGTGTAGTTGCACCTCATATCGATACATTCAAACTGCAGTGAAACTTGGTTGTCATGAATGTACCATGCGTGAACCGATTAGAATAAGCCCTTACGCGCTTGGCTGCCTGGTCGTGATTGAATGGACATGATCGTTACCTTGCTTCCGAGAAGGAGGACTCATCAACTTGGTCCCGGGGAAAGCAACAACCGCTTGACCATGCAAACGTCCAAGGCTCCAACAGATGCCTCCAACAGATGCCTCCATTGGTGCGGTATATATCCTGAGCCTGCCGACGGGTCCCCGTTGAATATGGCGGCGCAGTGTCCCTCGTCTCCCTTTGGCACCTCTTTCATGCACAAACCAGCTCTTCACCATCACTCTCTTCATCACTCACTCATCTTCATCGTCACTCACTCATCTTCATCATCACTCACTCATCTTCATCATCACTCGTCAATCATCGTCATCATGCGAGACGCAGACCTCATTGCTTGCGTGTATCCCCGTACAGACGTTCATCAGAGAACATCAAAGGCAACCGAGGCGAGCTCACGCTATGTTGCCCCCCGACTTCTGTCTCCAGCGGTTCAATACAGCCGCCGCGAACGAGAATCGACAGAGCCACCAGAGCCACCAGGGCAGTCGAACGCCCCAACGTATCATTACATGGCACGCCTGGAGCCGAGGTTTAGCGACATTCCGCGAACTTCCCGGGGAATCGTCTTCGGTTGCGGACCAGATTGCGATGTGACTCTGCCTGATCTGCAGGGCATTAGCTACCATCACTTCACCATTACGTTCGACGACGCCAAACGCCTCATCATCAGGGACTGGGGCTCCTTGGCAGGAACAGAGGTCACGTACGATGATCAAGGAGGCGGCCTACGAAGCAATTTCCAATGGATCATCAGCGGTGCCGATATACCCTCTCAGAGTACAAGCATCATTATTACGGTGCATAAGACCGTCTCGTTCCAGATCGTCGTCGCTCAACAGGACATAGAGTCTCAGGCATACATCGACAAGGTTGATTGCTTCTCTCGCGGCGTAGCAACCGCGGAAGATCTTTTGGACGATCTCAACTTCCCAGATCGTACAACCAAGCGACCTACCGGAGCCCATACCCCGGCCTCGGAGCCAATTCACCTGCGGAAATGGCTTGGTGAAGGGGGTTTCGGCGTCGTGACCCATTTCTGGAACGTCAGCGACGGTAGCGAGTACGCTCTGAAGGAACCTACAGCCAAGGCTATTCAGAGGCGAAAGTTCGACGTTAGTGCATGGGTAAAGGAGGCGCGCATTATGGGTCAAATTTCACATGTTCGTATGCGACCTGTCTGTCGATACTCAATTACATCGTGCTGACAACCTAGCAGGACCATATCGTAGAGCTTTTTGGGCACTCCCTTGCGCCACACCCGAAGCTATACTTGGAATACATGCCGGGCGGATCTTTAGATGGCCAAGAGAACATATCGGAAAATGAATCTCTATCGATTCTCTGTCAGTGCTTGTCAGCCCTGACATACCTACACGGCCAGGAGCCGCCAGTCGTGCACCGCGACATTAAGCCGGGCAATATCCTCGTCCAACATCGGTTGGCGGGCGACATCTCCATCAAGTTTGGCGACTTTGGACTGTCAAGGGAGAGTCACGACTTAACGTCGATCTGCGGCACTGTGGAGTATACTGCGCCTGAGATTTACTTGAGGTACCAGTATATGAACTCTGGGGGCAGGGAGAGGATGAGTTATACCCCGGTTGTTGATGTCTGGTCTCTCGGCGTGGTGATATATGAGCTGATGTGCGACCTTCCGCAATACAAATCAAGCTATCAGGGCGGTGGGGAGACTTGGTGTAGGAAAGTTGTTGAGATATTCGAAAAGGACAGGGAGCAGAGGAAAAGGCCCGACAAACTGAGGCAATTCCTTCTGGGCGCCATAGTGGTCATGTCGCCAGAGTCTAGGTGGTCGGCCATGGATTGCTACGATCAGGCCATGTTGCTGCCTAGGGCAACCGAGGATGGCTGTCGGACGCCGACGCCGGCTGCGTACAGTGACGAAGAGGGGCAGACGACATTTTTCTCTCCAGATAACCATGTGGCTGGCAACCAACGAACGGTGCTCCAGCAGCCACGTTCTTCTGACGACAACCTTTCCAACGTCTCGATCGACACCGCCAGATACATCAGGTCAGGCGCCCCGCCTGTCCCGGCTCTTCCATCGGCATCGAAGACGGGTCAAAAGAGGATGGCTGCGAAAAGGTCCTCGCATCCGTCGTCGTCGGCGTCGTCGGCAGGGCGCCGCACCAAGCGCCGAGAAATCCACAACAACCATCAGCGCGTGTCCGCTTCCAGCCCGCCGGCGGAGTTGAAACACTTTCTGAGGGACTACTCGCAGAATCCTCTTAATTCCCTTTACGTCGGATCATCACTGGCGTTGGAAGAGCTGCCGAGCGGTTGGTCAAGCCAATCCACTCACGATTCGAACCAGCCAAGGGCAGATGGGGAGACCGATCGAGGGCCCAGCACTCCGCAACGTTTCACGGACGCGGATCCTATCCCGGAAGGCGGCGAAGAGGTCCCTACGCAAGAGCTATGTGCTGACGGAGAAATGGTGACAGCAGCATTGCTTCTGCAAGCAGTGGCTCAGGATGCCGAGCAACAGGGGGAATAGGCATGAGTATTATCAGCCCATGCGGTCCCCATCTCCCCGCACCCACCTGCGCCTACCGCGCGCCCTCCTTGGGGTAGCAAGGGTAGAATTTCACATCAACGCCGCCGCCATCGACAGCGCCGCCGGCACTCAACGCCAGCGTTGGCGCGGCTTCTGGAGACCCCCCGCAGCCTGACGAGCCTGCCGGGGCTGACGGGTTGCAACACCAGCCGATCGATCTCACACAAGGGGACACCATGGTCGCGATGCCCTCACAGGAAGAGCTTTCGCTAGACCCAGAGCATGAGTCGTTCGAGCCGGCCGAGTGGGGGCGTATGGCAAGACGGTGGGATAAGATGGAAGCAGAACCAACCGGAGACCGGTCGCGGCTTAATAAGGTTGGCGTCTCCGCAAGAGTGGTAGTGGTCTACTGATCCTCTGTAATTTACCCTCTTTGTATCGCTCGCCGCCTGGGATAAAATGGCACTTCATTTGGGTTAACGAAGCTGTTCCTGTTGACCGGATTGGCGGGCCACGATCGTGGCTCGAAATCGGCGCCCCATGAGACCGGCTTGACTTACGCTTCAATTCAGAATGCAATGCCAACTTCCTCATCCATTTGATACCCATTCACATGCTCCCGTGTTTCTGCTTTCTTGCATCCAGAGAGCAACTCTTTGTATTCTTTGCCGCCTTCTTGGGGTCATGCTACCAGTGAGAACATTCCTTCCGCCTTTTCATCCATTCGTTTTCACGTCTGCATCTCATCCGCCGCAGGTCGAGAGCCCCAGCCGGCCCGGCTCTCATATCCTTCCTCCTTCTCACTTCCCACAAGCCCATGGACTACGACCTGTCCCTCCGATCCAAGAAAACAGCCCCCTCCCCCGCCCAGCAGGATATTTTCGCTCCTCTTCAATTGCTGTCCTCGGTGATGAGCTTCGTGATCTTACCAATGGCAATCGTTTGTCCCTATGCAAGAGTTAGCATCACACACCATGGTCCCTCTACAGGTTCATACTAGACGTACCTGGTCTCGCAGAGTAAACCGACCCATCTGAGGGTAGTCTTCAAACTTCTCGACACACACGGAACCGGCTCCGCCAATCACCTGCATCCGTGCAATGACGCTGTCTCCCTTCTTTGCGTGCGTAGGCGGCATCTTGCTCTTCCGGTTGGTTCCCTTCTGCAGCTTGTGCAGAAGTGCCGCAAATGTTACCTCTTCAATGGCTGAGTGCACGTGCAACACGCAGTTGAAGCCGGATGTCAGGATGCTCTTGAGCTCCAGGATGCGGATCTGGGCCTCAAACTCGGCAACACAGTGCACCAGTCTCTTCGGAGAGCACAGCACGAAGCCAGGCAGAATGTCCTCTTCTTCGATGCCCTTGAGTCGCATCCGGACCTGATCGCCGCACTGGATGATGGGAACCTCCTCCTCCTGCTCGCCGTAGATGGCGGCCGCTTCAACCGGCTGCTTCCGGGGCATCATCACCAGACTCATGCCCTTCTTCACAACGCCAGCCTCGACCTTGCCGTCTACCATTGTGCCCATGTCGCGGTACTTGGCGTTGATGGGCATCATGAAGGGGGCGTTGACCTTGCGCTCCAGGGCCTTCATGTTATCGAGGTACTCGAGAAGCGACGGGCCGTCCCACCAGGGCGCCAAGTCTTTGGGGATTCGTTCTTTGATGTTTTGGGACTGCTGGGCCGCGACTGGCATGAAGAAAACGTCCGTCTTCAGGTTGTAACCGGTTCCCTTCAAGAACTGCGACAGCTTGGTGGTGCATTCTTGGTAACGCTCCTGGGACCACTCGACGGTGGGATCGTCCATCTTGTTGATGACCACGACGAGCTTGTTGACGCCCTGCGTCTTGGCGAGCATGGCGTGCTCACGAGTCTGCCCTCCTCGTTCAAATCCCGTCTCGTACTCGCCCTTGCGAGCCGAGATGACCAAGATGCCGACGTCAGCCTGCGAAGCGCCTCCAATCATGCTTGGGACGTAGGTCTTGTGCCCAGGGGCGTCAAGAATGCTGTACCTGCGCTTCTCCGTCTCGAAAAAGCCCCTACCGACCTCGACGGTCTTGCCCTTGGACCGCTCTTCTTTTGTCAGGTCCATGACCCAGGACAGATACCAGGATTCGCGGCCCATGTCCTTTGCCTCCTTCTTGTACTTTTCCATTGTTCTCTCATCAACCATGCCGGTAGTCCAGAGGATAGATCCGCCCAAGGTCGATTTGCCGGCGTCGACGTGACCGATGAAAATAATGTTGACGTGTTCCTTGCCATAGATTTCCTTGAGGGTATCTTGGTCCACATCGGCGGCCTGCTCCTTGGTGACTGCATCGGCATCACGCTGCACCTTCTTTTCGCCAGGCCCAGAGGGGCTCGAGCGGCCGGAAGAGGGAGTTGGCGAAACCTTGCCCGATGCCTTGGAAGCGCCTGCCGCGGCCTTGCCTGCTTTTTCTCCGGTCTTCTCGATGGCCTTGGCTGCTGTGGCCTTTTTCCCAGCCTCGGGCGTGTTGGATGGCTCAGCCTTGCTCTCTGCCTTGGCCTCTTCCTTGGCAGAAGCGGCGGATCCCCCGATCGACAAGATTTTTGCCTTTGGCTTAGGCGCAGACGTATCGCCGCCGATGCTGAGAACCTTTGTGCCGCCTTCTTTCGACAATACCGGCTTCGGCGCAGGGGCGGATGCGGGAGCGGCGGCGTCGGCAGCCGGTTGCTTCGGCGCAGCTGGCGGTGCTTGGGCAGCCGCGGGTTGTTGGGATTGCGGGGCTTGCTGACCGGGCTGCTGGCCGTACTGGGGAAACCCACCGCCTGAGTATTTTGGTAAGCTTGACTCATGGAGGGACGCATGGGCGGACACGGACTGACCATATCCTTGGTTGTAGCCTTGGCTGAAGCCACCACCGTATCCTTGGCTGTTGAACTGGTTGAAGCCCTGTTGCTGGCCATACTGAGGGTAGTAGCCTTGCTGATAATATTGCTGCTGCTGGTACTGAGGCACGAAGCCTGCACCGTAGCCTTGGCCCGGCTGGAAAGTCTGGGCTGTAGGCTGGAACGAAGCGACGTTCGGCCGGAAGGCACCCTGGGCGGGATTTTGTGAATTCACATTTAGTTGCTGCTCGGCCTGTTTCGAGAGGCCCTCGTCCTGAGCAGCCGGGTCATCCTCCCAGGAGTTGAGGTCTGCCATTGCGGCTGTAGGAGATTCGAGGAAGAGAGTATCGTCGATATCGAGGATGCGTTGGTTGTGCGTGCCCCTCCGCCGCTTGTCAATGACGCTGCTGCTGCGGTTGGTCGACGCCGAGTATCGAGCGGTTTTCGAAAGGGGATCGGGAGGGGATTGCCTCGGAGGCCGGCCAGGAGGAGAGTGATTTGGGCGCAGGAATTGTGTGTCTTGCCCAGGCTGACCGTCTTCTGACCTCGGGGTGGCTTGAATGGAGTTGACAAAATTCGAGCCCCACCAGCATGACGCTTGGGAGGTGTTTTTTTGGAGGGGTTGGTACAGTAAAGTGGGAGACCACTTGACACTGTACGCTGCAACCGCCTAAGCGTAAGTAGGTCTCCCGAGCAATTCAACTATAATCGCAGCTATGCCAACAGCGAATTGAAGAAAAGAGTACTGAGTACATATATGCAGAGAACTCAAAGGGCGATCGATGTATTTCTAGTCAAGCGTTTCTCTTTCTTCTGTCTCGTAGCAATGTGCACCACCTATAGGTCGTCTGCCGCTCATCCTTGCTCACCGTCCTTTTGCTGGTCACTGTATTGGCACTGTGCAACAAAGCGAGTCGCTGCCAACGACCAAGCGTTCTTCATTCAGCGCCCGAGGCAGCAGTGAAAGCATATCAACCCATTTGACAGTATGTGACGGCCCTTTATCTTGGCCTGCTCTCCAGCCCAAAGGCCCTCATGCCCCTGGCCTCGCTCAGCCATGGATGAGTTTCTTGCAACGGTGGGCGTGCAGGCCATGAGATATGCCATCAGGTCCGGCGTTGCTTTAACGTCGACGTACGCACTCGGCCAGTGCTCGCGCCTCTTAAAATCCGTCGACGACAAAAAGCTCTACGCCGAGCTCAAGACTCTCCAGACGCTGCTTGACAGCAAGATGAAGGTGCGTCCACGATCCACGACGTTGGAGCCCAGCCCGTGCAGACCGCTTACACCACCAGGTCATCACGCCAGCCATTGACCTCGTCGAGCTCAAGTCAGTTCAAGTCGCCCCCAACTTCTGACTCTGGCTTCCTACTCATCCGGCTTACAGGTCCGGCCGGGGCAACGTCTTCCTGGAATCCGCCGTCCCTCTCACCAAATCCCTCCACCAAGAAATCATCTCCCTCGGAAGGAGAATCGCCTTAGTCGTTGCCATCGAGGACGACACCCAAGCGACGAATCGCGGTTCAGCCAAGCAGCGTGATGGACGGCACGCAAGTCTCTGCCACGTCATGGCCGACATGAGGAGTCTGCTGGATCGGATCGACCGCGAAATCCCCTTGCTGCAGCTCGCCATTACAGCTTCCGGAGAATCCCTATCGACATCTTTGCCAGCCAGCATTTCACCCTCAAGGCTGCTTCAAGCAAGCACATTACTCATTGTTGGCGACACTCAGTATACCCACGACCCGACGAGGCCTGTTCAGATTGGCCCAGCCTTCAATCTGTCGCTCTACATGCTGTTCCTAGGCCACGCGTCGATCAAAACCAGCAGTCCTGGCTGCGGCAAGCATCAGCACCCCGTTTATGGCCTGGGACATGACGACAGAAAACCGCTCTGGCAGGAGGTCATCCACAAGGCGAGAGTACGACTGTGTCGATCGGCACAGTCCATCGCTGGCAACGGTAATGGGCTCGCGCACGGCCAGATTGCTCGCGGGGACAGTCTGGAGTTTTCCTACTATTTAGAGATCATCGAAAACCTGGACGATGGCAGAGTGCACGACGGGGCCGAAACTGCGTCTCCATTTGATGGGGTCTCGAGTGCGGGGATTCGAGAACATATTCCCATCCATCAGCTATCGAAAATTTTCTACACCGACACGGGAAGGATACTTAACTTGGGAAAAGCAGAAATTGGAGAGAGCAATACGGTGCTTCTCCTCAAACGAGACATGAGGGCGGCTCGGCCATCGGGAGCTGGGGATGACCTGTGCGGCTGCATGGCAAATAATGATGAGGACTGCGATGACGTGCTTGTCGACCATGATGGCGAGCAAGTCATGATCGATCGACAATTGCGGAACGAAAACTCTCGATCGTTGTCAGCATTACTCAGGAGTCAGAACGGGGCAGAACCCGGTGTTTCTCACCTGCCCAGGCATTTCGACCCCGAGTGGATAGCCTTGGAAGTATGGGAGGACAACGCAATAGGGTCGGACGAGAGTGAAACGGACGGGGGATCAGAGAGCGAAGCTGAAAACACAGAAGACAGCGCCCATACGCCAAAATCGAAATCGGCTGCGCCACGAGCTTCCCTTGACCTGATATTGGCTGCTCAGATCAGAAACCTCTCGCTTCAGCCAAGCTCAGGCCTCGGCGAGTCGCGAGACAGCATACTGCCCAATGTTATACGGGACACGGAAGTGGACGAAGCAGGCGCCCTCGATTTTGTGGCGCGATCGCCATTCAAGACCATCACCTCATCCCTGTCCCTCATAGAAATGTTGATCCGCCTGGCTGGACTCCAGGAGTTTCAGCAAGCGTCACACCTTTCGATACCCGATCATATCTTGACCTTTTTCCTGGAGGAGACGTCGACGACTGGCCTCTCTGGTGAGGCGCGACGTACGGTGCGCAGCGAGGCGAAACGGCGCGTTGGCTTTGATCCTTACACAGATACCCCGGCAGATTAGAAGCATACGAAGAAAGAATTTCAAGATTTCGCCCTTGGTCAACGTGGGAGCTCTGCCGGCTCCCCGATTCACCGTTGGCGATGAGAGTCCGCCGTGGACGGCGCCTTGTAGGCTACTTGATTTCCTATATCGATGTTGGGTGCCGGCCAAGTTTTTTTAATTCAAGCATCGGGATGGATATCACCAAGCTTTGTTATGTTCACCTGGCTGAGAACTACTCTACCGGCCGTCGTGGTACTTTATGGCGTTGTTACCTCGCCGCGTGCCCGACAGCGGATGAGATTGAGCCTTGGATCTGGGACAGACAAAACCGCTGGGAAGATTCATAGTGGAAGTAATGTGATCTTTATGGGTATATGGGCCAGATCATGCCATGGCTGAGCAATGCGCGAGAGTCGCAGCTATGCAATACAAGCACACAACATCCGACGGTCCGGCTCACAATTAGGCTCACAACACTTGTGGCAAGCATCGCTGACTACCGGAACCACCAATTGACTGAGCCGTTCAGCCGACCGTCCGCCTCCTTGCTCTTGACCGAGTGCCACCATCCGTCCGGGATGAACAAGGCATCTCCCGGGCTCAACTCTGCTTCGTGCAGCTCGCCTGCTTCGCCATCGTTCCAGACAGCGTCATGCAAGACTTTGCGCTCTTTTCCTTGCATCATTTCAGTTGTTCTGATGCGACTGTTGCCCCTCTGACGAATCTTGGCTTGCACTTCAAAGTACAAGCGGTCACCTGAAGAGGGCGGCAACAGCCTTACAATCTTACAGCCGCAAAGCTGGCAGAAAAGGTTTGGATTAGGGTCCCTGTGTAGCGGCGTATATGTCGGCTCAGTGCCAAGCCACAAGGACGATTGATAGATGTCGCCTTTCCCAGCGCGCTTGACAAGCTCGGGAGCGGGGACATCGTCCTGCAGAGGCTGTGGCAACTCCTCAAGCCCAGCCTGCGCGATATAAAGATCCAACGTGCTCGAAGCCTTGGATCTTTGGGCTCTGTTGAACTCAAGTGCCTTGTTGAGAAGCCGCAAGGGACCGAAGAGCTGAAAGAAGGCTTGGTCTTCGCCTTCGACCAGAGCAGGCTGTAGAATGCCGGCCAAGATATGGTCTGTGACATGTGGACTCTCCATGAGCCAGTCACGGAAGCCGACCACGGCATCCTTCATCTCAGACGAGGACAAGACTAGCTCGTAAGGAAACGGCCAATCCTGGAAGCCGGCCATGTAAGCCGAGAATCCACGCCCCGCAGTCACGTTTTTGCTGAACCACTTGTTCATGGATTCAAGCTGGGAGGCTGGCGACCCAGCATCATTGCGGAAGAGCAATGGCTTCTTGGGCAGAAGAGCTTGCTGCTGGAACGCTTGAAGGTCTGGGTAGCCTTGGGCTGACGGTACGGCAGACTGGATTGGGAGCAACGCGGCGCGTATGCCGTGAAAACGGCGTGTCCATTGTCTGCAGGACTGGAGAGCTGTCTTCATAGTCTTGTCATTGAGGGACAGTCTGGCGTTGATGGGTGGTGGCCGTCGACCTGCCATCAGACGTTGAGCTCGCTTGTGTATGGGTAAGGATTCGGAGTCGGCAGAACCAAAGCGCCGAGAGGGAGCAACTCAGCTAACCACTAACTCTCCAAGCCCTCTCCCGGTCATCAGGTACTCACAATCCCATCGCATCGTGCCTCGCCCGCCTCATTCACGCGTCGGGTATCAAACATCGAAACCTTGCCGCTCCATTACGATTTCCTGGACAGGCATATCTACGCCGTCGCCGAACCCGTCTCCGCACCCCGAACCCCGAGCGTAACGAAAACAGCACTGGGCGATTCCGTCCCCCACAATTACAATTTACGGCTGTCCGCAATACCGCACGCATCCAAACGCCGTCATCCCAAATCGAGCAATAGAGGCCATCCGTGGTCGAGACGACGCGCGCGCGCCACCCTACAGGCCCTGCGACAGCGCCCTCGGCACCAGGCCTCCACGGCACCATGTCGACGTCCTCGGGTGTGCCCGAATCCTGGATCTCGAGCTTCTGCTCCCTGCTCGGGCACGAGTACTTTGCCGAAGTGTCGGAAGAATTCATCGAGGATGACTTCAACCTTACTGGCCTGCAGACACAGGTTGCCATGTACAAGGAGGCCCTGGAGGTAGGCCCAGATTGACCTGCGCCGGCCTCGACAATTCGCCGTGCTAATGCCCGCCCACCAGATGATTCTCGACGTTGAGCCCGAGGATGACGACGACGATGAGGACGATGAGGATGAGGATGAAGAGAACGAATCGGGCCTGGGAGACGGACAAGAGCGTGTGGCCGGGCGGAGTTCCGGCGAGCGAAGACACAGCAGAATGGCCAGCGACCTGTCCGTCATCGAGTCGTCGGCCGAGATGCTCTACGGCCTCATCCACCAACGCTTTATATGCTCACGTGCTGGTATCCAGCAGATGAGCGAAAAGTACGAGCTCGGCCACTTCGGCTGCTGCCCCAGGACAAACTGCGAGCTGGCGAGGACGTTGCCCGTCGGCCTCTCCGATATACCGGGCGAGGACACGGTCAAGCTTTTCTGCCCGTCCTGCCTGGATGTCTACGTGCCCCCCAACAGCCGGTTCCAGACCGTCGATGGTGCCTTCTTCGGCCGCACATTTGGTGCCCTCTTCCTCCTCACCTTTCCGGAATACGACCTCACCAAGCGCGGCGCCGATGTGCTCTCCCCCATGACCTCGAGGATAACGGCGGACGAGACTCTCCTCAACGGCATGTTCACCAAGAACATCGCCCCAAGTCTGGGGCCGGGCCACATACACGAGCCCAAGATCTACGGGTTCCGGGTATCAGAACGTGCCCGCTCCGGGCCCCGGATGCAGTGGCTGCGCGATCGGCCCCAAGACATCAACGAGCTCGACGAAGCCCGAATCTATGCCGAGCAGTTTGGTGAATCGGATGACGAGGACGAAAACGTCAACATGAACGGCCGGGTCATGGTCCGCCGGCGACCTCCCGGGAACGCGCGGCTCCGCCAACGCCAGAACGCGAACGGCAGTCCCATGCAACTATCCACCAACGGCGCCGAGTCCGAGCTTTAGCGTAGCAGGATCAACAGCCATGACGAAACGCGCGGGTGGAAGAGATCGCCAGCAAAGGCTAAACCCTGTTGTGAGCTCGTCAATCTCGCGAGATGTGACGAGTCGCCACCGACCAGGCCAATAATGATTTGACAAGGATATCGCCAAATTAAATGCAACTCGAGAAACATAGACGATGTTTGGCAGCATCTCGGGTCCTTGCCACCTGCTCCTGATGCGTGGAATAACTTGCCCCCTCCCCTTAGTCCCCAACACGTCCGCCTTCGGGGCTCGGAACAAGTCTACTGGACACTTCTGGAAGGGGAGAGCGATTGCCAAGGAAGAGGGGGGTTTTTCTGGCTTGTTTCGTGAAAACAGAGGATGGGCTTCTCGTTGAATAGCGCGATTGACGGCTCATGTGCCAAGGCCAGGGAGTGGCAGCATAGAACGGGCTGTAGGACCGAATATTCAAAGTGCTCCCAACTATGAACAACTCTTCACTGCGCGCAAGGCTGACCAACTCGTCTGGCTGCCTCCACTTCGGGAGCAGCGGCTTCCCAGGGAGGTATTGGGCTCCATCAGCCGACGCCTTTCAGCACATCGGGACAAGCAATCTCTGTGGGACTTTTATTCAACCGAGGCGCAGATATCCTCCAGACTCCTCAAACAACATCTCGTGACAATGTCCATCTTCCTACATAACCCCTGCCCTACCTCAACGGCGAACTCTTGCCGGGAGTCCAGCTAGCTCCACCAAACCCCGTCGCGCCCTGTGCCGGCGCGGCCAGGCCCGTCGTCTTCCTCACCGGGGTCGACGGCCCCGTGGTCGCGCCCTCGATCGGCAACGGGGGCGTGTCGGTCCTCTGCACGTCGGCGCCGTCCTTGCGGGGCGGCTTGAAGTTGACGTCTCTGCCTGCGCGGTAAATGTCCTGCAGCATCGTCTCCAAGATGCCCGCATCCTGAAACTCCAGGTACTTTTTGTAGAGCTTGAGTGCCGTGCGCGAGTCTTCAATCGAGTCGTGCGTCTCCAGCTGAATGTCTTCCTTGAGGAGATACCAGGCCAGGAAGGCGAGCGAGAGCTTGCGAAGGCGCGATTTGAGGAAGAAGAGGTCGATTGTGTCGATGACTTGCGCCTTGGGCACATGGATATTGATGACTCGAAAGTCCTGCTTCAGTCCATGCCCCAAGAACTTGCAGCCCAGGTTCAAGAGAATCCAGAGCTTCTTGTAAGCCATCTTGAGCGGCAAGAGGCTATGTTTGGAAATGCGCGGGTCAAGATCCTCCTCACGGATGCCAGAATACGAGGTTAGATAGTCGACGATGGGTTCTTTGATGGCAATGTAGTCATCCACAAACGGCACGCCTTCGTTCTCGCCCTTGCCCCGCACAACGGATGCTCGGGCTAGCGCGTACACGATCGGCCTGATCGTCTCCCGTTCACCGTCCGAGTTCATTTCGATCTCCGGCTGCCGCACAGCAACAAACTCTGTGTCTAGAGCAACTATCGTCTCAGGCCCTGGACGTTCCGTCTCGGGGTCCAAAATCTGATATGTCTTGCCATCAGACTGCAGGTTCGGGCTGTCACACTCAAGTCAGCCTCAATTCCTTATAGAGGCGAGTATCCGGCTGATTACTTGAGATCCTGGTAGAGAATCGAGGTGTCCAGATGATCTCTCCATTCAGTATCAATCTTGTTGTTCGCATGCTTGACCTGGAAGGCCACGACTGAGGGCGTCTTCCAGGACTGATTGAAAGTGAGTGCCTCTTCGGTACTGACTGAGCGAACCAGGAAGTCGTTGAACAAATGCCATTGGCTCAGCTCCGGTGATTCCGGTTCAGCATGTGCAACTTGCATGTTCGGTCAGCACATGCCACGACGATTGCACAAGGGTGAGGAGCTTACCGTTAACCATAGCGACAAGATGTGGCTTCTGTGTCTGGCCGTTCTCGATGTTGATGGCCATGCCGATCAGTGAGTACACTACAATATTGTGCATACCGCGCTGCAGGTGGAGCTTCAAATCCTCGCCTTCGTAGCAGTAGAACTGGCCCTGGTCAACGATGATGCCAATTTCTTCGGGGAGCCAGCCTGGGGTTGACCAAAGCATTCGATGATCCTGGCTCGTAATCGCTGTGTTGAGCATAAGTACTGCCGGGACATTGTGAATGGTTTTCCTGGTCGCGATTGTCTGATATCGCTGGCATCGGCTGCACCAGCCTTTGGACGTTGTCTCTCTCTCAATGCTACTCTTAAGAACCTGAGAAAAGGTGACACGCGACATCTTACTGTTGCGACCAGACGCCTTCTGCGAGGATCGATCAGCCATGCGCCGCCACGCGGTTACCGAGGTACTGACATGTGGAGGGTAGAGCAAGTCATTGACAAAAGTCGATCCAGGTCTCGTGTACTCGCTCCTACAGTTGACACATCGAATCGAGCTCGTAGCCGAGGTCGCAAGTACCTGACAAGTCTTAGCATCGTGTTTTCTGACCGTCGGCGGCAAGGGGGAAACACACCTGTTCCATGGCGGAGGAGGCTGGCGATATGCTTTTGTAATCCTGTACGATCTTGTCCAGTAGGAATCGCGTGAGTCCCTGTAGCATCACATTCAGCGACGACCCATGCGAGTCTTCTTCAAGGAGCCCCAGGGGAGCGGCTGCGTCAATTAGTATTACGCAGCTCAGTGGAACTGGCCGGAATTACCTACCTTGAGGGTGGTGGCTCAGGGTCCTGAGCAGGTTTGTTGCTTGACAGATGGATCCGTCGGCTTTCTGCAGCATGTCGAATAGGAAGCCGAGCTCACACAGCAGGCATATTTCGCTGACGCATGCTGTTGCTGCGTGCTGGAGAGCCAGGTTTCGGATCAGAGGTGTGAAGTTCATCATCTGGAGGAGCGAGTTGGCGTAGGAGTTTGAGATGTGGATTTCTAGGCCTGAGTAGCGAGACTTGTTGTAGAACCTGTGTGCCTGGTCAGTAATTTCGAGCTCGTGGGTCTTGGGCAGGGCAAACATACCCGAAATCGAAATCGTCGACGCCAAATTTGCTGTACTTAATCTCTACGTTGCGGTACATCATGGGCACCTCAGCCTTCTTGCTTTCGATGCCTGTTTCTATCGTCGGGCTCGAGATATCATCTGGCTTCTCATCCGCGCTCTTGGTATCGCTCTTGGCCGACTCGCGAGCCTTTTCGCTCAGGAATTTGGGTGCTTTCAGGCCAGTGCTAGCCGACCTGTTGACGTTACGAGTATCCTCGATCTGGTTTCTTCGGATCCCGCGAGAGTTGCGGCCGTAGAGTCCGAACTCGGTCGTCTTAAGGCTACTGATGAACTGGACGTCGAGCTTGGCCGGAGGGGCGCCAACGTCACACACGGCGTCGGGCCAAGCTGAAGCCAACACTTCTCGATAGTATGGCAAGCCGATCGAGTTCAGAGGTCTGATAGCCTGTTAGGTTTTGTCTTGGGGCAGTGGGAGAATATTCAGCTTACGTCTCAGGGGTCCATTCGATAGGGCCCATTGGCTCTTCAGGTGTGGCAAACTCCAACGGAGTTGGGAGGTCCACGAAGTGAAGTTTCGAAGGTGACCCCCATAGGTGGATGTAGCACTCGGGGTCGGTGAGCGCCATGGCTTCGCCCGAGGGGGCGATTTCGAACATGCTTAGGTAGGTGAGCACGTTTGCCTGCCGGACGTTGCTAGTGTTGGGGTTCATGAGGTCCACGACATGCATCTGGCCAGTCTGAGAGATGACGATGCTAGTCGTGAGCATCCTGGGGTGCATGCGAACATAGGCAGCCCCGGCTGGAAAGGGAATCGGGGGCATCGACGACATCTTCTTGATATCGAAGACGTTGAGGAACGGATCCAGCATATAGTTCTGTCCCTGCCGCAGGGAGTATCCGCAGGTCACAATAAAGTCGTGCTGTGCGTCCATGTCGTTGACCAGCGCAGAGTGCGCATTCCAGGACTTGACGACGGCGAAGCTGACGGGGTCCAAAAGATGCACCGATCCACTCTTGGTGGCTGCGCAGATGTAGCGCCCACGCTTCATGATGGAGTACTGGTGTTCCGTAGGCAGCTAAGATTCAATCAGCCTTCGATTCAACGTTGTTGCCCCGTGTCTCTTACCTGCTTGACGACCTCGCCCTTATTGAGGTCAATGACAAGCATTTTGTTCTGGAGTCCAGCGACGAGGATTTCCGCCGTGCCCTTTGAAGTGAAGCTCATGCAGCGCAAGTCTTTCATTTCGTCGTGCCTGTGCAGTCCTCCACGGTTAGCTCTCGCACGCTCCGCGTCCTGGAAGCCAGTGAGACGCACCTGACATGGCATAATGGCGGGCCTCTCCTCAAGGCCATGTGAACATCCTTGGAGCCCAAAGACACAATGCCTCTGTCGTTGACCAATATCTGACGCACAGGACCGTCCGAGGTCTGATGCGCCTTGAACGAGGTATACCTCTGTAGCTCGGTACCCAGGAACGACATAACACGGCCCTGGTCGCCTTGTCAGGTCATGAAGGCGAGTGCGATGGATGTTTATTGCGACACGTACAAAGTCATTGCCAGTCCAGAGCAACTCTTGAGAGGTGTCAAACGTCATCGTAGTTACCGATGTCGGCATCGCATGGACGCCCGGGGGCGGGAATGCAATTCGGGAGACCTGAGGACCACCACGTCAGCGCAGCCTATCAACTGCGGGCGCCTTGGCCGTGCGACGAGAAGGGAATGCCAGCAACACGACGCGCGCAAGGACCCGAACGTGGGACCTACCTCATCCCAGTCTCCGTCCATTGTAGCTGGCTGGTCATTCTCCAGGGGATCATCGCTCGAGGGAAAGTGGTGCGCGGATGGCAGGAAACGGCTTTGCGAGTCTGGCGGGCCACCAGGGCGATCCAGGTCGATTCAAGGCTCGGGAGTGCGAGCGCTCTGGAGCAGGAGGGCTGTGGACGCGGGTCGCGACTCGAAGCTGTCGTTGAGGGATGACAGCCGTTGCGGGTTGGTGGGGTAATTAGTTGAGCATAATCGAGAAGCCGGCGTAAAACCGGACGCCAATCTGCCTACCCTGTACTCGGTTGCGACGGACATGCCTCGCTCAAGTCGAAAATCTTTTGCTCGTCCATTTGTGCAACGACGACGTGATTGCCTCGGGCTGTACTATTAAATCCAGCCCCAGAATCCACCCCGGACTCATGGGTATCTTCTCAGCTACCACGAGCTCGGTTC
Organism: Hirsutella rhossiliensis; assembly: GCF_020360975.1. Taxonomy (NCBI): domain Eukaryota; kingdom Fungi; phylum Ascomycota; class Sordariomycetes; order Hypocreales; family Ophiocordycipitaceae; genus Hirsutella; species Hirsutella rhossiliensis. The sequence continues at coordinate 2,553,251 of NW_025408674.1, read as the reverse complement.
GCCCACATCATCCTTCTCTTCTCGCCTACCATTACGACGTCGCGGGTCACGAGAGATACCACGTTCGAGTGACTTGGCCCCTGAGCAAACCGGCCTAGGCAGTACGAGAGAACAAGCGATAATTTCCTCCGGCCGAGGACAACAAGTTGTCAGGAAATTTGGTACACGGTAAAGCTCATCGGTTGTGAACCCTTTTCGACCCGGTGTGAGGGGCAGGCGAGTTCTCCCATAGCCTCCATCTCCACCTTCCACTTGGTCTTTGTCAAATCCCCAATCTCGTCCCACAGGCGTTGAAAGCTACCCGCGTCGTGCAGGTACGCAGATGCCATGCTTGCCGTCCACTCCCCCGGCTTGGTAGTGCCGACATGCCTGCCATAGATGAGAGCATTTCTGGTTCTTGGCTTGAGAAAGCTCACCAGACGCTTGCCGATGAAGAGTTGCTGCGTCCAGTTGAAGAGGTGGAAGAAGCTGCCGGCGTAGATGATGGTGACTTTGCCGCGCAGCTGGTCGAGGCGATTATCGTCGGGATCGACCATGTCGCCGATGACAAACGAGGCCCCCAGGCGGTCCCTGTCCCGAAACAGGTCGTAGCCGATGTCGACGAACCGCGGCTGGACATCGGTCCCGAAGAGCCGAGGGCCCTGGACCCCGGCGGCGCGGAGCTGGCGGAGGACCTGTCCGACACAGCAACCCAGGTCCAGAAAGACGTCTCTGGACCCGGAGACGCTTAGCCTGAAGACGACTTGCTGATAGCAGGGGTCTCGGCTGTCGTACAGGCGGAGGAACTTCCATCGGCCCACAAAGGGGCAGTGGGCCACATTCCAGGCGTCTTCCCGCTATCATGGTCCGACGAGGAGAGGACTGGTCAGCAAAGGCGGTATACATGATGATGCCGACGGCTTACCACACGCCGGAGATGGCTGTCGACATGCTCTTCGGGAATTCTGCTGTATGTGCGAAGCAGCTGCCGGACTGGGTCTATATCGCTGGGTAGATCTTGGACATAGGCCCACCTCTGCATCTCGATCACATCCATGTGTTACCTGCGCCTGCAGGCGGTCCGGTCGAGGTTGTCAGCGTAGCAGCAACCGCGGATTCCTCGGCCATTTTCTCTGTAGATGGTCGAGCGGATGCTTAGTCATGGCGGCTTCAAGTGTTGAAGTAAATAACTTAAGGGCGAACAAGAGACTAGAACTACTGTAGCCAAGTGACCCTGTGGTAAAGCCTCAACTGCTGGGCGGGACGTCTGTCGTTTACAGGCTTCATGATACACGAGGGCATCTTCATTACGCAAAGCGATATGCGGCTACTGTACGGACTAGACCTGCGGATAGGTTTGCATGGAGTGGCGGCGCTAGTATTCGGATCAACTCGACAGACTCGCCCCGTGGTGCTTGGAAGGGCCGGTCAAGTGACCGGATGGTGCTGCGTCAGAGGACACGCAAGACAATGCTATCAAGGTCAACCAACCAACCAGGCGCTGGACAAGAAGAGGAGTCGTCGGCCCTGGCAAGTCGAGTCGGGAGTTCAGCAGCCGGTACGTACTGTCGGAGCCCGGAATTACAGCGTTCCCGTCCTGACCAATAGCGCCAGGCTCAGCCAAAGCTCCCGCGGGTTGGCCCCGAAAAATTCTTCCTTCTCCGTGCTCGAAACCCAAGGGTCAAAACACCCACACGCTTGACACGGGCGCCGAGTTCTTCCTATTCCGTTGTGCGCGCCAGGCCCATCGCATTTATCATCCTCCGTTCCTGAAGCTATCCAAGCTGTAAGTCGACGCATCCCATCAGCTATCGGGCCACGGCCATTGCTGTCCCAAGCAATGCACCGTGGCCCCCTCCCTGAGCGCATGCCGACGAGCTCCCATGCCCAGCTGACAATGGCCTCATCAGCTCCCGACAACACACGCGCCGCCGCCTCAGGCTGTCGCGTGGCCGCCGTGTCCCTTCTCCACGAACCATATAGAGCGGAAACAACGTCCTTTCCCCTTCCGCAACTGCCTTCCTGCGGTACCACCGGGAGCTCGCAACGGCGAGGGCGTGGCCATCTTCGTGGTGTCTAGGCCTTCAGCTGCCTCGCGCCTCGCTATAACCGGCTGCGTCACGCTCGCATCACTATGAGCCCAGGCAGGGAAGGCGAGCCAGAGGAGGCAGCCACCCTCACATATCCCTCGCCGGGCGCCGAGGCTATGGACGCCGGGCCTTTTTACCACTCTAACGCTCGCGACGGAGCTCCAGAGCACCCGGACCAGCTTGACCAACATGCTCCCGAAGAAGTGCACGTGCAGGAGCAAGAGCATGATCATGCCCAGATGCCGGCGCAGGATCCGACGACGCCGCAGCAGCATGTCTCGCGGCCATCGAACCTGGAAGAGCTCCAGCTGGCCGCACAGCTCGGCGACGGCCTGGCGGGCGCGTCCATTATGCCTGCCACGGATCCAAACATGAACGTGGACGAGCATAGCATGCGCAACATCATGCCGCATCCTGAGCCAGAGCACCATCAGGCCCCCTCCTATGTCCAGGATGCGCCGACGACCGACCATCTGGCCCAGCATCCCATGTCCGTGGCTGTTGGGCCGCCTGTGCCACCCCAGTATCAGATAGGGGACGGCATCCCGCCGAGAAAACGATCCAAAGTGTCCCGTGCCTGCGACGAATGTCGACGAAAGAAAATCAAATGCGACGCGCAGTCGGACACTGGCGATAGCCCATGTTCTAGCTGTGCACGATCATCAATTCGGTGCCTCTTCAGTCGGGTGCCCCAGAAGCGAGGCCCGAGCAAGGGGTAAGCAGCTTGTCACGGACTCGACAACGCAGTTTTCGGTCGCCGACTAATCCTTCTGTAGCTACATCAAGGAACTCGCAGACCGAATTCACAGCATCGAGAACAAGCTCGAGTCCGAGGGCAACCTGACCCAGGATGACATCGATAAACTCTTTGCCTCTGACCGCCCCCGGAGCCACGGCCACGGAGCCCCTGGCGATGACATGAGTCGAAAACGACCCTTTTCGAGCATCTCCACCGGCGATCTCAGCACGCCGGTGTCTGCCCGCCAAGCGCCGTGGGGCTCGGAGCCTCGACCGGTGCAGCCCGCATCGGCCTCGTCTGAAAACTTCGCCCAGCAAGTGTATGCCAACCACGCCCTTGCTCCTCAGCCGTCGGCGATCAAGCCCGACGGCACGCCATCGAAGCCACCGGTTGCATCCATGGAGGTCTCGATGGCCGACGTTGACGAACTGCCCAGCATTGACGAGGCGAATTTGAAAGAGTAAGCCGAGTTTCTCGTACTCCCTGACTTGGCGTAGGCTAATTACCCGGCAGCTACCTCGCGAGCATTCAACCATTGTTCCCCGTCCTGCCGAGCAACGTGACGCGCATGCAGCTGCTGCTGTCACAATGCCCTTCATCTCTGAGCACAGCATTCTCCATCGCTCTAGCGACGGTGGGACAAGGCTCGCCGGGAGACATCAAACATGCCGATGCCCTTCTTCGTGAATGGGAGAGCGACGATGGTCCGCACAGCCGAGCGTCGGAGATTGTGCATGCTCAGACACTCATGCTGTTCATCATCGATGCTGACTGGCGGTCATTGACGACGCTGCCGTTCCTCTTGGCTCGGGCGGTGGCGCTTGCCAATAGCATGAAGCTCTGGAAACTGGTCCCCGCCGAGTCTGCCGATCCGGACTCTGATGATCAGCTGTGCCTGAAAATTTGGTGGTCAATCATCATGATGGATCGCTGGCACGCTGCCGGCACGGGGAAACCTGCCCTCATCCCCGATAGCAGCGTGGTGGCACGAGCAGGCTTGCAGGCCAACTTGGGTGAAGTCTGCTTCCATTTGACACGTAAGTCCGAGAGCACCGTACGGCGCCCTGGAGCGGTAGCATGAGACTGATTTGACCTCGACAGGGTTGTCGAAGCTTCTAAACAGAATCGCCTACGTCATCTCGGCCATTCAGCCAGGCGCAACCACGGCGGACCACGCCATGGCTATGCTCTTGGGGGACTACATCGAAAACTACCGAGAAGACCTTCCGGCTCACGTCGATGCCGCCGCGTACCCCCTCGTGCACCTTGCCTACTGGCACTGCCGGCTGCTCGTGACGCTGCTGACCCCCGGCGCGACGGCGGCAGAGACGCTGTGGCCCACCCGGGAGCTTGCCAACCTGCTGTCGGCGAGCGCGCAGCTCAGAAGCCCCCTTATCCACCACTTTGTCTCCCTCGTGGTGCTGTCGCTGTCCAAGCTCGTCAAGGTCGACAGCTCACGCGAGGAGGCAACGCAGCTGACCAAGGAGATTGCCGAGAGGCCGCCGGGCGACCACTGGGACAGCGCCCAGGACCGGCTCGCGGAGCTGCTCCGGCCGGCGTCGTCGGTGGAGGCGACTGCCAGCCAGGGGCTGCAGCACCTCGCGGACCTGGCGACTGCGCACGAGGGCGTCGTACCCGGCGAGGGCGAGGTTGCCTTTGGCCCGTCGCTCTCGGCGGGCTACCTCGAGGTCTCGTGAGGGAGAGCGCATCCATGTATTCGCTCACCCCCGGTTTCTTTTCAGCGTACAAAGTACACACTATACACTTAGTGAGCCGGCATTGGTGAAGTGGCTGCAAGCCGTAGTCTACAGTGCATATCAAGACTTGCTCATAGGTAGCCAATCCAAAGGAGAGGAACGGGTCCCCCACGGCGACGGGGGACGGCGTCTGATGATAGCGAGGGGCTGGCCTTGATACCACTCATCTCAAAACTCCCCTCTTCAAGCCCCCCGTATGTGTCCGTGCTTGCCTCGCTCATACGCCGCCGCCTTTACTGAATCGCCCTCGCCACATATGTTCACGCATGTATAGGCCAAGTGTGCATCTCGGCCAGACGCGAAAATAAGGGCTAATACCCCGAGAGTCCCACACCTTGGTAGGGCCGGCTTCCCGGCCAGCATTCCCTTTGCGTCGGCGCGAGGCGCGGGCCCGGAGGTGGGGTCCATGGAAGATCCCGGGATAAGGCGCTTAGGAGCGGCTCAGCCTCCAGGCCAGGCTTCTCTAAATAACCTACCCAGGTAGCAACCTCTATGTGCCGTTGTATGTATATGAGCCAAGGAAAGGAATCAAACTCTAGATCAATGGCCCGCGTCAAGGGGGTCCCGTATGGAGTCGATCTAGATCCTGCGCGTCCAAGTCTATCGTCATTGCAAGCGTAGAGCACCTCCGAGCCTTTTTTCGCCCCGTTGATGGAAATAATCGGAAACAAGCAAAGACCACCGCCCGTCCCACTGCGCGTGGGCTCATGTACCCAAACCAAAGTCGTTAGAAAGGGAAAAGAAAGGGAAAACTCCAGTACTGTCGGTCACCAATCCTCATGCTGTTTTCAGATCCTCGACACCGAGCCTCCGCACCTGACAAAAGCGACCAACCCCCCCGTCCATGCCCTCATGTCTATCGTGTGGGGAAAATAAAAATGAAAACGTAATCATCACTAGAAGAAGAGAAGAGGGAAGGAGCCCGAGCCCGAGGCCACGAACATCCCGTGGATGGACGCGACTTGGTTGAATGGGAGCGCTGCTCCACGAAAAAGATGCTCAAATAAGTGTTGAATCGTCGAGATATCCTGCTGCCGCGAACGATACGCCATGCGCTGTGCAGATCCATAGCCGAATCTTGTCTTTGACGAGAAAGTTGCTGGGGTATAGAGTGCGCCAAAAAAAAGCCCTTCAAACCTCCCAAAAGTTGCCGAGAGATGAGGTGCCAAGGGGGTCCGGGCTTTCATCCATGGTTGCGATGCCCTCGTTGTAGTTGGGCACCCAAAAGGCCGCATCCTCCTCCACCATGGAAATGGTGGTTGCGGGCAGGCTGGTGCCTTCCGAGTTTTTCTGGTAGAAGCTATCGTAATCGATGCCACTAAGGTCCGTCGAATTGCCAACTAAGTTGCCCTGCCGCAGGAAGCCGTTGCTCCCGGCACTGAAGCCGTCGAAATCGCCGTCTCCGTTGCCCATGAGATCCTCGACTTCGGACACGTCGCCAGAGGTCGATGTCGTATTGGCCAGGCGAGGAAGCTGCTCCGAGCCGCTTCCAAAGTCGAAGAGGCCGCTGAAGCTCTGGGCACCGGCCTGACTATAGCTCGACGGGGCAAAGTCGCCCTTTGACTCTCCGAGATCGTAGTGGCTCCAGTCAACCGAGGCCGCACTCAAGCCGGCGCTGTACATGGGGGCCTCGTGCTCCGAAGTGAGTCCCGACCCAAACATTTCAAAGGTGCCGTTGCCAACATAGGAGGCAGGATACTCGATCCGTGACAGATCAAGTGGGGGCAGCGCGCCGTTGAGCTGGGGAAAGGCGGAGCCGGTCATCAGAGGAGAAGCCGTCTCGGACTTGACCCTGCGCTGCTCGTGGGCTGTCGCGGCCCTGGAACGGCCGCCCAGCGATTGGCCTTCGGAACCTGCTTGGTAGAACAAGCTCTCGGAGCTTGCGCCGAGGCTGCTGGTGCTCGTGGCGGAGTTGACGCGGTTGAGCTGATAGGGCCCGCATTTCTGGGCGGCTCGGTTGTGCTTGGCCGTGGGTTTGTGGTGGCCGTTTTGGTCAAAGGACAGGACGCCGTCCGAGTGAACCGTGTTGGCTCGTCGTCTCCTGGCGGCGGCTTTGGGCCGCGTGGGCATGGCAAGGCTCGGCGTCTCGCCATCCGAGTCGGACTCGGGGACCGTGTCGAGGGACGGCTCCTTTTTGTGACAGCAGGTGCAGCGTCCACCATGATTGCAGCAACAGGTCTCTGAGGGGCCAGCCTTGTCAGACGGGGCCGACGAGGCATCGGAGAGAGGTTTCGGCTCACCCTTGTGCCCCTCGACGGGTTGCTGCAGGTGCGCGCACTTGCTCGTCTTTTCGCCGCAGTCGCACTTGATGTGTGCAGAGCGCGACTTGCGCATGTTCCGACAGTGCTGGCATTGCGAGACGGGGCGACCTTTTTTGTTGATATGTTGAAGCGGTCGATCTGCGGGGGTGAATGAGGCAGTTAGCAGCAGCCGATGAGAGGTGCAACGACGGAGCTGCAGACGGGTCCGGGGCCGGGCGTCGGAGGCGCGGGAGGCATGACTTACCAGAGTGTTGGCAGTTGCTGACGCGATGGCCTCGAACGCAGGCCTCGCAGGCGTATTTCTCGCCGTCTATCAGCATGGTGAAGCGTGTCGGTCGGTCGGGAGAAGGGAAGCTGTCGCGGCGGTGATGAGAAAGGAAGCAGGATGGTCGAGTCAGCGTCTGCGGTTGTCTCAGAAATCGGAGCGGGTCCTCTGAGAAAGAGAGAGGGAGCGGGCAAGATGGATGCCCCAGTCTCTGAGCCACCGCAGCTGGATGCGTACTGGTACTTCCGGTGCAAAGTGGGAATCGTGGGCCCAGGACAGCGCGGAGAGAGGCCTGTTAGTGGTGGTGGTACCTTGGTAGAGAAAGATTGCCGTGGCCGCTGCAGCGCTGGTACAGGTACGGGACGGATACGGGTGAAGTACAGGTACCGTTACAGGTACGGGTACGGGTAGAGGTACAGGCACAAGGCACAGACAGACAGGCACAGAGCAAAACTTTGCTCGGGAATAGGTCGGCGAGAGACACCGAGGCCTGTAAATGGTCGTCGCAGTCGGTTGCCAGCCGGATGAAAGCTGTTGCCGCAGAAGAGCTTGCGAGGAGGATCTTGTTTGGATGGAAGCTGGGCCGACCTGCAGGGCTGACGCTCGTGATGATTGATGACTGAACCAAGGCCGGCAGATGCGTCTCGCAGTGCTGGGCAGCAGCAGTGGACGATGTTGAATGTCACGGCACAATGGTCGTCGGATGGTCGGGAGGCGACGCCTAATAGCATCTACAGCAAGTAGGTACCTAGGTACCTATTGAGTACTGTACATAGGTACCTGCTTGCCAAGCTGGGCCCAACTGATTTAGCCTCGCTGGAGCTGGAGACGGGGTGGGGTGGGTAGAGCTACCCACTGAGGTTCTGGCCTGTTGTGGAGGAGATGAGCGGGGGGAAGGCTGGTGTCGTCCACGGTGTCGTCAACCTGCAGGACATGGGCCAGCAGCCACGCCTCAACAGCAGATGTCTTCGTGCCTCGACTTACAGTCGGAGAAAAGAGGCCGAGTGCACGGGTAATGGAAGCTGCTGAAGCGAGGCTGACGATGACACCGACAGAGCCAGACTGTGTATCCGTACAGTACGGTACAGCTCTCTCGAGACCCAAGCCGGCCGGAGTCGATGATGGTGCTCAAGGCAGCCAAGCTTCATCCCATGCGCCGAGACTCGAGGAAGCGGAATGGAGGGCGGTGCAGGTGGAGGAAGGATTGCAAGCGCCCGCGACCCCCCATCTCGCCCGTGCCGCGCTCATCGGCGAGCAACCAGGCAGGCAGTCGTTGCATCTCCAGACGGGGGGTCGCTGCAGGGTTCGCATGGAGGGACCCCCTCTGTTCTCCCTCTGTACTCCCTCTGTACATGCGTGCCAGGCAGCTCTCTCTTGTCCCTTCCTGCGAGACGCGCAGCATTCGCCGGGCCTAACTGGGCCTAAATGAGCCTAGGCGCCTGTAGAGAGACGGGGCTGTCTTTATTGTTGCGTCGGCAGCACTGCGGCGACAAGTCCAGCCCCATCCATTGCATCCACTGCCCCGGCACGAAGGAGAAGAGGGGGGGGGAACCACCTGCCAGCCTGTTTTGCTGATCTTCCAAAGCGACTGCACAGCAGCAAGACAGATGCTCGAATCCATTCTGTCCGTCGTGCAAGCCTCCCTGTTGGACTTCCCATCGATTCCCCAACAAGCTTGTTTGTCCATTATGAAAGCGCCACCGTCCTAATTAGCCTGCGCACCACAAGAGGCGGTAGGGGGGGAAGTGTTGGCGATACCCACCACGTGCCCACTCGTCGTGTTTGGTAATTTACAGTACTGTATGCTTTCTGCTTCTTCATGTTGGCAAGCCCAATGCTACGATGCCCATGCCACCGCCAGTCACAAGAGACACCACCTTGCCTACGGCTAGTAATGGACAGCGTTCCGAGATGAGGGCGGCAGTATTCCGTACGTCTGAACAACGCGCAGTGAGGCGGGCCAGGCAGTCCACGAACAATGTGCTGGATCCGTATTCCGTACAGCCGGCCATGATGGTGGGGTGCGTGAATGCCTCGCATGGGGAGCCAGAGTGAATCCAGGGCCTTCGCAGGGGACCCCTCGCCAGTCTCCGCGAGCCCCTCTTGGCAACCAGCCCGCCCTCTTGTCTGCAAGCGACCGAGGATGAGGCCGGGTGGGATGGCCGCCTCCAGTTCCCCCCCTTCCCCGAGGGTGAGCTCCGGACGCCGCATCAGGATCAGGCCGCCTGTCCCCGAAACCGAAAGACTCCCTTGTTGACGGCAAGTCATGTTCGGTAAATCATGTTACATACGTACGTCTAGCGGGCCCTACGTACATGCATTCGGTCTTCAGGGAGCAGGGGGGGGGCTGATGGTCAGGATGGTTGCCTGTGACAAGTCAGATGAGCAGCCGCCGTCATATTTCAAGAACGACGAGCGAGCGATGCGATGCAGCCAGGGAGGCGCATACACGGCTATAATAACTATATGGGATGAGCGCACGAATGCCCTTGTTCGTTTGCCGCCGCGCCAGACGAGGGGAGAAACCATGTAAGCACCGAGGCATCGGAGCGTCACACCCTCAGTCAGCTTGTGAACATATGGAACATTGGAACTCGCCTATAAAACCGACGGAAAAAGCCAATTCGACCTGCCCCGTAGGAAATGGCAAGCCAAGGTGAGCGCGCTAATAAGCCTCCTCATTCGCGCTGGCTGCCACCGGATCTCGACAGGCAGACCGTCGGTACCTTGTATGTAAGTACATGGGCCCGTCGGCAGTGCTTGGAGTTTCCAGGCCCACGGGGGCAAAGCCGTGGGGCTATTCACAGCCCCGAATCAATGGAGGCTTGCAACGGCGAGCGCGTGGAGCCCCTGGCCAACATCATGGTGCTCATCCGGCGGCGAGCCAACCGCCCAATTCGGCACCCCGCCGAGGGAACAATAGGTAGCCCAAGAACTGGGTCCGCAATGGGGACCGGTGGATGCCGTGTTGTGTCTATCCGTGTGTACGCGAGTGCCCCGGATGTCGGCGCGCCCTTGTTCTGGCCAGCTTCTCCTGATTCCACCCATTCCTACATCTTGCCTCGGCTGCCCCGCCAGGCCAACTGCTTTGTGTGCAGTTCCGCGGACATCATCATCATCATCATCATCATCAACTTGAAGCTGTCGAGGCACCTTGCCATGTCATGTCGAGGAACCGAACCGAGCCCATATCATCATCATGTTGTATATGTGAATACGAACCGTTACCTACATACCGCCAGTTTCCAGACCCGCAGCCGTTGCGACGCTTTCAGGTCCCAGCAATTCCTCCCAAGCCAGGCACGAGGCCGAACGGAGTACTCCGTGCTACCTTGGCTCTCTAAAGTGCCAAGGCCAGAGCTCCAGACTGCGTACGTAGGCATGCCCACAACTCCGGACACACGAGGGCCCCCTTCCCGCTTTGGGTAGTCAGTCCCCGGACACCCTGCCTAACTGGGCACATGCCTAGAAACAAGTGTCTCTCTATGCCTTGCAGACTGAAGCTTGTACGCAGTATATATGGAAGTGGATGGTTTCCTGCTTGTTGCCACCTATACGTAACTATACATACATGGACACGGCGGATCGAGTACTGACAACGGGATATGCACACCTGATATTGACTACGGTATTGACACCAAAAGACAAGTATTCTACTGTAGGCACGAGGCATCATGAAACAATACAAATTGATACTTGGATGCCCGATGCTAACCCTCTTAGGCAGGCCACGTCGGATGGAGCTAGGAATTCCCCAGCAACCCGCTGAATGTCGTTCGCAGGCGCAAGGTGACTGTCGTGGATCCGTTTGATGGGGAAGCCTTGGTGCCAGGGCATCCGTATAACGGATATACTTATATCATCAAGTATCCGTACTTGGGACATGTGAGGCTCTGGAGATTCGTCAAAGGTGATCGGGGCCTGCCATCTGCCCTTATGATGGAGACGATTCAAACTCGAGATGCCGCCTGCTCTGCATAGCCGCGCGCGCTTGATCCACGAGAGGCCGCTCTGGTCTGCCGAAGCAGCGAAAAGCACATATAGTATTCGTACCCGTGTATTGTCAGCTTTCACCAAGTCGGTTCTTCTCGTGCGAATGATGCACGTGGGGGCGGGCGCAGCAGCTGTGCCGTGAGATGCGGAACCCAACGGGACGAGCCGACAAATGAACGAGCCGTCGATGAGACACTGGCTTGCCTCTGCTTGGTAAAGTCGGATGCCAGCGTCGCATCCAGCGCGTTGAATGAGGCAGCTGGCAATGGCACTCCCTCACGAACAGCACACGGCGTACTCCGTATGTAAGCATTACATACTGCGCCGGGTCAACAGCTGTCGGCCCCCTACACGAATGCACGAGGCGAAGTTCCGTACAGATACTTCTCCTCTTTACCTGCGTGTGTGAACGGTGAGCGGATAGGACAGGCCGATGTTAGCCTGGCCTGGCCGGCGCTTTGTGTCGATGGGCGACGATCACGACCACCATCACCGTATTATTCGTCATGTAGGCCGCTGGCCCAGACCCGAGGCCACCTGCGACGGCATGCACGTGTCAGTTTTCGGACGGAGACCCTCCTTCGATCGAGGGGAGTGGCCGGGCCGAGCACGGCAGATGTTTGAAAAGGCCGTGTCCTCTACAGGCTATATGACAGCACTCGAGCCATCACCTTCGGTAAGTAGGCACGAATGTGTACATGTGTGTGTGTCTGTCCTCTTGTCCCCTTCTCCTCCACGGCCAACCTTATCCAAGCCATCCGTCGGCCGTCCGTCGATCCTATCATCTCGTTTGCAGCGGTCCATTTCTCCGGGCCCTCTGCGGTCCATGTATGTACATGACTGGCCATGCATGCTACAGGTCGCTTGAGAATCGAAGCGAAGCGGGCGACGAGTGGACGCCGAGCTCTCGCGCAAGCGCCTGTCGGGCCCATCTCATCCAGCCCGTCTTCTGGAAGCCTGCACCGCGCACGCACACACATGCAGATAAGCAGGGTCACACGTCGTTATCTACCTCGACTCAGTCTTGTACATGCATGAGCTGCAGGAGCAAAAGTACAACAGTCCCGCCGAGGCTTGGCTCACAACCACCTCACCCTCTCTGGTCCGCAGAACCAACATTTCTGTGACAGAGGGGCCGAGGTATGATGGAGCTCTCCACTGCTCGTAGCACGCTCCGCGCCCTCCTTCAACCCCGGGAGCCCTGCGCTTCGCCGGTGCCTGGAGATGAGCACGGGTCGGTGGGACGCCGAAACAATGGCGGTTTGTGTCGTCATTCCGCCGCCAAGATAACTAATCCACGTCGCCGAATGCTGTCGTGCCCTGCATGGCCAGATTTCCATCAGCACTCGTGTTTGGGACTCGGGAGCATGGATTCTCTTTCCGAGCTCCCCCGGCAACTGCAAAGCAGAGGTCCAAGCTGTGCCAAAACAGACTGCTGGCCGCGTACACGTGCAACTTCCAGCTGCTGCGCACGTGCGACTGCTGGTGGCAGAACATTCAATCGCTGCTGCGTCTTCGTTGGGTTGGCCAGCATGCAATATGTGCCAACGGCAAGAAACTTTCAATCGTCCTTGTTGTTGGCGCGGCTTCGTGGCTCGTTGAGGTCATTGGTCCCGGAGCCCCACTGACAAAGACTTTGTTCCGGGCCGAGAACTCCCGTTGCTCTGATCAGACTTTTCCCTTGATTTCTCTCCAAAAAAATTCTCCCCCCTTCACCTCTCTACATACAACCGCCACAAGGAATGCCTCCTGGTTCCCGAGCTGCGTACGCAGCGGTGCGGTAAGCTATCGCCCTGCAACTGCATCTGCCGCCTCTTGCCTGGGAGTCTGCGCATCGGCTGCTTCTCGCTGCTCCTCGGCTTGCCCGCCTCCATCGCCTGGCCACGATGCTGCGTGCGCACCCGGGTCGGCCAAGTCTCTGACCCGACACATATATGCACTGCTCCATCAGGTGCCGTCTCTGCTTCCGTCTCGAGCGTCTGGACGCGCAAGCCCAGCAGCACCAAGCCGCAGTTGCAGCAGGCGCCTGCCCTGGTGCGGCGTGCGCCGGCCTCAGGGACACAGCACGCCAGAACGGTATCTAGAGCCGAGTTTGTTCATTGTTGTGCGGAGCCCTTGCCCAAACGGGCACAAGCAAGCGCCTCGTCGGTAATCTAGAACGCTGCCAGCTATTGCGTTGTTTTGCAACGTATATCGACATCTCCGTCATCTGTCCATTGACCTTGATGTTTTCGCTCTGGCATAGATCCAATCCCACTCGTTGCTGGGCACCCGGCTTTGAGATGTCGTCTTGACTGTCTTGGAGAAGCCGGGAATCAGCTGTAGTGACATTTCATACCGACCTTTTGTGTGATCGTTCATGCTGCAGGGTGGTAAAGTTTGGGGGCTTCAATGACCCAATGATTGATGGGTTTCGGGGTTGCTGAGTCTCCAATGTCTGCTCGTCAAGTGAAGGATGACCTGGTTCTTTCTCGTGAGGAGGCAGACTGCATTGGTGTTTTGCTCGGGCATGAGGGCGCCGCCGGATCTCCCTTGCGGCCGTAGGGCTGACCGAAGTAGGGAAGCTGCACTGGCCAGAAAGCTACGAGTCCGAAAAGCGTCACTGGCCGCTCGGTCAGATGCTCGCTAGACACAATGCCGACTGCTCATGCAGATAAACATGTAGCTTGTCGTCTACACATCGTAGTCACGACCCCGTCGGCTTCTCGTGTGCGCAAATGAACCCTGCCGCAACAGGCCCGGATTTGATGCCGTGCCGGAGCTCGAGGTGGGTCGCCATCGGCACCCCGTCCGGTCCAGTTGGCGGCTCCGGCGGGCTTGACCGGACCGGACATCAGCGACGGCGGCCAACGAAGTGTCGGGTGGTTTCTTTTCTGGCCAGTGGACTCGAGCCCTCGTGCGTGAATTGACGGGCACGAGGGCACACATCCAAGGCACGCGCAGCACACGGCCAAGGGCAGCGAAGTTAGTCATCTGCTCCACGGATGTCAACACCATCTGATCATCGGGAAGCAAGCGACCAGTACACGTCATGCACCTCTCTGATGCGTCGGGCTGCAAATCACTTCATGGCCTCTGAGCTCGGTGTCTGCACGGGCAGACAAAGTTAAAGGGGAAAAATAGAAGTTCAAACATATATGACGCTGAAAAGCATGAGACGCCTCTGATCAGATGACCCGGGCCTTTTGGGCTCTTAAGTATATACGTGAGGTGATCCGACTGACCGGAATCCCTTGTGAAAGAAAGGTCCAGAGGTATGTCATCTCGCCCGACCAAAAGTGAGGTCGTGGTGAGCAAAATCGAGATTCAAAGCCGGGTTCCGGGGTAGGCGCTTTTCCAGAGCTGATGCTTCGTCCATAAGTTGGAATCGCTTGAGCATGCTGGTTGAAGAACGATAGCCCCTTCTTGTGATGGCTGCATGATGGCAATGGCGCTGGGATAGGATACGTGCAGGAAAGGAATCATGGCTCGCCGAGTGTGGCCATGTAATGAATCGAGCAAAGTCGAGGTACGAAATTAGAAAACAAGACATATCACCAACATCAACGACAACGTGACCACTTCATATCGATGCAAACGTCTGATCTAACATTGAGCGAAGTTTTCATGCAGAAATGACCCACGAAAAGCTAACCGAAACCTTGGCCGGACATACGGGTCACCAGGACCGATAGTGCTCGACTTTGCTCGTTGCTGGGAATAGTTCATTACCCATGCATCAAAGCAGGCAATCGTGAGCATGTGATGATCAACTTGTGTTGAATCGGCGTCTGCTTTTCCGACAGAGCGTTGTAGTTTCCGGTAGGTGGCGGAGGAGCAGTGAGCGACAAGAGGTGAAGTCGGCAGAGGATTTGATATCGTGTGCCAACCTCACCCTTTCCCCCGAAACACCCGTCTCTATACACCAGGAGGTCTTGCGAATGTTGGCACAAACAGGTCCCTGGCTCGCTCTCGAGCTCGATTGGCTCACCTACAGCCCTCCACGGCCAAGAGATAAGTCCGCCCATATGAATTACTCTAATCTTTACCTTCTTCATCTTCTTTGATGATTCTCTGTTCTCAGGGTTGAGACGGTGGATGGTCTCTTCAAAAAATTCATGTGGCCCCATTGGCAGGCATTGCAAGCGGAAGTGAGCCTCAGGCCACAGACCGACTACTTGACTCGATAAACGCAACACCGAGATCACATGGGCTCGACATTGAAGCAAAGATCTAGGAGAAACCTGTATGTGGAGAGCCGATGTAACACGGACGGTGTACAGCTGACGATAAGAGATGCTCTCATCTAGGAGACATGGGGCTAGCTTTCTTCCGTTCTCGCCCGCAGACATACCGAAACGCAACGCAAGCGTCATGGACTATCGTCTTAAAAAGTTGCGCCTTCGCTTACTCTGTCCATATAGCGAGCGTTGCTTCGCCTGTGTAAATATTCTTTGCTTTTGCAACGTCAGCCGCAATCTGGGTCGTGCCATGATCCGCCATAAATGGCTCAAGCCGTCGAACTTGCAACCCAAAGGCCGGAGAAGGCGAGTCGCACGCAGCGCATTAGAGGCACACTTGATCAACGCTTGTTGTCTTCTTGGCCGGTTGCCTTTTCGTGGAAGCGATTGCCTGGCGTTTGTACAGTGGCCGGTTCAGGCTTGAGGCCAGCCAGGCTCGTCGTGCAGTCCAGTTGCTTTCATTGACTTCTGCGGGACATCTCAGACGAGCAGCTAAGAACGTATAGGAATGAATGGCGGCGAAATGTAAACGAGTAGGCGCAAGGATTTCAGAGGAGGGATGAAACCTCTGGAGGGCGTGAGCTTTGACGGAAACGAACTGCTTTTGGGACTTGAGCAGTTGTCCAATTCAATCACCGTTCATGTGAGGTGGTAAGAGACGTGGTGAATCAAGTTACTCGATGGCGGAAATCGAATAGACCAGGAAGACCTTCTTAATCCGAAGCAAGAAACGGTCTCAATTTGCCCAACTCTTTTATGGGGTAAGTTCGTTTATCACAGGCAGGAAAGGAGAAGTGCCTGCGGCCTGGGGAAGATGGGCGAGTAGACGGTTGAGTTCAAAGTCTCGGCCTTTAACACTTGCTGGCGATAATGGCCGTCGCCGCCAAAAGACTTGGCGAAAGATGCTGTCGAGGACGACGAGAGCCAGCCGATGGTTGACGTAATGAGTTGTATGTAGATCATGGTTTCAGCCACGTGGAGTCGGGAGGATAGATGCATCGGGTGGATATCTCATCGCAATGCAGGATCATCGAGCCGGTGGGGAGATGGGGAGATGGGGGCTTCTTGACCCTGGCATAACTCTGAATTGGAAGCAATGAAGACACGAATCCATCGCATTTTGGTCAAGTCCAAGCCTTGTTGGCTGGCATCGGGAAAACTGAGGCGACATGCCGGTATAAGTCGCCAGCTTGGGCCACCCCGGGCTCCGTGACCCGGTTGGCCGGAGGGGTGTGGCTGATGATTGGCTCGGACCTCAGACCCGCTCTCGGAGCGTTTGCGCCGGGCCGTGAACCTGGGGCGCCCAGTTTGGCGCTCAGGCTGTCTCCTCCGTGCCTGCTGGTCACTTACCTACGTCAGGTTGGCCAGGTAGAAACAAGAGTAACTCGGGACGGACATGCTGCCTGTCCCACCAGCCGGCAGGCCATCACTTTTCCCTGTCGACGGCTCTCGGGGCCGGGCCAGACCTTTCAACAGCTGGGAAGCAACTCAAGCCTGCCAAGGCACAGGGCGATGTACTGCACCGTACGGATAATTAAGGCAGGGTTCGAGGGACCCACAACCCACAGGGCATGGGGGAGGGTCAGCTCCGGTGGCGTCTCCTCACAGTGTGCCCCATTTGCGTGCAGCAGTCATCGATTACCTTGTTTTCTCGACCGCTGCCCGTGGGACCAAGGTCCAGACCCTGTGCGCAGAAATTTGATGCTTCGCTGTCGATGGATGGCCACTATTTATTCCTCAAGACACCACGGCCAACCGTGGTTTGTGGCGGTGCCCATGTCACTCCTCCCACAAGTGCACAAGTAAGGAAAGGAAGCGAGCGGCTCACCTGCAGGTACACTACCTACTCCGTACACGCCTCTTGTCCCGGTGGCTTGTCAAGGTCGTCTTTTTGATGAAGGAATCGGTGTGGCGGTGGGCATCAACAAACTCTGGACCCTCAATCCAACCAGCCTGCCTTGCCTGCTTCCTGTAAGTACGGCAGGTGCTTTGTGCATGTGCATGCGCAGACAGGCAGGGCCCTACGCGTCATCCACGCCCGGGGGAAAAGGGCAATCGGACAGTCCACCTCATCGCCCTTCTCGCTGCCACTAAAAGGCCGGCCACCCACCGAGGCATTGTGTAGCAAAGAAAAAGCCGACGTCGATGGCGCGGGAGCGGCGCCGATAATAGAACCCGTCATCGACGGTGCTAACGTGATTCGGGACGAGGATGTGACAGGTAAGATGGCAGACAAGCCAGGTATCTCAATTACTAAGGCAAGTATGGCGCATGTACCTCTTCTACCCTGCTATTACTGCACTGTACAGCACCGCCAGCAGCAACAGCAGCAGCAGCGGCAGCGTCAGCAGCAGCGGCAGCGTCAGCGTGGCAACAAGCCCCTCCCTCTTGCTTCTCTGGTCTCGTCTCCCACACACTGTGCCGCCACCACCACCACCACCACCACATCCACCCTCCTCCGCGCTCGACTGCGCACTCCCGCACATGAGCCTCAAAGCAGCCACTCACTCCCTTTCCCTAATCTCCTGTTTCCAGCAGCTCCAGGCTCTGGCTACCGTCTTTCCGCCCGCCCTCTTGGCTCCGGAATCCGGCCTAGAATCAGGTCTCCTTCCGCCAAACTCCATGCTCGCGGCATGTGTTGAAACACTCTAGATCGCGTTCGCCTCCTCGCCTCCCTCTCGCTCCAACTGCTGTCATCACAACAGAAGGGGGCTCGTCCCCAGCCTTGTCGTGGCTTCTAGGTCGCGAGTCGGCTCGCAATGGACGACACGCAAGAGAGCATCCCCTCATGGCACACAGATAGCGAAACTGATGGCCATGGTCATTCCCGAGGCTCAGTGGCAACACCGCTTGCTTCGCTCAACTCACCGCCGCCCAGGCTCCCGTCCGACCTGACCTCGGCCATGACCACAGATCTCCCGCCGCGCACCGCCACCAGCCCCGACCATGTCTCTTCCTGGAGTGTCGGCTCCGACAAGCAGACGGGCCCTTGTTCTGCCGCCTCGGACATGTCTACCGACAGGGTCTTTCCCATCCGGTCCGTCGTCAGCGTCGACCCGGCCCATAGGGGCCCCATGGGCGGAGACGATTACTTCGCCAGCCCCTCTGATGTCGAAGCTCGCACGATTCCCATTCACCGCCTTAGCAACGCCCGTTATGAGACTTCGCCCATCGAGTACAGGAGGTCCGACACTCTACCTCCGTCTTCGGCGTCGACTACTCCCGGCGACTACAGCGCTCAGATGCGAAGAAAGAGGGCCGCGAGCGGCCCTTTTTCCAGCATTCAAGCCGACGCCGCTCGCAAAGGAACTGTCGCCCCCCTGAACTTGGTCATCTCTACCTCAGACGAGGACTCTGAAGACTCGGGGCTCCGTGGTGGTGAACAGGCGGCTCCCGCAGCCGGCGATTCTGGGCCAAGGAGCGCCTCGTTCGTCTCGGGACAGCAGTCCCTCGCTGATTTGCCCCACGTCGCCACACGCTTCACCCACATTAAGACTGAGGACGGTCACGCCGTCATCACAGGCCGGGACGGAGTCCTGCAGCAGTGTGAAGACGAGGCGATCCATGCGCCCGGGGCCGTGCAAGGCTTCGGTGTCCTGCTTGCCTTGCGAGAGGAATGCGACGGGAGCTTCGCGGTTCGATACGTCAGCGAGAATTCGGAAAAGATGCTTGGCTACGGCCCCAAACAGCTCTTCCGACTCAAAAATTTCATGGACATTTTGACCGAGGAGCAGCAGGACAACTTACTCGATCACATCGATTTTATCCGCGACGAGGATGCCGATCCTGCCGTCAACGGTCCCGAGGTGCTCAGCCTCTCCATTCGTCCGCCGAAAAAGAGGAAGAGCGTCAAATTCTGGTGTGCCATCCATATCAATCCCGCCCACCCCGACCTCGTCATTTGCGAATTCGAGCTCGACAACGACCACGAGTACCCACTTCGCCCAGCGGACGAGCTGACGCCCGACGTGCCGCACGACACGCTTCATTCAAACCCCACCCTCGAGGAGATTGAACAAAGCACCGAGATCTTGAGCAAGCCCCTCCGCATTTTGCGAAGTGCTAGGAAGCGGAGAGGCGAGCAAGGCGCCATGCAGGTTTTCGACATCATGTCCCAAGTGCAGGAGCAACTCGCCTCTGCCCCCGACCTCGACACCTTTCTCAAGGTTCTCGTTGGCATCGTCAAGGAGCTCACCGGTTTCCACCGCGTCATGATCTATCAGTTTGACTCGTCATTCAATGGAAAGGTCGTCACGGAGCTTGTTGATACCTCGCAAACCCTCGACCTCTACAAAGGACTCCATTTTCCAGCCAGTGATATTCCCCAACAGGCCCGCGATCTGTACAAAATCAACAAGGTGCGGTTGCTGTATGACCGGGATCTTCAGACCGCGCGAATCGTGTGTCGCGCGGCAGAAGATCTCGACGTCCCTTTGGACATGACGCATGCATATCTCCGCGCCATGTCACCCATTCACCGCAAGTACTTGGCCAACATGGCCGTGCGGTCGTCCATGTCAATCTCCATCAACGCTTTCAACGAGCTGTGGGGACTCATTGCCTGCCACTCATACGGAAACCACGGCATGCGGGTTTCTTTTCCCATTAGAAAGATGTGCCGTCTTGTGGGGGATACCGCTTCTCGCAACATTGAAAGATTGTCGTATGCCTCGAGGCTGCAGGCGAGGAAGTTGATCAACACTGTGCCTACCGACAAGAACCCATCCGGCTACATCATCGCGTCGTCGGACGATCTTCTCAAACTCTTCGACGCCGACTTTGGGCTGCTCTCCATTAAAGGCGAAACCAAAATATTGGGTAACTTGGAGCAGAGTCAGGAGGCCTTGGCCATGCTAGAATACCTGCGGATGCGGAGGCTCACGTCTGTCCTGACGAGCCAGGACATCAGAGATGACTTTCCCGATCTCCGATACCCGCCCGGATTTCAAGTCATCGCAGGCTTACTCTACGTACCTCTGAGCGTGGGCGGGAACGACTTCATTGTCTTCTTCCGCAGGGGCCAAGTGAAGGAAGTCAAGTGGGCCGGCAACCCGTATGAGAAGACGATTCGGCAAGGAACATCGGGCTACCTCGAGCCGCGAAGCAGCTTCAGAATGTGGAATGAGACCGTCATTGGCAAGTGTCGCGAGTGGATTGAGGAACAGGTTGAGACGGCCGCTGTCCTGTGCCTTGTTTACGGTATTTGAGCCGATTGAGGCGGAGATGAGACCATATGCTAATTCTCACTGCAGGCAAGTTCATCGAGGTTTGGAGACAAAAGGAGGCAGCCTTGCAGAGCAGCAAGCTGACGCGACTGCTCCTCGCAAACTCGGCTCACGAAGTTCGAACGCCCCTCAACGCCATTATCAATTACCTGGAAATCGCCCTCGAAGGAAGCCTGGATCAAGAGACTCGAGACAACCTGGCTCGCTCCCACTCTGCCTCCAAGTCCCTCATATACGTTATCAACGACCTTCTCGATCTGACAAAAACCGAAGAAGGCCAAAACCTGGTTAAGGACGAGATCTTCGACTTGTCGGTGTGCATCCGAGAAGCAACCGATCCGTTCCATGGTGATGCCAAAAGAAAAGGGATTGAATACAGCGTCAACCAGCATCCTGGCTTGCCTCAGTTCGTCTACGGGGATGGCCGCCGTGTCCGGCAAGCCATATCAAACATTACGGCAAACGCGGTGGCACACACTCACAGCGGATCCGTCCACGTCGAGACATTTGTGTCTGAAGTCAAAGAGCGACAAGCCATTATCGATATCATCGTTTCGGACTCGGGCGTTGGCATGGGCGCACAGCAACTAGACGCACTTTTCCGCGAGCTAGAACAGGTCAGCAGCGAAGAGCCCGAGCCAGAGGATTCCCCGGACCAGAAAGGTCAGCCTCGCAGATCCCGAACCCTGGGGCTTGGACTCGCGGTCGTCGCTCGTATCCTGAGGAACATGGACGGGCAACTGCGCTTGAAATCGGAAGAGGGACAGGGCTCGAGATTCGTAATCCAACTACCCTTCTACTTGCCCGATACATCACCTGGCGGCGAAAGCATTCAGGCACCGTCACGTATCAGCCACTCGTCAAATCCAGTCGCGGCTCCGGACGCGTTGAAAGCCGCACCCGAGGGCGAGATCATGCTCATTGATCGCGGGAGCTCCATCAGTGTCGCTGTCGAGGGAGAGAAGACGACTCTCGAGGAGACCAGCTCGGGAAGCCATCAGAGCGTGGGTAGCTTGGGTAGCCGCGGAAGCCACCAAAGTGATGCCGATCGGCTGATCAACGCCATCCAAACCCCTCTATCCCTGAACGATAACCAGACGGGATACTTTGCGAGTCGCCCCGACTCCAAGGGTAGTTCCACCCATGCCCCGTCGCGGACGAGCTTCAGCGGTGCTCCCCTCTCTGCGAGCCCTCAGTCCCGCAAACTCTACCCGCCTTGTCCCAAGAATACTCGCGATGAACCAGGCATTGCGGAGGTTAGCGATTCCAAGACTCCAGTTCGGGCTATCAAGGTGCCCGATGAGTACCAGGGTATGCCTGCGCCTGGTTATGCCGGCGAGCAGTCTCGCGTCCTGTTTGAGCTCGCCAATGAAAGTGCCCACAAGCCCAGTCCAAGCAGGAGTGGCGCTGGCACCCGTGCAGCTGACACCAGCTCGATCCGGACTTTGATAGCAGAGGATGACCCGATCAACATGAAGATTCTGCGCAAGAGACTGGAAAGGGCCAAGCACGAGGTGCGACATGCTGTCAACGGCGAAGATTGTGCAACTCTGTACAAAGAAGACTCCTCTTCTTTCGATGCCATACTCATGGACATGCAGGTCAGTGCAGGCAATACTTTCTCAACTTGTAGTGTTGTGCGAACTGACTTGATTTCAGATGCCCATTGTTGACGGCCTCACCAGCACCAAGATGATTCGGTCGATCGAGGGCTCCTCAGATCACAAGGGCTATTCAGAGCTGGCGGCCCTCAACGGCCGCATCCCGATCTTCGCAGTCTCTGCCTCCTTGGTGGAGAACGAAAGGCAAACTTATATTGACGCAGGCTTCGATGGATGGATACTGAAGCCTATCGACTTCAAGCGCCTCAATACCCTCCTTCAAGGCATTTCCGACAACAATTCACGCAGCAATTGCCTTTACGTCGCGGGACAGTGGGAGCGTGGTGGCTGGTTCGCCTCGAGGGACGTATCCGATGGCGGCAGCTCAAGCCAGATTACCCCTCGTGCTGAAGAGGAGAGGGCGTAAAAACAATGCTGCGGGCTCCGACACATTGCTCGAAACCTTTACTTAAAGGCTATAGGCTTAAACTATAAGCTTATAACCTTTAAAGCTAGCTTAAAGGGCCTTAATAAGCCCTTACTAGCTAAGCCTACTACTTATAACTATCCCAGAGTCGCCAGGCACCTTATACAATGACACGATGGGGAGATTTTACTTCGATTCTACGAGCCAACGATTGTCCACGAGCTGGAAAGGGGCCTTGGAGGTGACATTAGAGGCCTGGACCAGAACACGAAACCCCATACCAGGACAGCGGTGCCAGGGCCTGACTCACCCACGAACCCCTGCTTGAGACTTGTCGTATCCAGGACATGGCATCGTACCCACTCGGAAACCCTCACGAACGTCTTTTATCTTCAAGGCTTTTATGCAGTATACGAATGGCATGAGAAACTGAGGACTCGGCGTTGGAAATGGCATTACGACTTGGTATGTTCAAGGAAACAAAGGGATGGGAGCATGGGTAACGAGCGTGAAGCTGGCTCCTCCCTTCTCTTCTCATCGTCCTCTACCTCTTTTCCCGCCGCCCCTTTTTCTTCCTCCTTCTCTTTTTCTAGCGATAGAAACTTAGGCTACGAAATACCTGGGAGACATGATACACGCATGATCATCACGGAAGCACGGCTGGGCCAAGCAAGAGCGTCTTTTTGTTATAGTCATGTTTCTTGCCCTTTTGTGTGTTTGAATTGTACCTGCAGCTAACTACGCTGTTGCGAAGCGGGCGTCGAGGAATTTTTGATGACTATTCCGAATTACGATCATGATACCGGTGGGGGATTTGTAGGTGAAAGGCAAAGCATAGCAGGTGGGAAAGGCAGACGGCTGCTTGGGAGGTTAATGATGGATGGTATTCAGACGAGGTCGCATTCGCGGGCGGATGAATGGATAACGAGCTTTCGGCTCTCAAGATGCATGAATGTTACACAAGCACCAGTCAAGGGGACTAAATCATGCATTTATCTTCCCAACTTTTGGATTTAAAGTTAATGCTGCCCACAGTTCGGAGGTAAATGTGTATTTTGGTCGTTAAAGTGGATTTCCATGTACAGGGATCAAAACAGTGTGTCCAAGAGATTCCGCCGGACGCCCAACCAAAAGGGGGAGGTATGCGAGGGCTAGAAAAGATTCGCAAACTATGCCAAGCGAGGAAAACCAACATGATTTTTGCAGTCGCCTGGTCCATCTAGATGTACGCAGCATTCCCAGAGTCAACCCTCGCACCCGGCCAATATCACGCGCCGGTTCCATTCAACCACACGAAACGAGCCATTTCACACGCCTTCACAAGATGCAGAGCCCGCACTCGCGCGGTTCGGCCGGCTAGGAGCGCCCAAAGTTCCAGATGCGGGACCAGATGCCGCGCTTCTTCGGCTCCTCGTAGTTCTCCTCGCGCACGTTGTGCCGCCCGACAATAGTGAGGAAGACCTGGTCCAGCGTTGTCGGGCTGACGCTGTAGTGCTCGACGCCCAGGCGGGCCTTGTGCTCCTCGAGCAGCACGACGAGCTGGCCGATGGCACCGCTGCGGCCCTGAGTGCTGATGGCAGGGGCGGCGGGCGTGTCGGCGGCTTGGATGTCGAGGCTGTTGCTGGCAGGGGGTTCGCGATCCACGCTCAACTCCTTGGCGTCGCCGCGGGCCGGCTCGGAGTATCTCTGCGACGAGACGGCGGCAACAATGTCATTGGCTTCGACGGAGAAGCGCATCTGCCCGTGGTACGTCTTGGCGTCGACCGTGGCCGAGGGAAAGGTGGCCCGGACCCAGGACGAGATGCGCTCCATGTCCTCGTCCGAGGTGCGCGGGGCCGTGCTGGCGACCAGGTGCACATGCAAGGCGTCGCCGAAGCGGTGCCGGAGGTCGTCCGGGGTCCCGAGGGCGAGCATCCGCCGCGCGAGAATGCCGGCGCGCCCGGCCAGCGCGTCCGCCTCCTCCATGCTATGCGTGGTCAGGAGTATAGAGCGCCCAGCAACGGCGCCCGCGAGCGTCCGCCACATGATGCGCTTGGAGGCGGCATCAAGACCCGACGACGGCTCGTCGAGCAGCACGACCGTCGGGTTGCCCATCAGGGCGATGCCCAGGCTGAGCTTGCGCTTGTTGCCGCCCGACAGGGCGTGGCCCATGCGCGTCTCAAAGGCCTCGAGACCGACGGCCCGCAACACGGCGGAGACGTTGTGCTGGACGTCGGGGATGCCTCGTACGCGGGCGTAGAACTCGAGGTGCTCGCGCACAGTCATCTGGTCTAAAGCATCGATCTGCGGGCACACGCCCAGGTGCGTCCTCGCCGCCGCCAGGTCCTTGGTCACCGACTTGTCCTCGACCAAGACGTCACCGCCGTTGCGGCCACTTGGCTTAATGTCGCCGCGGATGAGGGAGATTGTTGTCGATTTGCCTGCGCCATTGGGGCCCAGGAGCGCAAAGACCTCGCCGCGCTTGATGCCGAAAGTGACGTTGTCGACAGCAGTGTTCCTGCCAAAGGACTTGGTCAGATGCATCACGCGCAACCCATCCTCGGTGGCATCTCCACTGGCGACGCGTGTCACCTCCTGGGCCATTTCCTCGTCCTGCTCCTCCCCATCTCCTGTGGGCATGCCCTTTCGCCTGTGGAGAAGTTCCCGGATCGAGGAGCCGACGGAGCCGCTGTCAAACCAGATGAGCAGCCCAAACAAGACAAAGCATTGGATGACGAGATAGGTAATGGGCCCGCCGTACATGACGAAGCTGCCGGGTCTGGCTGAGATTTGCTGTCCGTCGCAGGCCGCCGAAAAGAGGTTCGTCGAGATAAACAAGGCCCTCATGGCCGACCCTATGGGCGCGAACAGGGAAATGATGAAGTGGCAGATGAGAATCGTCGAGTCGATCTTGTTGGCGTTGACGTAGGTGATGATGCAGACGTAAGCGATAAGGTATGCCAGGAACAATATCCCCTGGTAGGCCGCGGCCCAGGCAAAGGACGATAACTGGGTCTTAGTGAAGAGGGAGACGAAGTAGGCGAGGATCGTCGAAGCGAGCCCGTACAGAAAGAATACGACGAAGACGTACTCGAGGTGGTACCATATATTGGACAGGGCAGCCCACAGACCGACGGCGATGGCAGTGGCGGCGAGGGCAATGGTGAAGTCGAACACGAGATACGCGGCCCACAGAGGCAGAGGCCTGACGCCGTTGGAATACTGCAGCGCACGGACGAACCGCCTGCGCTCGTTGCTCGGGTAGAGGCCGAAGAAGGCGGGATAGCAGGCGAGTGCAATGCCCATGTACACGACGAGATTGAGGGCATCGCCGATGCCGGGGTTGAAGGGCACGTCAAAGGGCGACCACGTTGTGGCAATGGTGGTATTGATCATTAGCACGTCAAGGAACTGCTGGGCCGTTAGGGAGCTGGTGATGAATAGGTTGGCCACCCAGCCCACCGTCGGCGGACTCTGGCTGTCTCCCAGCCAGAGGCCCGTGGTGAGGTTCTTGCGGTTGTCCGTGATGAAGCGCTTGAAGTCGTCAAAGGTATCGACGACGCGGATGTTGTTCATGGTTGCATTGCGGCTGGCAGCCCCGCTGCTCGAGCCGGCAAATATGGGCGCGAGGAGACGGGTCGCGGAAGAGGGATCGAAGCGCGACCGCGGACCGGCGAGAAACATGACGCTGTCATTGCCACTGATCTGGCTGAAGGCGTCCTGCGTGGCCGACGACGACAACTGCTGCGCCGCCGAGCATCCCATGGGGTCCTTGTTCCGCACGTAGAGCGAGGTAAGGGCGGCGGCGAAGATGGGCAGGCAGAAGGCAACCACATACAGAATCCAGTTTCGCTTGAAGATGGTGATGCGCTTCCGCATCAGGATGGCCGCTTGTTTGACGTAGCCTATCCTGGTGCCGTCCATGAGTTTCAGATTCTGTTGCTCGCCGCTGCTCTGAGACGAATCATCCCTATCGCCGCGGTCCTTTTCCGGCATCAACGCGCCATTATCGGCGCCCTGCAGCACCTGCTCGTCCTTGATCTCCTCGGCCAGGCGCAGGAAGACGTCCTCGATAGTCGGGCCGGAGAAGCGATAATCGGTGATGCCGGCAGCATCGAGCCTCTTGACGACCTCGGCTGCTAGGCTCGACGTCGGAGAGACGTATGTAGTCAAGTCGAATGCTTCCTTCTTCTGCACTCCCTCAATGTCCGGCGTATCCGTTATGCTAGGGTTCTTGTGAACGCGGACCCTATATCCTCCGCCCAGCCTGTCTTTGAGCTCGACGGAGGAGCCGGCGGCGCGAAGCGTGCCTTTGGACAGGATGGCAATATGGTCAGCGAGCAGGTCAGCCTCGTCGAGGAAGTGCGTCGTCAGAATCAGGGTTCTCCTGCCGCGCTCGGCCAGGAGGATATCCCAGATCTTGCGGCGAGACAGCGGGTCAAGGCCGCTGCTGACCTCGTCGACACAGCACACGGCACTCCCGCCAGTCAACATCATGCCCAGTTGTAGCTTGCGCCTCTGGCCACCGGACAAGGTCTTTGCGAGAGATTTTCGTTTTGGATGTAGATCTATAGATTTGATGAGCTCGGCAATTTCCTCCTTTGAAGCCGGGCTCTCGGGCGATTTTAGGCGGTTAAAGACGACGAGGTGCTCCTCCACGGTCAGATCATCCCAGAGAACGTTTTTTTGCGGCGCGATTCCCAGGCCGCCGGTTCCATCAATCGTGATCGATCCACTGGTTATTTTATGCAAGCCAGCAATCGCGTCCAAAGTCGTGCTCTTGCCACTGCCATTGGCGCCGAGCAGGGTGACGATCTGCCCCCTGGGGGCGTTGAGACTCAACTCCTTGACAGCCACAACGGGCTCGGCGCCCTCGTCGGATCTCTTGAGCATGGACCCTAGGCGGGAGAGTAAGCTGGGGTAGTAAGTCTTGGTCAGTCGGTCAAGCTCGACGGCGTTCTCGGCCAGACTAGAGCGGGCCCTGCCCTCGTTCATTTGCATATGCCGGCCCTTGGTCGAAGTTCCGTAGCGCCAGCGTTCAACGAATGCGGCCAGCAGGGGATAGATGAAAATCTGCGCGACCATGAGCACCCAGAAGACGATGCCAGGGATCTCCCAGGGGCTGTCCGGAGGCATTTCGGTGAGGTTGGCGGCCCGGTCCTGTTTCTCGAAGCGGGCGAGGAGCGTGATGAAGTAGACGTAGTTGCATGGCGAGAACAAGACGGACAGGACGGCCACGGTGGCAGTGTCAGGGGCGGTGATGGACTGGGCCAGGATGGCGAGCAGCAGGGTGGCGAGAATGGTGGTGATGCTACTGAGCTGGGCCTTGTTGAAGAAGGCGGCAAAGAGAATGGAGAAGGAGGCCAGGGACAGGCCAGCGAAGAGGTGGTGAAAGATGACGATGGCGACGTTGGTATTTACAAAGACGCCGAAGCGAATGATGAGGGAGCCGAGGACCCAAGCCGGGGCGTAGATGGCGGAGAAGGATAGATGGTGGGCGAGGATGCGGGCGGCCTGGGCCTCCCAGGGGTGAGCGAGGGGCATCATGGCGTCGATGAGCTGGGACATGCCGCTCTCGCGCTCGGTGGCGATGAGGCCGGTAAGATGATAGGTGATCCAGATGACGGTGGAGATGAATGCGACGCCCATGAAGTTGACAATGGCCGAGTGGTAGACCTCGCGGACCTTGCGATCGCGCTCCTCCTGAGTCTGGCTGGTAAAGGGTAGCTCGTTTGTGCGGGCGAGGGGGGCCGCGTCGCGGCCCTCGAGGCGGGCAATGGCGGCGTCGATGGCACGCTGCAGGGGCATGAGGTAGACCTGCTCGGGGTTGGTGTGGCTCTCAATGTTGATCGTGAGAGGGCTCTGGGCGAGCGAGGCGTCGGTGCGAATGGTGTAGTTCCAGATATTGCCGGGGCCCTCGGTGGGCGAGGAGCGCATGACAACGGCGGCGAAGCACGAGGTGACGCCGCGCAGGGTGCTGCGGCATTCGGAGACGAGTGAATCTTCGGCGTTGACGCGGACGGCGCGCATGGGGTCGCCGTAGTCGGCCGTCTGGCGGGCAATGTCGTCGAGAACGCGCGATATGTTGCCGCCGACAGGGTGGCCGTTGCTGACGAGGACGATCTTGTGTCGTCCGCTGTAAGTGGCGGCATCAAAGGCCTGAGGCAGGGTCAGAATGGGATGCAAGCTCCCGATACCATAGGTGGCGGGCGGGACGAAGAGGTTCTTTGCGAAGCTGAAGAAGGCGGACAGCAGGATGGGCAGCAAAAGGGCCATGATGACAATGAGGAGCAGGTGCCGCAGCAGCAAGCTCCTCCAGTTCTTGCACATGAGGGTCCATGTCTGGGCCGCGAGTCTCTTGAAGCGGCTGCCGCTGCTGCCGCCGCCGCTCGAAGGGGGTCTCTGGGCCTGTAAAGCCGCCATGCGGGCCACGATGTTGTATGTCCCGGTTACTTTGTCACTTGACTCGAACTCTTTTGTCCAGTCGAGTTGCTCCGTGACTCGCCCGTCTCTGGCGGTAGATCCGGACGAGGTTTGCGATGAAGCGGGAGCGGGCCGTGATTTAGGTTCGTTTCACGACTCCATGGGAAGAGGACGGCAGCGATGATCCGGTTCCAGCCAGTTGCGCGACAGCTGTTTCAAAAACGAGGGTCACAGGCGCGAAAGCACGCACGAAAATATACACGGAAAAGGAGCGAAAAGTGTGAAGCTGTGAGAAAGGGGGTCGACGGAGGGGAGGCGCGTGGAAGGTAGGTGCGTCTGTATGTGGGCAGGCTCGCTCGGGCCAACACGAGCAAGGAAAGAGCACAACACCAAGTCGGAAGAAGACAGACAAAAGTCAAATGGAATAGAATAGAAGGCTACAGAACTAGTCAGGGCAAAGGGCGAGTGCGAGGTGGTGAGAAAAGAAGCAACATCCGCGCCTCACTGGCCTTGCACGGTCGATATGGAACTGTTGTTTGGCGGCAAGGGTGGAAAGCCCGGGCCTCCAGTCTACAGTGCCTACAGGGGGGTCTCGCGTTTCGGCCGCTCGGGTTTCGCAGACGGACGGACACGGGACCCAGCAGCTCGGTTGCCGCTGTAGGTATCTGCATCTGTAGCTCTCTACGGCGGGTGGGCAAAGACAGTTCCTCTTCGCAGGTTTGAGCAACCATGTCTCTGTTTTTTTCTTTTCCTCGGCATGGCTACCAATGGAACGGGCTTCGATATCGTGTGCCCCTCAAGTCGAGGCCGTCATTATATCCGCACCATCCGGAGACATGGGGGGCTGTCTTATTATCAATTGGAGACGACGGCGTTTCTTTTATTAGACAGTGGCTGACGGGCCGCATGCATGTTGACTTGCGTCCGTCTTCACGTGCAGTACAAGATACATAGACCTGTTCCAACATACAACTTGCAGTATTACCTTGGTGCTTCGTTCTTATCCCTGGCAGCACGCAAGCATGGCAATCAGGGCGATGCAAACGACATTGTATTCTGTCCAAAAGCACAGCCCCATTGCGGCTTGTCGTGGCCTGGTTCGGCCTTCGGACAGATGTGGCTCCCGATCCGCATCTCCAAGCAGTACTTTTATTATAGTTAGCGTCTCTGTTGTTTTGTTTGTAAGTTACACATGCATACGAATACACTACAGTCATCATCGTCGTCGTCATCACCCAACGTGCTCACATCCTTGCGCGCAATTCCATTGGCCGTGGCCAAAGTAAGCCGACGACGCCTCCACGTGGCTGTATTCGTACATGGGCGCTGAACAAGCCATCATGCGCGGGCCCTGTCGTCCTTTTACCTCTATCTTGCATCGTCGGAGCTCTCCGCAGTCTTGGACAAACCCGGGGGGCATCATAAGCCAAGCCGCTAGATACCAGGTAGATTAGCTGTCATCTTCGACCCACTCCCGCATCGTGGGGCTGCGAGTCTTGTCCTCTCCGGCTTCACGTCGTCATCGAACAGGCCCAGAACCTCACCCCTACCCATACCCGGCATTCTGTTGAGGCAGGCCAAGAGCACGGGTTTAGGCCTCGACATCCTTCCTCTTACTCCATCATAAACCCGCCTCCCTCGCCGTCTTCCTCATACACCATGTCAAACTCCTCCGTCGTGTCGCTGGTTGCATCTCCCAAGCCCGCTTCCATCTCGGCCTGCCTCTCTGCCTCTTTCCTCTCCTCCTCGTCCACTCCGCCCCATATCCTCTCTCGAATCCTGAGTCCCATCAGCAGCCGTCTCCACATCATGAGCACCCCTAGCCTCCGCCTCTCGTCTGCCGCTTCCTGCTCCGCATCGCCCAACCCCGCCATGACGGCCCGCACCGCCTCGTCAAACTCGGCCGCCACCACGATGCCGTGCAACACCGCCGTCCCCTGCCGTCCCCTGAACTGAAACCCCGTCAGCGCCGGGGCGTAATCGATGCCGAGCGTCAAGGCTGCCCGCGCCGCGAGCTCGTGTACAATGTGTACCGCGCCCCGCGGCACCATGCTGGGCACGTAGACTTCAATGTTGCCAAACTTGTTCTTCGGAACTCGCCCGTTGCGTACGGGCGGTGGCTCGTATGCTTCCGTCTGGTCGTGCGTGTAGACCGGGGTCCCCGCCTGCTCCTCGGCCTCGGCCTCTGCATTCTCCGGGCTCCCCAGCCTCGAGCGCTTAACACTAGCCTTCTTGGGGAGCCATTTGGCAGGAATCTCGGCGGGCTTGACCTCGCGCCCTAGACGGTACCATTTGGCAGCGCTCCGTGCGATGCGAACGTCTTTCCGTCGATAGATCTTTTCCAGCGGTCCCCGGCTTCCAGCGCCGACGGTGCCGGACGGTGTCGCTCCCGGGACCAACACCTCGTGCCGCCGCAGGTGCCGTTCCAGGGCGTACACAGGATGGTCTTTGAAATCTTGCACATTGCGCGGCATGGGCTCCCGAGCCTCGGCCCCAGCGAGTTCGTTGACCTCAATCTGGTCCAAGTCGGTCGGCCTTGGCCGTCCAAAGAACTTCATGACCTTGCGCCACCATGCATCGCCATCGTCCAGCACGCTTTCCACGCGCAGCTTGCGCGTCTTGGCCGTATAGGCTTTGGCATATCTCCTCGTGACGTCCTTGGCCGTCCCATCTGCTTCCATTGCCACCACGTAGCACAAGCTGTTCTCCTTGTCCGTAATGGGCGGCTCAAAGACTTTGGGTCTCCAGAAACTGTGCAAGACGACGGCATCGGCCGGCTGCCATTTCTGGTGGCCAACGTCGAGCACCTCTACCCAGTACACCGGGTAAGGGGACTCGCGTATCCGCACGGGCACGTCAAATGTCTTCCGACTTGATGGCAGGGACGCCGCGGGCTTGAAGTTATAGGCCGTCGCATGGGGATGGCCCAGCCTCCGCCGCACCGTCGGACCAGCGGGAGACGATGCAGTCGTGTTCTCGGCCGTGGCCTCGTACATTGCCAACAAATCCCGCGAATTGTCCTTTTTGGGTGATGTCGTCATGCGTGACTGTCCTTTTGGTTTGGGCAGGATCGGTCCACCGACGCACGACAGGGGCTGTAGCGAGCAGACGAGTCGAGCACGAACGCCCGCGCTCCGGAGAAGCGCACAGTAGAGTTGCGCGCCCACATCACGCGACCCCTGAAGCTTCCCGGCCGCCTCGCGAAAGTCGGCGCGATCCAAGCACGAGTCCATGTCAACCAGAGGTTCATACTGAACAGGGCGTTAGCAAGCTTCGGCGAGAAACGGAC
This sequence comes from Hirsutella rhossiliensis, assembly GCF_020360975.1. Taxonomy (NCBI): domain Eukaryota; kingdom Fungi; phylum Ascomycota; class Sordariomycetes; order Hypocreales; family Ophiocordycipitaceae; genus Hirsutella; species Hirsutella rhossiliensis. The sequence continues at coordinate 2,521,003 of NW_025408674.1, read as the reverse complement.
CAGCCAGGCCATGCCTACATCCTTGAGCTGCTCGACATCCTCTGCCCACAGCGCCCTGCGCAAGCCCCTTTCTTTAATCTCAAACTTGCTCTTCCACACGTCCGCCGCCTGCTTCAGTCCATTTTTGAGGCTCTCGGCCTGCCCAAACTGCGGCAAGTGTGACTCCGGATTGAGATAGTGGACGGTTTTGTCTGTGAGGTGCGGGCGCAGGGACTCTTGCACCTTGTGGTCGTTGCACCAGTGGTTTCGCCGCGCAACATGTGATAGCAGGCATAGGAGGTGGGTCTTGTGGATTGCGATGCGCCGATCCTTCTCCTCCTTGGTGATTGGCTTGCGCCGCTCTCCAGGTCTCTTGGTCGGCGTCGTGGACGACTGCTGAGCAGTGAGGTTGAGCTCCAGTTCTGCGATTTCCGGGGCCTTCCCCTTGGTGTCATTCAACCAGTTCACAAAGTCAACGTCCTCGAAATGCAAATCCTCGTCGTCATCCGAGTCCTCTTCGTCCGAGTCCCGCTCAAGGGTCTGGACTGTCGGGTTGGGGAGAATGACGTCTTGAAACTCCAGCTCCTCGTCCTCGTCCTCATCTTCTTGCGCTTGCCCGCCCTCTTGCTCTCCAGTTTCGGACTGGTTAAGATGTCTTTTGTCGTCCAGAGGCGACTGGGGCTTTTCCTGGCGTTGAGAAGCCGTGCGCCTTCGCTTCGGCGGCCGCTCCGGAGATGCAGGACGCGGCGTGCCCACGCCGGCCTCGGCGAGCATCTGCCGGTAGATGTCGGGTTCATCATTGCTTCCGCCGACGCCTGCTCGTCGAGTGCTTCTCCTCGTCACAGTGCGCTTGCTGGCGACCATGGTCATGGGCCGTGTGTCGAGCGCGAGTCGCTCTGACGCCGACTGCGAGGGCGCAGCAGCACCGTCATTCGCGCGGAGGCTCTTTGCGTCATCGGATCGGCGCAACAGGTGTCGCGCGAAGTCACGTGGAAGCAATTTCAGCGCCTGTACAAAGTATCGCTTCGGAGCAAGCTCGGCGGGCAAAGCATCTAGCCAGCGATGCGCTGACTGGTCAATATTCTCAACATTAATTACTTCTCGTCATTTACTGGAGCATTGTTCCCGCTCAACATGTACTGAATGCGAAAAATAATAGTCGCCGGTGACCTCTCAAGGCAAAGCCGTAGGGGTCAAGCGGAAGAGAGCTTCGGCTTACAGCTTAAGTTACAGGGTGCACCAGACCAGCTACGGGGACAAGCGACTGCCCCGCCCACACAACCGAAGAAAACACGCAGCTGGCTTCTTTTCTTCCCCTCCGCTGACGATGATCCCTCGCCTCGCCCAACTGCTCGCCAACATGACGGCTGGACCTGCTGGCACGATTTGACGAAACCTCGACTACTAGCCGAGCACGTGTCGCGAGCTCGTCAACCCATACTCGACACTCACACGCCCCAAGAGGCTCATTATAGGCTTCAATTGAAACTCGGCTGTTCACTTCGCAGCCATGAACACGCAAACAAGGAGATGCCCCAAACGGCTGCCACATTGGTATACCACCATTCCATCCTCCAAAGCTCGTCATTTCGCCATTGCTATCTTCGCCCAAAACGCCACAGGAATCAACATCATCACTGCCCTTCGCCTACTTGGTCAGCCAGCCGAGATAGTCAGCCACAATCAGTGTCACCATCCTGCGTCGTCAGAGTCAGTCAACATATCGCCACGCCGTCAGAAAGGACACTTACGCGTGAGGGGCGATCCGGACATAGTACGTGCTGAAGCCGCGATAGAATCTCAGGACCCCTTCCTGCTTGGCCACCTTGGCGAAGCAGTCGGCCATGCCCTTGTACGGCAGCTTTCCATCCGGACCCTTTTGTTGCTTCTGCAGTCGCGTCTTGACAAAGTCAAAGGGCAGGCTGAAGAAGCTCGCAAAGAAGCCGGCAATGGCGCTGGCGCTGAGCGTCTGCGTCCTCGATGACAAGTCGGTGTTCTTCTTGAGCTGCACCTTGGCCTCGCTGAAAAAGGCAAGCTGGCCAAAGTTCAGAGCCATGGCTCGGACCACCGTCGGGGCCGCACCAGCCCACAGCGCGCCTACTCCCTCGCTCTTGGCAATTGATGCAAGTGCATCGATGACCGACTTGTAGTTCTTGCGCTCAGCCAACGGTTTCAGGCCGTCACTTTGCATCCGGATCAGGGCCAGATCTGCAGGGTTTCCAATCATGGCAGCAACGCCTCCGGCCGTCAGACCCGCTGTCGCCCGCTCGCTGAAGCCGACATCTCGCCCTTGGGCCTTGGCCCGTGCCGCCATTCGGCCCATGATGGTGTCGAAGAAGCCCAAGCGGGCGGTGGTGTAGACGGCCTGCCGGAGGAGGCCGGCTGACAGGCCCGTGTACAGGTCAAGAACCTTGCCACTGGCAACAATCTGTCGAGTGACGGACAAGGGGGTGGGCTTGGGGCCGGTCGAGGTTCCTTCTCCCGCCAGCTGAATGCGGACCTTGACCATGTCGACGGGCTGGATGACGCTCGTGGCCACCATGCCGCTGATGCCGCCGTTGATGAAGGGTAACGCAGCCTTCATCAAGGGGGTGTGCAGGAACTCGTTGGCCTTGGCGGCTCCATTGCCTTTGGCGGCATTCATCACCTCGGAGACCTTGTTCCGAGCTGATTCAGCCGCCTGCTTCAAGCTGCCAGAGGTCATGACGACGGTGGGGATCCGGGGGTTTTCAATCCGCTTTGACTCGCACGGTTGCCTGGTCCTCGGGGAGACTCAGGGCGTATGGACGGCGAAGGCAGCGTTGAGCTGTTGGAGGTTGACGGGACTAGAGGCCTCACTCGTGTCAGTCACGGGCCAAAATATGAAGTATTTCTTCTGCCAGAGCACACTCGATGAGATCAAGCTTGGGGGTTGAGATGCGTCATTGATCTGGTCGAGGCGTAGCTGTCCAGGTGTTTGCCTTTGCTCCACGGGCGTAGCAAGACGTCCGAATTGATCCGCACTTTTCGCCTCGGACAAGAGCCGCTGGCGAATGCCGAGAGGACAACAACTGAGGGTGCTGTCCAGCCCCGTAGGCGGGGGACTCTCAGAGCGGCTCCGCTCGGCGTCGGATATTGATGGCGGTCGACAGACGACAAAACCGGGGCAAAGGGAGCAAAGGGGGCAAAGGTGTTGGCCGACTTACTCAGAACGGTTGAGAGGAGCGGGAAAGAGCATCAACTTGAGCCAGAAGATCACAGTACGGCGGGAGGGAGTGTTGGTTTGCCAGGCCAAGTGCGAGCAATGACGGGGGACCTTGACCTGGTTGAGCGGGCGGGGTTTGGAGACACACGGGGGGGGGGCTGTTGCTCTGCGGGGTCGCACCAGCCGTCGTTGTGCTGGGCACAGACCGGACCGGAAAAGGGCCAACGTTGACAAGGGCCAGTCGGAGTCAATATCTATCGCGTGGCAATCAAGACTGTCCAACAAGGGTTGGGGGTGGAAGAAGGAACAAGGCGAGAAGATGGGCCAAGAAAGACAAGGGGAGGCGCCAAACTCAAGACGGGGCGCAAGTGTGTTGGAGTTTGGGATCAGAAAGTCTAAATTGCAAAGCGGCTCGGCCCAGCGCGAATCGACGAGAAGCCACCAAGGACGAGGGAAGACGAGGTGCGTGTGGGTGGACGCCGAGGAAGCGGCGGCAGACTCGATACTTATCAGCTGTCAGTCCGGTGGTGACGAGCTGCCACCCAGTCACGACCCTCCACCACGGCAGCCCCCTTTTCCTTGTCGGCCGCTGTCGGTCTTGGGGGTCGAGTCTTGGGGACAAGTCGTCATCGGCTGCATCTGCGGGGGTTTCCCTCCCGTTGCGAGGCGCTTCGCGATGGGCCTCTCGAGCAGTGCAGAGGGAGGTGACTGCCATGTTCCTGTACCTCGAGTTTCTGCTTCCAACTACCAGGTACAGTAGCTAAGGTAGGCATTTACGTTGGGAGTCGTGCAATACCCGAGGCAAGGGAACATTGAAGCTTCGACGGGCGACGACCACCTGCGGCAGACTTGGTTCCTCGTCTAATTAGCGGTATGTCTAGCTTGGTGATCAAGGAATGCTGCTGCCATGCCATCATCACTTGCCGCAACTGCTACAGCCGGTACAGTAATTACACTGTACCTGGGCAGGTGGGCAAGGGATCGAGCCCTGGACTCTGGCTGAGGCCGATGGGTCAATCTGCAAATGCTCGAACCAAGGTCTTGGCCTACGGCGTCGACGCTGTTGTCGACGCCATCCCTTCCTCCAAAGGTACAGTACGGCATATGTTGTACTAAGATACTGTACGGAGGTATTGACGCGGCGGATGTATCGTGCCGTACAGCTACCCCGCCGGTACTGCGGGGTACTGTTTCGTGCATGGCGTCAGTGGAGACAGCACACCTGTGCGACGTTTCTCTGCCCTCCAACGTTTGGCCTCTTTCTCCTGAGCCCAACGCCGGGGGAAAGTCGCCAACGGTGGCCAGAGCACAAGGCACCTACCTACTTACTCTACCTAGTCGAACAGAAACACGGCGTGCAGAGCGAGAATCTGTGTTGACCGCCCAGGAGGCACAGGAATGGACCGGCAATGCTCGTCGTCAAGCCGATCTAACGATGCAAGTCTCCCCCGCCCCCCGCTTCGAGTCGCTTGGGCAGATGACGTTTTTGCCGAGCGTCAGCAGGGCGAGTCTCGATGCTTTGCTTCTTAACCGCAGTGGATCCCCCCACGAGCAAGGTCTGAGACAGTGTTTCTTCATACCCCCATAGATGCCTTCGTCTTTATCCTGGCCAAAATCACTGCAGCCGCTGCAGCCGTCGGCCAACTTATATCGCGCACCGGCATTACCCTGACAAGCCCACATCTATCGGCGTGGGTCGGCAGGCTGTCAAGCAGGCCCGGACGCCTTTCCGGTCGCTCGGAACGGGCTGGTGGAGACCGGAACTCTCCTGCGGCATCATGGACCGGAAACTCCCGATATCCTCCGGCTGCACAAGTACAATGCGCTCTAACCGCCGGCAGCATCGCAGTAGACATGTAGCAGTAGATATGTACTGCCCAATACTCTGCGACTACTCGCTCGTCCTTGTTCCCTTAAGCCTTGCTCTCCGTATCGTCGACGACCCATCCTTCGGCGACGGCCGGAACCTTGTCGAGATGTGTGGCTTCTCGACGGAACTCGGCAACACTACCTGTGAGGGAGCACGGAGGGACGGCTCAAGCCACCAATGAAGCCACCATGCGGTTGGCCGGCGGACATGCTCTCTTTCAAGCCTGTCGCACCCCGATGCAAATCTTGGCCGTATTATGTTCAGCAAGGGTAAGCTGTGCTTACAGTATTCGTGTTGTGGAGGGCATCGTGGCGGTGGCGGATACTCTTCGACGTCGAAGATTCTTTTCTCGAATTGGCCATGCCCACCATCATATTTTGCGTTGCTAGAACATGTGAGAAACTCCGTCTTCCGAAGCCACCACGATGTTTGTATTCGACAACACCCGAATGCTGCACGTGTGCGGGGGCAGAATTCGCACAGTACGCTGGCGGGGCATATGCGGTCAAAGCACCATGGCCTTTGAGCCCATCACGCAAGGCAAATACAGTGCTTTTCCTGTGCAACACTGTCCACCGATAAGTCGACTCCGCAAGTGACGATTTTTTTGACGTTACGCCGCTACCAGCCATCCATCGACAACCGACCGCCACGCGATGCCAAAACGAAAGCGTTCCGCCGAGACCGGCCTGCTGGCCGCTATTGAGAAGCACCAGGACGAAATTTTCCGAGCTCTCAAGTCTGCCAAGGGCTTCGAGCGGCAGCGCCAGAGCAAGCGATTGCGCCAAGATGGTGTGCAAGCCGACAAACGGCAGAGAATAGAGCGAGAGATTGCGGTGTTGAAGGTCAGCTACGAGGCAATGTGGACGTCTCATCCGAGAACTGCAATCTGACATGTTCTTAGTCTCTCGACCTTCATCAGACTGCTCGTGCGCATCTGGCGTCTTCGCTACTCAGGGTCGAATCCATCGCCACATCCCCCGACTTCCCCAAAGAGCTTCAAGGCGGCGTACCCAAGCCCGAACTCCCCGAACACGAGCGCAGTGCCCTACACAATGTCACGAGCGCACTCTACAACAAGGTGCCTGTCAGACAAGCCACGGACGGCGCCATTGCTGCGGTGTGCCACGCGCTGAACGTCTCCGTGCCCGACAAGACCAAGCGAGCTCGGAAGAACAAACGGACAGAAAAGGAGGAGCAACCCTCTGATAGGATGCCGCTCCAGCCAGCACCCATCAACTTGGCGACTGCGGGGGGGGAGATCGCGTCGGATCAAGAGTCCGTGTTCGAAGGCTTCGAGACCGACGTTGACGAGCCAGGCCCGGCCATTGGTGAACCCGATAGAGAGGCAGAAGTCACCGAGGAGACCGAGTTCTCAAAGCTCGACCACTTGCTTGGGAGTTCCTCCGACGAGGAGGATGACAAGTTGGACGAGGAGAGGCTTGAAAGATTCAAGAGTAGAGAGGTGGTCAATCTGGACGACATCTCGCTATCCGGATCTTCTTCGGAAGCTGACACCGGAGAAGACTCTGATTCCCAATCGGAATCAGCCTCGCCTCCCCCGGCGAAGCAGAGGAAAGGAGAGGTGAAGCAATCCGTCACGACCGCGGGAACCGGCGTCATCGGGGGCTCTACGTTCCTCCCATCTCTCATGGGCGGCTACATCTCCGGCTCAGAATCTGCATCCGACATCGAAGAGGCCAGGCCTCGAAAGCGCCGTGGACAGCGAGGCCGACAGGCCATTTGGGAAAAGAAATACGGCGCCAGTGCCAAACACCTCCAGAAGGAGAGCCAAACAGGCGGGCGAGACGCAGGCTGGGACATGAGGCGAGGCGCAGTGGATGGAGATGGCCGGGAACGGAAAACCCCATGGAAGAAGGGAGTCTCTGATCCGTTGGCGAGAAGTGCATGGAACGAAGCTTCCGGCAAACCAACGCCCAAGCCGACCAAGAGGGACGATCAAGGTCCGCTGCACCCCAGCTGGGCGGCAAAGAAGAAGGCCCAAGACGCGCAAAAGAACATGTCGTTCTCGGGGCAGAAGATTGTGTTTGAGTAAGCCATAGCTGCGCTCCTCCAACCAGTATCTTTCGACCTCTACAACACGACTCGCATCCCATGTGCACCTCTGGCCTGCAGGCCGACAGCGAGGTGATTGGAGAGCATGGGTCCTTCTCCAAAAGCGATGTCGGTAGGTGCATGTTGCTGAAGAGGACCGGCGCCCTTGCCTTGAATGAGCTCGAGCATCTCTCTATCCCAGGGGTCTTGGATTCCTCTCCCCCTGTCCTTCAACGTGCAGCCTCTCGAATTCGTAAACTGCATCTTTTTGTATCGCGTCCTTGCCCTGTTCTTCATCACTCCAGTACCCCTCCTCTCGGCTACGACCCAGCTCTACCACTCCTCCGTGATGTCCTAAGGTTTCCTCAGCTAGAATTCAAGACATATCGACCTCTTGCATATCGTCTACCGAAAGCGGATACAGGTCTTGCGGGACCTCGGCAGCCTGCGATGGAGCCTAGCTGTGATGACCGGCGACGCAGCTCGACTCGGTCTCCTGGCCTCGGCGATACGCGTCGCAAAGCCGATGACATCGCCATTCTCGACAGTCGCACGTCCTCGCCCAACGAAGTTGCCTCCTTGGCTTCAAATGCCAACGGCGTGTTGAAACCAAGGCGGACCCTGTCCACCACGACTCTGCACTGTCCGAGGCTACTCTGCTGCACTCCGGGGACCGGTGGCGGTAGGCCTCTTGAGTTTGTCCGGAAACTCTCCAAATCGCGCGGCTGTCTGAGCATCGGTCTCGACTCTGAAGCGCGTCACGGCCCAAGAGTCTTGGCTACGACCGCCAACGGCCGCATCAGCAGCGTTGCCACACAGGAGGCCGAATCCATCAAGTCGATCCTCAACTCCCATGCCGTTCGCCTCATGGAGGAACTTCTGAAGCCCCCAAGCTTGGACCGGGGACAGTCGCAGCAAACCCTGCCTGGAGCTGAAAGGTCAACTCCTGCGTCAGGGCGTGCGCCCAAGCCAAGTGCGGTGGGCGCCGAAGCGCTTTACATCTTCAGTCCCAGTCATCACCATACAGCCTGCTACATGTACAGGTCAGAGAATGGCGACTCTCAAGATTTGTACGGGTTTGAACACGTAGCAGTGAGAGCCATGCACGGGTGTGGTGGCCAGCCGGCGTACCGAATGGCCATGTCTGACAAGGATCCCACAGTCGACTCTCTCCGATACAAATGTACTTTTCCGGCTCCAGGAGTCGAAGCCTCTTCGGGGAGGGCAGGCTCGACAGTAGGAACGCCGCCTGACAGCCGTGGCGAGGCTGGTGATCCTGGTCTCGGCGAAAGGGAAGTGCCAGCCAGCCATGCCAACGGATGCGTGGCTCAGTTCATACACGCAGGCATGGTCCAGGCCGTCGTCGACAAGGTGCGAGACCAACTACAAAATTCGACTCGACGTTCGGTCCTCCTGGCCCATGGCGGGGCGGGACGCAATGAAACCGGGGACGAGACTCTTTACCTAGTCAAGGACAAGGATATCGTCGACTTCCTCAGTGTGGCTTTTGCGGAGCTAGAGCACGCAGAGGACGTTACACCGATGAAGAGAATCAGCGCACGAGGCTGCAAGGCCTTGTCAAGTTCGCCCTCTCTTCCAAAGCTCAACAGTCGGTGCAACATCATTACGCCCTGTCTGGCGGCAGCAGCAGACCCGGCGACCACGATCAGCGTGCCCAAAACCTCGTTCTCTGGCTCGGGCGGCGCGGATATTCCAGGCTGCGCTGGCACCAGGTGTCCCGATGCGTCTACGAGGGCCACTGTCGTATCGCGCCGGAGTGCAACGGAGATTGTGTGGAGGGAAAACGAAGCGGACAGCCGGCTGTTTGCGACGAAGCGAGCTTCAGGAACTGATCCCGGCATCGCTTGCAAGAACCACTCGTCTCCACTGGGAGAGCTCTCGCCAGTCAACAGCCTTGTACGCGACGGCTCGGCTGACCGGCGGGTCAACATGACGTCTTTTCCAGAACTGCAGCCTCGCCACTGTACCAACGAGTGGCTGAAGCCGCCGGTCGAGATGGACCAGCTCACCAAGGCGTGTCCCCCAGACTTTTACAGAATGGGAGTGGACGCCCACGGCGGCGGCGGCGCTCCCAACGAGTCACCCAACGGCCTCTCGCAGGAGCCAGTGGTCAACGCGCTGTATGGCGACCGCTCCTTGTTTAGCGAGAACCCCTTTAACGGGGACGGGGACGGCTGGCCCATGGAGCATCGGGAAACAAGGAGGCCGTCGTCCATGACGGCCGACAAGCGCCTCGGGACTTGGATCGGCTCGGCGTCGCACCGCCGACGCAGTACCCAGGCTGCCGACTCGAAGAGCTGGCAGGACGAGCCGGCCAACAACAACAACAGCCTACTGCCCAGCTTCCTAGACAGGCTGCGCTGGAACGGGCAGAGCATCTTCCACCGCCACGACGACTGCCCGGCGCCGCCGACGCCGCCGCCGACGACGCCCGGGTCTCCTTCTGCTATGGCTTACGAGGTGGGGACGGGGGGGGACGGAGGAGCGCCGAGACGCCCACGGTGCGACACTTGCTCCGAGGACAACCGGCCGCATGTCTGTAAGGATGACTTGGACTCGGAATCGGTGGGGGTTGCGTCGAGTGGTTGAGGCGTGGGCTGGGCTGCTTTGCCCTCGAGGTGCCACGTTGGACTTGGTGATGGCTGCCACCTTCTGCCTCTGCTTGTACAAAAGGACTTCCTAGAGCACCTAGAGTAACTCACAGCCTTCTGGGTCGATGCCTTGAGTACATGCACTTGGTGGAGTTTCATGGTGTGCGTGCGAAGTATTGGCATGTTCTGTCATACACCCAAGCATATCCGTCTCGAAAAGCAGGGCGACGCCACGGAGCCCGGATTATTGGCAGATGCACTTCGGAATTGCCGTGTGTCCTCACGGAGCGAGCCCGCCATCTCGGGACGCCTTCAGTAGCTGTCTCCCTGCTCTCATTTCACGCATCTGCACATGTCCCCTTGCTCATGGCAAACATAGGTAGTAGTGTCATACCAGAGGCGGACAGACAAAGAGCGAGCAATGCAAGGATTATCGGCCATTTATATTCTAGACCTTGGGCAGGCACACGTTCTCACCGTCGCCATGATCCATTCCTCTCATAAGGGGGCATGGTTCACACCGCCTTGGACGCCCTCGCTTTGTTCTCGCGGTGGCGCTTCTCCTTGGCCGCCGACTTTCTCCGCGTCATCCACGACCGGTTCAGCTCCCTGCGGTTTTGCCAGAACCATGCCTGAAAGTCGGTGCGGTCCTGCGCCTGCGCCTCGTCGGGCCCGCCGGCCTCGTCGTCATGGCCGTCGCCGTCGTCCATCTCCTCGTCGTCGTCGCCCTGCGCGGTGGCGGCCCAGAGGTTGTGCTTTCGTGACGGATGCGCTGTGTCGGGGGTCGGCGCTGCGCTGCGCATGCCGCGCCGCTCAAAGTCCTGCCGGGTAAAGGGCGTCATCGGCACCGGTCGCCCGGCCTGTTCCTTTTCCTTTTCCTCGTCTTCCTCGCCGCCGCCAAAGAAGCTAAAGGGCTCGGCTTGTGCTGGGGTTTCCACGGCGTCGGCGTCGGGCTTGGCTCGCTTGTAGAGCGCCTCCAGGGGGTGGATCTTGGTGGTCGTCGGCGTCGTCTGCGGCGGAATCTTGATGGTCAGGCTCTTGGAGGAGCTCGACGACAGCGGCCGCGAACTGCCCGTCTTGATGGCGGAAAGGGGCGTCGTGAAATCGGAAGCCTTCGTCACTCTGTCTCCGGTGGCCGGGCTCTCGTCCCCTTCTTCCGTTGCGGACTGTTTCTCTAGCTCCTCCTTGACAGGCTCTTCCTCCTCTTCCTCTTCCTCCTCCTCCTCTTCTTCGGACGACGTGCCGCTGCTGCTCGTACTGTCGTCGGACTCTTCCTCGGGGGCAACGTTTGATTTCTGGGCCTTCTTGGGCTTCGGTTGCACAGCCGGAGCCCTCGTCTTGACTGCCTCGACCACGTTGCCGTTCTCGTCTATCCAGCCTTTGCCATCGACAAAATCCACCGCTGACTTGCCGCTCGTCTCGGGCGCAGCATGCTTGAGGAAGCTTGGAAACTGCGTGGTCCTCTCGAATTCATGGACCGTCACCTCGCGCGACTTGCTCTTGTTGCTCTTCTTCTGCGTATCCTCGTGCGACAGGTTACCCGTGGCGTTTGGAGGAAGCTTGACCTTGAGCAGACACTCTTCCTTGTCTGTGTACTTGGACTTGGGCCGCTTGCGCTTTTCCTTTTCTCGGCCATCCTTGTCCTTGGTCTTCTTATGCTTCCGTTTTGCGTCGACCGACTCGGTCCAGCCTCGCTTCACCTTGCGGTCCTTGAGAGTGACGCCCTCCAAGACGTCGGGGTCCCATTTCTGCCTCTTGGCTCCCTCGGGCCAGTCCTTGGACTTCTTCCGCTTCTTGTCGGGTCTTACCGCGTCTGCAGTCGGCTCGATGCGCTCCTCAGGACGGGCGGTTTGGATACGAAGCTTGCTGCCTTTGAGGACGGTGCCGTTGAGCTTCTTCTTCAGCTTGTCAGCGTCCATCTGGGGCAGATCGACGAAGCCGAATCGCCTCTCGGGAAACGTCTCGACGGTGTGGAACGAGATGTTGCGAGCGTTGGGCCGCAAGGAGGCGGGGACGACAATGTTGAGGAGCTCTCGGTCCAGGGGAGTGATGTGCAGGCGCACGAAGTCGCCGGACGTGTTTGTAGACGTGGCAGCTGCAGCAGGCATATCCGAAAGGTCGTGAGCGGCGGCGTTGCGACGGATCTAAACTTGCCGCGCGGGCGGCTGAGGCGTCTTGTAGGCTGAAAATATTCTGGACCGAGTGGGGCATCGAACTAAAATTTAGCGCCGAGAGGACGGAGAATCGTTTGGTGTCAGATGGGGTTTGAGGCTTGGCCTACCTAGAGCCACGGCGGATCTTGCTTATATGAATCTAGGATGAGAGGAACATGTTCTTTCCTCCACCCCCTTCCGAAACCAGCACGCTTGAGGTTCTTTACAGCATTGTGTGTAGATGTAGTCTATCATTGATCGTTCTTGATCGTAAAATATATGCCAAACCAACCCAAAATGAAGCATAAATGACCATCAGCGATCCATGTTGGGGTATGACATCGTTTATACCAGCTCAGCCACGGCTCTCCATCTAAACCATCACGGCTATCCTCTCGCTCTGTCGACCACGAGATACGCCAGGGAAAAGGCTTCATTCCGTCAACAGCGACGCAGTCCTCGTCCAAAGCGTCGACGGGCCGGCAACCGCCCTTGCAAGAGCAAAATACCCGACGCTAGCGGAATCGAATACCATCAACGCCTGTTCCCGTACGTCGTTCAAGTCATGAGGGTTAAAGTACAGTTCATACAGAACACGCCAGAGAGGGGCGGGGGGGGGTGTTGGAGAAAAGCTAGACACTTGTTTTGTACAGGGTGACAGGCAACGCCCAAGCGCGCTCTCACCCCCATGGTTTCAAAGACCCGAGGTTGAACAACGGTTGCGGATTCTGCTCCCGCGCATCTCCACCTACTGCCTTCCACCACACGTCGCTCCCCCATCGGATAATTCTCTCGGCGGCGCCCAGAGGCGTGGCTGCTGGTCGGACATCCAGATAGAAGACGGGCTCGCCGGTGGGCTCGGGCTCTCCCGAGTAGTAGTCAATGACGTAGCGAATCTCCTTGCGCTCGCCGTTGACATCTCGAGAGACATACCAATCATGACGGTCAAAGGGGGGTTCAGTCCTGTCCCTGTTAGCCGGGGAAGTGCTCCGGTGGTAAATGCGAGGGGCGTACCCAAACTTTGACGGATAGATCCAGCCCAGCACCTGCAACATGGTGGCCTTGGGGGTCATATCCATTGGTCTCCCCTGAAACCGGATGAGCGTAGGCGGGCTTTCGTCCCGATCGAAGTGCCGCTCCAGCTCCTCGGCGCTGTGGGCATCGCCTCGCTTGCACACCTGCCACCCCTTGTAGAGGCCGCGCGAGAAGCGCTGCTCCCAGCCGACAATTTCTGCCCAGGCTCCCTCGTTGAGGAAGTTGTGCACCGAAACCATGGACTCGACCGCCGTCACATCTGTGTCTGTGTAGCCCTTGCGCAGCAGGGCGTTGTACATTTGCTGGGGTGACGGGTACTCCCAAGTCCCGTCGCCTGATCCTCTGGGTATCGTCGACTCCTCGCGCGAGGTGGGAAGTGCCAGCGTCTGATTCGGAGCGGGCCTCTGGGAAAGGTCGGGGAACATGTAGTTGAGGGGGTTCAGTTGCGACAGCACCGACTTGGGCTTCTCCTCGGTTCGGGTCGCATGCGGGACGGGGCAGCTCGAGGGTGACGGGCCTCGGGGCGTGTCATCGGGATTCAAGGCGTCGAGCGTCGTCTTGTTAACGAGGCATCCGCGCTGGGAAGGCATCAACAACGATATGCTCCTCGCGCCAGATCAGAGCTGCTCACAGGAGGCGCCCGATCCGCCGGCACAGCAGGATGGCCGCTGGGCGTACGCGCGGTCGTAGGGGTAACATCGGCCCAGAACCAACCCATGGCTAGTGGAAACAAAACACTGGCGAAACCAAGATTGTTGGAGATGGTCGAAAGGTGTCGCGATGTCGCCGACGTGGCCTGATGATGGGCGAGGAAACCTTTTCGAGGGTTTGGGCTGGAAGGTTGGCGCTTCTTGTCGCAATCGTCTTTTCCTTTTCTCAGTCGGCCGGGGGCAAAAACGTGCACATGTTTAGCCGAGCCTTTGCCGGGCGGCCGTCCCTACGTCACCGTTCGAGATTGATCCCCAGCCGGAGCTTGCCGAGCGGGTTGAACGTCGACACCACTGCTCCCACGCCGTTTCGAGAATGAGCGCAACGGCGCATGTCGGGGTTACGCTCGTCCTTGCGCAGAGATGAGGGCCGGCTTCAGCCTGGGTCGGTTTTGCATTCGCCCGGCGCTTCGACAATGTGCCGGTGGACCGCGTCTCCTCTCCAATTGCCGGCTACACCGCACCACGCGACAGATACCATGGCCGGCGAGGAGACTGGTGCTGCGGGCTTCGGCCGGTGTCGCCGCGCTGGGCACCGCCACCTTTGTTGAACTCGCGCGCCAAGACTACAGCGGCACAGACGAGACGGGTGAGCATCGAATGCTGGAGCTGTCGAGGGAGGAGATTCGCAAAAAAGTGCCCGAAGAGGACCGCGGTCTGACGCGCATCGCCCACGAGGTCATTCTGTTCCTCGACGTCTATGTCTGGGAGCCCATTTGCACCGGCATCCGCTTTCTGCAGCTTGTCGTCATCTTCGTGCCCGTCATAGCCACCGTCCCTGCCATCTGGCTAGGCAGAAGGCAGCCGGACCGCGACCATGAGAGGAGCGGCACGCTCTGGTGGTATGGCTTCCTGGTGAGGGCCATGGAACTGGCCGGCCCGGCCTTCATCAAGCTGGGCCAGTGGGCGGCGTCACGCACCGACATCTTCCCCAACGAAATGTGCGACACCATGTCCAAGCTGCACTCTAACGCCCCCGCGCACTCGATGCGCAAGACGCGCGAGACGGTGCGGGCCGCTTTTGACGGGCGCGACTTTGGCGACATCTTTGACGAGTTCAACGAGAAGCCTCTCGGCGTCGGCGCCATTGCGCAGGTCTACAGAGCCAAGCTCAAGCCCGACCTCGCGGCGCCCAGGGACGGCGACATCTCGGCGCGGCCCAGTGACCTGGCGCAAAACGTCCGGCGCAACGTCGAGACGGTACTCAAGAGCTCGCCAAAGCGCGTGCCCTCGAGCTACGTCGCCGTCAAGGTGCTGCACCCAAACGTCGAGCGGACGGTGCGGAGGGACCTGAAGATTATGGGCTTCTTCGCGGCTGCGCTCAACGCCATTCCAACCATTGAGTGGCTTTCTCTGCCCGACGAGGTTGCGCAGTTTGGCGAGATGATGAAGCTTCAGCTAGACCTGCGCATTGAGGCGGCCAACTTGGAAACGTTTCGGCAAAACTTCAAGGACCGCTCCACCGCCTGGTTTCCGTACCCCTACGCACAATTTACCACGCGCAACGTGCTGGTCGAAGAGTACGCCCAGGGGATCCCCATGGCCGACTTCATGGAGAACGGAGGGGGCGTGTTCCAGCACGACATTGCTGACGAGGGACTGGACGCGTTCCTGCGCATGCTGCTCATCGACAACTTTGTTCATGCCGACCTGCACCCGGGCAACATCATGGTGCGCTTCTACCAGGCCGCCCAGCCCGAGCTGCGTCTCCGCAGGCCCCGCGACAAGAGCGCCCACGACGACCAGCCCGACGTGACGGAGCAAGTCCTCGAGCGCCTTCGCCCCTTCCGGCACCGCAAGAACCGGGCAGCCTGGGAGGCCGAGCTCGCCAAGATCGACGCCGAGGGCTATCGCCCGCAGCTCGTCTTCATCGACACGGGCCTCGTCACGGAGCTGAGCGCCTCCAACCGCGAAAACTTCCTCGCCCTGTTCCGCGCCGTCGCCGAGTTTGACGGCTACAAGGCCGGCCACCTCATGTGCGAGCGCTGCCGGCAGCCCGACGCGGTGCTGGACAAGGAGGTCTTTGCGCTCAAGATGCAGCACCTCGTCCTGAGCGTCAAGAGCCGCACTCTCGCCCTGGGCAGCGTCAAGATCGGCGACGTCCTGCAGCAGGTGCTGAGCATGGTGCGCAACCATCACGTCCGCCTCGAGGGCGACTTTGTCAACGTCGTCATCAGCATCCTGCTGCTTGAGGGCATCGGCCGCAGCCTCAACCCGGACCTGGACCTGCTGAGCAGCGCCCTGCCCATCCTGCGGCAGCTGAGTGCCCAGAGCGGTGCCGAGATGGCCAAGAAGGGGGACTTTTCCATGCTCATGGTCTGGATGGGCCTGGAGACGAGGAGGTTCCTTCAAGCCAGCGTTGAAGATGTGAGTCCACTCCCCCTCCGCCCTCTCTCCGTGTCCAGATTTTCCGCCTCGCAGTGATTGACTCGTGTGCACCCCAGGTTGAACGGTGTGTCAAATATGACCTTTTATCGCCCAATGTGTAAAACGTAGAGGACGGGTCTGGAAAGATCTCGGACATATAGCGGTGCCTGGGCACTTTGCTGTCTGCGATACTTGCGTAGAATAGACGTGCTGGACTGCGATGATATCAACAGCCAAGAGGAGGGTTATAGCGAGACAAATGGTCCTGAGCTCACCTCTTCTCTTTTGTGGGCCCTTTCTCTTCTCTTGTCAATAGATTAAGGCTTGCTGAAGCGCCCAATGGCCTCGACGACCCTCTTTCTCTGCCATTACGGATCACTGAGCACATGAGTATCAAACCAGAGGAGAAAAATCCTCCTCCAGCTCATTCGACCATCGTTGTGGTTGTCACCATGAGACGCTGATGCCTTATCAAAGTGAATTTTTATTTTTGTATCCAGGATTTTCATCAAAAAAAGCCACTTCCGTTCCCGTAGACGCCCTCGATCAGGCCTGGACGGATAACTCGTCGAGCGTGAACACGAAACTCAGAGAGCCACCTGTCGAGAACAATGCCATGCTCGTACTTCATGTGATCCATCACATAAAAACGTATAACTGCTGCTGTGATGCCGAGATAGGCAGCTGTGTAGAGACTCGTCGTGTCGTAACACTACCGCCAGGCCATCATTGCCTAGGGAGCTCTTGGGAAGTTGTACAGACTAACGCGGGCTCGAGCTTGAAAGACGACGTTAGGTGACCGGGTCGTCCTCGCTCCTCGACATCTTGCATGCATCCTTGCTTCGGCCCAGGACACCTTTGAACAAGGCATGCCCGAAGGTGAAAAACCGCTAGGCATGCTGGCGATACACGCGAGCTCGTTACAGCCTGGTATCATCGCCTCTAACAGGCATATCGGGACCTTTAATGTGTCGCCGATACACTGCTCAGTCTGTGCTTGCACTTAGATCCATCGACTTTTCCCACAGGTTTCTGAGGAGTGCCGTCGTGCCATCTTCTTCTTCGGCGCCGACAAGGCTCGCTCCGCTCAGCCGTTCATTAAGACGGCTGACATCGTCGCCTTCAAAACTAGAGCCGGTTCCCATGGTCCTGATGGAAGCCGAACGTCTCGCCGTGGCTGCAGCTCGAGTGTCGGGCATGCTGACGTTGCGCATATGACGTGGCGTGACGTCTGAGGATTTCTTGCCATTCATCGAGGGGGTGCCGCTGCGCGGAATCCGTCGATTCTTGTCCATGCCCTGGGAGCGGCTGAGCCGACTCAACGACCGGGCCACAGGGGTTTGGTACCTGC
Source organism: Hirsutella rhossiliensis (assembly GCF_020360975.1). Lineage (NCBI taxonomy): Eukaryota > Fungi > Ascomycota > Sordariomycetes > Hypocreales > Ophiocordycipitaceae > Hirsutella > Hirsutella rhossiliensis. Next base: position 2,503,690 of record NW_025408674.1, on the reverse strand, counting down.
GGACCACCAAGTACTCCATGCCGGTGCGTTCAAGAAGTTTGCCGACGCGGGGATCGCGGCTGTTCCCGCCATCGAAGCCAGGGCCTCCGACGCCAATCAACGGGGTCAAGCCGACAACGCCCCCGACGCCCGTCACGGCCTGGCCCGGCTCAAGAACCGAGCTGGCGCGTTGCAGGTTGAGCTTCTGCTGTATGCGCGAGGTCTCTGCCGGCAGAGCCGTCGTTCGTCTGGCTGGCCTGGGCACTAAGACGCTGTCATCATTGTCGGTCAACGGAGCAACATCTGCAGCATCGCGTGATGGAGTAAGAGCCGCTATCGACTTTGGACGCCTGGGAATCTCCTGGGATCGACGAGAACTACCCGGGGGGCAGTAGAAAGAGCCTTGACTGGCCAGTGCAGAGCCCGGGACATCGACGAATCGTGATGTGAGTTCGTCTTGGGCGGTGCTCAGGGGCGGCGAAACGTCGTGGTCCGTCGAGTTGAGAGAGGGAGACAGCCGCGGACGGGCAGCTCGCGCAATGTCGGCCGTCATTTTTGGGGGAGCGCCGTGGGATGGAGTTCGTTGGAGAAGCCGAGAGGTGAGGTATTCTTTGTGGTGAGATGTCTCGCGATCAGGCGATGAAGGTACCGGAACTTGAGAAGGCTCTTTGGCGGTGTCGGGCCTGGAGGTGGGGGCAATTGCGCCGGGTCGCAGTGAGGATTGAGCGCTGCTGTTCAGCGAACCCTTGCGCGACAAGTAGGGAGAGTTTGAGCCGCTGGCATCGACCCATTCGTCTTCGGGGTCGTCGCTTCCGAGGTCGAAGTGAACCTGAGACTTGCTGGGCTTGGAGGCGTGAATGCCCGTGCCGCTCAAGGACCGCTTCAACTTGTCCGATGAACGATTTCGCTTGCTGACATCGACATTCGAGCGGTTGCGCTTCAGGCTTGCGTGGGATGCGCTCTTGAAGAGGGGGGCAGATGACCGGCTGGGAAGCTTGACCTCGCTGGTGACACGGCGATGAGGCGGGCGCTGAGGAATGTCTGGATCCGAGGGTGAGGGAGGTCGACGGTTCAGCTTGGCGGCGGCAGGGCCATTGCCATGGGCAAGCTGCTGCTGCTTGTGGACAGCCTTGGATGAGGGCACACGGGCGTGCAGGCGACCGACGTGATGGTGCTTCTGAAGGAGAGGCTTTGTGCGATGGGGATGCGCTGGCGGGCCCGGGGTATTTGTGGTGTCACTGTGTGAATCGCTGTCGCCATGGCTGAGGGGAGGTCGCTTTGATTGGGTGCCAGGCGGTGCGTTGTCAATGTCCGTGTCTCGAGCCATGGCAATGCCGGTTTGGGGGTGCGGGCGCGCGCGTGTGCGCACCTGTGAGCGGGCGTCGAATTTTGTATGATGAATAGCTATTGCCCGGCGTGGCCGACAAGGCGGATGGGACTTGCAGACCGCTTAATTATGCTGCAGCATCCATGGGCCAGCCAGCTGGTGGTTGGTCGCCGAGGGCCGACGGGGGAGTGGCGCGAGCGGGACACGTGTGTGTGTGTGGTGAGCGCCGCAGTCGGCGAGGGCAGCTTGAGAAGAGCTTGTCGCGATGTGGAGTGCCAATTGGCTTGCCGGGATGATGACGTGGCCGCTGCGATGAGCCAGGATGCTGCCAGTCGGCGAGGAAGCGGATATCTGGGTTCGAAGTGTCGAGGACCGGCGACGCTAGCTTGCGTTTTCTCGCTCTCTCTCTCTCTTTCTCTCTCTCTCCCCCTTGTCCGAGACGGGCACTTGAACCAGCCGACAGTTGCAAGATGGAGGGGGGGTTTGGTGGGTGATGGAAGAATGAGATGGAGGGTCGATAGAGGCGGCGAGTGGAAAGGGAGGAAAGCGGAGTCGGATGTGGCCAGAGAGATAAGCCCGCCCAAGTACCCGCACGCAGAGACCAATTAGCGCCTGTGCTTGTCCAGCACAGTTCCCGGCGGCCCGTCACTTGTCTTATCCCCCACCATCCACTGTACGGTTGGTATCCGTGCCTGGTGGCAGCACCCCACTAATTATCCCCCCCTCCCAGGGGCCCCCCCGCCGGTAGCGCTGGCACTTGGCTTGGCTACTACTAGTAATTAGAGGACGTCTTGCTTGGGAGGCGTCCAGGTTCAATGTCTCATCGACCACAAACCTCATGGATTAGGTAGGCAGATTCGACGCCTCTCTTCGGCGCCGGCATGAACTCTAGGCTTAGCAGTCCAAGGCTTGGGGACCAACCGCAGATGCCTCGCTCCCAGGAAGAGCCGTGGGTGGCCTGTGTTGCAACAGCTCGCGCAGCCAACTGCTCTACTGCCAGATGGCTGCATTAGGCCTTGATGTTATGCAGACCGAGGTACCTAGCTCGTTCATCAGGTGCCCGGCCCCCTTGAGCACTCAAGCACGTCTCCGAGAATGCTCTTGCCATCTGGCGGCATGGAGGAACATACTGTAGATCTCCTGATACGACGAAACTACGGCGGAGAGCAATTCGGATGGCAGCTGACAGACATATGGGTCACTTTCTGGCACTGCATCCATCATTCGTGTGCCTGATCGAGTCGTCATTGCAACGTGCATGCATAAAAGGCAAACGGCCATTGTTCTTCAGCTACCGGGACCAAGGAGAATGCACTCATGATCAGACATGCCAGTATTGCAGGCTTTGCGCAAAACCGCTTTCAAAACAGCGCAAAGCCTGAACGAACGCGTTGCCGTGACAGCACAGTTATTGACGGCTTAAATAGCACTGTACCCAAAGCAGTAGAGGTCTGGTAGATCACGTGCTAAAGACCCCACAGCTGCCGGGCTGATCGCGTCACGTATCAACGGGCGACGGCTGCTGGTCACTAGCTGGCTTATCTCCTTCAACCGCCAGCTCGTCCTTGTAGAAACAACAGCCGAACCCACAACTCGGCGGTTTCAACCCAGTTCGTAAGTATCACCTGCTCCTGTCTGCTGCACGAGCCCGAGCTCTCGGTAACCGCAGGCTGCTCTCAGCTGCGCACCATGGAGACCATCGCTGGTATCGAGGAGGAGAAGAAGCAGTATCAGGACCAGGTAGGACAATCCCTCAAAGCCGTCGCCGTGGGTGCCGTCGCAACTTACTCGAGCACCACAAAAACAGCGAGACATCGTCCTCGTCCAGATACGCGACGATCCCGAAAACGCCGAACTCAAAGCCCTTGCCGGAGAGTTGAACGACCTCATCGCTCTTCTCGACGAAAACATCGCCGAACTTCAACCTCAACAGCCAAAGCAACCCGAGAGCCCTGCTGTTGCCGAGCCTTCGCAGCCCGAAAAATGGTCTCGAGACAATCACCCCGCCTTCAAAAAGGCGGCCGCTCCGGAGGAAAAGGAAGAGGCCCCTGTCAACTACCAAGTCAATGACACTGTCCTGGCGAAATGGGTTTCCGGCGACCGTGCCTTTTACCCCGCTCGTATCACCTCCATCACTGGATCGTCGACAGCGCCGATTTACAACGTCAAATTCAAGAGCTACGACTCCACCGAGACTCTGAGATCCAAGGACATCCGCCCCGTGTCAAACAAGAGAAAGGCAGACGGCACCTCGGCCGCAACGGCCCCGGCCACTGCTGCGTCTGCGGCATCTGCTCCGGGCCTGGTGTCATCGGCCGGTGCAACCATGTACCCCGAGGCTAGGAACGAGAGCCAAAAGGGCGAGGATGCCCCAAAGCCCAAGCCCAAGAAAATAAAGGCTAAGAAGGAGCTCGAGGCTAGCAAGTCCAAGTGGCAAGAGTTCAACTCCAAGTCCAAGATTGCCAAGACAAAAAAGAAGGAGAGCATGTTTCGCACTCCTGAGGGCATCAACGGCAGAGGTAAGCGATGATGGACCAACTTGTGTTGCCGGATACTCACACATTTTCCAGTTGGCTTCACAGGCTCCGGACAAGCCATGCGCAAAGATCCTGCTCGAGTCCGCCCTGTCTACACGCAGGAAAAGGATGAATAAATGTTTCCCTCATGCGACGTACAGGCCATGTGTGAAATGATACCAAAGGCGTTGGGGAGGGGACCAAAAGGATTTTCTGTTTTGTTCTGGCACCGCGACACCTTGACTGAAACTCAGAGGAGAATTGGAGGAGGACTAGGCTGTCTGCGCCCGGCGTTCAGGGCATCCCTGCTAAAGTTGAGGACGTTCGCATTGGGAATCCATGACTCCGCGGCATCGGAGAGGTAACGCGGGGAGACGCGAGGCGAGGGGACTTTGCTCTTACGATACCACTTTGTTGCGTCTCTGAATGAAGTCAAGCTGACGAATGGCCGTACTGCCATGGCCCCTTGTACCCACCACTCATTTCACGCCGTTGCCAGCTACGTGGGTGAGGTCGTGACGCAACTTTATTCCATGCTTATTTTCCCAGAGATGGCGCGAGCGATATCTAAAAAACAAGAGGCCCTATCGCTTGTGGGCTCCGAAACGACAGTAGGCTTCCCCTTGTCACCGTCGTCCCCTATATTGCGGCTCAAGGGGATGTCGCCCAAGAATTCAATCTTGTGCTCATCGCACATGCGTTCTACCCGTTGATTGGAGCCAAACACGTTTGTCTCGCCGTGGCAGTGGGGGCACTTGAAGATGGACATGTTTTGTACGAGGCCTAAAATGTCGACGCCGACCGTCTTGAACATGTTGATGCCCTTGACAGCGTCTTTGGTAGCGAGGATGTGAGGAGTCGTCACAATGACAGATCCTGGGCAGCGTCAGTAACTGTCTTAATTTCCTCGTAGGTGGCTGGACGCTTACCGTCTAGCATGATCTGCTGGGTTATGGTCAATTGTGTGTCGCCAGTACCAGGAGGTAGGTCAAGGACGAGAATATCTAGCCCGCCCCATTCTACTTCGTGGAGGAGCTGTTGAATCGCCTTCATGACCATTGGGCCTCTCCAGACCACAGGCGCACTTTCCCCGACGAGATAGCCCATGGACATGGTTTTGACTCCATAATTTGTCAGAGGGACGAGCTGATTATCTGCGAGAAAGTTAGACACACTCGTTAGCGCCTGCAGAGCAGTTTACTCACTGGCTGATAGTCTGGGTTCGCCAGACAAATCGAAGAGCGTGGGGATGGATGGACCGAAGATGTCGGTGTCCAGAATGCCCGAACGAAAGCCCAGCCTGGCAAAAGCCAGCGATAAGTTTGCTGATGCGCATCATTTAGAAAGAAGGCGGAGAACCGGTAACCGCAGAGTCGAACCTGCTATTGTGCTTTTACCAACACCGCCCTTGGCTGACGAGACGGCTATGACCTTTTCGACACCATGGATTTTTCTCCTCTGGGGCCGCTTTGGCCAGCTTGGAGGAGTGCCTGATCGGGGTAGACCCTGTACGGTGTCATTCAAAGCTCCCGCGAGTGTATGTGGGAAAGAGTGGAAACTCACCAGAGGATTCTCATGATAGAAGGCCCTTGAGAACTGGACAAGCCGCGCTCGCGTGGTGCGCATGGTGCTGAGGGCTGTGCCAATTGAGCGTCGTTGGATAGCGAAGTGGAAGACGGGGAAGGCTAAAAGCGGCGAGACTGGAACCTCTTACTCTGATTAAACTAAATGACGGTTATCACAGAAGATGAATGAACTGATGGGTGTGGATTGTCGACATTATGCGTGCATGTTTAAGAGAGGCTCAGCTAACAGAGCTTCTCAGAGGCCGAGACCGTTGGTGGATCCTCGCCGGGGACCTACTCTGGCGGGGACTTGATTACTGCCGCAGCCCACCGCCTAAAAGTTCCAGCGCTCACCCCACTGGCAGCCGGTGAAAAACTTCCCCGTCGAGGAGCCTCAAGCTTCTATCAGTCACTACATCGCCAACGCTCACAAGAAGCAATGGCGGTCTCAAAAGGTCGCGCAAAGGACTTCAAGGATCCCGATGAAAAGGTTGCCAAAGGTATGCGCTTATTTCGAGATGCATCGTCGTGGCGTGTAGTTAAACCTGGGCTAATTATTTCGCAGACTACGACCCGGAAAGCAATGCGCCTGCTAGCGACCCGGGAAGCGACAGCGATTTCAGCGAGGATGAAAACGCAGGAACCGAGCACTACGTCTCTGTTGGGAAGAGTCGCTTGAGACAAAAGGAGGGCGTGTCGCTCGGCCGGGATTACAGGGGCTCTCGCGTCAGCCGATCCGCCCTGGAAGAGGACAGCGAAGAAGAGGAAGGCGAGAGCGACGACGACGCCGAGTATGATGACCCGGAGACGGTTGATCTTGCAGCCGATGAAGCGCAAGCCGGCGATTCGGAAATTGAGAGCGACAACGCACTCGCCGAGTCTGATGCGGAGCAATTTAGCGGTTTTACCTTTCGAGGCAGCTCTACGCCGGGAAACCCAACCCACAAGTCCAGAAAAAGAGACAACGTAGCGGACCTTTTGTCTTCATACGACGCAGAGGGGGGTCATGGCGGTGCGGATTCGGACCAAGATGACGAGAGCAGTGTCGAGCTCGACGAATCAGACGAAGAGGACTCCAGCGAGGGGGCCCGCAGCGACTCGGAAGACGCTGGGGACTCGGAAGATGAAGATTCGGAAGGGGGAAGCGATGCCGAGGACGATGCCGCGGAAGAAAGATCCGATGATGGAAAAGGTGGCAATTCCACTCGAACCAGAGCTGAAGACGCCCGGCCCCATGCCACTGCTCTCTCGAACCGAGCAGACGTGGAAAAAGGCATGGCGATCCAGAAGCAGCGCAACATCTACGACGGCCTCCTGAATCTTCGCATCCGACTACAGAAAGCACTCGTGGCCGCCAACACATTCCCCATAGTGGAGGATGAGGCCGAGTCAGACTCGGAACCTTACGAGGCTGCCGAGGAGGCGGCCATCAAGCTCCTCAACACAATCAGCAGTCTCAGGTCAAATCTCGCTGGCCCTCACAGAGCGGGCGACAAGCGAAAACGGCAACTAGCTGTCTCCATGCCTAGTGAGGCCATATGGGCGCGTCTCCAGGAAGAGGATCTATCCTCTATCGAATTTCGGAAAAGTCGACTGGAGAAGTGGTCGCGAAAGGTGCAGAGCGTCAATGTAACAGCACAAAGGGGCCTAGGCCAAAGGAGTAAGACAGTTGTAGATGCCCTCGAGGAGCAGCTTGCCAACCCCGAAAGCCGCCTGGTCAAGCGCACCCGAGTGCCCCGTTCGTGTGCGCCCGCGCAGGCGTCGAGGAAAATCAGCGAAGACGGCCAAGTCTACGACGATGCCGACTTTTACCAGCTGCTGCTGAAGGAGCTTGTCGACCAGCGAACCGTGGAGACGGCTGCAGCGCAGGTTGGCGGAGTGCCGACGGTGATGCTGACGGCGGCAAAGGAGGCCAAGACGCGCAAGCAGGTGGACCGCAAGGCCAGCAAAGGCCGGAAGATGCGCTTCACGGTGCATGAAAAGCTGCAGAACTTTATGGCGCCCGAGGACAGGCGGTCGTGGGAGCAAGATGCCGTTGACCGGTTCTTCGCAACGCTGTTTGGCCGCAAGATGGAGCTCAACGAAGACGACAGTGCGGATGACGGGATGGAAGATGTGGATGCCGAGGAAGAGGGACTTCGCCTGTTTCGAAATTGAGCATAAGCAGCGAGGGGAGACGGCCCTGTCTGGATTTAGATGGATAGAATGTCGCTGCAACACTGACCAGGAGGTGCATGAGCACTTGTCGGCTGGGCCCCACGGGCGCTGAAGATTCGAGAGCCAATCATGAGCCGTGTGACTAATTTGCATTGCCGGGGAGCCCACATGGGCCAAGCTTTTTTTGCTTTGACACAGACGTCGCCGAGATGAGACGCGGACAACTGTTTGCTCGCCGGCTCGAGGCGGCGAGACGTTGATATTGGCTTCGGAGCGGCGCTACTGTCACGTGGGTCGACGGTGGGCGTGCACACGGCGGCCGCTTGGATTCGTACGGGCTCTAGAATCATTTTCCGCCCCCCTTTCTTCCGCCGCCTCGATCACGCGCCCGTCTCCTCCGCCTGGTACCATAGAAGAAGCCGTCCATGGGCGCCGCGCCATGGAGCTGATCGAGACGCAGGCCTCGGACCTGCGCTACCTCGCGCAGGCGCCCGTTGCGCTGAGCGACACCGCCAGTGTCTCGTACGATACGCCGCAGCCTCTGCCGCAGGCCAGCCCACCAGGCTCGGGTTCCGCGTCCTTCGGAGAAAATTCCGCCGCCAATGCCAACAAGCGGAAGCCGCCCGTCGACGACGGCGACGGCCAGAAGCAGACGAGGAGCAAGAGGAACCGGGTGAGTCTCTGCTGCAGCGGTTGGCTGCGTCGACGGCTGCCTGCATCCCATGTCTGCGCCGCCTGCGCAGACAATGCGTGACACCTTGCTGACCTCGCGTGCAGTATATATCAATTGCCTGGCAAGTATCCATCTCCCCTGACGCCGACGATTTGCCTGCAGCCGCAATCAGCGCTGACCTGCGCTGCCCGCCCCAGCAACGAGTGCAAGCGACGCAAAATCAAGTGCAATGGCGAGACGCCCTGCCAGCGCTGCGGAAACCTCAACCTGACGTGCCTCTACGCCCCCAACTGCTGCCCCAACAACTTCAAGGATACGGACGACTTCAAAAATGTCCTGTCGCAGGTGGCGCGCCTCCAGGATGAAGTCAGCTGGCTCGGCCAAACCGTCAGGACGCTGGCTCCGCCCAACGACCGCGCCACAGGGTGCTCCAGCTCGGCCGTCGCGTCGTCTCCGTCGCAGAGCTCGGCCTCAGCCCAGCGCCCCAACCAACCTTCCCAAGCATCTTCCGGCCCCTTCCGGGGGCCCACGAGCATAGCATACGGCCTCGACGTCGCTAACTCGACAATAGCCAACATGGGATGGCGCGGCATCTCCGAGACGGACAACCACGACCAGCAACCCGCCCGAGTGCCCATGCCGACGGGCAACGCACCCCGCGACCCCCTCTTCGAGTTTGACAAGGACGAGATGGTCAGGCTGTGTCAGTTCCACGAAGACGAGACTGGCATCATGTACCCCGTGCTCAACATCCATACCGTCAGTGCTCATGCCAAGAATATCGCGCCCTTCCTAGAATCCGCCAGAAACCAACAGCGGCCCTTGGAGCTTCTCAATGACGAGAAGACGCTGCAACTCAAGATGATCCTTTGCTGCGCGCTGGCCGTTGAGGAACACGGTCACAGTGACAAGGCAGCCCAATTATACGAGAGCATGGAGGTCGTTGTCAACCGGAAGCTCATGGCCGACGTCAGCGACGTGGCCAACCTACCGCTTCTGTGCCTTCTCGCCGGCTACCGATTCCTCTCCAACGACGAGGTCCTCGCCTGGCGCGTCATGGGGCAAGTGGTCAGGCTCTGCGTGGAACTAGGCATCCATCAAAAGAGGGGCTTGATGAGGATACAGGATGAGTCGGAGAGGAAGAACGCGCTCAACAGCTTCTGGTCGGCGTATGTGCTGGACCGCCGATGGGGGTTTGCGACCGGCCTGCCCTTTGCCGTGCAGGACGACGAGATTGACCCGCAGCTGCCTTTTCCGGTGAGTGAGCGACATGGCCCAGACGTGTTTCCTATGTACGCCGGATCTGACTTTCAAACACCCTTACTCAAAGGACGAGTATCCCTTCCTCGTTGCCATGATAACGTATTCTCGCCTAGGAGCAAAAGTTTGGCGCCAAGTGTCGCACTTTGGGCCCGTGTTGGCGCGCGAGCTACGGCAAGAGGAGATTGACAACCTCGATGGCGAGATCCTCCAGTGGTACGAGACGATACCCGAGGAGGTCAAGGTGCGCAACTGGGACAAGGAGAAGCAGATAACCTCGACTCCGTCGTACAATCTCCAGCGGTTGAGGATATGGACATATCTGAGGCTGAATCAGGTAAGCCAAGACGGCAGGATCCGTCGCATCTCCGGCGGGCGATGGGCTGACCGCCAAAGATTCGCATATGGCTGTACACGCCCATCCTCTACAGCGCGACGAGCATCATGTCGAACCTGCAGCAGGCGCGGCGCGTCGTCGACCTCGCCAAGGACACGATACAGTATCTGAACCACCTCAACAGCACCACCAACCTGTACCGCAGGATGCAGGTGTTCTACCATCAGTTCCTGACCTCTGCCATAGCCGTCGTCTTCCTGGCCTCGGTTCACGCGCCCTTGCATTTCAGCGCCGTCTGCCGGGAGGAGTTTTATATGGCCCTCGACCTGGTCAAGGACCTGTCGGCCAAGAGCTGGATCTCCAAGCGTCTCTGGCGCACCATCAAGTCGCTCAAGGACGTGGCACCCCGCTTCGGGCTGAACCCGGACGATGACGCCCATTCCTCGGCGGCGCTGGGCATGATTGGCCTGGCCCGGGGTCACCTGGATCCGCCCCCGGCGGCGGAGGCTCCATTCCCCAGCCTGTCGATACCGACGCATCAGCAGCAGGTGCAGGGGCCACAGCTGCGGCAGAATGGTAAACAGCTCCAGAATGAGCTGTCGAGGATATTTGAAGGATACGTGGGCCTCAATGCGTTCCAGCTCGAGCCAGGCGAGGAACAACTTCCAGCGCACTCCGAGTTGACGTCCCCGGAGTCTGGTGAAAGTATGTTTGCCGCGGACGGAACTGTGTTTTCTCAGCTCCGGGATATGTTTTGAGAAAGGACCACGGAGGTTTGGCGATGTGACTTGCATCGGGCGCTGGGCGCATTTGTTGACTTTTAGATGTCGCAAGACGGAGGTGCATCGAATGCCCGGATCTGTGGCTCGGATATAATGATCATTCTATCTATCACGAAAGGCTCAAGCAAAATTGACTGCTTTTGAGCCAGTTCACCAATTTACCCTCTTTCTTCCGACCTCGGGGCCGTCGATTACACCATACTGTTTTCCTGCCCGTGATGGTAAACGGACACGGTCATGCTCAGCAGCATCGCCTCGTCACACGTCGACCCAGGCCGTACTCTCCTTGGGGCTCTTGACGAGTGTATCGAAAGCGCATATAATCAGTCTCGCTGAGACGCAGTGAGGGTAGGCGGGCAATACGTCTGCTGACTTGGAGGCAGCTCCCACTCCTCCCCAAGCGCCCTCGCTCGACTCTTGAGTATCAGAAGGTGTCGAGGCCATATATATGTCTCTTTCTCGGCATTACGTATCTATGCCGGCGTCCCAACAGTGCCATTCGCCCTTTTCCAACCCGCATCGAACCTCATCTTTCCCCCTACGGTGTGGACAAGGCGAGACAGCAGATGTGCTACGCGCCGTCTCCCACATGATGCGCTGCGATGCGCGGCCGCTCCTATCGGACGGGCAGGCCAAGACTGTCGACAGCTATGGGCAGCCGAGGGCGTGCGGGAGCCGGCGCGATGCCCACATCAAGCGCTGGCTGCGCTGCGAGCACCACGGGTGCTGCCGGGCGGCGGCCAGGACGTACCTGTGAGTGGACCCGGGCTCGTGCTGGGGCTTGGTGCTGTTTCACAGCTACGAGCAAATCATGATTCCGAGAGCGATGCAAGCTACGGGGGACGGCAACGGCGAGAAGGGGGGGGACGGCGGCGGAAAGGAGAACCAATGGCCGGCGCGGCTGGTTCTCGATTAAGGGCGGTTCCCGCGGGGCGGCCAGGTCCCGGGCACGCGGCTGCGCTTCGAGGCACCGGTCCTGCGGCGCGCGCTCGAGGCTCTGCGGCGCACAGGGCGGCGCATCGACGAGATGGAAAGCATGGCTGCCAGATGGAGGGAGGACATCTGTCGGCCGCAGGCCGAGCACTACGACGACGGCGGCGACGGCGACAACAGGGACCACGTGCGGAGCGTGATGAAGCTCCTGCGGACCGCCATGCGGCGCAGCGCGGCACAGAAGCGCGTACTGGTCGACGAGTTTGCACGGGCCCGGGGGAAGCTGCGGATGCTGGAGAGCTGGGGGGAGAGGGCTGTGATGGGATTGGGTGGGCGTGATGGCAATGACGACGACGATGACGCGACTCTTGTAGCGCGGTCTGGAGAGCGCGAGGGGGGATGAGGCATCGCGGGGCGAGATGAGGAGGAGTGTCCTCACGGTTGCGTGAGACGGGCTATCTCTCTTTCAGGGACTGATACATGCTGCGATTCGTCCTTGTACCTAGGAGTACAGTTATGCCTCTCGAATGTGCCATGCCCCCGTTGCCAGAAATCGATATTGATGGTAAGGCCCCGTCAGTTATCCAATACCGCCCACCCCCCCAGGGACCAAACTCATCTGCTGACAGAGGTCACCTGCGCCTGCAGCCTCTCTTGGAGCATCTGTGCGTCCTGCGGTTGAATCTACACTGGCAAACTGGGAAAGGCGGGCCGACGCATGAGAAGAAGCTTCACGGCCGGGGGTATCAGTCGATATTTCCTCGCCGAGGGGCCGACAAAGGGGAGACGAACCAGGTTGCGTAGGCACTCGTCTCGCGCGGGGGCAGTGCTGCCGGGAGATGCTCGTCTACGTGGGCGACGGCGTCAAGGGAGGATGGCGGCTCGTGGCGGAGGGCCGGAGCAGCGGCAGCGGCGATGGGTCGGAGGAGAGTGACGAAGAGCATGCTGGCTCGCCGGAGTAGACAGATGTGTCTGAGATTTGCAGATTTTGGGTGCCAAGGGCAAGTTCGTTGTGTGTCTGGGAGAAGATACAGGTGAGTTGGGTCAAGGGTCTTTTAAGGAGCGGTTCAGACACTTTGGCCCTGACGGGAGGCCATGAGATGGATAGCTCTTGTTCTGAGAAGCAGCATCCGTACTCTCACCGATTGGCCGAGTAAACGTACCGGGCGTCTATAGAATAAAAATAAAATCGACGACGGGCGTTTATTCCGGGCGGTGTTTGGGGCTGCAGCTGTGCATCATCGCAGGGGGTCGAGACTGGGCATGCCGCGCACAATCGATGGAGACTGGCTCGTAAGAAAAGAAAAAAGGAGGCGCATCTGCTCCTCGCCTGGTGCGGCCAAGAGCCGGATCGCCAGGCATCCGGGGGAACGGGTCAGATGGAGGGAGGCAGAGTCAGGGACGCGGCGAGGCCGTCCGTCCCCTCGGCGGGCTTTCCTGGTGGTGGTGGAGGGGGGATGACGAGGCCGATGGATGACTCGTCGAGCTTTGAAAACCAGCACGATATGTCACCGATGAGTACAAAGCATCAGGGCCGGAGAATCAACCGTGGTGGTCGAGAAGCCGGTGTAGCAGTGCCAAGGATGGGGTGAGTTCTTGGCGAGGCGGGTAAGACGCAGCCGTGGTTCGTTGGCGATGATGCAGGGTTGTTGATGGCTCTGTGCTCACAACACATGCCTGTTGGCGGAGACGTCCGCTGGCCCACGGCCCAAAGAGGCAATTCTCGACCGCCTCTGGCCACTGACAGCAGGCCAGACAGGGGACCCTGGACCCGAGAGCGGAAGCATCCGACATCGTCCCCTCGGCTTCCATCGACGCCGCGGCACAATCATCATGGTGGTCACGCCCCATGTCGCGCCAATTGCATACACACCAAGGCGGGTGGATGAGGGGGAGATGCGGCACCGGGAGCCATGCCTCCATCGCAGGAGGTGGCTGTATATAAGGGACAGTTTATCCCCTCCGACACACTGCTCGTCCTCCAACCCCCGAGCCCGGAGAGCCGCTCGAAATCATGACCCCCGCATCAACAGCAGCGAACCAGCCCGGGCGGCATGCGCCCCCGCCGACTCTATACCAGGGGCTGGACCAAGACGAGCTGCGGGCCAAGGCGGAACGATACCTGCTCTGCTACGGGTCCAGCTTCCACCGCGACGTCATCACGGGCTCACGCGGCCTATACATCTACACGGCGTCAGGGCATAGCGTCATGGACTGGACGTCGGGCCAGATGTCCTGCCTGCTGGGCCACGGCCACCCCGAGATCGTCCAAGTCATGCGCGAGCACGCGCGCCACCCCGACCACCTCGTCTCCGGCATGCTGTCGCCGCCCGTCCTGGCCCTGGGCGAGCGCCTGTGCGACGCCTTGCCGCCGGGCCTTGACCGGGCCCTCTTCCTCTCGACCGGCGGCGAGAGCAACGAGGCGGCCATCAAGCTGGCCAAGGTGTACACGGGTAAGTTCGAGATCGTCGGCGTCGGCGCCTCGTGGCACGGCATGACGGCGCAGGCGCAGGCCGTGCAGTACCACTTTGGCCGCGCCGGACACGGGCCGCTCATGCCGGGAACGCACATGCTCCCAGCGCCCAATGCCTACCGATCCGTCTTTCGCCGGCCCGACGGCTCGTACGACTGGGAGGCGGAGCTGGAGCACGGATGGCGTATGGTGGACCTGCAATAGTGCGGGTCGCTGGCCGCGTGCATCATCGAGTGCATCCAAAGCTCCGCCGGGATGCATATCCTGCCGCCGGGCTACCTCGCCGCGCTCAAGCGGCACTGCGAGGCCCGGGGCATGCTGCTCATCGTCGACGAGGCGCAGACGGGCATCGGCCGGTGCGACGACCTCATGGCCATCCACCACGAGGGCGTCGTGCCGGATATCCTGACGCTGTCCAAGACGCTCGGCAACGGCCTGCCGTTGAGCGCCGTCGTGACCAGCGACGACATTGGCCGCCTCTCGGCCGAGCGTGGCTTCTTCTTCTACACGACGCACCTCAACGATCCATTGCCCGCCGCTGTAGGCGACAAGGTGCTCGAGATTGTCCTGCGCGACGGCCTCGTCGAACACGAGCGCCGCATGGGCCGTATCCTGCACGTCGGCTTGCAAGGACTGCGCGCGCGCTACGGCTGCATCGGCGACGTGCGCGGCCGCGGCCTCATGGCCGGCGTCGAGATTGTCGGCGACCGAGACAGCAAGGCGCCCGCCCCGGAGCTGGCTTCGGCCATTGGCGACCGGGCCTACGAGCTCGGCCTCTGGGCCAATCTGAGTAGCCACCCGAGCTACGGCGGCGTCTTTCGTATCGCCCCGCCCATCACCGTCACGGCCGCCCAGATGGAGGAGGGTGTCGGCATCTTGGAGCAAGCGCTGGCCCAGACCGAAGGGACCTTGCCGCTATATTAGTTGTTGCTCTTTGGAGGTCGTGTGTGTGTGTGTGTGTACGCGTATACCCTGGACCATAAACGGCTTTTAAGAGTGTGTCCGTAAGAGTCTCCCTTTTCGGCACTCATGGTTCCTTTTCCTTCCCCCCTTGGTTTTTCGGCCCTCCGTCGACAAAGCCAGCCAGAAAATATGTCGAAGAGTGTCTCGCCTATTAAATATGGAAGATATCGAAGAATAAATCGCCTATTAAATATTGTATCCGGCGATTTCCCAACTGGAAACAAAACTGTTGAGATCAAGGCTCGCCCACGAGGATTACATGGGAGCAAGATGAGGCAAGCGCTGGGTGCAAGGATAACGAGCATTGACGCCATTCCGCTGTGTCAACCAACATGAAGCGCCGGGGAAAAGACAAAATCAGGGCATGAGGCATGGGACAGGCGGTGCTCCCGGCGAATTCGCGACTGGGCGCCTCTCACAGCGCAACCGCCCCGGGCTTGCGGCTCAGGCGGCGGGCGATGGCCTTTACGGCGACGCCGACAATCATCAAGACCTCGACGCTGAGCAGCCCGACCCAGATGAAGTTGAGCACCTTTTCTTCGTTGAGGTGTGAGTAGCGGGCGGTGAAGGCAGCCATGTTCCGTGCCGGCGCGGAGCCTTCATTGATGGAGGGAGAGAAGGTCCTGTCGGTCGAACAAGGCCGTGGCGGAAAACTGGTGCCTGGAAGACGAGCACGTGTCGAGCTTGAGTTGGAGGCTGGTTACAAACACTGGGAGAAGAAACGCGCGCCTCTTATCAGGTTCCTTTCTCCTGATCAAAGTCGGCCGGGGGGGTGCCAAGGTGGCTGGGGAGCGGTGTATAAGTCTGGGCGCGCTATCGTCGATGGATGCAGCGTCGCACTTCACGGCAGGAAGATGCAAGGTGGCGATCAGGCGACGGAGAAGGACGAGATTGCTGGAAGAGATGCGTCAGAAGAGCGTGCCGTGCGGAGAAGCACTGGAGATGGTGAGCGGGGGAGGCAAGGAAGGGAGGGAGAGGAGGAGGAGGAGAGCTGTCACCAGTCATGGGCAAGTACATTTCAGTTGACGTTGGTGGCACCTGCAGGCGGATGCGGCTGCAAGATGCCACCCTGGCCCGTCTCCCTTGGACTCTGGCCAATGGCGGCCTTTGTCCTCGGCCTGGGCTGCGTGTCAGTCTAGCATAAGTACCACGACGAACCCACCTGCTCCCCAGCACTTCAACCTTGGCATAAAGAGAGCCTGGATAATGACATCTTGGCCTGGATCAGAAACTGGCCAGGCACGAACCAACTATGCAATCCTGCCCGTCGAAGCCTGCCCGTCGAAGCCTGCCCGTCGAAGCTTGGAAATGCTGTTGACGCGGTGAGACCCAGATGCCACATCTACCGGCCACTTCCTTCTACAGATGAGGTCAATCTTTTCCTCAGGCTATGCAGGGCCAAGGGCAAACGGGCGCAGCATCGGTCAGGCGACGTTTTCCGGGGCAAGGTGACGGGCCATGATTTCTTTGTGCCATTGCCAGAACGGCTCCGCACACCACCAACGTCGATGCGGGCCGGAGCGGACCCGGAGCGGACCCCGGAGCGGACCCCGGAGCTCAAGTGGATCGCCCGGGAGTCGAGGCTCGTTCGTTCGTTTACTGTGTGTAATCCGTTGGGTTCGCCGCGCACATGGTGGGGCCAGGAGCTCTGAGTCGCCGCTCGCTCGCTCGCTGGCGAGACACGTCAGTAGATGAGGATGGCTTGGACAGGAATGTAGACATGTGAAG
Organism: Hirsutella rhossiliensis; assembly: GCF_020360975.1. NCBI lineage: Eukaryota > Fungi > Ascomycota > Sordariomycetes > Hypocreales > Ophiocordycipitaceae > Hirsutella > Hirsutella rhossiliensis. The sequence goes on along the minus strand of NW_025408674.1, from coordinate 2,486,997 downwards.
GAGCTTGCGTGTTGCTGACGCCAGCGTTTTTTGTCTGGGGGCAAAATTTTGAGCCCTTGTTGAGCAAATGCTCAAGCTGTGGCACGTGCTATTGGGTCGAGGTTGCGTCTTCGTACCGACAGCAAGGTGCAAGGTTCCCGGCCAGAGCACAGTACAGGAAAGTCAGTTGCGCCGAAAGCCACTCGTACGCCGGGTACAAAGCCAAGCTGAGGCTAAAGGGCCAGGAAACCCCCTAGGCGTCCTGTGTGTGCCCGTAATAAAGGGAAAGTCGGTAAGCGCCCCCGGGGGCGTACTGTACGCACAATCAGTCCCACTGTACTTGGTAGGTACATAGCACACGCCGCAAGAACTTGGCAAGCACCCTGGTGCTCAGCCACGGCCGCCTCCCCCTCCCTCGCCGTCACTCCACGATGACGTCGCCCCCTCAGTTTGCCCCTCAAAGAACATCTGGCGACAAAGCCCACGAGCCGATAGCATCAGCAACAAAACAACAGCTGCTCCCACCTCCGCTCGCACAAAGCCTGCATCGCACTACAACGCTCAGTTCTTCCATCCTCTATCTCACCAACCTGCTTCCTCCCCTCTCTGTACCCCACCAAACTTTCATCTGCTCCTCCAGAACCCTTCACATCCCTCGATCATGGCCAATAAATCGACCGTCCACGTAAAGAACATCGATGGCTCAACCACGGATTCCGAAGTAAAGGATTTCTTTAGCTTCTGGTAAGGCCAGCCAGCCTTCCATCTAATCGCTCCCTTTCCTCGACGCAAATGCACACGCGCTCTACATGTCCCTCAACTCCCATTACCCCTCTTTCTCGTTTCAGCCCCAGGCAGAGAGCTCTCACGCTGACGAGAATAAAAACCAGCGGCAAGATTGCCGACTTCCAGGTCTCCTCGTCAGGCAACACCAAGACGGCCGATGTCACGTTTGAGAAGGAGACGGCCATGAAGACGGCCCTGCTACTCAACAACACCAAGCTCGGCCCCAACGAAATCGCCGTCACCAGCGCCAGCGGCGTCACCGACGACGACGCCTCTCACTACGCCAAGAATACCGAGCGTGAATCGGACGAGATCACGCAGGAGGAGAAGCCCCGCGCCCGGATCCTCGCCGAGTACCTCGCCCACGGCTACGTCGTAGGCGACGTTGCCATCAACCGCGCCATCGAGCTCGACCAGAAGCACGGCGTCTCCAGCCGCTTTGTTACGACGCTGCAGAACCTCGACAAGAAGTACCATGCCTCGGACCGCGCAAAGGCCACCGACCAGAGTTACGGCATCACCAAGCGCGCCAACACCTTCTTGACCGGCATCAGCACCTACTTTGAAAAGGCCAGCAACACCCCGACGGGCAAGAAGATTGTCAACTTCTACACAAACGGCTCCCGCCAGGTGCAGGACATTCACGCCGAAGCCCAGCGTCTCGCGGAGCTCAAGAAGGAGGAGCACGGCGGCAGCGCCTACAAGGCCGCCGGTCTCGAGAGGGTGTTTGGCAAGGAGAAGGAGAAGACTGCCAATGCTGGCCAGGAGTCGTCGACGACTGGAGAGCCGGCAACGGGAAACATGAACCCGGCGCCGATCAATCCCACCGACCCTGTCCCGGGAGTCAAGGCTGTCGACGAGAAAACTGGTTAAGTGCGCGGCTAAGCGGTGATAGTTATGGGCGAACGAAGAATGGATAAATGATGATAGGAAACGCCTTGAAATGACGTCGATGACATCAATGTGAGTGAGTGTGACCGACGAGTTCTTTGCACATGTATTATTGAGGTATTCTACTTGGTTTTCCGTCCATAACGACCAATCCCATCAATATTTTTGTTATGGCATCGGGTGAAGTTGATTGAGGGTTCTGTAATCGGGTCAGCTTGTGGCTATTCTGTGCTGTCTCGCATCGTCACGCACAGTTGCCTTCTTTCTTGGAGAACTTTGACTCGAGAGAGTCATCCATGGGGCCTTTGGGGTTCGACTGCAAGCCTTGGCGTTCCTTGTCCATGATCTTGTCCTTGCCCTTTGCCGAGTCGGTTCCATGGCCGGACGCGGGAGGGTCGTGGAGCTGGGCACCCGTCTGGCGCTCGGGCGGCGGCGACTCGGCACCTTCAGGCATGGTGGGCTTGGTTTAGAGAGGGTGCAGAAGTTGAGACGGGTGGCAGCAGCTGACGTGTCTTGTACAGAGTGACGGGGATTTAACTTGGTATCGTCCTTGAGCGCGGGATGGTGGTGATGATGGAACAGTGCTGATGCTTGTGCAGAGGAAGAGGAAGAGCCTTTATGCTGGAGGTTGTCGATGTCGTCATGGCGAGCCGGTTACATCACTTGTCCATCCATTGCATTTTCAGATGTATTTCTGCATGTATTTCGGGGCAGGGCACACGGCGCCGAGGTTAATCGAGATGCTGTCAAGATGACGAAGCGACAGGAGCAGGGGGGTTTAGGGTTGGTGGAGCAGGCTGCCTTTGGGAAGGTTTGCTGGACTTTGTGTGTTTCTGGCGAGTACAGATAATCAGGAATCGCAGTCGACTCGGTAAGGCGTGGTATGCAATACAGTGCTGTACTTCCTCAATACCATGCCTCCTCCCCCTGGCAGCAGCAGCGTTGGTGCTGCGAGCTCAGAGGCGGTACAAGGCATGGACGCCACTCTGGCCACCCAGCTCCCCCGCTTTGGCAGCACTGTCACCCCACTGCGCTGCACTGTACTGGCAGGGCCTCCGCCCACTGTAAGTTAGGTGCTTAGGGCCCCCTGTGGTGGCCGTGTGGTGGAGGGCCGGCATCAACGTCGCATCGGCACGAGGTCTCGACCCTTTGACTGGACATTGGACTCTCTGGATAGCATCCCTTTTTTTTCTTTGTCCCCATTTCTTCTCTCCTCCCCTTCTCCCCGACCACGTCTCAAGGGGCGGTGATTGGTTCCTCATTCAGCACCTGCAGTTACTTTCACAGTAACAACAGGAACAACGGCTGCCCCCCTCCCCCCAAAAAAGAGGACAAGGGTCCATCTCAATTCGGACAAGCACCGCCTCTCTGCCTATTACTTATCATGCCCGACCTCAACTCGGTCCCTCCCTCGCCATACTCACTGGCCGCGTCTCGTCGACGCTCCTCGCACAACACGATGCCTCCGCCGCCCGTGCCCCAGTCTCCCTCGCTCAATATTCTGCCGTCCAACCAGGGCGTCGGCGGCCATGCCCGCAGCCACAGTCGCAGCCAGAGCCAGACCCAGCCCTCTGGCTCCCAGCCTCCATTTCCCTCTGCGCCAGACTCGGGCGTCGGTCCCGGCCCCGGGCCTCTGCGCCATCCACGGCCACTGACGGCCTCGGAGCTGCACATGCAGTTGGAAAAGGAGCAAGAGGCTGTGGTACGTTATCCCACTCCCTAGTCAAGATCGAAACAGCTGACACAGGAATAGGTGAACCGCCTGACGCGCGAACTCTCCTTGCTCCGTGCCGCCCAGAATGCCTCGGTCGTGTCCAACACTTCCTCCACCTCGGCCACCGCGTCGACACACGAGCCTGTCGCCGACTCGTCCTTGCTCACCGGGTCCGGCTTCAGCATCCCCACCGCCCGCCGTCACCACCGCAACTCGTCCTCAACCTCCCATATCCCTTCCATGCAGCTCGCTTCCTCCTACGAAGCCAGGCCTCGCCCGACCCTGCCCTTGTCACGACAGGACAGCTCCGCCTCGAGAAGGAGCCAGACCAACTCTCCGGGGCCCCAAACAAGCTCCATCGACCCGTCCAGCTATTTTCACCAGCAAAGAGTCCCTCCGCCCGCGTCTATGCCCATGAGCTCCGTCGCCGCCACGCCGGGCAGCGGAAGCTTGGCCGAGCAGATGAGCCCCAGCCTCATGCCCGCCACGTCGCGCTACGAAGAGACGGCCTTTTATCGGCATGAACTCGAGGCTGCCAAAAAGGAGAACGAGGGCCTGAAGAGGCGAATCAGGGACCTGGAACGCATGGTGCAGTCCAGACGGGCCAGCGCCGCGGGACGAGTCCCGAGCGATGCCGCGAGCACGATGACGGCCGCAATCACGACCCCTGTAGTCGGGCCCCATGACGGCCCCACCCCCAGACCGGAACGAGGGCGCGGCATGACGAGCCAGAGCACCACAAGCATTGCCAGCCTCGGCGTCGGCGTCCCCGAAGACGAGGTCAAGGTGGGAGAGAGCGCCGCCAGCTCCGGTCTGGGAAACAACCCTCAGTGATCTGCCAGGCGGTGGCGACGACTTGAGTTTGGCGTCAACATGTCTCGTTGAGCGCAGAGAAAACGGTCTATGTATGTTTGGCACAGGCGTTTCGGGAGCATGCGAATCAGCTGCATGTTTGGTTGAAAAGCACTGCCTCGACTGCGGCTTCGTCTCGATGGGAGGCGCGTGGAAAGGCTGTGCCGTCGGGCTATCGGTGGCATCACTGTCGGGCCCGTTTCCTTCATCTCTTTACCACCGAGGTACCGCTAGAACGCAGGTTGAGGCTCACGAGACTGCGGGAAGGATGGACAGAATACGTCTCATTTTTATTCATTACAGACAGCGCGTCATCCGCCAAGCCTCCATGACTATTTCCCGTGCGTTCCTTGATTCCATCTACGGAGCCTTGAGCTCCCCCTCCCCTCAAAACATTTGTCCAGCGACATGCAACGTAGCCACTCCGGAGCGCTCCGACTTCAATACAAGCAGCGGCTCTTGGGCTCGCAAGTAGAGCTTGGTCGACAGGGCTGCGACTACTTGACGCTCCGGCGACGTTTGGCGAGGGGCACGTCGAACTCGTCATCGCTCCACACGACAAGAGGCGATTCCTGGCGCTCCCTCTTCAGGCTTTGTTGTTGTCCTGCCGGGGTCGTCTCCGGGGCCGATGCTTGAGCTGGCTTAGCCGTCACCACCTTGGCCTCGATGATCTCCGGCTTGGCGGCGCCGACGGGGCCAGCGGCTGTCTGCGTTTTGACATTGGGCTTGACGTCGTCGTTGACTTCGTCACCCTTACCGTCCAGGGCAGCAAGCTTGCTCTTCAACGCACGCGCCGACTTATCGCCCGGGACAAGAGAAGTGCCCTTCCCCGCGCCCTCCCCCGCCATCTTTTCACGCAGATGGCGCTCCGTCCGCTCCACAAGCCCACGGAACGAGACCTGGTCCTCGAGCGACGGCAGCAACTTGAAGGCGGCGGCGAGGGCGGTGCGGAACTTGCGCAGCTCAAACGTGCCGCGCTTCTCCCGCTCGACGAGCAGCGCGTACGCCTCGCGCTCTCTCTTGACATCGACGGCGAGGCCGTCGGCGCGCGCGCGCTCCACCTGCAGCGCCTCGTTGGCCGCGTCGAGCTTATCGGCTGTCTGGTCGCGGATCGAGTGCAGCGAGTGGTTCATGGCCTCGAGGCGGTTGACCGTCGAGAGCACGCTGGCGTAGTCGAGCTTGAGATCGGATATTTCCCTGCCCAGGCGGCGGTTCTCGGCGGCGAGGACTTTCTTGCCCTTGCGCTGGCGCGCCTCTTGCTCCTCGAGGTTGCGGACCTGCTCGGAAAGCGACTCCGCCGCTTTGACGGTTTCCGCATTCTTCTTCGTCGCCGTCGTTGCATTGGCCTTGTCGCCATCGCGGTATTGGGGAGTGAGTCCCGCTGGAGCCGAGTCTCGGTCTGCCTTGGTGGCGAGCGATGGTTTGAGGCCGCGGATCTGCTCCGAGCTGATCCCCGTCTTGCCCTTGTCCCTGTCCTCATTCTTCTTCTTCGCCTCGTCAATCTTGCTCTTTGTCGGCGTTTTCTTTGCCTTGCTGCTGCTGCCGCCGCCGTCCTTACCCCCGGGGGGCAGTGTCGCCGGAGCAGAGTCTCGCTTCGCCTTAACCGCGGGCGATTGAGGAAGGCTGTGGACGCTGCGGTTCCACGCCCTCTTCTTCCTATTTTTAGCCCGAGTCTTCTTCGACCTCTTGCCGCTCTTGCCGCCGCGACGACGGGGGGGCAACCTCACTGGAGTCGAGATCTTCTCTGCCTCGATAGCGGCCGAATGGCCAGGGCCGTGGGCTTGCCCCGGCTTGGTCCCCATCTCATCTGCTTTGGCTGTTCCCTCCCCATTCTTCATCTTCTCCCCGTCCTTGTTCGTAACCGTCAGGGTCGCCTTTGCATTGACGTCGTTGCTGCTGCCGCCGCCGCCAGGAGAGAGCAATGCCACCAGGCCCGGGGTCTCTTTCACCTTGGCTACGCGCCTTGGGGTCAAAGACTTAGGCTGATGCTGTTTGCCGGGGCTTTCAACACCTTGGCCTGGGGACTTGGGCCCCAGGCTTGGGAGCCCCATTGGCGGGTCCATGGTGAAGTTGAGTAGTGCAGGGGGAAGAACCTTGTGGGCAGAGCGAAACGACTGACTACGTCTTGCTGTGGCAGAATGCAAGGCGATGTGGTAGGCGAGAAACAGAGGTCCTCAGAGGCGGATTCTCATATCCTCCTCACCTTGCCTCTGAAGAAGAAGTAAACAAAGGTTAAATATGGCTCAGGGTAGAAGTCGCGGTCCAGGCAGCCCGATGCTTGAGACGAGGGTGTAAAGAAATGGATGTAGAGCGTTGGGCTGCTCTTGTTTGAGGAGGGTTTGGATCGAGGCAAGTGTTGACGTGCAACAGAAGAGGAGAAATGCCTGAGTAGGGGAGAGAGGGAGATGGAGAGAGAGAGAGAGAGAGATGCAGTGCGCACAGAACTCGTTCAAGTGCCGGGGCGGTTGCACTTGGCAACCCTCGAGGCGCGTTCTCGCGTCTCCGTGTTTCCCCTGGGCCTCACGCGCTGCACCGCGGACACTCTTCCATCCAATTTCCAAGCCCTAGCAACGCACACCCGGAGACGAAAACAGTGGCTGCGCGCCGCGTTGCCAACGACCGTCGCGCGGCACCGAGCGAGGTCGCCGCGCCGGCCATCGACGTTGCCCTTGAGAACCACCGCCTGTTCCATCTTCGCACCAACCCGGGCGCAACCACATCTCAAGCCGATCAATCTTTTATCTCGACGTTGTGAGAAAAAGAGAAACAAGGGGCTCATCCCCCAACTTCATCCACCGTCCCGGCCGCGCCCTTCGTCGTCTGGCCGGGCCGCCTAGAGTGGGGCGTGACACCGGCCCGCGCCCGCGATGCAACTGGGCCTCCAGTACCGGCCGGGGTTCCCGCACTCCACACCGGCACCACGAGCGGCTGTATCGCCGCCGAGCCTTGGCACCGGTCTGGAGCCACTTCAGTTAGGGGCCTTGGCGCCAACAGGAACGAGGGATGATTAATTACCTCGGTTCTGCGGCGACGTGTTAGGCAAAGGAACAACTGTACGTACAGCGTCCTAGATCTGCCGTCAGCCAACTTTAGATTTCGACCCAGGCGTCAAGGGCAAGGATGCTTGACGGCAACAGATGTAAACGCCAAGACTCTTGACAAAGTAGATGGACCAAAGAATCCAAGATTCATTATGCGCGGGTATCATTATCATTACAGCAGCCACAAGACTTCAAGACCAACCCAAATTCAGCCCAGAAAGGGAGAATGGAACCAGCATTGCGCGCTCAACCCGCGCATGCCCGTCATCTATAGTACTTATTGCGTCGGCAGGCCTTGAATGGGAAACCCACTGGCAATCGCCGCGCCTTGCATCTGTCGCAGCCAGGGGAGGCAGGCGTCGTGCGCGACGGGCCTGTGTGACAGGACACAGTTGACATGTGCCGAGTCGTTGTCGTGAGTCCAGTTGGAGATGTCGACGGCACACTCAGAGAGCATGCCGGGAAATGGCGAGGCGCTGAGCGTCGCAAAGGTCCAGCTCATCTGTTGGAATACCTGTATCATGGCAGGGATCCGCGCAGACACGCTCATCCGAATCTCCGTCTCTTCTATCTCAACATGAATGAGCCGAAGTCCCGAGCAGGTGGAGCGGTCCTCGTCTGCACCATCCCACACAGCAACTCCTGACCGGCTTTGACCGTGGACCGAAAGTGAGGCGCTGCTCACTGCCTCTTCGAGACAATGCAAGACACTCAAGCCGCATTGCGGCCATACATGGCTGACATAGTCGGAAACAGTCGTGCACACGCATTCGTCGGCAGTTCCCGTGAGTGCGGGCAGTGAGCCAATGCGGACCAGTTCCGGGTCGCCTATGCCATCCATTGGCCCGAACAATTGACATGCGTACTTGAACTGGAGGGCGCGAAAGCCATCGGCGGGGGGAGGTCGGGGGCACTTGACGAGGAGGATACTCCAGATGGCTGACTCGGCAGTATGCATCTGAACATGATGCGAAGACAAGAGAACGGTCCGAATTTCAGAGATGAGATTGGCCGAAGCGTTGCCGGTGAGGATTCTGGAGTGAAGAAGACGGGCGACTTGGTCGGGCGGCTCTCCGGGAAACTGCGCCGGTCTCTCCCTGTGCAGGTAGCCACAGAGAAGCTGCAAGGCCAGCGGCAAATCTATGCCTCGGGCACTGGACGACCACGTCGACTGCCGCCGAGATAAGCCCGGGGCCAAAAGGTCGAGGAGGCACTTTGCCGTCTCGGGACCGTTGAGAACGAGGACGATCTGGCGGATGGGGCCCTCGAACAGCAAAGCGACCTGGCGAGAGTGCTCGGCATCGGAGGCTTGGTGGTAGAAGTAGTACAGCTCATGCCAGAGCCGTCTGGTGAAATTAACGAGGATGCGGTCAACGACACGGTCGAGATTTAGCTGGACGTCCTGGTCGCCACGGTAGTAGTGGGTGAAGAGGGCGTTGTCGAGGGCATGGGCCACGGTCTTGGCAAATGCTGCGGGCAGGGCGCCGGCGATGAGGGGCGGGAGCTGAAGCTCGATGGGTCTGGCTTGCTGGGCGAGGCGCGTGGGAAAGGTTGGAGGCAGGGGCGGCTTGAGGGCCAAGGATTGCGATACCCCTGAAGTCCCGACGGTGTCAGGCAGGCCAGGCCGCGGTGGCATGTCTTATCGTCATGGAGGGCAGCATTTGTGAATCGTCGAGAAGAGAAGCAATGGGCAGCCATCTATCTGTACTCATTTCGTCGGACCAAGTAGAGGCGAGAGCTGACGTTGCACGTATCCATGTATTGCGCGTCCCGCTGACAAAGAGGGCCCGAGATCCAAGGGCGGCGGGCTTGTGCTGGATGAGGAATAGGAGGAACGACAGGGCGAACCCAAAAAAACTTGGCCTGGTAGAGACAGGCGCTCTCGTTTCGCAACAAGCATTCTTGGCCAGGAGGGCCATGCGTCTAGTGCCGCGCGCACAGAAGACCGGATCAGGCATTTGCGTCGTCACCGGCATCGAGAAGTGAGGGCATTGACCCTGATGGCGAAGCGTGAGGGCATGTTTTGCGCAGACTGCTGGCCGACGGCGGACTCGGAGGCCGAGGCATCGCGTCTTGTCGGGCGTGTCGTCGTCGGGTCGTCCAAGTGATTCGATCACGCTCGAGCCCACGGGGGAGGAGACGGACACCTGGGCTCTCGGGCGTGCTCCAAGGTGTCGCGAGCAAGAGATGGGAAGCGTTGAGGGCGTGTTGAGATGGCCTCGATGAGACGTTGATGCCAGCATGCCCATGGTACCTGCCCTGCCTTCGTTCTCCTGCAATATCTACCGAGGCAGGTACCGAGTACAGGTATCTCGTTGTTCCAGGCTCAAGTACAGTCCAGCAAGCACTGTGCTGCATCATGCCACTTTTGCTGCTGTCAGGCACAGCAACATGTCACTGCACGTGGTTGTGCACCCATGTAAGCTTCCCATTGGCACTGAAGCTCTTCGTGAACGAAGAAACGGTTGCCAGGGTCAAAAGTATATTGCCAAAGGTAGAAAACACGCCGATGCGAGTCAGCTCGTGCTCCTTGTCCTTGTGTAGGTACTGTACGGTACCTGGGACAAGGCGCTCTCGGGTCAGGCGATTTGCTGCGGGAAATCAGCCTGTCGATGGCCTGCTCGGGGCCCGCTGTCTCCGCCTGCTAGGCCCCGCTCGGCCATTAGCTGCCGTTGGCGCGCGGGGCGACAGCATCGTCATACCGGGCTCCATGAGCGCCGGACATGGAAGAGCGTTGATGACGAACGTGTTGGTCGACAAACAGCCATGCACCTACAGAGCGCAATATTCACGCAAACAGTCATTGGACGAGAAGCCAATCGACAGCCCCCATTGGGGTCTGCCTCGGAGTGTTTATAGACGTCTCAGCAGCTCCCAACCGTTCCCACCGAGCACAGACGCCCACTCGGGTCACCTGACGGCCAGGCTTGTCCTGGCGCAGTCAGTACAGCACAGTACAGTGCAGGTTAGATGGCATGTTCAGGTCAAAGTCTCCGTAGAGGAGGGAGGGGTGGCACTGAGTTTCCACCACCACGCCATTCCTACACCTGCGCGCGTAGTGCAACATGGATGCACTGTACAGCGCAGTACACCATGCCTGAAGGCGTCGAGCCATCCTCCATTCAATCCCTCTCCTTTTGTCGCCTTGTCCATGGCCAAACGCTCGTCTCCAAGCAGGCTCATTGCAGTGGGTCACTGGCGTGGTTCCCCAGGTTTTTACCCCGGATGCCAGTGGTCCTGCAGGAGGGACGCTAAGCTCTTGAGGGACCGCGCGGGCAGCCCGGGTCTCACTCTTGGACCCTCCGAGGACCGGCTGGGAGGTCTGCAAAGGCGGGCGTCCAGCTTAGTCCACAGAAGCACGCATCCATGGTACGTCAGGCACGGAGCATGAAGTATCCCGCTACGGGGCAGTAGTCGATACCTTTGCCCTCTCCGTGCCTCGCGGTACGCATACCTGCCCCCATCGCCCCTCGAGCCAAGCATCGAGGTACCTATACGCGCGAATACACATGCCGTCACGCGATCATAGAGTCAACGGCAGTCGTGGACACTGGGTGGCACTTACCCCGCCCAGTCTGACGAAAGCGAAAGGGGCCAAGCTACCTACCTCGTACCTTCCTTCATGCTCTCTGCTGAACACCTCAGGCACCTGCTCCGGCCACGGATAACAGGCCGTCCCCCCTCTTCTCGCCCCCGCCTCTTCCTCCCCTTCCTTCTCCTTTTCCTTCTCCTCTTCTCTCAGCTTCCATCATCCATCAGCAACAGCCTTGTTTCGGCTCACATATCTATACAAGCTTCCAGCTTCCATCCCTCAAAGGTTGGCTCATCACTCAAATCAGTCGTCGACTCGAGCTAACACAAAGCTTCACCTAGCCAGCACGCCGCCTCTCGCTCGTGTGCAACAAGATCCTCGCACCATGTCTGAACCGCTCACCAAGGTCGACTCCGCCGTCCAAGGCTTGTCATCGTCGCCGCCCAAGGAGAAGGGCCATAGGAGGCAAAGCTCCAGCGCGCCAGGTGTCAAGAACATCAACGACCTAGGTGAGCTCTCCTGACCGACATGCACTCTTTCCGTCAACATGTTTCTGGCATCTGTTTTAGCCAAGGTGGACAATGCTGACCCGTGGACCGCGGTGCAGAAAAGGAAGGGATTGAGCTAGAAATTGCTATCGAGACGCAAAAAACGGGCTGGTAAGTGGCCGGCAATCGTCATGCTCAGTCTCCGCTGCTTCTCACAAGCCGACACTGACAATGACGGCCCAACAGGAAAATCAACACCAGTTCCATGACAGTTGACGATCCCAGCATGCTCAGGCTTCCCCTGACGAAGCCGCCTGTCAAGAAGATCGACCTGCATTTCCCCCTAGGAATGGAGGTGACGGCAAGAAACCTCAAGGGGGTCACAATTAAGGACGCATTGGATGCCATCCACAAGGCGTTCAAGAAGAGAGTAAGCATCGGCCGTCTCGTACGTGGGCCATTGGGTTCACCGGCTGACACCTGACATTAGGCCGACGACGAGCTGGACAGCGCATATCTGGCGGGGTTCGAGTGGGACAAGGAGGAGTCGTGGACGCGGTTGGTTGTCCACCTCCAAAAGCAGCCGAGCACAGGAGGCTCTGGTGGCGGCGGTAAGAAGAAGAAGAACAAGAAGGAAGAGGAGTAAGCTTGGCCTTGTAACCCCGGTATCTGTTACAGTACTTCCTTCAACTCGATTGGCTTCGCTTGATTCGTGGCGAGTCGGCGCCGGAGATATTGCGACTAGATAGTCTCTCGGCTGGGTCCTCAATTCACTGGGCGACGGCCAAGGCGTCGCCCAGTTGTACGTGCAATCCCGCCCAGTGCCGACTGTGGTGTCTCTATATGTTTGACTGTAGATGGGCCACGGCGAGAGGGGGACGTTGAGGGCTGGCCCTGTGCTGCAGAGTCGGGGAAGTGCTCGCTCTGCTTTGCAGCCGAAGTCGACTTCTGACGCAATCTGCCGTGTCGGCGTTCCCGCAGAGTTTGTAGTTTTTCCATCGACTACGCCATGGGAGATTCGTCAGGGGTTGAGGCGCATCTACTTGTACGGGCAAAGGCCACCCGTCTTGGCATTTTCATGTTTCGCCGGCTGTTTCTAATCGTGGCAGCAGGGGAGCCGTGCGGAACCAGTTGTGTCAGGAGGCCGGCCGGGACCTGGCGGCTACTGTCGGCCCCCTCGCCCCGCCGCCAGCTCCGAGCCGAAGCTTCTTGCATTCCGCCGTGGGGGAAGCCGAGAGCGAGAGGGGCAGACACATGAGGCCTTAGTCAGTTGTGCGACGGCGATGCTGCCTTTGCAAGCTGGTCTCGGGAGGGAGCGGGAGCGGGTGTTGTATTTGATTTCTTAATAAAGCAGCCGTGCGCCCTTTTCGCTTTGGCTTGTTGCTGTACTTCGTCGTCGTCGTCTTCTTGCATACCCTTTCTTCGTCGAATCTCTTCCCACGTTGGTTTCTCGCAAACGAGCTGAAGCCATCCATACAGCCAGGATCCGACATCATGCCTGTGACGCAATTTGAGACCAAGGAGAAGTACCGTTATCAGAACGGCTTCAACAATCACTTTGAGTATGGCGCTCTTCCCTCCCCTTGGTCGCTCATCCGTGGCCTTGCCATGCACTGACACGGACAGGTCCGAGGCGGTCGAGGGCGCGCTGCCCATCGGCCACAACTCGCCGCAGAAGCCGCCGTACGGGCTCTACGCCGAGAAGCTGTCGGGCACGGCCTTTACCGCGCCGAGGCACGAGAACAAGCAGACATGGCTGTACCGGATGCTGCCCTCGTGCGCGCACCCGCCGTACCAAGTAGCCGCCAAAGACGACGAGGCGGCCGAGGGCGGCGGCGGCGGCGGCAGCAGCAGCAGCAGCATCAACACCAAGCTGCACTACATCCCCAACCAGCTGCGGTGGGACCCGTTTGACCACGACCAGGCCAAGAGCGACGACTTCGTGTCGGGCCTGCGGCTGGTGGCGGGCGCGGGCGACGCGGCGCTCAAGCAGGGGCTGGGCATGATGGTGTACACGGCGGGGCGCAGCATGGGCGAGCACGAGGCCTTTTACTCGGCCGACGGCGACCTGCTGGTGGTGCCGCAGGAGGGCGCGCTCGACGTGCGCACCGAGTTTGGCTGGCTGCTGGTGCGGCCCATGGAGATTTGCGTCATCCCGCGCGGCGTCAAGTACCGCGTCGCCCTCGTCGGCGGCGCGCCCGCGCGCGGCTACGCCCTCGAGCTGTACCAGGGCCACTTTGCCCTGCCGGAGCTGGGGCCCATCGGGTCCAACGGGCTGGCGAACGCGCGCGACTTCGAGGCGCCCGTGGCGTGCTTTGGCGACGAGGCGGGCGCGACGGCCGAGGCGTCGTCGTCGTCGTCGGGCTTTGTCGTCACCGTCAAGTTCAACCACGGCCTCTTCCGGACGACGCAGCCGCACACGCCCTTTGACGTGGTCGCCTGGCAGGGCAACTACTACCCCTACAAGTACGACCTCGGGCGCTTCAACACCATGGGCACCGTCTCCTTCGACCACCCGGACCCGTCCATCTTCACCGTGCTGACGGCGCCGTCGCCCGTCGCGGGCACCGCCGTCGCCGACTTCGTCATCTTCCCGCCGCGGTGGCTGGTCGGCGAGGACACCTTCCGCCCACCCTGGTACCACCGCAACACCATGAGCGAGTTCATGGGCCTGATCCGCGGCGACTACGACGCCAAGCGCGCCGGGTCGGGCGGCTTCGCCCCGGGCGGCGCGAGCCTGCACAACGTCATGAGCGGCCACGGCCCGGACGCCGAGAGCTGCGAGGCCGCGCGCGAGGCCGCGCTCGCCCCCGCAAGGGTCGGCACGGGGAGCTGCGCCTTCATGTTCGAGAGCTCCCTGATGCTGGCCGTGTCCGACTGGGGGCTGCGCACCTGTAAAAAGGTCCAGCAGGGCTATAGCGAGGAGAGCTGGGGCGCCGTCAGGAATCACTGGCAGATGCCCGCCGGCAAGCAGGTGCGCTCCCACTTGCTCGACTGAGCTTTTCTTTGTTGCTGCGGCTTTTGCGACGAGACTGCGTAACCTACATTGGTTCTGTAAGTGTGTGTGCCTGTGTGTGCCTGTGTGTGTGTGTGTTGGGAAAGATAGCGCTGTCCGGCTCGACAGAAAACAGAACGAGAGGCAGGGATGCCATCGAGGGAGTCCAAGTCCTAAAAGGTGCTGGGGCAGGTCAGCGTGGTCAACGCTCTGTATGTAGCAGAAGAATGCAGAACGAAACACAAGAGTCATGTAGCGCCACTCGACGAATACAGCTTTCCCGACGTCCATTTCTTCTTGCAATTTATGTACGATTAGAGCCCATGACATGGGGAATATACAAGTCCTGCCCGGTACAAATACACCTCAACGCGGCAACTCGGGCCTGCCCATGAAAGCAAAGGGGGGTTCCGATACTCGAGCCTGGGCCACAGCATCTCATTCTTCCTTGTCCTTCCTCTCCTCCTCGTCCTCATCGCTGTCGCCGTCTGCTCCCCAGTCCCTCCACCCCTCGCCGCGGACCCAACTGACGCCCTTGCGCCACTCGCCCTCGCGAATGGCCCGCGCGTCGCGCTCGTAAACGACGCCCGTCACCATGAGCGCCAGGACAAAGACCCAGACGTCGCCGCCGCGCATGGCCTTCCACCAGCGGCGCTTGACGCCCACCTTCCACAGGCTGTCGACGCTGGCGCGCGCGCTGTGCAAGAAGACGCCGCGGCCGTGGCGGCGCTCGACCCACGCCCACAGGCCAACGAAGAAGCCACCGAGGAAGAAGCGCTGGGTGGCAAGCACGTGGCGCGGCAGGTACGCCTGGAAGAAGCAGATGGAAGCCCAGGCCGTGGAGATGGCGCCCGTGACAAACGTCGACATGCCGAGGGCGCGGGCGATGACGCGCTGGACGGTGGCGACGGGGTAGTGGTAGAGTTTCTTGAAGCGCGGCACCACGGTCAGGGCCGAGTAGACGACGAGGAAGAAGCGCGCCAGGGGCGGGAACGAGTTGAGCCAAAAGGTCAGGTAGGTCCGCAGGCAGGACGGGTCCGACGGGTGAAGGGTCGCGCACGAGAGCGAGGTGATGAGCGGGTGGGCTCGCGAGGTCAGGGGAGAGACGGTCTCGAGCGAGGGCGGGAGCACCTCTTTGTTGGGGAACAGGGTCGGCGAGATGTAGGCCCTGCGGCCAAAAGTCTGTTAGTGGATGGCGGTACGGAACAGGGGGGCGAGGGGCGTACGGCCAGTTTAGACGGGCCATTTGGGCGAGGCTCTCGACAATGTCCCACGTCTTGGGCCACTTGACGTGACGGGGCCAGTCCTTGGGACGTTCACGCAGATAGGCCGACGACTTGTTGAAGATGAAGTTTCCGTACGACTAGTCAAAGGGCCGTCAGCTCCAAGCCCTGGCAAGGGTGGCCGGAGACGAACCTCGGGAAAACAGTCGCGGTCAAAGACGCAGGCGTGCAGCAGCTGACCAAAGGCCAGGGGCTGCAGCAACCAGCTGCCAAACCACCAGGGGCGGTCCCTCTTCTTGCCATTCTTGGACCCCCAGATGAGGCCCTCCATCTCGCAGACGTTCCAGCCAAAGTCGAGGGCGCGGAAGAGCATGTAGACGGTTATGGAGACGCGCATCTGCTGGGACGGATAGACGCCGAGGGCGAGGCCGGCGAGCGAGGCGCCGACGGCCGGGGCGTAGGGGGACGTCAAGGCGGCGGCGGTGCGGGGGTTGCGCCGGCGAAAGGGCTCGACCTGGGGATCCATGAGGTGGGCGCGCAGGCGAGAGAGGAAGCGGAAGAGGAAGCGGTAGATGAGCAGTATCGATGAGAGGGAGAGGGAGAGGCGCAGCGCGGGAGACTTGTAAAAGGGCTGCTTCTTGCCGCTCGAGGTGATACTAGTCGGCCAGTCAGCGCAGCGATGGGACACGGTCTCGCGCCTACTTACTCCTTGTTGCCCATCCTGCTGGCGACCACGTCCCAGCCCTTCATGCCGAGCCAGGTGGCGGCAAAGACGCGCAGGGCATGGCGGACGGCCTTTGCGTTGTGGTCCTCGGTGCCGCGGGCGGGAGCCAGGGCCTTGTCGACCGAGGCCGGGCCCGGGGCGTTGCGGCGCAGGACGCGGGAGCGCGAGAGGATGTACTTGTGCAGGACGGCATACTCGCGGGCCGAGATGGTGTAGCGCAGCGTGTTGCGCAGGATGGGGTCGACGGGGGCGGCGGCCGAGGAGGAGCTGCGCGTGGGAGGAGGGCCGGAGGAGGATGGCGCGGGTGACGCCATTTCGGCGCGGGCCGGACCGAGAAGACTGAAGGATAATGACGACGATGGGAAGCGGTCGGTGATGATGCAATCGAGGGAATAGCTCGTCGTCGTGGCGCTGCTGGCAGCGTCGGTTGTCGTGGATCACAAGCTTCGCCGAGCGGCCCGTGCAAGACGCGCCCAGGACACGTTGCCGAAAGTTGGCAAGCCGTGGTGGCTCTCCTTTTCCTTGTTTCTTCTTCTTCTTCTGCTTCTTCTTCTCGTCTTGCCGCGGCTGCACCCGAGTCGCGACAATGTGGAAGAAGAAGGGGGGGAGACGAAGGGCAGGGAGCATGTAAAAGGAAGAAATTGGGCAGCGTGGAATGCGTCTCTTTTTTCCCTCCATGACAGCCAGGACCTCGGCTGGGGGAATCTGGTGGGGGCTGCACGTCGCAAGGATTCCCCGCCACGCCCATCTGGCCTTAATCTTCAGCAATAAACGTCACGTCAATGCTTTGACATGCTCGATTGTTTTCATCGTGTCATGGCTTGTTTTGTTTTTTTCTCTCTCGTGGCCAACTGCTTTGTTTGCTTGATCCATCGGCCAAGCGTAGACCTGGCCTCACAAGACTTGGCCAAATCGCTTGTCCGATCATATCAACAGTCACCAAGAACAAGTTACCGAGGCCGGCACCGCCAAGGTCGCTCAGTGTCTACACGCACCACGGTCAAAGTCTCGTTCTCGCCATGCTGATACTATCCATAAAAGAAGGTCCATCTGTTCGGGCCTTAACCAGGAGCACACGGCTGCCGACAGGACGATGATGCTGTACGTGGCCTGCCAACTGCTGGAGCCGGCGCGTCTCCCGGGAAAGCGTCAACTGAGCTTCCGTCCCTGGAGCACCTGTATGATGCAGTCGGTGCATCGCCTGCCATGATGACTCGCCCTACGCATGAATGGTGACCGCGGCCTACCTTGCTCCTTTTGCCCGTGTTGTGGAGGGCAGAGTGTGTCCTGGTGACACTATCGGCGGTTGGCCCATCAACGCCTGGGGCAGGGACCGTTTCTCCCAGATGCGGCTTGCTCTGGTCGCATTGCCGTTTCTGTAGCTCAAGAAGCTGCTGCAATGACTGTCTGCGAGACACTCTGACACTCTGATTGCACGTGTCCGAGGCAAGCGGAAATACGGCTCATCAAGTCAGATGCGGGATAGGCTGCTTGCGATTTCCCTGCCGCCCTTCACCACCTGCCCTGCCCTGGCAGCCTACAGTGGGCAGCCTACAGTAGGCCCGTAGGCCCCCCCTGTTCCGTAAGCCGTGCATGTACCTTGTACCACCTCTTACCAAGCCAGATGAGACTTGTCGACTGCTTACCTCATTTTTCGCATGCCGTTTTTGTCAATCAATCCCTCTCTCTGCCCCTCCCCCTCCTAACTAACCTCTCTGCTCTTTTATCGTCATCTTCCCCTACTTGCCTTGAACGCACAGCCAAGAACAACAACAGCATCAACAACCACACCCCAATTCACACCACCACCCCCTCCCGCCCCTCCCCCTCTTCTCCTCCCGGCCTTGCATTTTCAACCATGATGGACTCTTTGACACCGCCGAACATGGCGCCCGTTCCGCAGCAACCACCGGCCACTCAGACGCCACCGGCCGAGCCGTTATCGGCGCCCTACACCTTTCCTCACCATAAGCTGAAGCGCCGTGTCTCGAGCCTCGATAGAGTCCCCGTGGTCCTCGTCGCCTGTGGCAGTTTCTCGCCCATTACCGTCCTGCATCTGCAAATGTTTGAGATGACGCAGCGCTATGTCCAAGACACGGCCTTCCAAGTTGTTGGCAGCTACCTCAGTCCGGTCAGCGATGCCTACAACAAACCCTCCCTGGCCCGCGCCCACCACCGCGTCGCCATGTGCTCCCTGGCTGTCGAGGACGGCACCGGCATCATGGTCGACCCGTGGGAAACTCTGCGCTGCAACCAAGCCGGCGAGCCCGTCTACACGAGGACCGTCGACACCCTCCGCCACTTTGACCACGAGATCAACGACGTCCTCGGCGGCATCCAGGCCCTCGACGGCAGCCACAAGAGAGCGCGCATCGTCCTGCTCATCGGCGCCGACGTGGCCATGACCATGAGCGACCCCAACCTCTGGTCGCCCTCGGACCTCGACGTCATCCTCGGCTGCTACGGCGCATTCATTGTCGAGAGGCCTACCCAGACCGACATTCAAAAGGCTCTAGAACCCCTCAAGCATTACGACAAGATTTGGGTGGTAAGTTCCTTCTACAACGACGTCAGCTCTACCAAGATCCGGGCCCAGCTACAGAACAGGGAAACCGTCATGGACCTTCCCAAGCTGGTCTACGAGTACATCAAGCTGCACGGCCTCTACCAGGGAAGCTCTCTGCAAGGCCAGCAAAAAGACGGCCGGTAGCTGGCACAGCCACCGCCTGCGTCGCACCAGCGACGAGCGTCTCGCCGTGACGGAACGCACGGCTCGAGACGGAAAAGATGGACATGAACAAGAGCACGCCGCGTCCGCCTCGTTGTGTCAGCAGAGACACGATGCTCCTTGCTCACGACTCGCGGGTAAGGGAGGCTTGACAAGGGCAGACAGACTTTGGATCGTGGCATTGGCCCCGGCTTGTCCAGGATACAGGCGCCGGGCTACTTTTTCAACAATAGAAACGGGACACGGGCACGTCGCCGACGGAAGCGCATCTGATTTGTAGAATAAATCATACAAGGCGAGGACATTGAAGCGTAGCGATTTCTGTATTGGCCTTCTTTTGACTTTTCTCGTCACCCGAGCAGAGGAATGAAGGCTCCTTTCTCCAAGGCCGCACAGTGCATTTCCGCATGCCACGTTGCTCTTCATGCGCCGCTTTCATCCTCTGCAAAGCAACAACTCGGGGCACGTGGGCCTGTTTCCCCCGACGCGACGACAGTCACGCGGCCGCCCGCCATCATCATGGCCCGGAAACAAGCGTTAATTAAGCTACTTTGTGGACACCGAGGGATATCGGTATTTTCTTTTTCTAAATTTGCATACTGTCAGGCTCGAGTGCCCATTCATCGTCCTGCACCTGGGCCTGCACAGTAGCGCTAGGCCTCCCCACGCAGATTGGTAGTCAAAGACTGGGCGGTTAATACCGTAGCGCCAAACGGGACGCAAGATACGGCGCATAGGGCTGCCCGTCGCAACTTCTCCCGCCCCCACCTCTAGGGTGCTGCTTTTTCGCCTATCAGAGTAAGATGCTTCGAGCCATCCCCTTGGGGGTGCAAAGGCTGCAAAGTAGGTACTCGTCCCAGATGCCCCCATTGCAGCCCTCGCATCTTTAAAGGGGTTTGCATTCCCGCACGTGTTGCTCCCCTGTGTGTGTGCATGGTAAAAAAGAGAGACGAGGCGGACAGGCTCCCGGAAGTCGTGGGTGGTGCGGCGGGGGGGAGGCCGCCAACAAGCCGGCCCGCCGGCCCGCCCCCGCCCGAGGCCGGAACCAGGAGCAGCTAGCTACCCTGTATCGTGTACCTGGTCAAAATATGCGCACTAGGGTAATGTACATGACCTCTTGGGAACAGAGAGGGCTGAACGCACCCTTCCTCCGCACAACCATGGCTGGCTGCCCCTGGATTGACTACCTAGGTATCGAGAGTCGTCGAAAATCTGGCCGTATCCTGCGGGGACGAAGCCGGCCATCTGCCCGTCCAAATGCCCCCCTGGAGGGCAAGTCTCCTCTGCACACCACGCGTCTGGCACAACTCATCCATTAGCCATGGTCCCTTGCGCTTCGGATTCCTTCCTAACGTCAGACTACCCTAGAATCCGGCAAGTTGAGCTGCGATCCGGTCATTTGCCCCTATACGTCCCCCCATCCACATCGATTCCGCTATCCGACTCCAGCCCACGTCAGCGCCGACCATCCCTCCAGTCGGACTGGCTCCCCCCCGGCACTCGCCAAACTCCGCATCTCACCTGCGCATCCCCAGAAGCCACCGTCCCCGCCATTATGCTTCTTCAAGCCACCTTATTGCAGCCCACCCGCGAGCTACCAGCCTTGCCACGGCCAATGACAAGACAAAGACTCCAGAGGTGCGAGGAGGGCGAGGGTCAACCCGTCTCTCAGTTCCATCCTCCATCGCGAATCAGGCATGCCAAAAGGCAGCGGGATTCCATCGAGTTCTCGGTGCTCGACAAGTGGCAAAAATGTGGGCGCTTCTCCAGAGGGACAAAGGAAAGATGGGTTGCACAGCCCTCGGGAAATTGCTACCGGGGACTCGATGCTTTCGAATCCGACAAGAAATGCAACGCCCATCCGCCAGCTCATCAACCAAAAAGTCGTTATTCATCAGGACGCGGCAGGCGAACTCATGGATACGCGGCTGCCGACCCGTTCTGTGGCTCCACCACGGGGACCCACTTGCGTACCAGGGACGCACCGCCCGGGCTAGAACATGGCAGCATCTCTTCCTGCCATCCCAGCGAAGTCCATCGGCCGACGTCTTGTGGATTCGGGCTACGGAGAGCCGCATGGACGGCATCCGAGACAGAAACTCGCCCATCGATAACGGCTTCCAAGATGCGGAGGCGACGTGCCTCGCGTTCCTCAACTGCGCGCTTGATCACACGATGACGGGCCTCTGCGCTGGCCCAGCCGTTGAGGTTTCCGGATCCAGACATCTCGAGCATCATCTTGAGGTACGTAAAGGGCAGGTTGAGCAGTACGCGGGAGAGGATCGTGTGTGACACCGGCTGAGCCTGTTGAGCGGCCTTTGGAGTCTCGGATTCGGTCCCGTTCCTGGCTTCGGATAGGGAGAGATCGCCAAATTGAATATTGGCGATTTGGTGTGGGCGCCTACCTTTGCCGAGCTGGACCGAGGAGCCCCTCGCAATCGCAGGCGAGGGTGCCCTGGAACCGGCCTCGGGAGAGGTTGGAGCCGGCGGAGGGTGTACCGGAAGCCGGGCATAGTTGTTGGGCTCTCCAGCCGAGGTGTCGAGGTTGAAGCTCGGCGGAATGTTGTGGACAATGTACGCAGCCACGGCGTGGAGGATGGTCCGCGATCCGTCGCCATACTTGTACGAGTCATGGGTGCCCTTGTCGCTGTAGTTGTCGAGAGCAAACTCGAGCCCCTTCTCCATCGTCTGCCAGCCCAGTAGTTGCGTCGCCACCTCACAGCCCCGTCTCGTGACAGGCGCCCAGTCGAGGAGGCGGCCGGCTGCGGCATACGACAAGGAAAACTCGAATTGCTCCTTGGCAGATCCAGCCTCCATCAAGTCGCCAGAGTCCGTCCGGTTGTGCGGCGGCATCTGCAGCAGGGGCAGGCCATACAGACGTTGAACAGCCATGTAGAAGGCGTCGGATCGTACCCAAGGGCTGTCGCTTTCAACAACCAGAGTTAGCGGGGCTCCGCCGGCAGACTTTGGCTCGGACGCCTTCTTCTGCAGCTGGGCCGAAAGCTCAGAACTCCGGGAGAAGATGAAGCGGTGGCCCGGGATCCGGACGGGTGGCGCCCCGTCATCGGGGTATCGGAGCTCCAGCGTACAGTCAGCCAGCTCTGGCGCGGCAAACTGCTGCTGCAGGTATCCGATGACGCCGTCGCCATGGTCACCAGGAGGCATCATGGGTGGGAGGCCCAGATTCGGCGGCATCCTGGGGTATTCGGGGGGGCCAAACATTCGTCGCTGCGGGTTCTGCGGATGAATGTCGTCGCCGGGAACCGCTCCTCCATTGCAGGGGGCTCCTGGCGGGTAAGGGACGTACATGCCATTGTCTTCGGGGTGGACGGGTGACTGCGAGTCATGGAAGCTGTGAGGAGTCGAGGGTCCATAGTTGGACCCATAAGGGGGGTACGAGTCCATCGGCCCGTAGGCCATGGCCGGACGACCGTAGTTGTCAAAGTTTGCGACCTGCATCATGTCGCCGCCGTACGGCATCATGGGGGGGAACCCGCTTCCGTTATGGCCCATGTATCCCGGGCGGCCATCGAGGCCGGCCATTCCAGGGGGCGGCGCGACGCCTCCAGAGAGCGGCGGCGCGGGAGACGAGCTCTGCGAGTCGTGGAAAGTGCCGAAGTGAATGCTTCCATTGCTCGGGTGTGTCTGGTGAATGCGATGGGGTCCGTTCTGCGGGTGAGGTCGCGGGCCGCGAGCCACGTCTCCGTTTGCCATGATGCCGAGGGGCCGGTTCGTGGGCTGAAAAGGCGGAGGCATCTGGTAGCGCGTCGGCGATACGGCAGGCGGCAGATGAGGCTCGGAGGCCGTTGCGGAGTAAGTCCCGTCTGTTTTTGCAGTCAGCGCCTGAGGAGCGCCGTCCAGTACAAGAAACTGACCAGACTTGACAGGGGCCCCGTTGGGGGTGGCCGAGGTCTCGAAAGGACCAACCGGGCGGGATTGCTGCACCAAATTCTCGGCCGCCTGCGACTGCACGTGCATCTGGGAGCCAGCGTTGTCGACGGCTGAAGCCGGGGCTTGCCCGAGCTCGACTGAAGCCGTGTCAGATTTGTCGACTAGTGAGCATGGCGTGGTCAGTGGTACCCCGGACTCGACGACGGCGTTTGAAGTAGCTCACCAGGTGATGATCCATGTCCGTTGGCATCAAGATGGCCACGGTCGAGGTGACTGGATTGATTTCCGTTGTTCCGTTTCGCCCGAGTGTCATGCTGCGCGCCCGACACGGGTAAGTGGCAGATGGACTGTTCCCGTGCTGCTCCATGGTGAGCTTCAGCCGGCGGCGAGCGAGCAGCGACGGCAGACGCGGCCGCAGGAGGGGCCGCCTGACGCTTGACGTAGGGCAACGGCAGCGCAGGCACAACAGGTTTGACGGAATGCTTGCTGGTTGCCGCAGCTCTGCGAGACTTGAGCGAGGCGGTGGACGGGGCCATGTTGCAGGTGGGCGTCGAAGCTGCGCCAGACGAAAGAGGCGGCGGCGGCGGCTGTCGGGAATCGATCGCGTTGCGTCGCTCAAGGACAAAGGGGGCAGACAGGTCGAGGCAGTGGGAGAGGGGGCAAACGGGTCGGATTCCCAAAAGCCTGCTCCAGGCGTCTCTCTAGACACGAGACTGGCACAAGCCTCGGCCAAAGCGCATCGGGACCGTCGTGAGGTGAGAGGCTGCACGAGTCGATGCACCTCCCACAAGACGTCGCGTCACCGCGGGCGGAAACAGCGCGGGAGAGTCGTCGTCTGGAGGCCGCGCGGGTTGGTGAGAAGGAGAGAGGAAGGTTGGTGAAGTGAATTATTAGCCACGGCGAATTGGTGACCAAAAACCGGGGCCTGCGTCACAATTTTCCCCCTCCCCCCGTTTCTGCCCGCAGGCACACTAGTGGCTTGGACCGGAGAGCTCTGTTTTTTTAAGGCTCGGCGGTGCGCCAAGCTCGATCCCCCCACTGCTGCTGCACATCAGGGCAGCCACAGGATACCTCTGCCGCCGTGGGGCGCAAGCGTTAAAATAGGTACCAAGACTCACTCGCCTGGAATCCATCTCTATCGGCACAGGCGTAAGGTAAGTAAGGTAGGTACACCAACTGTAGGTACTTAGGTACCTACCTACCTACCTACCTTAGGTATGTTGTTGGAGTGTCAAGGGTCCTCTGTTGCTGTTTGCAAGTCAGGATAGGTAGACTTCGTCCTGCAAGACGTGCGCGGGCATAACTGGACGCATCTTGCCAGACCCTTATCCCCCGTCTGACTGATTCCAAGACATTCCGCAGCCATGGCACAGACTGCGTGGCCAGCGCCTGCATGCACCAAGCCGAATTACTAAGTTACCAACGTGTGGCGCATCAACGCTGCATCATGACGGGTAAGCGGCGCATGGACTCGATCCCTTGCCCATCACGTGCATCCCCATCGCTTGCCCAGCTAGATTCTGTTATGAGTATGAATATTGAGAAAACAATGATGTGTTTCATAAGTCGCTGGAATACGAATGCGAGTCCGATCTTGTGTTACACTGACTGCTCCCTCCAAAGCCTGCCTTGTCCAGAGTGCAAAACGCCCCAAGGTCCAGCAAACCTCCACCTCTCACGCTAAGCCGTCGCCGCGGACAAGACGCGCAACCAGCACGTACAAGAACATCAGCCCGCCGACCACGAGAAGCTTGTTCCGATACAGCCAGCCCCGTCCCGCGTCTCGCTGCTGCACCACGGCATCCACCACGGCTTGTGCTTGGTTGCTGCTCGTGCCTCCGATGCTCAGTTGCGGGCCGCATGAGGACCCGTTGTCGCCGTCCAAGCGGTTTCCTGTTGCCGCATCAATCTTGTTCTTCTTCATCCATTCCCAGTTCTCCGCGTCCACGTCCACCCACTCTGTCCGAAACTTGGCGCCGCCGTCGCCCGCCTTGACATTGCCCTTCTGCGCTGGAGTTCCCTTAGCGTGCGAGCCGCCGCCGGTTGAGTTCCACCACCGTGATCGCGAGGCCAGGTATCTCTTCTCGGCCGCAGTCGTCGAGACCGAGCCTGTTGTCATCTCATCGCTCGTCATGAAGGAGAGCAGGCCAATAAGGATGGTTGAGACTTCCCACGCCGGGTTAAACGACTTTGGATGGAAATCGGAGATGGAGAGACACAGCCGCGTAGACGGTTGAAACCGGCCCGATGGAGTATGCATCCGGATCGCCGGGGGCGCGAACGGGTAATTTGGAGGGAACATCAGGGTGCCCCAGTACTGACCGCCGTGGTACGGCGTGTCCTCAGGGCCAGTAATGACATAGTGCCATCTGGCACAGACGAGTTAGCAAGTACGAAGCCCCAGTGTTGCCTGGATATGCGTACTCTAGGAGGTTGGACTCGGACGGGTGGGCGACAATGTACGGCGGCGGGTTCTCGGAGATGGTCTTGTACTCGCGGGTCAACTGGCACAACGGTTAGCACGTTTACGACCTGGGATAAAGGACCGGAGCATACCCGCTTCTGCGCTGCCTTGGTGGCCATGAGCGCGATAGTGGCAGGGCTTGGCAGTTTGTGCTTGTCGGGAGTTTGGCTTCCAAGATATTGCCAAGGGCACCACTGAGGGTTCACGCTCCGCGGAGACTTTCCCGAGACGAATCGACAGTTGTCTGTCGTCGGAAATGGAGAGGGGCAGTGACTGTCGGAGCGCGGAGCGTACAGGACGAGATGAAGATGGGAAGAAGGGTGGCGGGTGCGATGTCGGGCGACTGGGCTCGGAGATGAGCGAGGAAGGACGTTGGAGTGGTGTGGCAAGTCGTCAGCGCCGTCACCAGAAACGGAGATCCCCTGGGAGCCCCACAATGTTTACCTAAGCAAAAGCTCCCTTGGCGGCCCAGCCACTCGTGCATCAGCCACGGGGAACTCGGCGCCATTTGAGGCTGGAGAGCTCCAAGTTGCCGAGCAACGTCGCGGGTTCAACGATCCTCATCGTCCTCAAAGAGCAGAGTTGCGGATTGAAAGCTGCAGCATGGCGTCGAATGCGAGCTTACCCGGGACCAATGTAAGTACGGACCCAATTGGCTTCTACAGCAAGACAGCTCTAGCTCACCATGGCAGCCCGGAGGCTCATTCAACAAACTACACTCCAACACGCAGGATGTGTTGAGCGCTGCCCGTTCGACGCCCGAGTTTCAAAATGTAGAGCACGAAGCAAAAGAGCGCAGAATGGCGCAAATGGTACGATATACCGACTCACTTGGCACAAGTGTTTCGGGTTTCTAACGCTGCAGCAGATGGCTGATCAGATGTCGATGCCCATGACCGTCAACGAGATCTCCGTCACCGGCGCGACCAACATTCGCCGCGGATTCCTCGACCCCATATTCGCCCCTCTGCTTTGCGACTATCCAAATGCACCGTCCACCGTTGGCGAGGTGCTCGCCAAGTTGCAGGCAGCAAGCACAAAGCTCTCTGGGTTGCGTGCGTGTCTGCCTAGCGAACCTTGAGGGGACCTCACGCTGACCAGCATAGAAATATTGCGGGAGCCGCCGAGCGTATATCTATCCCAGTCTAGTCAAGTCGATCCCTCTGCAAGCCCGTCCGATGTCAACATTTCCATGGGCCTTCGCGAACTGCCTCGCTTCAAGCTCCAAACCGGAACCGACGTGGGCAACGGCGAGGGCTCAGCATACGGCTCTCTCCTGTGGCGGAACATGTTTGGCGGCGCCGAAATGCTCACTCTGAATGCCAAGGCGGGGACACGTACGAGGTCGGCATATAGTGCCAACCTAAGTGCGCCGGTGCTAAGTGATCCTGGCATGAGGATCTCTGTGGAGGGTCTAGCGTCTGCAGCCGAGAAGCCGTGGGCATCGCATGAGGAAGTCGTCAAGGGCGGCTCTCTGCGATTCTCGTGGCTGAACGACCAAAGCGACACGCACGCAGTTGAATATTCCGGGTCATGGCGTCAAGTGACAGGGCTCTCCGCAGTCGCCAGCCCAACCGTGCGACAAGACGCCGGCAATACGGTCAAGAGCGCCATCAAACACACGTTTTTCAGAGAGAGGCGGGACAACCCACAGCTCCCGCAAGATGGGTACATGCTACGATCCATGTGGGAAGTGGCAGGAGTTGGTCCCCTGGCAGGTGACGTCGCCTTTTCCAAGAGCGAAGTGGAGATGAGCGGCGCCGTTCCTGTCCCACTGCCTGGCATCCAAGGCCGCACGGGCATTTCCATCGGTGCCGGTCTGCGGATGGGGCTGCTCTGGCCCCTGCCACTCGGATACAGCCTCGGCAGTGAGGCGCTCCCGAGCCGTATCAATGACCGCTTTCTGCTCGGAGGCCCAACGGACGTTCGCGGTTTCAAGCTGGGCGGGTTGGGACCTCATGATGGCCAGGACTCTGTGGGTGGAGACGTTTTTGCTGCGGGAAGCGTCAACATGCTGCTTCCGCTGCCATACAAGGGACCCGACTCGGGGCTGCGATTCCAGCTCTTCGCCAACGGCGGACGCCTTGTGGCGCTCGAGGATAAGGACAGGGGGAAGACGACGGGCTCGCAAAGCATAAGCGCCAAAGCCGTACGCGACGGCATGCTGCGTGCTGTCGGGGGTCTCTTGAACGGCGCTCCCAGCATGGCCGCGGGTGTGGGCCTTGTCTACGCACATCCCGTGGCGAGGTTTGAGCTGAACTTTAGCTTGCCGCTTGTGCTGAGGAGAGGAGAGATTGCAACCAAGGGGCTGCAGATGGGCGTGGGCATCAACTTTCTGTAGCGCGAGAGCAACAATGGACTAGATGATACGGGAGTGCAGCTCACGTCCGGCTACACTTATCTTTGTATTCCATCCATATGCTGGTCATGCATCTGGTGCAAGTATGCGGTCAAGTCGATACGCTGAAGGCTTACTACACCCAATTCGACGTGACATGGTGTCCCGAGAAGAGGAATCATGAGCTTGAGGAGCTACGGTGCCAGCCAGCACGGCGTGTGGCAACTCGGGCAGCACGGGGTCGAGGAGGGCGGCGCGTCGAGAATTCAGCAGGCTCGGACGGTCTCGACCAGGGCTCGGACGGTGGCAGTGGTATAATACTTGGAAATGAATTATGACATTTCATCGTGTAAAACGGCTCTAGGTCTGGTGGTTAGAAAAGGAGGTGCAGGGTAATTAGACGTCGGGTAGAGGGAGCCGACGCAAGGGCGGGCCGAGCCGCTTCGGAAACAGGAAGCAAGACGCGGGCCACTACGACAAGAAGGAGAAAGTGGGCGACTAAAAATAGGCTGTTAGATTGCTGGATCGGTAGTTTTCCAGCAGGACGGAAAGGGCTGTGGGCGCCAAGTTTTGACGCACGGCACGGCAATGGGTCCGGACTAAGATGTCGAGAAAGCCTACTTTGTATCCTGGCAACAAGCCCATCAACAAGGTAATGTGTACTTGGTAACTATCTGGGTATCCGATGCAGACCCATCAATAGCCTGAAACTCAATTACGATGGGGGCCCCCGGGACACGCGGAGCATGTAACCATATGCAGACTTGGCGAGGCATGCAAGGCAGTTGTAACTATCCGCCCAGCCCTATGACACGCGGCGCAGAGGCTGTGCACGTCGCATGGGCCAAGAAATGGAAGAGGCCCGTGGACGGGCGGGCATACCATGCGTGTCGTTGGAAAGCTCTGCTGAGATGGGACATTCCGAGTGATGGGATCCGACGGGAGGGTCAACTGAAAGGTGGTGGGGGGGGGGGATAAAAAGGCAGTGCTCGGGCTTGACTTTGACCCCCGGGAGCCAACGGGGAGAAACGGAGGTACGGAGCGGAGTTGCGGAGTTGCGGGTCCAGCTGCCGTCTGGCAAAGGCTGCACATGGGCAAGGAAGGGCAAGGAAGGGCAGGCAGAAGCGGAAGAAGAGGAGGCTCTTTTGCTGGCGGTCAGCAACGCCCTCTCGGATCAGTCGTCGAGTCCGAAGAAGAAATTGACACGCACACAGGGGCGCACCGGAGGAGCCGATGGTCTGGTCTTGCATGGCGCATGCATACTATGTTACATGTATGTAGGCAACATGTACGTAGGCATGATGACGAGCTCTGCCGCTGCATGTATAATTACCACGGCGCAGTACGTAGGTGCCGGAGCGAGTAACTTCAAGCGTCAGATATCTCTGGGCACGAGTCCGCATGATTCACCCCCTGGGGACCGAGGGCCATTTGGAATATTCACAGGAGACGACAGGGCCCAGGATAAGTGCCTTGTCCACCGTCACACGGAGCATGCTCGTTACCCAGCTAATAAGCTTCTCCGCCAAGGCAGCACGGGGCGCGGCCGGCGTGTCGGGTCGGGTCGGGGTGCTCCAACACTCCGAACCGGCGGCGGGTCCAAGTAGGTAGTTACTTGCAGTACAGATAATTACATGCAAGTCGGCTCTTGGCCGAGGGGGTAGCACGCACCTATAGATGGAGTACGGCAAGATGCTATTAGCTGGGAATGAAGCCAGGAAAGGGCGTGGAAGCGCTTGTTTGTGATGATGGCGCGACGGCTTGTCCAAGTTGGGAGCACATGTGTCATTGATTAGCATCTGCGTCGGCAGGTTTTGTCGCCACGGGATAAACACGCATGCATGTTGAGACAGTGACTCAAGCAACAGCGTGCATGCTCTCCCGCCTCGCCACGATCCGAAGCGCCGCCCAGATCGACAGACTTTTTGCGCCGCCGAAAAAGCAAAAGCGCAGGAGATGATAGTGCCGTTGGTCAATGGGCCAAAAAGAAGCAAAGAAAAATGGAAGACGATGGGAGTAAAAACAAGCAGGGTCAGATATGTAAGGCATTCAGAGTAAAACAATGAATCGGGCGATCTGATAAGGCAAAGTATCTGTACACCCACTCATGCCTTGGCCGGCCGTTAGCGGACAAACCACGAGGCGCTGGCAGCGACGCACAGGAATGCGCCGCCGTTTTAGTGCATCCATGACGCTTGTGCTTCATCGACGGGGGCCGGACTGGTGGTACCCTGCGGCATGATGGCTACCTAGGTACATTACCTACCTACTACCTTACCTGCCCGAGGTACCTCGTTGCTTTTCCTGCTCTTGCTGCTTGCTGCCGGGAGGCCCGTCTTCCCCGATGCCAACCAAGTCGAGTCCACCAAACTCCGCCAGAGGCTCGAGCGTGTGACCAGCAAGAGTGGGTGGGTGGGGGCGACAGAGATGATGGGAGCTTGTTTACTTGAACTGTTGTGTACGGATGGATGGATCGTACCCGAAGCTGAGCTGCGTATTCGTACCGACCTGAAGCGAACCACCTAGTAATTATGAATACCTTAGGTACTAGGTGGGTACTCCCTATTTCCGTACTCATACTCTACAAGGGACTGCCTAGCTGGTGTAGGTCGCATGCATGCATGCAGCGGTCTTCGAGAGATTCTGCTCTCGGGCTCCCGGAGACTTTGTCCAGCCGCTCGACCAAGGATCCGCCGTTTTATCCATCCTCCTTGGCCTTGCGCGAGAGAGATAGCCATTTCCTCCTCCATCTTCTCTTCTTCCTCTCTCCTTCTCCGCCAATTCCTCCCCAACCTACGCGGCGCCCACCCCTTCCCTCCCGTGTGTTTACTCGCCCGGGCCCCTCCTGCCGCTTTCGCTCATTGCCTCGTGGAATTGAATTCGGTACTAAACAAAGCACAAGAGCATTGGGATCTGGGGCCAACCTTCCTCCAATCCCCCCCGGGAACCCAAGAGCTTTGGCCGCTTCTCGAAGCCGCCGCCTGCTGGCCATCCATACCTGTTCTCAAACAAGCGTTGGGATCATGGCTGCAATGTACGGCATGAACGCAAACTATGACTCCACAGCCGCCTCCACGGGCATGCCCATCGGCAACCGCTACCCTTCTCGAGACGACGATGCCGGCCACGACGCCACCGACTCCTCGTCCCCGTCCGGCATCTCGGCCAAGGAGGTAGTGGAGGATGAGGACACCGAGACCGACAAGGCCGAGATGGAGCGCCGCTCCTCGGCCGTCCAGGCCCTCGCCCGCTCATACTCGCGCGCTTCCGTCGCCGCCAACCACCAGAACCCCTTCCTGGCCGGCCCCGACTCGCCCCTCAACCCGGCCTCGTCCAGCTTCAGCGGTCGCGAATGGGCAAAGGCCGTCGTCGACCTGGTTTCCAGCGACGGCTCCGCCTTTCGCTCCGCCGGCGTCTGCTTCCAGAACCTCAACGTCCACGGCTTCGGCGAGTCCACCGACTACCAAAAAGATGTCGCAAACGTCTGGCTGTCGGCTGCCGGTTTCGTCCGCCGCCTCATGGGCTCCGGCCGCCAGCGCATCGACATTCTGCGCCACTTCGACGGACTCGTCCGTACCGGCGAGATGCTCGTCGTCTTGGGGCCACCGGGCTCCGGCTGCTCCACCTTTCTCAAGACCATTGCCGGCGAGATGAACGGCATCTATGTCGACGACGGCTCCTACTTTAACTATCAAGGTGAGTCGGCCGAACGATACCCACCCCCGTGGGGCCCGGAAGTCTGGGGTAATGCAGGAGAGGAGGGGCCTGGGACGGAAGATGCCGTCCGCCTCTGCCGTGCATATGTCCCTGTGCTTACACGGACTTGTGTGGCTAACTCTTGTGACGCTCGATAGGCATGACGGCCAAGGAGATGCACTCGAGGCACCGAGGCGAAGCAATTTACACCGCCGAAGTCGACGTCCATTTTCCCCAGCTCTCGGTTGGCGATACTCTCACCTTCGCCGCCCGCGCCCGCCAGCCCCGCCAGCTACCCCAAGGCCTCAACAAGCATGATTTCGCAAACCACCTGCGTGACGTCGTCATGGCCATGTTTGGCATCTCCCACACCGTCAACACTCGCGTCGGAAACGAGTACGTTCGCGGCGTCTCGGGTGGCGAGCGCAAGCGCGTCACCATATCCGAGGCCGCCCTGTCCGGCGCCCCCCTGCAGTGCTGGGATAACTCGACCCGAGGTCTCGACTCGGCCAACGCCATCGAGTTTTGCAAGACGCTGCGGCTGCAGACGGAGCTCTTCAACAGCACCGCCTGCGTCTCCATCTACCAGGCTCCCCAAAGCGCCTACGATCTCTTCGACAAGGCCGTCGTTCTCTACGAGGGTCGCCAGATCTTCTTCGGCCGCGCCGACGCCGCCAAGCAGTATTTTGTCAACCTCGGCTTCGAGTGCCCGGCGAGACAGACGACCCCGGACTTCCTCACATCCATGACGTCCCCGCTCGAGCGCGTCGTGCGCCCCGGCTTCGACGGCAAGACCCCGCGGACCCCCGACGAGTTTGCCGCTGCGTGGAAGAACAGCGCCGAGTACAAGGCTCTGCAGGTCGAGATTGAAGAGTACAAGGGCGCCCATCCCATCGACGGGCCCGATGCACAGGCCTTTCGCGCCTCCAAGCGCGCGCAGCAGGCCAAGAGCCAGCGGAAAAAGTCTCCCTACACCCTATCTTACACCCAGCAGGTGCAGCTGTGCCTGTGGCGCGGCTGGAAGCGCCTGACCGGCGACCCCAGCCTGACTGTCGGCGCTCTGATTGGGAACACGGTCATGGCCCTCATCATCGGAAGCGTCTTCTACAACCTCGACGACACGACGGCGAGCTTCTTCCAGCGTGGCGCCCTGCTCTTCTTTGCCTGTCTGATGAACGCCTTTGCTTCGGCTCTCGAGGTAAGATGCCCTCCCCCTTCTGACACCCATGAGAAGGACGAGTGACTGATGGTTTGCCGACGCAGATTCTCACCCTGTACGCCCAACGGCCCATTGTGGAAAAGCACAACCGATATGCCATGTACCACCCATCCGCCGAGGCCATTGCGTCAATGCTCTGCGACTTGCCCTATAAAGTCGCAAACTCCATCGTCTTCAACCTGACCCTCTATTTCATGACCAACCTCCGCAGAGAGCCCGGGCCCTTCTTCTTCTTCCTCCTCATCACATTTAGCACCGTCCTCGTCATGTCCATGATTTTCCGCACCATCGCGTCGGCATCGCGCTCCCTGTTCCAGGCCCTGGTCCCGGCCGCCCTCTTGATCCTCGACCTCGTCATCTTCACTGGTTTCGTCATCCCGAAGAGGTACATGCTCGGCTGGTGCAAGTGGCTGAGTTATATCGACCCCCTTGGCTACGCCTTTGAGGCTCTCATGGTCAACGAGTTCCACAATCGCGACTTTAGGTGCACCCAGTTCGTCCCCTCGGCCCAGGCACCCAATCCTAGTCTGGCCGGCGCGCTGGCCAAGTACGCCAACCTAGGCCCCGACAACAGTGTCTGCAGCGCCGTCGGGGCCGTCAAGGGCCAGGACTTTGTCAATGGCGACGCCTACACCGAGTCCAGCTTTGAATACCAGTGGAGTCACCGCTGGCGCAACTTTGGCATCGTCATCGCCTTCATCATCTTCTTCCTCGCTTGCTACATGGTCGCCGCCGAGCTCGTCTCCGAGAAAACGTCCAAGGGCGAGGTCCTCGTCTACCGCAGGGGACACAAGCCCGCCGCCGCCAAGCATGCCGAGAAGAAGCAGCGCGACCCCGAGGCCGCCATGGCCAACATCGGCCCCGTCGTCACGGCCGAGAGGAGCCGCGGCGGCGGCGGCAAGGAGGGAGGCCTCCTGCAGGAGCAGACGTCGGTCTTCCAGTGGCACGACGTCTGTTACGACATCAAGATCAAGGGCGAGGCGCGGCGCATCCTGGACCACGTCGACGGGTGGGTCAAGCCCGGCACCCTGACTGCCCTCATGGGCGTGTCGGGCGCCGGAAAGACGACGTTGCTCGACTGCCTGGCCGACCGCACCTCGATGGGCGTCATCACGGGCGAAATGTTTGTCGACGGCAGGCCCCGTGACATGTCGTTTCAGCGCAAGACGGGCTACGTCCAGCAGCAGGACCTTCACTTGCAGACGACGACTGTCCGCGAGGCTCTCAACTTTAGCGCCCTGCTGCGTCAGCCTGCCCATGTTCCCAAGGGGGAGAAGCTCGCCTATGTCGAGGAGGTCATCAAGCTCCTCGAGATGGAAGAGTATGCCGACGCCGTCGTCGGCGTTCCCGGGGAGGGCCTCAACGTCGAACAACGCAAGCGTCTAACCATCGGCGTCGAGCTGGCCGCCAAGCCGCCTCTGCTCCTCTTCGTCGATGAGCCCACCTCGGGCCTCGATTCGCAGACTTCGTGGGCTATCCTGGACCTCCTTGAGAAGCTCACGAAGGCGGGCCAGGCCGTGCTCTGCACCATTCATCAGCCCTCGGCCATGCTCTTCCAGCGTTTCGATCGGCTCCTCTTCTTGGCCAAGGGCGGTAAGACGGTCTACTTTGGCGAAATCGGCGACAACTCCAAGACGATGACGAGCTACTTCGAGCGCAACGGCGGGCACCGCTGTCCCGACGAGGCGAATCCCGCCGAGTGGATGCTCGAGGTCATCGGCGCGGCCCCCGGGTCGTCGACAGACATTGACTGGTTCAACACGTGGCGCGGCAGCGCCGAGTATAAAGCCGTGCAGGCCGAGCTGGAGAGGATCAAGCGGGACAAGCAAGAGGTGGCGAGCGACCCCGTCGACGACGACCCCGGCATGTACCGCGAGTTCGCCGCCCCTTTTGGGGAGCAGCTCAAGGAGAACCTCTTCCGCGTCTTCCAGCAGTACTGGCGCACCCCCGTCTACATCTACTCCAAGACGGCCCTCTGCACCCTCGTCGCCCTCTTTGTCGGCTTCGTCTTCTTCCGGGCCCCCAACAGCATGCAGGGCCTGCAGAACCAGATGTTCTCCATCTTCCAGCTGCTGACCGTCTTTGGCCAGATTGTCCAGCAGTCGATGCCGCAGTTTGTCATCCAGCGCTCACTCTACGAGGCGCGCGAGCGCCCCTCCAAGGTCTACTCGTGGAAGGTCTTTATGCTGTCGCAAATCATAGTCGAACTGCCCTGGAACAGCCTGATGGCCGCCATCATGTACTTTTGCTGGTACTACCCCGTGGGCCTCCAGCGCAACGCCGTGCCGACGGGTGAGGTGGCGGAGCGCGGCGCCCTCACCTTCCTCTACCTGCTCATGTTCCTGCTCTTCACCGGCACTTTTTCGACCCTCGTCATCGCCGGGTTCGAGACGGCCGAGGCGGGCGGCAACCTGGCCAACCTCATGTTCACCCTCTGCCTCATCTTCTGCGGCGTGCTGGCCCCGCCCAGCTCCCTCCCCGGCTTCTGGATCTTCCTCTACCGTGTGTCGCCGTTTACCTATCTGGTGTCGGGCATATTATCGACAGGCGTCGCCAACACAGCGGTCGAGTGCGCCGACAACGAGCTCCTCAAGCTTGAGCCTTTGGGCAACCAGACGTGCGGGGACTTTTTGTCCCCCTACGATAAGATCTACGGCGGCCGCATCATAAACCCCAGCGCCGACGCCGGGTGCCTGTACTGCCCGGTCGCCAACACAAACACCTTCCTCGCCGGGGTGAGCAGCAGCTACAGCGATCGGTGGCGCAACTTTGGCATCCTCTGGGCCTATGTAATCTTTAATATAGCGGCGGCGCTCTTTGTCTACTGGCTGGCGCGCGTGCCCAAGAGGAAGCTCGGCGCAGGCAAGAAGAAGAAGGAGTAAGGTGCTCTTCCTTGGCTTTTGACGTATTTTGGCTGTACATTGTTGCCTGGGATGGGGAGTTTTGCGAAGAGCTGGAGAGGTACAGCTGATGTCATGGACGACCTGGGAGCTGTCTTTTTCAAAAGGTCATGATTATTGTTCATTTGCCCTCGGGGGCTTCTACTTCTCCCTCTGGCGTATCAGGCTGGAGTGGTGGACATAGAAAGAGGAGAGATATCGATATTTAGACGAATACAAGAGAGGAGCCTTCATATGATATCTTGCTGGGCTGCCCAGCATTACACGAACCTGCCATTGCGTCCATAAGGTGCGTGTAGGGTAAGGAGTAGGGAGTCGTGTTTGATACAAGGCCGGTGGTCTACGTGTTGGAGCTAGACGCCAACGTGGGACGAGAACGAGTCTCAGAGACTGCGTATTCGATCCGAGTCTCGGCCATTTGTCGACAAAGGGGGGGGGGAAGGGGGACGAGAAGTGACTACATGCGTAGGTGGACGGATAGACCCCGAACAACCGGACGGACACACCAACTGGACAGTGCAGACAGACACTAAAGTCCTGGCGATGTCAGCACCGCGTGCCGTGCGCCTTGTCGACCTAGTGGCCAACGTTCAAGGGTGGCTCCCTCCCCCGTTGGAATGGAGACGCGGAGCATCTCGCGGGGGAACTCGTTGACGACAAGGACCAACCAACTATCTAGTGCGGACAAGTTACTACGCCCTCGGGACAGAGAGCCCCCGCATGACGAGTAGGTGCTGTGCAAACAAACGATGTTGGGGTTCCCCCCCCTCCCCTCCCCCGTCCAAAGAGAGTTTCGGACAACGACGTTTCAAGCCCATGTTGGCTGGCCTTGCATGAATCTGGGCCGTTTGACGCGGCGCGGAGACGCGAGCTAGCCACGGCTGTGGGGGAAACAAAACGCCCGGCCCGGGACGGCATTGCTGCCGGCCATCAGCCAGTCAGTCATGCGAGAGTCGTTCCGGTGATGGTTCTGATGATGTCAACCACGGGCAACGGCGAGGGCGACTCGGCCTGCAATGCGTCAACCTAGATACAGCGATATCCTACGACGCGCACATGGCGGCGGCACTCTGGAGGAGGAGGGGGTCTTCGCGTCTTCCCAGGCAGACATTTTGTGTTTCATTCCTTGCCCTTGTCTCTCGCTGGGAGCCGAATGCGCCCTAGTTCGTGCTCGCCGCTCGGCTCCGAGACTGGAACCCTCGACGCGATGCCCAAGATTGTCCAAGTCCGGAGCCCCCCTCCATCTCAACTTGGCGACGAGGTCACGTCCGAGGCAGCACGATCCCCGCCTCCTATCACCAGATGGCGGGGCAAAGAGAGTCGAGTCGAGTCGGCCCACACGTACCTACCTGGTTCATAGCCTGTCTTGCTTGCCTGCCTGCCCGTCATGCTGTTTCGCGTAGGCCATATGCGGCGTGCCAGCCAGCCACCAGCCAGCAGTCAACAGCCAAGCGTCCGGTTCTTGGTGCTGCAGGGGAGACAAGGGGAGCAGGCCGGGCGCGTGGGTCAATCAGGCACCTACCTCTCAGCCGTCCACCCGGACCAACAGCCGTCCCCAACCCTCGTCATGTTGGTTATGCATCCCGCGGCACGTCGCGCGTCCGCAACGCGTTTCTTTCGTCTTTATGCTGTCTCGCCCTGCTAATTCAGATGGACAGTTAGGTATGAAGTCGCGGATCTTGGTGACCAACGGCCCGAATATCTGGTGCCGCACCGAGCTGGGCGATGAGTTTTTTTCTTGCCCTCAAGGCTCCATCGGTAGGGCGCGGCGGGTGTCTGGCAGCACCTCAGTGGGTGAGGCAGGGTGCGTTTGGGTCACTTGCAGTAGCGCAAGGGCCGGCGTGGACGAGAGATGATTCTCGTGGAAGCCTGGGCCAATGATCCAGGCTTGCAAGGGGCCCAAGGGAACTCGTCACGTTGGGACAGCCAGATCGGACTGTTGTCGTCTGTTGTCTGTTACTGAGGGCGATTTTGGCATCGGACGAAGCGGCATCGGGAGCCGGGGGC
This sequence comes from Hirsutella rhossiliensis, assembly GCF_020360975.1. Lineage (NCBI taxonomy): Eukaryota > Fungi > Ascomycota > Sordariomycetes > Hypocreales > Ophiocordycipitaceae > Hirsutella > Hirsutella rhossiliensis. The sequence continues at coordinate 2,449,529 of NW_025408674.1, read as the reverse complement.
CGGCGGTTAGGACACAGACAAAGTCCCGGCGCCGACGGCCGACGGGCAGAACCGGCAGAGTCCGGGTGCGTGGTGGCTCAGAAGCGAACGGGCAGGATTCAATCTGGCCAGAAGGCCGTGAGACAAAACGCTTGTTGTCTCTATGCCCCTTTGGCACCCCCTTTTTTCCTTTTCCCGTTGTTTCTTTTCTCATGCCTTCTCCCCTTTTCCAATCATTTCGAGGCAGAGACCGTGCTCAAGTCGAGACAGCAGCACCGTCAGAATGACGGGCATCGGGCAACATGGCCGTCCCGCGATCGCCCTATTGACCGGGTCGGGCCCGAGATGCTGTCGACGAGAATGCCCCCTTTCCCGACGGCCGATGCTTCTGGTGCATGGCGCCTTGCTTCTTTTCACCCTTTTTCTTCTTTCACCTGCTTCCTTCCAGCGTCTTGTTTCCCGCTCCTCTTTTTCCTTTTCCTCTTCTTCTTTTTTTTCTCGCCGGCCTCCAAGGGGTTCTCGTTGGAAGGGGGGCGGAGATGGCTAACTCGTACCAGGTAGCTCAGCGACTAGTCAGGGAACTTGGCGCTCGGATGGTTTGAGCCAGACGTTTCGTGGGGTGGTGGTGGCTGTTGTTGTGCGGACTTGCTGGCTGTTGGTCGAGGGACATGAGTCTGAAGACGAGACGGCGCCGCGAAGAGGTTGGCGATCTGTTTGGGTGAGACCGCATTTCAGACGACGGAGATCCGTGTGGTTCTCGGTACGCGGCGGATCAATCGCGAACAAGACGCATCTCTGGTTTGCAAATCGAGCTGCAGTTCGTGACGCCGGGGCCCTGTGGCCTCATCTCCACGTCTGTGTGTTAGGAACACACCGTGGCGTGTGCAGATACAAGTGCAGTACAAGCCACAAGGCCAAGATTGAGTTAAGCGTCAGGAACACACGGGCTTTTACTGGCGCTGGTGGCTGATCCGCAAGCCAGAACAGCTGGGGAAGGCTTCTCTCGCTAACGAGAGGCACTTGCCGGCTCACGCGAGGAGTAGGTTCCCTTCTTGTACCCCTTGTACCTCGTACTAGCCCGTGGACACCTGCAGCTACCATTCCATGCTCTCCTCGCCTCGTAGAAAACATCTCACGGCAAGCACGCTCTTGCTAAAAAGCATTTGGATTACGGACTACAATGTCCGTCATGTTCACGCGTCCGGGTTTCCTCTACTGGATACCATAGTCATTCATTGCGTCGGCACACTTTGTTATTGTGGTGGCCGAGGCGGACTGTCCTTCCGGGTAGGCAGGCAGGCGGATGCGTCATCGGGGAGCCAAGTACGGAGTACTTGCAGGTACAGAATACCTTGAGTGACCCACACCACCCACTTAGACAATTCCCTTGCTGTACATGAAGCAATGAAGGAGCTGACAAAATAAGGACCATGGCAAGCAACAGGGGGGGCCAAGGAAAACCGCTAGAATACAAGGCACGACGACCCAGGCCACATATATAGAAATAATTACAAGTGGTTCCCCAGAGGCTGCTCTTGTTTTGTTTTCCTACCTTTTTTTTTTCCCCTTGTGGATCTGAAACACAGCACCTCCTTGGCTCTCGGGGCTGACATGCCCATGACTTTGGACGCGCGAAAGCTTCGTGCAGCTCCGACACTGCCTTAAAAGCCGCCACAGGGGAAGTCACGGTTGCTGTGTACTGTACACAATGGGCTGGTCAAGGACGTCGTCTCCGGTCGCTGAAACAGACGGTGTCTCGTGGCTTGGCTCCGGCCATGAGGTCGCATCGAAATTAAATTGTGCGACTTTTTTACTCATCATTCCGTGCTGCAAGGCCAGATGGTCGAACCAGGCCTGTGCCATGACCTGCAAAGCCCGTCCTGCAAAGCCCGTCCTGCAAAGCCCGTCCTGCAAAGCTCGTCCTCTCCTCTCTTCTTGGGAGCCGGACGTGGTGAGATGGCCTTGGCTTGTTGAATGTTGGCGCGGGCTGAGTGGCCAGACGGCAAGAAAAGCGGCAATGCCCCGCCGCCCAGACGAGGGCTCATGTTTGTGTTAAGCACCCGACGGTTCCCCGAGCGCCAAGCGTCCCGCACACGACCCGAACACCGCAATCAAACCGACAGCCGTGGTGGCAGAGGCTGATTAAACCAAAAGCAGGGGTGGCTCCGTCCAACTTAGTACCCAGTAGTCAGTACCTAGCCGCAGCCTTGGCCAGGGCTTTGGCGGCACCGAATGCACGGAGTTGAGTCCCGTCCTCACCGCATCCATGGGGGCACGTCATCTTGAAGGGGCTGACTGTATTGCCTATTTCGCCCTCGAGTCCATGTCGACGTCATAAGGCGGTATCCATAGAGCCAGGGGGGAACAGCGGGAGCTGGGGGCGGAGAAGCAATGGAAAACCTACCTAAAAATAAAGGAGACGGGGGGGCTTTCGGGAACGAATAGCGACCATGCCCACGACAGGCAAGCTCAGGCCGACAAGCCCGACGGCTGCTGCTGCGCGGTAATACTGTTTTCCCAGCGCTCACCAAGCAGTCGAGGCCTTCGGGGGGTTGATGCAGCAGAAGCAAGTCGATTGGGCCAGCTCGCTCCCAGAGGGAGACACAAGACGAGGGACGGCGAGAGAGAATATTGGATGCCCGCCTCTTGCGACATGTCACGCTGAGCGCCGACGAGGCAACGGTTTTTTGCTTTGAAAGAAAGAAGGGGCATATGCATGTGGTAAGAAAGGCGGCTGATGGCGACGAGAGATGGACGAATCGACGGGATACGAAGCAGTGCCTTGGTTCGGGAGCGTCTCACACGTCGCAGGTGTGATGCCGGCCGCGATGATCACGCGCGGGCAGTGGATGCGGAGAAAGTGGCTGGAAACGGAGGAAAAGAAAAGCTGGACGTCCACCAGCCTCCATGACCATGCCGAGTCTTGAGCTGCATGATGGACGATGAGCACGAACAGGACGACAAGACGGATGAGTCATCACCCAACAGACTTGACTGGAGGTAACTTAATCAATTGTCGAGGCCGGCGGAATGCAAGTTTCGGATGGTGTATTGCTCATTGGTGACCTGGATGCCCGACATGCGGGAACTACGGGCCCAGGAGGGAAAGGAGACGGCAGTTTTATCTCGCCAAGGCACCTATTTCAATCTCGAGCGCCTCCTGGCACGCGTCTGCCCAATGCAAAGCTTTTGTTGCATTCCCCTGGCGCGGGCGGGTGCATGCAGGTGCAGGTACAGTACTGTACAGTCCTGGAGGTACCCGGGCGCAGTGCACTGTCAGGGCACACGCTTCTACACGCATAGGCGACCCCTGATGGTGCTTCCCGGATTCATCCTCGTTCTTACAGAAGGGGGGTATCCGTGCCGAGTTGAGATGGCAGCGGCAAACCCCCAAGCCGCGCGCTCCATTTTCGACCAACGCTTCGCCAGCAGTCCTGGCCTCCCCTCAGCACTACCAGAAGTACTGGTAGTAGCTCCCGGTACCTTACGGAGAGCCGAGCAAGCATTTGCCCAGGTAGGTCGGTATGCAGATTCCTGGCTGGCCCGCGCCAACGGCTCCTCAGGCTGGGGGCATCCACGTAAGAGAAAGAAAGAGGCAAGGAACAATCCATTTGTTGACATTATGATGTGTTACCTTGGTGTGTTACCTTGGTGTGTTACCTTGGTCTGGCACGGCAGACAGGTCCGATTGCCGCGGGACTTGGCCCATTCTCAGGTCACCGTCTAGGGGCTAACCGACGACTTCAGAATCTGGCACAGATTGCAGTGAGCACAGAGCAAACACGTACGACATACATATGCACGCTCGTGAGAAATCAGGAGTCCTCCATGTGCACACAGTACACACACATGCTCCTGTCGCCGGCAGTGGACGGGAGGAACCCACCCACGCCAGCCAGGAGAGTACGAAGACAGTACAGTGAAAAGGGGGCGTGTGTACGGAGTTAGGGGGGTAGGGGGGGTAAGGGGCAGGGGGGTGGGACAGCTGCCCTGTGGCGAGGCCAGTTCATTGGCTAGCGCCACAGTAATCCCCAGCTCTCCATACCTCGCAACCCCTGTCTGGGATCACAGCCGCCTTGTACCTGGACCTGTTCCTCGCTGTTTTAGCGTCCACCCCTCCGCGTGGAAGTGGCACCAAAGCCTGAGCTCACCAACGTCCTCCTGTGCTAGCTAGCTCACGGCCTGCGGTGGGGGGGCGCCGGCGGTTCCACGCTTATGACACCCCCCTTCATTGTTGCTGCTCCGCTTCTCAATTTCTTGCACCCTGGTCGTCTGGGACGTCTTTTCATTCTCTGCGTCCCCTGCTCCTCTCCTTCCTTGGACTCCCAGACCGTCCATCTCGTCCTCAACCTCCTTCTCCTCTCACCTCCCCCCAGCCGCGGCCGGACATCATCGACTCTCCGCTCGACCTCGACCTCGTCCTCCGGCCCTGTCGCGTCCGTTCTCGCTGATACACACGCTCCTTACCATGAGATTCTCGTCGTGCCATTGACCTGATCGCCACTCATCAACACACCGCGCCATCTCGGACTTTTGACCTTGCGTAAGCGTCAACAGGGGCAACCGCCGTCGGGCTACACCAAAGAATACCAGGAAGACAACGTGCGGGATTGATACACACCGAGTACTTCGACTCGTCGTTGCAGCACCTCGGGGCTTGGCTGTCTGCCGTTCATCATCCCGCATCCCGAACCGCTTGGGTTCGTATTCACTCGCTACGCAACAAGACGCCGTTGATGCCGTCTTCCAAGTCGGCAAATCGGCCAGGCTGAAACGCTCGCAGCTCAGCTGTAGGCTTCCAGGTATGCCATTCCTCCCGTCTTCTCCGACACAATCCCCTTTCGACACCGCCAGGCCGGCCGGCTGCCGGCAGAAACCCCCTGCCTCGTTTGCCCTGGCAGGCTGGTGAAGGCTGGCTGAGTGCTAAACTTGTGTGTTTGAAGCTCGTACCGTCGAGTCAAGATGGGCTAGCTGTTCTGTGACCACCGTGAACAGGAGCTGTTGGCTAATTGATATGCTGCAGCCTTTCGTTTCCATCTTCTCCGCCCTCAGTCGTTGGCGTGACAGGCTCTCAGAACGCCGATTAATGGACCCGATCCCTTCCAGTTTCTTGCCGTGATCAATCAGTACAGTTACGACACACGCCAACCCACGCCTCCGCAGCTACCTTCGCAATGAATCGACTTCGGGGTAAAAAGAAGAACCGGGATGAGGTCTTTGCTCCCCGTCCGTCGATGGACTCGGAGCCGTCTGGCCCCTTCAGGATGTTTGGGAAAAAGAAGTCACAGGAAGAAGAGCCAAAGAAGGAGCTTGACCTCACGGCTGCATTGCCTTCGACGGATGACTTTCGAACCAGTCTTCTCATGACAGGCCTTTCGGCCCGCTTCTCCATGCTCCGAGAGCAGGATGATCCCAAATCAAAACTCGGCAAGGCTAGCGACGATAGCGTGCTCTTTACAAAGAGGCAGTCTCGACTCATGGAATTTGGCTCGGGTGCCGGCGGCCTGCACGACATTGCCGAAATCGAGTCGGTCAAGACTCGCCAGTTCGCCCGTGTTGAATCATTTGTCTCGAGCGATGATGCCGCCTCGACGACGGGTAGCGTCATGAACCGCGCCAAGCCCATTGAGGGCAACGTTCTCTTCGGTGGACGGCAGAAGATCTACAAGATCCCCGTTGGAGGTAGCTCCAGAGGCGGCGGCATGGGCGGCAGGGCACTCTATGATGATGACGTGGCCCAGTCTGCTTTCCAGAGATGGAGGCAAGCCGAGAGGGACCGGCAGTCCTTCGAGGAGGAGCGGATTCAAGACGCGGCCGAATCCGAAGCCCAGACAGACTACGACCGCCGACGGGAGACCAGCTCGACGACCTCGTCTGCTCCCTCTGCAGCGCGAGATTCGACGGCCGCCACCTCGGTCACGTCTTCTCAGCCAGCTTCTATCAAAGACCGGCAACCCAGCGGCGCACTCGCGACCTCGGCAAGCCAGGCTTCCGCCCTGGATCGAAGTGTCACGCGCACTCGGAGGCTGTATGAACAGGGGCTCACGCAGGATCTTCAGGACCAGCAGTCGTCGGCTCTATCGCGGATGGACACATTGTCAAGACAGCGACCGTTTGGCTCTCGAACCCCTGACCTCACCCCGCCTGCGCCTTCTCCGACCGGGGCAGGCTTCGGCGACCGTGTCATGGAGCGGCGACCGATTGTCGGCAAGGCTAGTGCCCCTAACCTTCGATCGTTTAGTCCGTCTATGGCCGGCCCTGCGCAAATGATGAGCCCCCCCGAGATGAACAGCAAATTCCCCAGGCCAGAGCAGAAGGCCGCCTTTGTCGGGAACCCCCCTCTCAGCCCCCCCATCAGCGAGACGGAGGATTATCCCTCGCTGCCCATCCAGCCGAATGATCGAGGCAAAGCCACGGCCATGGGAGTGTTTCAGCGACCTCAACAATACGACGAATCAAAATACGCTCAACGGCAGCGTCAGCTCCAACAGGGCCGTGAGACGCCCATCGGCCAGGCTTCTTCGGAGCCCAACCCCGGCTCCGAGGCACGCGGCTCTCGATCATCTTCATTTCGACGAGCGCCCGTGGACAGGACCGTGTCTTCGGCGACGGCGCCTGAGTCGTCTACCCACAAGGACCGCACCCACCCGACCTTCTTCGATGACAGTGATGACGCTTCCACGGACAACCGGTCTAGCCTGCCCTCCATCACACCGCAGCTCACCATCGAGCGTCCCGACGACCAGGATCATCCCGCGTTCCGGAAATCAGCGCTGCCAACTCCCCTCTCACTCTGCTCCTCTAAGATGTCGGACGAGTTTGCCTCTTTCGCGGGCAAGCCCGGCGAGCTCAGCCCGGACCCTAGACTCGACCTCTCGCATGACTCGCCGACTCTGGGGCCTACGTCGGGCTTGAGCGGCATGGTGCGTCATCACTTGAGGCATGACAGCGCGGCCTCGTCGATTTCCGGAATCACCGACCAGGATGTCGGACTCCGATCGTCGAATTCGCCCATGGTTTCCGGGAATTCAGAGGCAAACTCGATTTCGGCCAGAGCCAACATGCCCCACCACGCCATCTTGCCTCTTGGCGAAATGAAGCCCCGAGACCAAGACGAATTCGCCCGCCATCTGGCTGATGGTGCGCGGCGAGTGCGCGAGAGACTCACAACGTATGTAGAGTCGGACAGTGAGCGCTCAAGCACCACCACCCCTCTTCCCGAGCCCACTAGGGAGTTCAACGCGCTCCGAGCAAATGGCCTGGGGATCTTACGGTCCAAGTCCAGCAAAAGCTCCCTAGCAGACCGCGACGTCCAAGAACAAGGCCGCGTCAAACCCTCCAAGGTACCGGTCAGCGTGCCCTCGAACCCTGTCCCGCTGGCGCCGCTCTACAACGCGCCGGCCAACACCGGGGAGGACCCCATGGTCTCTCGAGATGGCGACGAGGAGCTATCCGGAAGCAAGGGATCGCCGTCCAGCGGCAAAGACGAAAACAGCCAGGCCGGTTTGAAAGCCTTCCGCCAGGCACGCCGGGATATGCAGAAGATGAAGGAGTTGGAAACGCAACAAAGGCACCAGGCGGTACCGAAGCCAACGGGAGCACCTTACCAGCACGGAATACCACATGAGGGCGGCCCGCCTCTTGCCTTGTTCAATCGGAGGCCTCGGGACGATTCTAGACACAGCAGCCGCTCGAGCGCAGGCTCTCGCGCAGCGTCAGAGCCGAGAGACAGGAGCGGCTCAGAGACGAGCACGGGAGGCCCCGGCTACAGCCGCGGGGCCAGGCTTCGCAATGGCTCGGCAACGTATGAGGAACAGCTTGGCCAACCCGGTCCAGGGGGTTTCAGTCGGCCAAGTCCGAAAATGGGGGCGGCTGGCTTCTCGGGCACCGACGCCACCCGATCCCCCCCTCGATCTATGACGGCGGCCTTCCCAACAGGCATGAGCCCCAGTCATAGCACAGGCGCCATTGACGCATCGGGCAGAAGGGTTGGCCGGACGCGAGACATGCTGGATAAGTCTGGATCGCCTATACCCCAGAGGCCCAGCACACAGCACGAGGCGCAGCCGTACGGTCGTTCCAGGAACGGCAGCTTGCTGGGCGCGGCCGCCTCCACCCCGAACTTGCATGCCGCGGCGGCCGCAGCGCCGCCCCTACCCCCGATCAACCCCCGTCGCAAGAATGGGCATGGCGCGTTCGCGCGACCTTACGAGCAGGGGTCACATCTCGGAGGATTTCATGTGCCGCGCGGCGGGGCAGATGATGTCTACGGTTCTACCACGACGTCGGATGATGAAGGTCTTACCGGCAACTACCCGCAGGGAGTACGCAGGGTGGCGATGGAGACCGACGGCAGAGGACGACGCAGCCCTCCGCGGGGTTTGCGGGTGCCTGCACCGCAGGTCAAGATGTCGCGCGGCGGCCTGCCGGGCGGAATGATTTGAACAAGACGGAAACAAGCAAGTCACTTGGCCTTGTCCATCTCTCCTTACGACACACTTCTTGCCTGTATCTGGGTGGGCAGGGAGAAGCTCGACGACACGAACGACGATAATACCCGCCCGCGTATAAAGGCATCATCAGGTTGCACACAGGTTGGAATTTGTAATCATCAAAAAGACGGCCATCCATTCACATCAAACGACAAGTCGAGGCATTACGGTTTGCACTTGCCATCAAGCTGGCTATCTGTTTTTTTTTCAGGGATTTGCTCTGACCCTGCGCACTCATTTGCTTTCATGTGTTTTTTCCCGCGAGACTTGATCACGTCAAGATAATTGCGTCGGTGTAGAAGGGGGAACTCGGCGGACGCGCACATAACGATCGGGGCTGGACTTTGATCCATGACGGTGGCGTCGGCATTTGCTGGAGCGAAATTGAGCGAGGCTCCCGTCAAGGAGAAAGCGTGCGGTAGCAAGGGGCAGGCTAGTAGGGAAGAGGGGATTGGCAGGCCAGCGAGGTGAAATGATGGCATGTATCAGTAGCACAGCGCAAGACCTGACTAGGAAGCAGTAAAAAGTTCTGACAACTTGGTCGGGCGTGGTACGTGAAGTTTGTCCGAGTGGGCTGCGCGACGCCGTGTGACTGTAAGAGAGACGAGAGCATGTATGATGTAGGTATGCCGCCCGGCTGGTGAGGGCGGCCGAAGACGTAGACGGTGAGGCGGAGGGGCTGACGAGATCAAAACGGGACACTCGAGGTCAAGACGAGGTGAGCGGATGGGATGTGAGCTATTACGTCTTTTACATTGTGCAGTTGATACTGAACTGAGCTGAACTTCTGGCAAACCCCCCTTGGCCCCTTGACGAAGATCAGATCCAGGCGAGACCAGTGCATGAAAGAAATGAACTGAACTGCAGAAGTGATTTTCCGGTGCGCCAAAAATCGGGCCCCCCAAGCTAAAATAGAAAGACGGCCCCGAGAGAAAAAAGAAAGGGTAGAAAACAAAAATAAGGTGGGCATCCATCGTGAAGCCATGATTTCGTCCCACGCATCGCGCCCAACAACTCCGTGCATAAGCCAAACGGAGAGAAGAGAGGATCAGGAGACGGCAGAAAGTGTAGCCGAAGAGTGAGGCATCAGATACGAGGGCCGGAAAGAAATACAACGGGGGTATCGCGGCAGTTTCCGATGTAGCAGCAAAGCGGCTCTGAAAACATGAGGTGGATTGTCGCTATGGCTGGCGAGGGGAGGTATTGCGGACGGGGTGTCTTGTCGTCGAGATAGGCACGCCTGTTTAGCACAGGGGGCATTTGTTGCACTGCTTGTGGCCGCAGCCGGTGCAGGTGGTGCTGATGACAATCATGCCTCCGCACTTGCAGCAGTATTCGTAGGCGGGCATGGCGAAGGTGGAGAAGAAGAAGGCTGGCTGGCTTGGATGGCTGTCTCGCCGATGGTTTCTAGAGTCGGCTGATGGCGAGGTTGGAGACGAGGCCTGTGTGAGTATGAATAGTTTGTCTGAAGTACAGTGATGTAACGCGGAGAGGAGGTTCGTTATGAGGAGCTTGACTGATTGTACAGTGATGCGAAGGAGAGAGGAGCAGGAGGAGGATGAAGGAGAGAGGAGGAGGAAGAAGAGGAGAGGAGAGGAGAGCAGAGGAGAGAAGAGAAGAGGTTGAAGGGGGAGCAAGCTAGGTTTATAAGCTTGCGACTTTCCCAAAGCAAAAAGAAAAGGTAGTGAGAAAGGTGGCGTGTTGGTGGACCGAGATGGAGAGGGGAGAGAGAGAGCGTGTCAAGGAGCGTGGGATGTTGAACAGGGGTGGGGTCTCTTGGGTCTGGACGATTTTATTGGAGGAGTATTGGTAGACGTGCATGGGGATGGATGGATGGATTGATGGATTGATGGGTGGATGGATGGATGGATGGATGGATGGCTGGATGGAGGCTGGACGGAGAGCAGAGAGAGCAGAAAGAAGGTGGACAATGGAGCCGGATAAGCGGGGGCTGGGTTGTCGTCAGGTAATGGTCGCGACTAAGCATCAAGACTCGGGTCGAGGCTAAGGGAGGGCCAGACGCAAGAAGGGACCGACCAGTGAAGGGGTGGTGGAGGAGGGAGGAGGGGGTGCGTTATCACCAGATGTGAATTGTGAATGCATTTCTGCCATGACGGCATGGTGCTAGGATGGCATGGCTTCTTGGCTTCTTGGCTTCTTGGGCAGGTGGGATACGGTGTGCGAGAGCGCACGGCGAAGGTTTAGGAATATGAGGGGAAATATATCCGCAATGTCCAGAGCCAAAGCCATGACGCATTTCCCTCTGTCACGGCTCGCTGGTTGGCTGCCCCTTGTTTTTTCCTTTCCTGACAATCTCGCAGCAGAGCTAAGCCAAGGCAAAACGAAAAAGGGGGCGTAGATCTCGACTAGCCCCCCGGGATTCGGACAAGATGGGTGGAGGGGGGGGGGAGCTGCATTAGCACGAGGTGACGGACCTGGAGTCGACGAGATAACGGACTAAACCAATCCAGATGCGTTTAATCATGGGGAAAACAAATGCAAAAACGGAGCTGATTCTAGACTGCATTTTGGCTTATGATGCTTGTGTCTGTCTGTCTGTCTCTTGACGTCTCATATCGGAAGACTCCGCCCGGTAGCGCCGCCGGGGACGAAAAAGACTCGGAAGACGGCGGTGCCCATCAGCACTCGAGCTCGATATTTCATCGGGCGTTGCTTTTGGTATATTACCTACTACCTACACTACGGACCGTTTGTTTATATATATATATATATATATATATATATATAATAAATCATCTTTCGTCTCCGGTCGGGCAGTCCCTCGTTTTGACGTAGGGAGGGAGGTTTGCTTCACTCACCCAACAACAGCACCGACTGAAAACTACAATTTGCGCTTACAAGTACCGAGCAAAATAATGAAGAAAGAAGCGCTATGCCGTCACTGTCGAATTGGGTGGTTGGTTGCACGTCCGGTAGCGGAGGGCGCATTGGCTCCCCCCTCGTCTCGCCATGCGAGTCTGCCCATTCTCTTTGGACGTCTCGTCCAACTGCATGTGCATGCGCAGTGTATCCGTACAGTACATGTATGTATGTATGTATGTATGTATGTATGTATGTATGTATGTATGTATGTATGTATGTATGTATGTATGTATGTATGTATGTATGTATGCATGTATGCATGTATGTATGTATGCATGTACCTATTGGTATGGAAATAGATGGCTTTGATGGAACGGTCGTCGACGTGGGACATTGTGCATTGTGCATTCTGCATCGTGTTTTCTTTTCTTTCCGTTTCTTGCTCCCATTACGACGCCATCCCTGAGATGGCGTAGTCATGTGTCTAGACTTCTTCACCATCTCGTCACACATGGAGTCGGATGCCCGTGGATGCATCTTGATATTCAACTCTATCGATTGCTGCATTGCACATGCACGGTAATGACTACATAGGTACATACTGTACATACAGCCAGGACATGTAATATTTTAAGGTAGGTAGGTAGATATTATTCATACATACAGTAGTAAGGCAGGTAGGTACCTTAGGTACTACCTAACTGCATGTATGTATGTACGTACTCGTCTTTTGCAGTTCGTCTCACGCTGCAGCCAAGACTTACAGTGGCATGCATGTAATTACTGCAACGTATAAAAGGCACCACACCATCACGTGCTGTGCCGCCCAGACTTCCCTTTTCCTTTCGCCACTCACCCTCGCCCACTCACCCAATGGCGTCGCCAACATGGCCTCCTTCTCGACCGCCAGAGTAGCATGCATGACGCTTCGACGACGACAGAGGCTGGCTCTGCTCCCTGGGCCACCTCTGCTGACCGCCCAGCCACGCAGCACGGCGCCGTCATCTTGACGACGCCCTCACGATGCCTCGCCGTCTACTATATCGTCGACACGTCCCGGCAGCCGCACTGGAACAGCATCGGGTGATCCACGTCCCCGACTACACGCCTTATTCTTCCTCGATCCCGGACGCCCGGGGTCCGTCAAGCCTCTACGTGTCCAGCCCTTCCCTTCCCATTCGCCGCTCCTCGACCCGACAGGTGTACCGAGGCCACCTTGTCGGCATCGTCGACCCCGAGGCCTCGCAGATATCCAGGTCGAGGTTCCGAGCCACCTGTGGGATTACCGTGGAAACCCTCGGCAGATCAATGTGCTTGCCGAGGCCCTCGCGGGAACCAGCTCCAAACTTCACACCATCCAGTCAGCCTGCATGCCATTGTCAGTCGAGCTGCCGGGACTTGCGGCAAAGCTTGCAATCTGGCGGCTCTTTGACGAGACTTGACGAAGCCAACGCTCCGGCATGAACTCTGAGTTGTAGTCAAGAGTCCAGGCCGAGCAGCCAACCACAGTCTGAGGCACTTTGTCACGCCAGTACGAGTACACGTTACATTGGCAGGGCAAAAATACCCTCCCAGCTCTGCGACGCCCTTGGGCACGGTCCCGGGCAAAATGGCGCCGACGGCAGGGTGCATCCACAGCGCCTCCTTGATCACCGCCTGTAAGTGCGGCATGGTCTGCGCCTCGGGAAACGTGCCGCGGGGCGCCGCCGTCGCCAGCCATGGCGTCCATATCGTCCCGGAGCTGCAAAGCTTGTCCGGGTTGTGCCAAGACAGTAAAAGGCGGCACTGAGCGTCACGCCCGTCGTGTCGGACACTGCTATCGAATCCAACACGACTGACCTTCCCTTTTCCTTGAGGGCGACGAGCTCGGCCAAGAACGTCTCTGGGCCTACCGTTTTCGAACCTGGACGGGCCTCGATCAATCGTCGATCGCCATGTTGGCAAGGTCGGTCAGGACGCGGGCTGTCGACGATCCCAAGACAGTGACAAGGGAAAAGACGGGGCGTGCAGCTCTGGCACCAAGCCCATCTGAACGGCGTAGGTTGTGAACTGGCTGACTATCATTAGGATGCGCGTCTTGTCCATGTTGCTCTCCATCATGCCAAGTGCCGCGTCCAACTGTAGAGATCAGTCCGTCTGGTGCCAAAAACACCAAAGCATTGCCTGGTATACCGTTATCTGGCCCATGACGTCAAAGGCATACAAGTGGCAGAACTCGGCCAGCTGGACCGGCTGCTCGGAGCGGCCAAAGTTGCGAAGACGACGTCCATCTTGTCGACGGCGTCCTCGTGCCCGACGACGGCCGTCATCGAGTACAGCTGCGAATACTGCTTCTCGTCGCGCATGCTGAGCAGGGTTTCCTGCTGGACGTCGCCCCAGCTGTGGTAGAAGTCAGCCTCGTCGAAGCCGCTGCCTGGGCCCCAAGACGGGGCACCTTCGTCGGCGCCATCGGACAGGGAAGAGTGAACAACAGCATCATGCTGTTTATTGGCGAAGGCTGATGGGCCGTTCGTGGAAGCCGGCGCGGCTGGAGTGCGCACAGCCCCCAGGGGCGCGTGAACCGGGCAAGGGCCGGCCCGGGACACGGCGCAGGGGGGAGAGACAGAGGCTGAGGGCGGCTGAGGCAAGGACCCAGAGAGCAAAGAGGAAGAGGGTGGCTGAGGCGAGCGAAGACCGGAAGATGGTGGACGGACCCCTGAACGACGGCTGATTGTTGGTCGTCCACTTGGTTTCCTCTTTTGCTTGGGGTCAGTGGTGGAGATGACCATCTGCGGCGACGGTAGCACAAACCTGATATATCCGACGAAGGTCGTCTCGCCCCCCTTTTCCGTGCACATCGCCAAGCAACTCCCCTGGGTGTCGGTTGGATCAAGGCGCCGCCATGCGGCAGCCAAGCTTCCCAAATCGCTTTGGGTCCCCGCGATCAGGCACTCGGCGGGGCGACGCTGTCCGAGACAAGAACAAGGTCAAGAGAAGGCCGGGGCCCCACCGGCACACGGCCGGGAAGCGCAAAGCCCGTCCGCGGCCGGAGACGGTCCAATCAAGGATCGCCGCCATGCCCGAGTTGGCACATACTGTATTAATACAGTACCTTTTTTTTGTATGTGTGTGTGTGTGTGTGTGTGTGCGTGTGTGTGTGTGTCCCGCGTTGTCGTCGACGGGACTCGGCATCTGCGAGCTGTCCGACGACGTCCGATCTCCATGACCGCACCAAGGTGCCACTAATGTCGACGCTGTTCAGCTTTGCGCCGGTTTGGCTCGTTTGTTCCCCCCTGACGGTCAGCTTTGCGCCGAATTGGTCCCTTTGGCTCTGCCCAGACGGTCCGGAGCGTACGCGGGAAAAGGAAAGGGGGCAGGCGATGACAAGAGTCCGACTTTCTCGTATACAGCTCGTCTCTGCAAGGTGAGAGTTTGATGTAAAGAATCCAGCTTTGGGCCTGTTGCAGCCGCCTCAGTTAATGTAAGGGCACGATACGAAGCAGCCGCAGTATTGGATTGCATGTCTGAGTTCCTGGCCCATACGTTGGGGGCTCTTTGTACGTCCGACATTTTTAGCACCGAGTTATCTGCCAATGTTGATGGGGCGTACGGGAGTGCAAAAGAGTCGTCACGCGTGGGCCGTGGTCGCACCAAGTCGGTGCCACGACGAGGTGGGCATTGGCTCCGAGGAAAAAGAAAGAGGGTGCATTGCCCAACCTTGTACATGGTGTAAGTTGAGTTGGATGCCAATTGTACCGAACTGTTGTTGAATTCCGCTTACAAAGGTAGTGCTCGGTTGCTGACGCTCTCTCTCTCTCTCTCTCTCCAGAGTCTCCCTCTGCTTCTGTCTCTCTCTCTCTCTCTCTCTCTCCCCCTACAATGGCAACTTGCAAGGTACTCGTACAGGGTCGTGCCAGCTTGAGACAGCGGCAAAAGGCACCGTCAGCCCTGGGCCTCATGATGCTCCTCTAGTGGACGTCGCGTGTCTTAGACTTGGGGGCCGGAGCGCCGTGCGCCCGGCTGATGATGGACCACTCAAGCGGCCCCCCCCTCCCCCTGGCCGCCGTCGTTGGGAGAGGGCCCGGCAAGCAACGGGGCGTTCTTTTCTTGGTTCGCACAAAGACATGGAGGGAGCTGCGTTGGGCCCGAAGGCTTCTCCTCGTGTCACCGCTTCGCGCCGGAGCCCGTCTCGAATGGCGATCCCTGGCTCTTACATACATCCATGCGGCGCGCAGGCGCGGCGCGCCGTCCGCCGTGACGGACGCATCGGGCGAGGCAAGTCATGAGGCCACGGGCTGAAAGACAAAACTGGCCACTTGGTCAAATTGCCCATGTAGTCTCGCGGCGAAGCCTGTCTTCAAAAGCTCGTCTCGAGCTCCCTCCTCGGCTCCCCTCGACTCTCGACCCTCGACCCTCGATCAACCCTTGGGAACTAGCTGGCTCGAGAGGAGCCCGTGTCGATATCACTCTCCCAGCGTGCCTTGCCCGTCGGCGTCGACACGCTCGCACCTTTGCCATGTTGAGCCCGTGGTTCTCGCTTGTGCTCCCCCTTGTCTCCCTCTGCCTCGCCCATGCCCCCCCCGGCTACGGCGGTCAAGGCATTGAGCCGCCGGCGGCCTTTCGAGAGCTCGAGGCCCGCTACTCTGCCTCGTCGGACGAGCTCACGGGGGCGTACGCGCAAGGCGCGTGTACGCAGAGGAACATGGGCATCCGTCGCCCCTGGTATTGCTTGATCCCGACACCTGCTTGTATATCCCCCCCCCCCCTTTCGAGCACCACGACTGACTGTGCGGGCTTCTTCGTCCAAGGCATCATCTGGCAATGCACGAGCGCCGTGACTATATTCGAGCTGTGAAATGCCTTCACAACAAACGGTCGACGGCGGACCCGCGAGTGGCGCCGGGCAACCGCAACCGCATGGACGACTTTACCTCTTCGCACATCAAGGTTGCGACGCTGATCCATTCATCGGTACGCGCTCTCCCTATACACCCGCTCGTCGTTGGTTTCACCGCCGTCGTGGCCTAACCTTGCCCAACCCAAAAAGGGATATTTTCTGCCCTGGCACAGGTACTTTGTCTGGGCATACGAAAAGAGCCTCCGCGAGGAGTGCCACTACCAGGGTTATCAGCCGTACTGGTAAGTGTGCATGTGGCGTTGGTTCAGCTTCTGTCGTCTGCTCGAGGCCCGCCGCCGTTGGGTTTGCTACTGCTCAGCCGCTGACACTCGGGGAAACGCGTCCAATCACTCTGCTCCAGGGACTTTTCACGCTGGTCCGACAACCAGCTTGCCTCTCCCGTCTTTGACGGCTCCCCGGGCAGCCTCGGGGGCGACGGAGAGGCCATTGGAGACCAGACGAGGGTTCTGGACATGCCGGCGCTGCCCGTCGAGGTCAACTTCACCGTCTTTGGCGGCACGGGGGGCGGCTGCGTCAAGACGGGGCCCTTTGCCCACTTCAACATCTCCCTCGGCCCCGTCGTGTCCTTACCGCCGGTGAACCCGGTCAGCGACCCGCTGGGCCTCGAGTACAACCCGCGCTGCCTCACCCGCAGCTTCTACCCGCCGGCCAGCATCCTGGGGCTCAACTGGGCCAACGTGACGAGACTGCTGCAGACGGAGAACATCCATCAGTTCCGTCCGCTCATGGAGTCGGACGACAACGGCGTCCACATCTCGGCGCACGGGGCCATTGGCGGAGAGGCCGTCGACTTCTTCTCGTCGCCCGGCGAACCGGCCTTTTTCCTGCTACACGCCCAGATCGACCGGCTCTGGACCATCTGGCAGGGCCAGGACTGGGCGGGGAGGAGGGATGGGCTGGATGGAACCGCTACGTTTCGGAACCGTGAGTCTTTCTTTTCTTTTTCCCCTCCCGTGGCCCCCCCCCTCCACCCCCCTTCTGCCACCACCAGGAGAGTCGCAGCACATGTCGCACCAAGCGGAGGGCTCGACTGACATTGACGTCCGCAGTGCCCCCGAGCCCCAATGTCACGACTGAGACGTTGATGGACATGGGCTACGCAGGCGGCCATGTCCCGGTTGGGGATGCCATGTCTCCGATTGACGGACCCTTTTGCTACAAGTATGAATGAGCAAGCCGCGGCAGGATCTTGTCAGTTTCCTTCTTCTGTCACTTTATTTTTGCGAGGGACGGCTGAAGGTGGCCTGTTTCTTTATTTTCCTGATGACTTGGCCGAGGAGGACATGGTGAGACCTCTCATTTCGACTTTTGTTTCTGGCTTGCCTACCAGAGGGCCCCAGATCCTGGCATGAAACAAGTATATACGGGCCACACTGGTTGTGGTGGCACGATTCCTATTCACTATATATGGTACCGTGCGAGCCTTGCCAATGGACATATGCTATATGCAACCTATACCAAAATTGCCTTGCCTACTTTGGTGACACACGATGACTTTCTCCGCAAAAGGTGACATTACACTCGGAGGAGCCTTGCGGAAGCAGTCTCCGGGATGCTCGTTACACGTATGCAACCGTCTCGTGATGTAAGCCATCTTGATTTCCAGCCCCCCCGCAATAGATGTGAGCTCTCGAAAAGAGGCCAGTGCGACAAGACGTGACCGTCTTGCACTCGCTGCCTGGACGTATCAGGCGCAGTTGCTGGCACACCTCGGGAGGTTGGGTTGAATCCTCCGCCGCGAATCGGAACGCCTGCAGTTCGTATGGAAGGGAGGGAGGCTCGGTGGCAAAAATGAGCAGCTTGCAAAAGCGACAGCTCGTGTGCCTTGGGGCAGAGAGCCCGTGTGTGTACGGATATCCAGCTCGCGAGCTGGCGTGCTTGCTTCAAGGACTGGGCCGAGGTCGCCGAGCCGGCCTCGGCAAGGGCGGCGTAGAAGGGCGTAAGACGGCTGTTCCTGAGTGCTCGCAGCCTGACTGAGACGGCTCATGGGGTAATGACCCCGGCAGCCACGCAGCGGGTTCCTGGCCGCCTCACTCCCGCACAAACAGGGCGGCCATGCCCATGCCCGTCCCCACGCACATGCTCACGACGCCGAGCTCGCCCCCGTCATGGTGCCGTAAGCCGTGGACAAGGGTGCTGGTGACGCGTGCGCCCGTGGCCCCCAGCGGATGGCCGAGGGCGATGGCGCCGCCGTCCGGGTTGACGCGGCCGCGCTCCCATGCGCGCTCGAGCCCCAGGGCGCGCAGGCAGTAGAGGGTCTGGCTGGCAAAGGCCTCGTTGATCTCCCAGCGGTGGATGTCGTCGGCGGCGAGGCCGTGGCGCGCGAGCAGGCGCGGGATGGCGACGGCCGGGCCGACGCCCATCTCGGCCGGGGCGCAGCCGGCGACGACGGCCGAGACGAAGCGGCCGAGGATGCGGGCCTCGAGCCCGAGCGAGGCGGCGGTGCTGCGGCGCGTGAGCAGCGTGGCGGCCGCGCCGTCCGAGACCTGGCTCGAGTTGCCGGCGGTCGAGGCGCCGTCCGGGGCAAAGGCGGGCTTGAGGCGGGCCAGGGCGTCGACGGAGACGGCGTCGCGGATGCCGTCGTCGCGGCGGACGGTGACGATGCGCTCCTCGCCCTCGCCCTCGCGGAAGCGCGTCGTCACCGGCACCGTCTCGGCGTCGAAGCGGCCGGCGTCCCGGGCAGCGGCGGCGCGGCGATGCGAGGCGGCGGCAAAGGCATCCTGGTCGGCGCGCGAGACGCCGTAGCGGGCAGCGACGCGCTCCGACGTCAGGCCCATGGGCATGACGCAGTCCCTCGCCTCCTGGACGGGGGAGTCGCGCAGCGCGGGCCACAGGTGGACGGGGACGGCGCGCGAGCCGTAGTTGCGCGTCATGCTCTCCATGCCGGCGGCGATGGCGACGCGGACGGCGCCGGTGCGGAGGCGGGCGGCGACGTCGGCGACGGCCTGCAGCGACGAGGCGCACGCGCGGTTGACCGTGTACAGGCAGGTGTGGGCGGGCTCGAAGCCGACGTGGGCGAGGGCCATGCGGGCGGCCTTGGAGCCGCCCAGCTCGGAGAGGACGACGCCGACAGCGACGTCGTCGACGGCGGCGACGGCCTCGGCGGGCAGCCGGCGGCGCGTGGCGTCGAGCACGGCGGCCAGCAGCTCCTCCGGGTACGCGTCCTTGAGCCGGCCCTTGTAGGCGCGGCAGATGGGGGTGCGCAGCGACGAGAGCAGGACGACGTCGGACGGCGCGCGGGCCAGGACGGCGGCGACGCCCTTGGGCACGGCGAGGGCGCTCATGGTTCTGGCTCGGTGTCGGTGGTGGCGGCCGGCAATGGCTTTCTTTGGGTCTCTGTGCTTCCTTCAAGGGCTCCAGCAGAGGGAAATGTGTGAGTGCGGAGAAGGCGAGGGAGAGCGCGTCGGATGTCCCCGGGCCGCTTCCCCGCGCTTTGCCGGTCCCCACCGAGACCGCGCCCGCCGACCCGAGCCGGTGGGTCCGTCGCAGCCACCGTTTCTCAAAGGCCACTCGGAGACCTTGGGTGCGGTAATTACCCAGAGACATTCCATGTTGCAATAACTCATGAGGTAACCTCCCAGTAGGCCACGAGATTGGCCGTCACCAGGTCGTCTCGCCCCCAGAATGCCACCTCGGCTGAATTTCCTCGTTGCGGACGACGGGGGCTGCTATAATTATACATATACCCAGGGGCCGGCGCAGGCCGCGGGATGGCCCGACTGGGTTGATGCGAGCCATACATCCACTGTTTGCGCCCCTCGGCCAATGGGCTGGAGCCGGTGTCCTACCGTGCTGACGACGATGGTCCTGGAAATCCGGGGTTTTGTGGCCACGGTTGCGGGAACAGGTTTAAGCCATCGGTCTACTAGTCATTTACCGGGCCGACACGGCGGTACAGACGGCTCTTTTTCCCTTTCCTTGGTACACGAGGACATTCACGGCAAGACTTCACATCAGCAGCTGGAGCAACAGGAGCGAGTGGTTCCTCGCCCCTTTGTCCTTTCGTCTTGCCAAGGTGAGACAGAGATGGGCCCGAATCGTCCAAGAACCCCCTGACCGAGCCGATCCTTGTTCTCTCCACCGGAGGGGCCGGGCAGAGGCCGAAGACCATGATGCCATGCCTCGAGCTGTATAGGACCCCCCCCTGCCCACCCAGGAACCACCCGGCTCCCATCATTTGACGTCCCCCTCGGGGCGCCGCCGAGTGGCTCCAGTCCTGCGATAAGACCACGCTGGCGATGCACATAACCGGCACCAAGCAGCCACTTGTCAGACCGAGAACGGCACCTGGGACCTGGGTGCAAGAGACTCGACCATCATCCGCAGACAAGTTCACGCGCAACTGGGGGCGCCTGCATGAATCGTGATTGATTCTCGAAACAAACACGAGCGCAAGTGGAGATGGGATTCTCGCATCAACGGTTCCAAACAAACGCCAAAGAGTCTTCTCTTAATCTTTTTTTTTCTCGAGACGAACTGGTTGTAATTTCGACCTCGCCTCTGATGCCTTCACCCACCCGCCTCTATTCATCTAATCTCCCAACGGCCGCCGCTTGTCAGCTTCGGCGTGTCAAGCCAGGCATCCTTGGGCATTGGAAAAGATTGCCTCATCTAATTTCGAGGTGGAATAATCAATTGAAACCTCGGCCGTGCTCGGAAACCTCTCGTCTCCAGCACGTAGCCCATCTGTCCCCTCGAGGATGCCGCATAGTTGCTCGAGCGCCGACTCACGGATCAAGTTGCTTGCAAGTCGTTTCGTTAACCACGTGTCAGCCAGCTTGACAGTTCAGCAGAGAAAGTGCCCACGCGTCAGTGAATCGCCCAAAGATGCCATCCACCACGTGCCTTATCTATCGGGGTTTCGTTGCGTCCTTAATCCAAAGTTGCCAGTCGGATCCTGGCCGAGCCAACGCCCTCCCTACGAATCAAGATGACGTTCGTCCATGCAGCGTGGAGCCCGGTCGAACAGGAGGGCGGCAGCTCTACTCTACCACTGGGCATCCTGTAGCCACAAGGTCTGCCATCTCAACTCTCCCGCCGGAGAACAGGCACCAAGTCCCGCTCCACGGAGCCCGCAACCTACCAGCCACTCGGACCCATGATACGGACGCAGCCCACTGCGACATTTTGTTCCTCCAGGGAAGCACGACGCTCTCTCGCTTGAGGAGGAGCCCAGAATTCACACGTGCTCGTCCCGTCTGCCCATCCGGGCTCCCACGCCTCCTGGGCCTGCTGCTGCTGCCAGGTAACTCCCAGTGCCTGGCAACTCGAGATGAAAGCGGAGCACATTCAGAGGCTGCATTGTATAGCCAAATCTTCAAGGGGTAGAGGGCGAATGTTTGAAGCCATCCCATGAGGAGCCGAAGATTGCCCAAGACTTCATGCCCTCATCTACACGCTGGGCGCCATGTGGACAGCAGCAATACCTTAAGGGGTTATAAGGCAGCTTGCTTCACTTTCCTGAGGGCATCTTGCTACACTAACTACGGCCAGAGTGCTACATTCCATTCCTTGCTTCCCGGCTCCTCTTCGCGTCCACACTCTCCTTTCTTTCTCCCATCTAAACACCACTCGTTCTTGACTCAGCCACTTTCTTTTCACCACGCAAAGATGCGTTCAGCTACTCTACTTGCCTTGGCTCTACCAATTACCGCGGCCTTCCCTCTGGACAAGCGGGCCTCTACGAACTGTAACGACGACGGTTCTGCGTGGGCAACGAAAGACTCGCCGGGCTCCGCGAAGGGCAACAGGCTGTGGACCCAGTGGGACGAGGCCTCGGACGCCAGGACCGGCAAGAAATGGGCCTCTCCGAAAAGTCAGGCTGACGGATCGGCGTGGGCAATGAAAGGCTGGCCGAAGTCCGCAAAGGGCAACGGGGATTGGACCACCTGGGACGAGGACGAGGACGACAGGACCGGCAAGAAATGGGCCTCTCCGAAAGGTCACGATGATAGATCCGCGTGGGCAACGAAAAGCTCGCTCGACTCCGCGAAGGGCAACGGGGGGTTGACCTCATGGATCGAGGACGAGGTCGCCGGGACCGGCGAGCAGTGGGCCTCTCCGAAAGGTCACGGTGGCAGATCCACGAGGGCAACGAAAGGCCGGCCGGACTCCGCGATGGGCAACTGGAACGGGACATTCTGGGGCAAGGATGAGGACGCCAGGACCGGCGGCAAATGGGAGAAAGCAACCGGCCAAGGTGGCTCCAAGAATCCTCGGCCACAGAACCCCCAGCCACAGAGCGCTCGACCTCAGCGTCCCGAGCCGGAGCCCCAGGACATGGAGGTTGAGAAAGGGTCTGGCGGAGGCAACGGCGAAGCAGGGAGCGATCCCGTTTCCCCCCTGCCGGACAACACCACTGACGAGCCTTCCGGCGAGCCGGTAGAGCCAAACGGTAGCGGCAATGACGAATTGCCCTCCCAAGGCCCCGAGCCCTCCCAAGGCCCCGAGCCCTCCCAAGGCCCCGAGCCCCCTTCGGCCCCGGAGACGCCCCCGACCCTCTCCCTAGACTCCGGGCCCCCTTCGGACCCAGAACACGATGAGGAGCCTTCGGCCCTGGGGGGCATAGTGCTCTCCGCAGACCCCGGGCCCCATGCGGACCCGGAGTACGATGAGGAGCCCCAGACCCCTTCGGCGACGGAGACGCCTCCAACCCTTTCGGCCCCGGAGTCGCCCCAGACCCCTTCGGTCCCGGGGAACGAAATGTTCTCCCCAGGCCCCGGGCCCCTCTCGGACCCAGAGTACAATGAGTGGCCTGAGAAGACCGACTCTCCAGGCGCCGTCGTCCCCAAGGAGGCCGAAGCCGCCCTGGCCATGACCAACGAGCTGCGAGCACAGCACGGCTCTCAACCGTTGCGGTGGAATGAGCACCTGGCGCGCCGTGCTTTGGAAATTGCCAACTCCTGCGCGAGGAAGGGAGCTTTGGTCCACAGCGGAGATCACGGCGAGAACCTTTGGTCCGGCTACCAACAATACACTGATACAGACGGCAAGGTCACTGTGGGCTGGTCGGGTGACGCCCTGGCCAACTCCGTCGAGAGCTGGTACAACGAAGAGCCTCTCTATCGCACCGCCGTCAATTACGGAGAGCCCACCGACGCGGATTTTGAACAGGCCAAGTCGGTGGGGGCTGCATGGGGACACTTAACGCAGCTGGTCTGGGCCTCAAGCACCGAGATGGGCTGCGCGAGGAACACAGAGCCCTCCATCGACGGGTCAGCTTACGTTACGTGCAGGTACTCGCCGCCAGGTAAGTCCAGGGACTCGACGTCGACGGGCGGACATGATGCTAACACTAGGAGCAGGCAATATGAAGGCTTCTTTCCAGGAAAACGTCAAGCCCAAGAACACGCCCTTGGCTGCTCGCTAAACCCGTCGACACTTGATGGGCTTAACTTGGAAAGGACCTGGACACGCGGCGAGCAGTGTGCGCCCATGGCATTCATTCTTCACGTAAGACTTGTATCGGTAACTATCTTCTACGCCCGGTTCTCCTCGCTCTGCCTCCTCACGAGACGTGACGATGCAGAACCAACTTTGTGACCGTGTCGCCAGAAACCGCCCCAAAGACTCCGTCTTCTCCACGGAGACACTGCCGCAGCTGCCGGGTCCATCCATGGCTCAAAAATGCTTTCGTGTATGGATCCGAAACTTCTGGCTCACTTGCTCGACCCCTTCCCCCTTGTTGTGCGTGGCCTATCGATCGAAAGCTTCTACTTCCGCTCATTGATCTGCTTGAGCAACTCTCCACGGGATAATGTATCAGGCCTTGGAATGAAGCAAGGGAATAAGGGGTCGCTCTCTATGTCAAACGACTGCGTTCATCTGTTGTGCTCGCCCCAGCTTACAGCGCTCCCTGTGCCAAGTGAATGTAATATTCGTACATTTCCCCAACTCGCCAGAGCCCGGGCGAGCTCTGATTTCTCCCTTGATAGAGATACCTCCAACTGCCTCTGCAAAGCACCGCCTCGCGCTGAGCCGCTGGCCCTCTGTTCCGCTATATGCATAGACACCTCGTCTCCCTCCGTCCCCAGCAATGCCGGCCACGCGCTGCAGTATTTGAACCAGAAGAATAGCCATCCCCGTCACGCCATCATCGCACATCGATGCCGACTTTCCCTTTGAACAAGCAGGCCCGCTCATGCATACATACATTACATTACATTACATTAGCTTCGTTACCATCCATGCCAAGCAGCGCTGCCTTCATTGTCCTCGCTTCCTCGCCCATCTCTTGCCGATCCCGTCTTCCCCCGCCTTGATCGATGCCTCGTACCTGGGTCGATTGATCATGGACGCGACGGTCGGAACTCCTTTACTGGCCGTACTGGATGCCCAGACCCACCCGCTGATCCTCCGTCAGCGGCCCGCCCACCCGCATCTTCTTCGGAGGGCTACCCTGCTCGTGTTTCCCGGTGTCCCTTCCGGACCCCCCTCCGCCGTACTTGCGCTTGTCCAGAGAGTATTCGCCCGAGTCGGACAGCAGCCGGGCCTGCATCCTAGCCGACTTCTCTGCGGGCCGGGGCGTGCGATCTCGCGGGGCTGCCGAGCGCGTTGTGTCGTAGCGCTGGCCTGGATTCCGACGAAGCAGCTCCGCGGCCGCCTGACTGGCCTGGCTGTCCAAGACATCGCCGCCATCCTCGTCGCCGCCATCATCCTCGTAGCTATCGCGATCCCGGGCTCGAGGTCTCGCCTGCTGCGAGCTCCGCAGGGCTTCGGAAGCAATCGACTGCGCCGCCGCCGCCGATTCCATGGCCTGTCTGGCCAGCTCCTCGTTGTCTTCTGCCGAGATGGTGCTCTCGCGGCTCTTGCGCCGGCGGTCGCGCTTGGGCGTCGTCGGCGCAACATGTGGATGCGCGAGTCGGTGGTGTGGTTCCGTATGGGGGGCCATCAGGTCGACCGAGGGCAGCAGGCTCGGGTCGTGGGTGCGGTTCAACGGCGTGGTGGGCAGTGAGGACATGGACTGAGCGTTGCGGCTGTGCTTGCCGACTTTGCGTTGGACGACTCGATGCGACGGCCTGGGGGTGGAAGGGGCACTATTGTTGTCCTGGGCGCTCATGGCTTGGATCAAGGCGGACAAGCCATGCTCCGGGACATGGCGCTCGTCCCGGCGAGGCGCCTTGGGCGGGTGCTGGGGCACAAGGCGCTGCTGCTGGGGGGTCGAGGCGGTCTGCGGCTTGGGAGTCAGGGCACCGTGGAAGATGCCGCCAGGGCTGCAGAGCATGTGAAAATGTTCGCGGTTCTCGCGGATGCGGGTGAGGAGCAGGTCCCTCTCCTCGGACAGGCTGATGGTCTCCTCCTCCTTCTGGTGGATGACCCTCTTCGCGGCCTTGAGGCGGCGACGGAGGGCATCCGTCTCCTGCACGGCCTCTTGGTACCACGTCTTCATCTGGAGATACTTGGCCTGGGTCGAGTCGGACGAGGTGCTGAGCTCGCGGCGGGCCTGTCGGGTGTGCTCGGCAAGGCGGAGAGCGTCGACCTCCCTGCGGACCATGTCGTGCTCAACGACGGCGCGCTTCGAGTCTTCGTCGGCCTGCATGCTCAGCAGATTATACTGCAGCTTGTGGTGGGCCGCCTCCATCTTGAGCTTCTGGTGCTCGGCGATACACGTCTGCAGCATGGCTCGCAGCTCGTCTGGGGGCGCGTCGAGGACCTGCTGGGGCGTGGGGGGGACGAAGCCGGGGTCCGAGTCGGCGCCGCGATGGCGGGTGAGGGCGAGGACGGTGGCGGGGGGCGAGAAGAGGGAGCGTCGGGAGGCATCATGAGCAGCGACCTGAGTCGACGGGGGTGGGGTGAGCGACGAGGGTATGATGGTCGCGGCAGCCGGGGGCGGTCTGTCGTCGAGAGGCTCGGTCTGGAAAGACTGGCTGGCATCGATGGGCGAAGCGGGAATCTCGGTGGACGGGAGGGTGACTTGGGATAAGGAGAGAGGCGGAGGAGGCGCCGAGTCGTCAGGCGTCGTGGGCTCATCGACGGGGCTCGGGGACGGGTGGGGTTGCTGAGCCTCGGCGGACTCTGCGTCCGAGGCCATGGCGTGGAGGAAGGGTCACTCGACGCTGGCGGGAGGAGAGGAGGTTTCGGCGTCGGACGTTGTTGGTTGTAGAGTGAAGGAATGCGGTCGACGAGAAAAGGCCCAACTGCGGCCCTACCTTGCGTGCCCGTGCATGTAGCCAGCAAGCAGGCGTGCGATAAGAGAGCTTATTGGAGGTACAGGCTGTCGCTGGGATGCGCAGCGAGTCGGGGTGGAAACCGCTTGATGAGGAGAGGGTGAAGGAAGTATGAGGCAGAGTGGAGGAATTGCACAAGTACAAGATGAAGATGAGAATAACAAAAAGGCAGCTTTGAGGCGGCGGCATCGCGCGCATCGATGCCTTCCGTTGCTCGGCAAGGGAAACTCGGGGGGCTGGCTAAGCCTGATGAAGCACCTTACCTAATAGGCCACTCAGGGGTACCCATGCTGCCGCTTCCGGCATTGCAGACCTGAAGCCATGATTCAGCGCTTCGACATTTCTCTCCTCCATTTACATTGACGGACCTTGGTGCATTTTTGCAAACCTGTAATACTTGCCGTCAGGATAATGACCGACGTGGGTCGGTAGTTGGACTCTCCTAGATGAGAGTCTCGCTAACGCGAGCCACGAGGCTGCACACGAGAGCAATCGGCTGCTTGTCGACTTGTTGATGTATACACTACGGCTGTCTCGTACGCATACTGTACCAACGGCATCCTGTCATGCTGCGCTCTTCAACAACCAGTCTCTCACGGAGTCGCCTTCTTCAGTCGACCTCATCCCCGCTCTCATCGTCATTCCCCTCCCGCCATGCCGCCATCTCGTCTGCGGGCACTCTTCCTCTGAGCCACCGTAGAGTCGCCTCGGTTCCGCGCTCCAGTATGTTCCACCTCGGCACCTTGAACCGGTTTCCCGTAACCTCCAATCTCTGCAACCCCCCCTGTCCGCCCAGCAGGCCAATGCGAGGGTTCAACTGTGCAATGTCGTTGCTCGACACATCTACAGTCTTCAGTCCCTTGATCGACTCCGGCTCCAGCTCCGTCAACTGATTGTTCGACGCCAGCAGCACCGTAAGCTGCGGGAAAGCCTGCTTCAGCCCCCGCGGGATCGATCTGATCCGGTTCATAGACACGTCCATCTTGTCCAACGCTGGGGCGTGGAGGAGCCTGATCAGAGGTTCAAGGTTAGTAATGAGGTTGGACGCTAGGTTAATCTCCCGTAACGCCGGCAAGGTCAGTTCCTCCGCCAGGAAGCAGTCGCCGGTCAGTTGATTGTGGGATATAGAGAGAGAGGCCAGTGCACTGAAGATGCCCAGCGAGCTCGGCATGCATGTAAAAAGGTTGTGGTGGAGCTGTACCTGTCGCACCTGATGCCGAGCCGCCACCTCTGAGCACATGGCATCACTCAATGCTGATGAGGCAGTCCTCGACCTGTCGAGCAGCCCCCCCGGCTTGACCGGCCAGACTTGGGTCGTCGGCGTCTCCGAGCGTGATGGTTCGTCGCCTGCCGTCGATAAGGGGGAGCGAACTGGCGAGTGCGGCGCCGAAGTCGGTGGCGTGGCAAAGTTATCGTCTGCATCGGACCGGCTGTCCCCATCGATGTTTTCAACCACCATGGTGGCTCTCCCCATTTTGATCTTGCTGTCCATCTCGACCAGGCAGCCCATGAGATCAGTCATTGTGTGCATGTCGCCGGGCTCCTGGTAGGGCGGCGGCGGCTCTAGCCTTCCGGCCAGAATCTCCTTGAGCTCATCTGTCGTGGCCGAGGCGAATTTTTTGTCGCGCAGGGGATTGCCCGTCAGCCGCAGCATCGACAAGCCCGCCATCCTGGCAATCTCCGGGGGCACGGCGCGAATGTCGTTGCTGGAAAGGTCGGCATGGCGCAGCTTCTCGAGGCTGGTGAAACTGTTGGGGATGCTCGAAATGCTGTTTTCATCGACGGTCAACGTGACCAGGCTTGTCCACGTTGACATGTCGGGCAGCTCCTGGAGCCGGTTCATAGACAGCGACACTGTGTGCACGGCTGGGAGGCTGAAGGCAGTCTCGAGAGGAGTCAGACGTGTCAGCTGGTTGGAGGATGCATCGAGTGTCTGGAGCAGGGGAAGCGAATGGATTGGCTCTCGGATCAGAGTCCCAGACAGCCTGTTTTTCCTCAAAAAAAGTTCGATCAAGGGCAGCTTTGCAAGGCCATCGAACGGGAGCGTGTCGAGTCTGTTTT
The DNA here is from genome assembly GCF_020360975.1 of Hirsutella rhossiliensis. NCBI lineage: Eukaryota > Fungi > Ascomycota > Sordariomycetes > Hypocreales > Ophiocordycipitaceae > Hirsutella > Hirsutella rhossiliensis. The sequence goes on along the minus strand of NW_025408674.1, from coordinate 2,421,111 downwards.
CGCTCAAGTTCAGAATGCGTAGACGTGACAAGTTCTCAACGCCCTGTGGCAGAGCCGTGATGCTATTGCCATGCACATCCAGCATTTCCAACAATTCCAAGTTGGAGAGTGCCGAGTTCAACGGGCCCGAGAGGCGGTTCTTGGAGAGCTTGAGATCCTTGAGAGCCGTCATGTGGGAAATCACGTCGACGCAATCATTCCCGAGTCGATTCGACGACTGAGGCTGTTAGCTCGGCCTGAGTCTCTCGTCCAGGCCACGAGACTCACCAAGTTGAGGGATGTCAAGTGGGCCAAGCGGCGGAATCCAAGAGGCACGCCCACGAGGACGTTGCCGTGCAAATCGAGCGTTTCTAGACCCCCGAACACGTTGCTCTGACTGTCCTCGTCACCGTCAACAGCATCGGGGCTCGCGTCCGGGAAGGCAGCGTCGTCCAAGGTTTCGAGCTCGTTGTCGGCCGCCACGAGTCTGGTCAGGTCCACACTCTCAGCCCAGCTGCCGTCGTGAGCTCCGATACTCTCCAGGTCGTACATCTTCATAACCTCGGTTGGGATCTCCTTGAGGCCGAGAGCAGCGATGTTGAGCCGGCCCGAGGTCCTTGCCGTTGCCACGCGCTGCTTGAGCACCTTTGAGCTCGCATTCTCTCCTCGTCGCAAGTTAAACGGGTCCTCGATTCCTCCATCAAAATCAAAGCCGTGGTCTGATGGAACAGTCGGAGCAGCGGGATTCGAGAGGGTCGCAGAATCATTCGACGCTTGCCGGATTACAGCTCGCTTGGCAGCCTTGGCTTTGGCAATCTGTTGTCGCAGTGCCGCCGAAGATTTGCGGCTCGACAGGGAATGGGCTGGTTCCGCTGGCCCAGGCCCGGTGCTGGCGGAAGCCATCGGCGGGATGACCCCACCCCAAGATGCGGCAGGCTCCTGGTCAGGATCCGACGAAAGACGACCCGAGGAGCTCGATTTCTCGGCAGAGGAGCCCACGACGGACAGAGAAGGCTTCCGGAACAGCCCCTTGACTGGAGCTCTCGGGGCCCCTGACTTCTCCGCAACCGTTTTTGCCTCCGACTTGACTGGGGATCGCTCATAGGACTTCATACCCGCGGTGGGACTTTTGGCATGAGGGCGGGCCATCAGAGACGAGCCCGGAAGCTTGGACGAAGGTGCCATTGAGGCCCGACGAGAGGCAGCGCACGACTGCGGAGTCTTTGCGAGCGCGAAATCAGTTGGTCTCGAGGGAGACCGGCTCACGGCCGAGGCGGAGGGCTTGACGTGAGCGGAGGGGGCGCGCAGATTCAAGGCTGCAGGTTCGTCATTGTCAGCGCTGGACCCAGGCCTGCTATCTTGCCTCGAGGAACTCCTGGCGGAGCCGTCAGAGTTGTAGCTGGAGCTGGGTCTCGAGTTACCGCTCTCGGCTCCGGAAGCCGGTCGAGCTTGTTCGAAGAACGAGGACGGTCGTTTGGTCATTGCGGGCGACGACGGGATCTGCGCAAGGGTCCCGATGGTGCGCTCGGAAAGGGACAGCCGCGACTTGACGGGCGTGGGCGTGGCATAGGCCGAGGCCGCTGCTGGTAGATTGCCCAGGACATCGTGGCTGCCCAGCTCTTGTGAGCCTCGGTGTGGCGCGTCGAATTGCGCATCGACAAACGAGCTGGCGCGTCGAGCGGCGGCGTGGTCTACCATTGTATGGGCGCGTCGCTGGGATTGAGGCACAGCACGAGGCGCCTTGGGCTTCTGTGCCCGGGGCTGCCTGTTGGCCGACGTCGGTTGCGCGGTGCTCGATGGCGATGGCGTGGCCTTGTTGGAGCCGGGGCGTAGCTGGCCGCGCGACGAGGCATGACGGAGCTTTGGCGGCTGCAGGTCCCAGCTGAGGCCTGGGCCGCGACCAATATTCTCGCCAGAGGGTGCTCGACGGACCGCAGATGGTCCCGGGATGGTCGAGGCAGGCTTGGGGATGGCAGAGGCAGATCGCGGGACCGGCAGCCGTGAGAGGCGCGGGATGGCGCTGGGGCGTTCCTGAGAGCCGTCCATCTGGGGCACTGCCTGGAGCCGGGCTTATAAGCTGCCCGAGTTTCTTGTCGCAGGCTTCTGCAATTGGCTTACGGGTCGTGACGGCTTCAGCAGCCGAGGCTTCGCAGAGCTTCGCGGTCGGAGAGCAAAGTGACGAGTCGGGTCAGGGGCAGCAGTACGGATACAGTAGAGCTGTTGTTTTGTAGGTAGGTAAGCACCAGACGGCAGGTCGGTACTTGGTTCGGGGCTCAATGCAATGCCAAGGAAGGGAGCACTGCTTCTGTGGCCAGAACTGGAGGAATGGGATGGGAATGGGAATGGGAACGGATAATGAGGGTTGATTCCACGCCCGCATGGCTAGCTAGGTAGATGGACATAGAGCACCTATGCATGCATGCCCAGATGCACAACTTATCTGCAGACGCTCATATTCCTTTTCCCTCTCCTTTCTTTCTAACTTTTCCTTTTTTCATCTTGTTAATGAGCTCAATGGCCTGGTGTGCTGAACCCTTGTCAGGGGCGGGGGACTGTGGGCCCCTGGAGCTCAAATACTTGAGGGTACTCCGTGCCGGCAGCTGTGAAAGACGCTGGCTACAACTCGCCACCGCCTCTACAGTACCTACTCCCGCGCCGCAGCTTCGCGCACGCTCGGGACCAAGGCCCGTGCTGTATATTGGCAAACAGCGGGCGTCATGCGCGCAGGAGCAAGAAGCCTCCACGAGCCGCCGTTCCAAGTGCGGTGGATCCAAGGGTCGGCTCGTCGCCCGCAAGCTCGCAACCCGTGCGCCGGCTTATTTTTGGTGCTAGTGCCTCTATTCCCAGTTGGTCATCTGGTAAACAACGAGAGCCCCATTGTTATTCCACGATGACGCCGTCTCGACGCCAATCTCCTGCCACCTCCAGACGCCGGAAAGCAATCCGCTGCCGAAGCCAATAAAGCAAAACAAAGATTGCCATCGCCAGTCGTTTCCATGTGCGCATGCATCGTGGCCGTCTAGTCCTCGTCGCTGTCTTCGATGACAATCACCTCCAAGTCAGAGTCGTGACGTGCGTCCCCAGATGCCTCCTGCGCATCCGGTTCCGCAGTCTCTTCGCCCGAATTCTCGCTGGAGTCGATAATCTCGATGACTTCGTGTGGGACGCTGCCGGGCCTGTCTCTCTGAAGCGCAGCCGCACGGCCACGCGTCAATGGGCCGGACAAGGTCCCGCCGGCTTGGGCCATCTGAGCCCTTTGAACCTCTCTTTTTCTTGCTTTTCGAACCCTTCTGGCCAGTCGCTTGCGTTCCCTTCGAGAAGCAGCCAACTCGTCCAAGTCCACCGAGGCTTGTCGTAGGCGGCGTCCCGCTTTGGGTCGCGCTGTTGGGGATTGATGGCGTTTCCTTTGCGCAGCAGCCGGCTCACTTGCATCCACAGAGGCCTGTCGAATGCCGCGTTTCTCCTTGGAACGCGCCGATGGAGGCGGAGGCGGAGGGCCTCCCCACGAGGCTAGGACTCGCGATGCCTCATCGTGTATAGACTGTCTTGCTGTCCACTTGATGTTGCACCCTCTGACGATCTTGTCGTAGTCCGTGTGACAATGCCGCACATGCGCTGCGACAGCCAGGCGGACCTTGGTTACGAGGTCCAGCCTGCCAGTTCTCCCAACTCGCCTGCTCCTCTTTTCAAGAGTGCGCGAAGAAATCTTGGCTACTTCCTCGAGCGGTATCTTGGGATACAGCCGCAAAATCGCCTGTTCAAAATCGTCTCTGACGGCCCCGTCGCGCTTCTCGACAGCCGCGCTCCTCTTGCCTCTCGTCTCGAGTTCCTCGGCGATGACCTCGGCCAAAATCCCTTCTGGTGCCAGCAGACCTGAAGACACGCCCCGGCTCGAAACCACGTAGAGCTTTTTCCCTGCTGCGCTTGTTTTGCGGCGGCAGAGGGCTGTCATGAAGGGGTTGCCTTTTTTTAGAAAGCCGTATCCTCGTGGCTTGGGTGCCTCGGGGGAGATGACTTCTTCCCGCGCCATGGCGATTGCAGCCCGAAAGTTGAGATAGTCTCAATGACGTGGAGCTGGTGAGGAAGACGACTCCGGCGGCTGGCACTCACTGTTAGATTATCGGATCATTTGGCTCGCTGCAAAGGTTGGCTCTTGCTGATGCCAAAGGTCCGCCCGTCTTCCTCCCGCTCAGCAACACGGCAGCATCTGGCATGCTGCAGTGTCAAAAACCCGAAGCCATTGACCTAGATGTAAAGATCAACAGGAGCTCCCGGCAGGCAAAGAGGTGAGGTTGAAAAAGGGACAAGTCTGAAATGTGAGGTTTGACGTTTAGTTGGAGGCGCGTTCGTTGACTGGCGGGCGCGTGGAGTCGCCCGGTGTGTCGGGTGTCAGCCAGTCACTAAACCCGCTATGGGCTGGCTGACTTAGCGGCCGTTCAATGGCCAGCAGAGGGGCGCGTCAAGGCACAGCGCTGGAACAGGCGGCCAGCTGGCGTCAAGAGCAAAAAGGAACGCCATGGAGCCAATATTGCCATTCTGCGATGAGGGCACGTCGAAATATGTATCCAAAAGTCAGGGGCGTTGCGAGCTTGAGAGCGCTTTCCATTTACTAAAATAAACCCGCCATTTTGATGGCCATTGCTGGACTGGCATTTGACCCTGCTTGTGCATTTGGATGATACGGCCTGGTAAGTGCAGTTAATATTTTCCGTGGATCCCAAAGGCCATCTTTCCCTTCTTCTTTAACGCTCTGAAGCACGAGAGGGCACGTCGCCTGGCGAGGTCTGAACACTGCTGTAGTGTGAGGGAGCAAAGGAGAAGCGAGGGTGACGTTGATATACTTGGCCTCAGAACGTCTTAGACGCGTCGAGTGGATGTGTCAAATGAGTCTTGAGCGAGGAAGCAGGGAGAGACTGATCCGACTGTGAATACCGGGGAATACCTGCGAGGGTATCGAGCGTCATATTAAACCACCCAGTGAGCGTATTCTGCGTGGCGCCTTTGCCACTGGAGCCGAGGCATGTCCAGGCAGGCCAACAAGTTGGGCCGTCGCGGAAGGGCGCCGGAGTAGATTTACGACGGGGCTTCAAGGGGGGTGCACAGGAAGGAGATATCAGGCTTCTCAGGTCCCAATCAGGACCCGCTTGGATACCCGACACGGCTGCGCTGGGTGTCTCTTTGCAGCGTTGCTCGGCTTGATAGACTCGCGGACATGTGGGATTGGCCGAATCATCTCGAATCCGCGGGCCGGCTTGCAGACTCGAGCTGCACGCACTCAAGGGCCGGCCGAGGACGGGACAAGAGAGAAGCCGCTTCGCTGGCGCCGTCGAGATGAAAGATGAGGTGCCCTCGTCCCATCACCCGGCACCCTTCCCGCTGTAGATGGCCGGGTGGCTTTCCCCTGGCGACAAAGGTCGGCCATGCCCGACCAAGGGAAGGAGAAATGGCAAGATAATAATATCCGTAAGGAGGGGCAAAGCTCGATGCCCAACCTTGGCTGCCAAGGGTTGCAGGGACGGGAGAGTGGCGGGGGCAAGGCTTGCTTCGGCGACCGGTCTCGATGGCTTGGCTACAGAGCGATGAACCCTTTGCCCGAAGCCGAAGCGGCGAGGCCGGGAGATGGGTCGTTGACGACTCAGCCAAGGGAGAGCGGACAGGGGCGTGGGGGCGGGAGAAGAAAGGGTCGGCTCACGTTGCCCGCTTTTTGTTTCTCGCCGCGCCCTATAACCGCCAGCCAGCCGGGGGCTTTCAAAAGATGCGGCGCAGCACCGACAAGCGATGGGTGCGATGGGCGTTGGCCACATGAGGATGCGCCTCCATATGTACGCCGCTATCCAGTCACATGTGACGCACGTACTGTCCACTTTGTCCGCGAAACAATCGATGTGCGCTACCAGGCATCACCGACCGCGCTATTCAGCCATCAGAGGGGGGGAAGGGGATTGGCACCCTGGTCCTGGCCGGCTACATGTTCGTCAGGCTTCCAGATGCGGGAGGGCCAAGGAATTCATCAATGTGTGAGTATACGGATAGGCATCAAATTTGGGTTGGGCTTGGGCGCCGAGACATATGAATGTCTGTCGACCCTTTTACACACGTACGTGCATATGTAGAGACTCGCAGCCGGCACGACCCGTGTCGCCTCGGTCCTCCAACGGCCGCTTTATGTTTTACATGTCAAGTCTGTAAGTTACGGCGTACTGCACCAAGTACGAATGCTTCTTTTCCCTCTCCGCTGCTCGGCATTCGCACATCCGGCCAACAAGACGTTTGGCCGGGCCTGGTCAGTTGCCGAGGTCACCCGCAGCTTCATCCAGAGCGAGGGAGTGGCTCTACGCTGGGATAACGGGGGCCTGCCCTAAACCCATCCATACCCGCGCACATATTATAGCGCTGAGTCGCACGGCAGACCAAAACCTGGAAGCTCGCATCCACCACGGCGGGGGGCCCCGACCCAAGAGTCAAACGTCATCACACCCACCCCCCCTTGCAAGTTGCGGTACTTAGAGCGGCGTCTCCCTCTTCCCGCCCGGTCTGGCAGCCATTTCAATTCATATCATCACTTGCTCGGTGCCACCTGACTTGACCTGACAGGTGCCCGCCTCTCCTCCTCTCACTCTGGCTACTAGGCTGCTACACAGCCCAGCGAGCGGTCAAGGCGGCCAGCCCAGCTAAGACTGGACAAAGTCCTCCACCGACATTGTTTTTCCACGTCGTCGTCTTTGTCGCCTTTTTGTCTCTTTGGAAAGAAAGGGCCGCAAGAACGAGCGTGAAAGAAAAACTGCTCTTGAAAAGCATACATAGCTTGGCCGCGCCGTTGCTTTGCCACTCACCTCGCTCACACCCGACCACCTCTTTTCACCACCACCACCATCACCCCTACCACCACCATGGCTGGCGAGCGCTGGGATCGCGACCGCCTCATGTACGAGCGTGACCGCCTCGAGGACGACCGCTATCCCATGCGTGGCGGCCGTGGCCGGGATCGCTCGGATGAGCGCTACGACCGCCCCCGGTTCCATGACGACGACCTTGTGCGCGACCGCCGCCACTACGACGATGAGCCTCGCCCCGAGCCGCGGCGGGAGAGGGCGCCGCCGGCCCAGGAATATGAGCGCCGGACCGTCATCGACAAGGAGCGCGACCGCGAGTACTATCGCGACTCGTCGCCGCGGCGGCCAGGCTTCCTGCGCCGCCAGTCGTCGCTCGATACCTACGACCGCCGCCCGCTCCGCCAGTTCTACGAGCGCGAGGAATACCCGCCTCCGGCCCGCCGCGAGGACATTTATCGCGACGACTACCGCGCCCCGGCCTACACGCCCATCCCCCTCCCCAAGTCGCGCGCCCTCCCTCCGCCCCGGCGATATCCCGACCGCGGCTTCTACGACGACATCGCCGACCCGGACCACTACGGCGAGGACGAGATGCGGCCGTATCCGGAGCGCATCCGCGAGCGCGAGCTGATTCGAGAGCGTCAGCGACGAGACCGGAGCCGCGAGTCGCGCACCACCAAGACGCACACGCATCGCAGCAGCTCGCGCTCCTCGGCCGCAACGAGCCGGTCGTCGAGCAGCGCAGGCGGCACGACAGTGCGCAGCAGCGAGTACCCCAAGAAGGGCAAGACCAAGATTCCCGCGAGGCTGGTGTCGAAGCGGGCTCTGATTGACATTGGCTATCCCTACGTTGAAGAGGTGCGTACGCGTGCCTGCAGGGGCCCAAGACGCCATGCTCACTTAGCATTCACTTGCGTAGGGAAACACGATAATTGTGCAGAAGGCGCTGGGCCAGGAAAACATTGATGAGCTGCTGAAGCTGAGCGAGGAGTACAACAAAGGTATTGGACGCCGGCCAGACCGATGGGGCAGCAGAGGCTAACGGGCATGGCTTGCAGCCGACCAGGAGGTTTCCGCCGCGCGCTCTTCGGCCGGCAACCTACTGGAAGAGCGCAGGGAAGAATTTCACTTTGTGCCGCCGCCGCCAGCGCTGGCTCTGCCGACGGCCGCGGCGACGGCTGCCCCTCCGCCGCCGCCCGCCGCAGCTCCCTATGCGCCGGCTGCAGCGCCCTATCCGCCCCCTCCGGCGCCGTACCACCCGGCGCCGCCCGTTGCAGCCCACCCGCCGCCTCCCGCGGCACCGACCATCTTCGAGGCTGCCCCTCCGCCCGTCGAGATCGTGGACCGGTCGAGGACGGTGTATCGCGAAGTGTCGCCGGCGCGCACCACGACGACGTCGACGTCGAGCTGGGACTCGCACAGCCATCACCACCACCACCGCCACCACCACGACGATCTCGTCGTCGCGCCCGTGGTGCGCCAGTCGCGGTCGCGGTCGCGCTCAGGCCGGGAGATCCGCGCCGAGATCCGCGCGCTCGAGCGGGAGCTGGCGCACCGGCCCAAGGGCGACATCGGGGAGCGCGAGGTTGTCCGCACCGAGCGGATGCCCGACGGCGAGCTCATCATCTACCAGGAAAAGGTGGAGCGGCAGGTGGCGGCGCCCAAGCCGCCGCGCATCGAAAAGGACAAGAAAGGTAGGATGTCCATTAGCGTACCAAAGTATCGATGAAGGTGCGCGCTTCCTCTGTGCTCTCTACGCGACTTGACGGAGCGGCGGCTGACTGGTTGGCGCCATTTGCACAGGACCTCCTCCCATGCTTCTGCGAGCCATGCTGAGCACCCTGACATGATTGGTCTCTTTCCGACGATGACGACAGTGACGGGTCATGGAACTGCAAAGAACATTTTTTATTTCGTCTTTTTGTGCCGACATCCGATCCAGCATAGACACTGACACTTGTTTCTCTCATTGGCCTGTTGGGTTGCGGTTGACAGAGGGCAAAGCGAGGACATCTACGAATAACCACAGGGGCTGCGCGAGAGGCCGACAAATGCGACGTGGAATGGACCAGGGGGCGGGTGATTCTACTACGACGGTTCACGATGTCACGATTACAACCATGTGCACGTTTCCATGTCTTTGATGACCACGGGCGCAGCTGTACACACAATGAATCACGTTTAAACACCCTGCGGTTGGTGCGCGTGCGTGACTTGGATGATCATGTGGGAGCTGACCTCTGTTGGCTATAGCCTAACATGAGGCCGAGCTCGTTCACGTTACTTTGCCAGCTTACCTCGACTCCTCATGAGCTTACCTACAGACCTGGGTGGGTAGTCAGCCGGCTGTGACAAGAGCCATTTAATACGCATCTTCACCTTGAGGGCGGGCTCGGTGGATGGCCTACGTCATTCACTCGTCGGTACCAGGGAAGCAGAAGCAAAACCGATTATTGGCTGTGCAAGCGGCGCTGGTGCGTTGATCACTCAGGCTACCTTGACCTTGCAGACGTACTATGCAAGTTGCAAAGCAAAGCACGGCTGCGGAGTACATGGCTGTACGATGCCGTGGCCCGGGAGAAGTCTGGTCAAGACAAAGACGGAGAGAGCAGTTCCAAGATGTCATGGAACTGAGGACAGACGCCAAGTCGCAGTTTGATGCACCGGGGCCCCATTCTTTGCGGAGAGATTGGATGACAAGTGGGGAGACCAACGATGCCTGCACCCGCGAGGGGCCGGCTGAACTTGAGAGCCCGACGGCGCCCATTGCACGAGGGGGGCCGAGGCTGGCCGACGTCTTGCTGGCCATGGCATCGGCATCTCGTGCCATCCATAAATCATGGAGCATCCATACGCCGCATCGGTCATCATCATGACCCAACCTCGTCAATCCAGCTCGCGCACCCCCTCGTCGCCTCTCTCTTCATCTCGCGGGATAGCCCACGCCGGAGCATTACCATGGACGTGGCTCACCGCTGGAAGCTGCTCGTGGCCACCTACGACGCCGCCACCATCGACGTCGTCGGCAGCCTCGTCGTCCAGGCCGTCTTCTGGTGGCTCCCCTGCCTCGTCTTCGTCTCGCTCGACCGGCTGGCCCCGGCCTTTTCGGCGCGCCACAAGATCCAGCCGGCGCCCAAGCAGCCGACGGCGGCCGACGTGTGGCGCGCCGTCGCCGTCTCGCTGCGGAACCAGGTGCTCGTCACCGCCATGCACGCCGCCCTGGCCCGGTCCGCGGCGGCGGCCGGCGGCGGCGGGGCGCGGATCCGGGTCGAGGCGGCGCTCCCGGCGGCGGGCGAGGTCGTCGGCCACCTGGCGCTGTGCGTGGCGGCGCGCGAGGTGCTCTTCTACTACTCGCACCGGCTGCTCCACGCGCGCCCGCTGTACCGGCGCATCCACAAGACGCACCACCGCTTCACGGCGCCCGTGGCCTTTGCGTCGCAGTACGCCCACCCGGTCGAGCACGTCGTCGCCAACGCGCTGCCCATTGCGCTGCCGCCCCTCGCCCTGCGCTCCCACGTCGTCGTCATGTGGGCCTTTGTCGCCTGGCAGCTGCTCGAGACGGCCACGGTGCACAGCGGCTACGACTTCTTTGCCGGCGCCGCGAGGAAGCACGACCGCCACCACGAGCGCTTCGACGTTTACTTTGGCGGCGTCGGCGTCTTGGACTGGCTCCACGGCACGGATGAGGGCAGGGCCGTCAAGGCCGAGTGACGACGACGGGCGGGAAGCATGACATGCATCTGTCTCTGCGTGTCTCTGCGTGTCTCTGCGTGTCTCTGCGTGTCTCTCTCTGTGTGTACTGTACCGAGTAATAAATAAATAAAATACAGCTGCTATTCCCAGACACGGAATACGGTACTGTGCATACAACTCCGTGTCTCACGTAAACGAGTACCAATACTCAGCAGACGGAGCCCGCGCATGCCCAACCGCTGCGCCGCCCGCTGTTGGCCCCGGCAGCTGACGACGACTGTTCGCGCCCGCACTGGCCTTGGGCTTCGCAGCAAGGCTTCTCTCTCTTGGCCCCCATGCCGTGCTTCACTATCACTGCATGTTGGCCGACGAAGCCGTCCATCGTATTTGCACGCTGTATCCGTATTCCACGGCAGCTTTCCCCCTTCGGCTGAACATGCGTGGAGCAGCAACCGCCAGCCCGGCTTTTTATCAACGTCTATTTTCTCTCTTCGACGCAACCACCCACCGTGTCCAAGTATTCCTACTTCGTTTCTCTTGATTTGGAACCGTATGCAACCTGCGTGCCGCTCCATCCGCCCATGGCTAATGTAAGCCCGTAGCCCGGGTATTTCCAGCGCCTAGGTCTGCCAACCCGGGGGTAAAGTCAGCCCAATCGCAACCCCCCCCCCTCCATGCGCTCGCTGCCGCTTTTTAGCGCCCGGCAGGGCTTGGATTTGAGGCTGTGTGGGCGCCCATGGCCTCGTGTCCCCGTCGATTGGACCGAGGGGTTTTGGGCAGGCCCTGGAAAGCATACCGTACACGCTGTGGTCACAGCAGAGTGCTGGAGGTATCCGTACCCAGACAGAACATCTGTACTCCGTAGGGGGGAAAAGAACATGCCAAAGAGGCAGCCCACCACCGGCTTCCAGCCAACCGGAACTGATGCCCTCTCCTGTCGTCGGCTTCCGGCCGTGGCACCCCAAGCGCCGTGCTGCAGCCACGGACAGCCATGACACCCTGCCCGACACGTCTTGCAAAGTACAGATATGCCAAAGGGTTTCTCGTCCCGCGGTCCCTTCAAACTCTTCCCCTCCTCACCTCAGATGACCCCCCAGTGGCCACGATATCTTCGCCGTCATCATGATTAGCGGATACATGGCCTACGACATTGCCGCGGGAGCCCTGCTGCTCCTGACGGCCGCCGCCGCCGCCATCGGCTTCCTGTGCACCCTGTGCATGGCCCGGCGCCGCAAAGACGCCGCAAGGTCCTGGCTCGCCCTCTACAAGCTCGCCTTTGGCTTCTTCATCCTGTGAGCGCATCCGCCCCGTCCGCTTGTCGCGTCACGTCTCATAGCCCCCTTTGCGTCGCTCAGCGCCGTCCTCCTCTCCTTTTTCAGCCACCTGCTGGCCGTCGTCTACACCGAATTGTACGACGCCGCCTTCAGGGCCAGGGCCACCAGCGCCGTCTCCGACCTCTTCCGCGCCCACCTCCAGACAGGCATCGTCGGATCTCTTTTGTACGAGTTCGCCTTCATCTTTGTCTTGCTTGCTCTCATTGGCCTGGCCGCCGGCATCAGGATCGTCCACGGCGGTGCCGAGTCGACGCTGGAAAGATTGATGCGCGCCGGCTTCTACGTCACTGCCCTGCTTCTCAGCATCCTCAACATTGTTGGCTTTGCCCTGAGCGAGAGACACTTTATCATGACATACAGCAATCGCGATCTCCTCAAAGACGGCGTCCATGTGCCCAGGACCGCCAGGCAGGCCTTGCGCGCCACAAGGGTCGTTACTCTCATCATGCTCGTCGTCCAGCTCGTTGCCACGCTTGTCCTGCTGGCCAGATCGGTCCTCGTCGCGGTACAGACCAGATCAGAGCTAAAAGTGAAGACGGTGAGTGGATTGCCATCGTCGCCTGCGCGACCACACACGCAGACAGTCGTACGAGACGGGAGAAGAGAGGAGAGAGGGTGTTCGAAGCTAGAAACTAATGATCGTCTCCAACCTAGGCTACCAGATATCTCCTTGTTTGTTGTACGCTGCTGCTCCTGAAAGTGTCGTACGACATTGCTTATTACGCCAAGTACGTCCCGTTCGGCGATGCGAACTCCATCATGTCCGACGCAGACTCCTCGCGGCCTGGCCCGCACTTTGCCATCATCGACATTGTGCTCAGCTGCTGGCCCTTGTTCGTCCTCCTAGTTCTCCTGCTTGTCCTAGCGACCAAGAAACAGCACGGGCTCTGGTCAACCGAGCAACCCTTCATGATGGTCCGTCCCGGCGGCCACGGCATGCCGTTGCAGACGCCATGGGGCTACGGATACAGCCCGCAGAGCCAACAGCCTCTGCACCCAAGCTGGGAGCAGCCGCAGGGGCCCCAATACCATCACGCCCATCCCCACGAGCGTCCGCTCCAGCAACAATCATCGCCTGCACCGCACTTTGTTCAGCACGATCCCTCTCCACAGCCGCACTGGCAAGCCGCTCCTTTTCCTCACCCCCAGCAGCCGCATGACATGGGGACGCAGGCAGGCCACTTCCCGTCGCCGTCGTCGCCTCCCCCCGCGCACTCGGACGCCATGGGGCTGTACCATCAGGCAGACGGGACGCCTCCTCAAATGACCCCGTTGCCGTATAACGAGAAGAAGTGAGGTGGTAGCCAGACGGTTGAACGTGAAAAAAAACGGATGCAAGGTTCTGTACGGCTATAGGGAAAGCGAGTCACGGCTTCGGCGTTAGGATACCGATCGACATGAGCTGGGAAGATACCACGTAATGAATACCCTCATGACCAGTCTATTGAGTTGCTCCTTGGAAGGGGAAACAGGGCGGTTGCCCGATTCACCATTGTTTAGGACCTTTTTCATGCTCTGCCGGGTAGGGGTTGCTTAGAGTGTGAGGCGACATTGCCGGGTCCGAGTCATCCTCGGCAAACTCTTCAGGCGGCATAAATGCATCGTCTCGTGTCATTGTCGTAGGAAGGTACCTGTCTAGCGTTAGTTTTGGTCGTCGTTGGCCAATCTTGACACGCACTTGGTGTGGCTGCCTCTAGCCGCAATGTCTCCATACTTATCGACGAATGTCACGGTCGTATATGCCAACTTTCTTCCAACTACGACTCTGTCAGCATCCCGAGAACGCCTCAGTAGGACAGCGAAGGGGGTCACGTACTGCGGTCGCAGATGGCGGAGCCCTTGATGACGTCGCCAGGCATCCCTCCCGGGGCAAGATAGGATACTGAGGTCACGTCAGCAAGCCGCGGGCGCCAGTGACTTCGGGGGAGAGGGCGAACTGTTGAGGTCCGTCGAAACACCCGTGTGGAAGCGGCCAGTCGAAGCAATCGCCAGCGAGCCGCCAAAGTCCACTAGGCTGGCCAGAGTCCCGCCATGGAGCGTCCGGAACCTGTTCTGAGGTCAAAGTCAGCCGGTTGCTCCCACCTGAACGCGTGCACCAGGGAGACTCACGGTATGGTCTTTTTCAATGTCCAGTTCAAACTTGACCATTCCTATCTGGACGGCTGTCACGCGGAACTGGTGGATGGAAGCCGAGCGTCAGTACCACAGCGCATCAGCTCATGCACAAGTTGGCTTCACCGTACCCGAGGCCCGAATAAACTGGCACGCGATGAGCAAGTCTTCCAGTCAGCGGCTTTATTCTCTTGCGTGAGGTTCTCGGACAAGAGCATACCTTGGTTCAAGACCAGACTCGGCCTGGAAGGATCGCAGCACCTAGACGAGTCAACGAGCCAGCCCGTCTTGGCGCAGGAGAAGGGGACTTACGGCATGTATAAATCGGTCAGGGGCCCATTGCTTGATCCCTTGTGTCGTGGTCCTGGTGATCATATTGTCGGTGACTTGTGAGATTTCCCTGCACAGCGTAGCCTGGGAGTTGAGACCGCGACTGGTGCTTCGTGCCTGGTTTCCTGGTGGCTACGCAGATACCCGAGTATCACCCGGGCCACCTACTCAAGCAGCCGACGTTCACCCCCACGGAACGTCATTGCAGTAATTCAAGGTACCTACTGCACTGTACTGTAGGTACGTACCCATATCTCCAGGCTACAGAGACCTTTATCCAACGATAACCTTCGCAGCCCGTGATACCTACTCCGGGCCTTCGTCCTCGACATGGGCCGGGACACTCCGCTCTCTCGAACATGATATAGCCTTTCCTCCCCTTTCTTTCCTTTCTCCTTTGTACCGGCAGACCGGAACCCGCCGTCACAATGTCTGTCGGTCCAACCCAGTCTCTCCAGCTGGCCGATTACCTCGAGAAGCTGCCCGGTACGACCTTCAGGAAGCTCTACCAGCAGCCATCGACGGCCTTTGCCATCTTCCGGCGCATGCTGCCGCATCTAGGTGAGCCTGTGCCCTCGGGGTTGCGACGCGAGAGCGCTCGCTGACCCCGCAGCCAAAACGTTCGTCATGCGCATCCTCTACATGCCCAAGCCCATGCTCCTCAGCGATCTGGATCTTTGGGTCAGGCCCGAAGCGAAGCGGTACTGAGATGCCTCCCCCTCTATGGCTCTTCATGCGCCACCAGCTCTCGTCTAATCACCGGACGCAGGCAAAAAGACCAAGCGCTCTCGATCCTCCGTGGTCTCCACATCATCCAGATCTCGGTCCCGTCCAAGGAGAAGCCGCAGGAGATGTACTTGACGGCCAACTTCAAGGCCTCGCTGCGTCTCGCTCTCACCGGTGGCGGCACTCACAACTCCTTTGGCGTTCCCTCGACGCTGCTCGTCCCACCCGAGATCGACCTCGCCTTCCTCGACCGATACGCGCGCAAGAAATGGGAGGATATCCTGCACTTTGTCGTGTCCAGCGTCGGGTACAAGAGCACCAGCGACATGTTAGGACCCAACAAGAGCGTCAAGGAGCTCCTGATAGCCGGCCGCTTGGTAGACAGGCGGCCCAACGGAAGTGTCGGCATCACGCAAGCCGGCTTCACGTTCCTGCTGCAAGAGGCCAACGCCCAGGTCTGGACCCTGCTGCTGCTCTGGCTTGAGGCGAGCGAGATCAACCGGGCGGCGGGTTTGGAGACGGTCGACATGCTATCCTTTCTTTTCGTCCTCGCCAGCCTCGAGCTCGGAAGGGCCTACGACACCAATGCTCTCACCGAGCAGCGCAAGAACATGCTGCCCTCGCTGCTCGACTTTGGCCTCATCTACATCCCCCAGCACAAGCGCTCCATGTTCTTTCCAACGCGCCTCGCCACCACCCTCACGAGTGGGGGCGGCAGCAGCCTGCGGACCATCAGCGATGGAGTGGCGGCCGCGACGGCCGCTGCGGCCAACCCTTCGCAAACGGGCCCATCGGGGGGATCCGGGGAGCAAAAGGGCAGTGTCATTGTAGAGACCAACTACCGCATCTACGCGTACACGCAGTCGACCCTCCAGATTGCCGTACTCGCCCTCTTCACCAAGCTCAACATGCGCTTCCCCGACATGGTCGCCGGCCGCGTCTCGCGCGCCTCGATCCGGCAGGCCATCAACTTCGGCATCACGGCGGACCAGATCATCTCGTACATGGCCGCCCACGCCCACGAACAGATGCACCGCACTGCCGCGCTCACCAACAAGCCCGTCCTGCCCCCCACCGTCGTCGATCAGATCCGGCTCTGGCAACTCGAGAACGAGCGCATGAAGACGACGAGTGGCTTCCTCTTCCGCGACTTTGACGACCACAGGGAGTACGTCGAAACGGCGAGATTTGCCGAAGAGATTGGTGTGCTGGTATGGAGGAGCGACAAGTCGGGCATGTTTTTCGCAAACAAGCACGAGCAAATCAGGGATTACCTCAAGAGCCGCAAGAGGGCTGAATAGCTCACTCATCCGCCCCAACGATGGAACCAGGCCATCCTCATCTTGCATTATCATCTGGTATTAGTTACGGCGTCGCGGTGCTTTGGGCATGGCATGGGGTCAAACGCAGAGGCCAGACTCGGAAGCGCCACCAAGGCGCAAGGGCAGGCCAGGTATATAAAAATCGAACAGTGGAGTTGACATTTTTTTTTGGGCTTCAGCATTCGATCCCATGACGGGGCGACGGATCGGGGATATCATTAAACTATCATGCAATGTGAGCAAAATGTGCCTTTCCAGGGTGTTGTTTCCATCCCAAAGCTCATGATTGAAAGCCAGTTACCATTGATGTCACCAAGCGGCGTATCTTGAGCCGTTGGTTAAATTCCTTCCAAAGAGGGGAATCTCACTCATGAACAAGCCAAGGAAATGTCCTGATGCGTCGTAAATCATATCATCGTCTGAATCCACCCTCGATAGCGTCGCGGGTCCTCTCGCCACAGAGTCGTCGTCGGAACTCCGGAGC
Source organism: Hirsutella rhossiliensis (assembly GCF_020360975.1). Classification (NCBI taxonomy): domain Eukaryota; kingdom Fungi; phylum Ascomycota; class Sordariomycetes; order Hypocreales; family Ophiocordycipitaceae; genus Hirsutella; species Hirsutella rhossiliensis. Next base: position 2,404,298 of record NW_025408674.1, on the reverse strand, counting down.
CGTAGAGGCACCGCAATAAGGACGAGGAGCTTCTCCGAGACTGCAAATACCATCAGCAATGGGTCAGCGTGTGCCATATGGGCTACCTGCATTGGAGCCCATCGCCTGGGAGCTGGGCGGCCGGCCAGGCCCGCCTCGGCGCTGCTCGCCGCTGAGGCGACGATTGCCGAAGATCCTCGACGTCAGGCCTTGGTCTTGAGCCCCCATGCTGCCACCCGCGGGCAGAAGAGTGGGCCGGTTGAAGCGACGGGCAAACACCTGCTGGAACTCCCACAGTGACTGCTTGGCATCCTGCGTTGCGCAGAGAAAGTCGAGCTGCGCGAATATATGCAGGTGGCGAGCGTCGTCCTCGTCGACAGACTGCGGGTTGATGTGCTGCCGATGTTGAGACACGAGGCCGCTTCGGAGAGCCAGCAGGGTCTCGGGGGCGCGATCGTCCGCCAGGTATATGTCGTTGAGACGGCTGAACCGTCCAGTCCAGTACTCCATCGGCTGGGCTGCCACAACTTGCGACCGGTCGGGCTCCGGGGTCGTAGAGCGACTGGAGGAGTCCACTGAAAAGGCTGACTGCGGTTTCGGGGCAGCGCCGAACCGATCGGCCCGGGGAGCCTGTGGAGGGGGCATGGACGGAGTTTGCGACGGTGGCCGAGACATTCGCATCGGTCCCGGGTTCTGTGAGGGCATAGATGGGCGCGACGGTCCGGGAGCCTGTGAAGGCACGGGCTTTCGGCGTATTGCATGCTGTTGCCACGGCCTGGGCACATCCAACTGCGCAGAAGTATGGGGTGGCCCAGGGATGTGGGAGGGAGCAGCAATACGCGAAGACACAGGCATGTGCGGGAGAGCAGAAGTTCGCGACGGCTGGGGCATCTGCGAGGGTGCTGGAGTCCACGGAGGCGGCGGCATCTGCGCAGAAGTGCGCGGCGGCTGCGGCATCTGCGAGGGCGCCGGAGTTCGTCTGGCGTCGTTGAACCGCGAACTCAGGTTCTGCCGCGAGATCGAATTCTTCAGATCGTGGAGGACGTTCATGGTCCTTGACTTGGGCAGCTTGCTCGCCTGCTGTGGGAGCTGCGGAGTGTCGATGGGGGCTTTGAACGAAGAGGTAGGGGGGACGTTTTCCGCCAGGCGAGCTCGAGTAGGCAGCATGGAGGCGGTCGAGCTCGTCGGCAGCAGAGACTTGGCCGTCTTTGATCTGCCAAACGAAGGAAACGAAGGCCTGCGCAGAAAGCGGGAGGAAGACGGAGCCGAGGGATTCAGGGCGGGCGTTGTGGCGTTGATTGAGGAGCTGGCGACGGTCGGGCTGGCTGCTGGTCTCTCCTGGCCTGGGAAACTGGCCGAAACTCTCCTGGTAGTCCTGGCTGCGGTTGACGCCGTGGCGCCCGAAGCCGCCTCAGTGGCAGACGGGTCCTGACAGTCCTCGATGCCATCGACGATGCGGAACCTGTCGCTGCGGACGAGATCGGGCCCGCGAGAGTTTTGAATGGGCCCAACGGGGGAGGAGATGACGGGGCGGACCTGGTCCTTCTTGGGCATCTTTGCTGTCAACAAGCCTCATGGATCAGAATGGGCTGACATACAAGCTCGTCCAGCATGCCGTGAGAAGGCTCTCGTTCTGGGAGGGCCTCTGGGCTACCCGTGCAGCCGAACGACGCGCGCTGGTGCAACGCTTTTGACGGCTCGCGAGGCTGTGGGGGGCGGAAGCGGCAGCCGCGTAGGCGAGGAGTGGATGGCGGGACGAAGGCGATGTCGATGGAAGCAGGACGAGAGACGGGAGGCTGTAGTGAAGCCGTGCAGAGGTACGACGGGTTCGGGTTCTGATGGCTGAAGAGCAGGTGAGTGGCTTCGAGAGAGCAGACGAGTGGGAAGAAGGACAAGAAGAAAAGCAGGAAGCCGGGCAGCGGGCTGTCGAAGCCGACGAGCAGACCAGCGATGGGCACTCACTGCCTTCGGGCCCGACAGAGCTTGCAAGAGGTGGCCGGCCAGAGGGTGGCAGTTGTGGAGGAGAAAGGGGAGAGGACGCGTGCGTGGGTAGGCGAACGGTTCGCTTGGCCAGAGATTGGCAGGCGATTCGAACAGCTGCAAAATGCAGCTGTCACTCTTCGGGGGTTGCCATAGGAGAGCCACAGGGCTCGTGAACAGCTGGCAGAGTTGATGTGGCAACCGGGGACAAGTGAATCCGCTCTGCCTCATGGTTTCTCCCTGTTCTCTGTATAAAGCAGCTATTCACTTTACCGTGCATCTGCCATCTTGGCCCCAAGATATTCCATGCCAAGTACCTCCAGAGTGTGTCTATCGCCATGTCACGCCCCCTCCTTCTTCCTCGCCGACGCCTTTCCTCCTCTCCCATCACCACCACCGGACTCCGCGACCCCGACCTCCTCTCTCACTCGTCCCAGCCGTCAATCTCGAAGCGAAACACAACATCGCCCTGTCCTCTGGGAATCTCGTTGCCGTTGCTGTCCCACAGAGCTCGCTCGACCAAGGTGACATGGCCGTCCCAGTCCACCAGCAGCACCGTCTGCCGCTGCGTCCCGTACATGCCCGTCTCGAACGCAGCGATGGTCTCGGGGCTCGGATTCGCGTCGGGCCGCTGCTCAGCTAAGAGCGCCTCGACGGCCTTGCCATCGCCCGTCAGCGCGGCCCAGTCGCCGCGGCCCTTGGTTGTGGCCTCGCGCATGGCCTGACGATGGGCCTCGTCTCCAATGGCGGGCACGAAGATGGTGTGCTTGAGCTGGCTGACGTATTCCTCGAAGCCCATCTCGGGAGCTCGCAAAGGCAGCGTATCTGTGTCGAGGATGGAGAACAGTCTGGCGATGAGTTCTTGTTGGCCGGCCTTGGCATCGGCTGCCTCGGACACGACCTGGCTCAAGAGATGCTTGCCCGTCTTGACCTTCGGCCACTCGTCGGGGTCGTCAAAGACGGTGTTGCTGAGCCCCCACGTCTCCCCCCGTTCCAGGCCGACGAGGGGAACGTCGTCGGCCTGCCGGGCCCGGTTGCTCACAATGGCGATGCCGCCGCCCTTCTTCCTCAGCTTGCCGCTGACCATTGAAAAGCCGCCGACGCCCGCGACACCTCCGTCCTTGACGAGCTGGTGCACGCCCTCCTTGATGCCGCCGTCGGCCATGCCTCCGAGCCAAGCCGTCACCATACGGCCTCTGCTCCTGATGCCGTGCACGGGATGGCCGACATCGTGCAGGTCGAGCTCTCGATAGTTGGTCAGGACGGCCAGCGTGCCACCTCTCGAGATGCCGAACCAGGTTCCCTTCTCCGCCCTCTGGAGGTCGCGCGCCGAGAGCACCTCATCGCCCGACGTCGGGTGTTTCCACCAGCTCGGCCTCGACGTTGGGCGCAGAATGTACTCGTCGCGGTTGTCGATGAGGATGAGCGAATAGCCCGGATGAGCCGTGGTGAACAATACAATGCACATTTTGTTTGACGACTCGACGAGTGGGCAGCGGCCACAAGCAGCGTGCGGCGGTCGGATATATAACTCTTTGGAGGCTCAGCGGAAACTGTAAAGTGGGTGGACGACAAGACTGCCAATCATAACGACGCAGTTGGGTTGAAGCCAAGCGGTTCAGCTCATGGCTCCCAATGCTCCTCAGGCTCGTCGTCTGATTTCTGGCATGAATATGCGCCATGAGCCGACCACTCACAGCTCCGGGGAGGGCATCCGTCTCGACCCGTCTTATTAATAATCCCGCCTGAGGCCCATGCGCTAACTCTAGAAGGCATGAGCGCATGACGGCGCGTTATTCTCGACCCATGAACCGTTCGATATCATCTCTTCCCATGGTGCTGATCAAACGAAGCAGTCGCGGGAACCGTCCGCCCGTCGGAGCCGCTAGAATCGCGCCGGCAGTTCCCAGTACCAGTGGGTGCGGAGTCGCAGCGATGGCGGCTTCGAACCACAAGGAAGCGGCCATAGTTATCGGCTTCGCACGTATTTAGTCCAAAGCAGCGTAGCCCAGCAGATCACGGTACTAGCCTGCCAAGGGCCAGTCGTGGGTCTATATCACTAGTTATGCAGTCCTTGCGTTGAGAGGACTGTGTAGATTGCGCTGTCCTTCCTGAAAGAGGGGATTCGTGGGCGTGACTATTTATATAATAATCATTTATCTATTTAGTACCTTGCTAAGAAGTAGACGAATAGGTAAGAGGTATACTGCCGAAAGTAGTAAGTATGCTTATAAGAAGCTAGAAATGGCCCTGTCGGTAGCAAGAGCAGGTGCAGCGCCATGATTTCTCACCAACCACTTCGTTCACGCTGTAAATCAGAAATGCATATAGCAATTACG